>NC_079324.1:63883392-64528658 GCF_029931775.1 Euleptes europaea | reverse complement strand
GAGACCTTGGACAGGAGTTCCGGGACTCGCCAGGACCACCTCCTCCCCCCTCTGGGCAATCCGGCCTGGCTGCCAAGACTGCCCTCTGGGGCTGAACTGAATTGCAGGCTTGCAAAATGCACGTCATTAGGCCCACAGGTTGGGGGGGGGGCTCAACCACAAGCTGCCACCCCTCCTTGGTCAAGGGCAACATTTGCACACCATTTCAGGAAATGCTGGATTGCAATTTGGGGGGACATGCTGGGCCTTTTGAAAAATCAGGAGAAAGCCAAGCTGGTCTTGGAGAAATCTTTTGCACCGAGACAAGTCCTAAGAGTCCTCAAGCACGCAGCTCAAAGCCCTTCGGGGCTCTAATGGGTTTATATGGTGAATGCAAAGCCTGCTCAGTCTTTCTTGTATACCCACCCTGAGTGCTATTTAACAAAAAATGTGGGCTAGAAGTCCTCAAAACAGAACAAATAGTCCGTAATGCCCATTTGCATTACAAATGCCATCTCCTCTCTCCCAGACACTCAAATAAACAGCAGGAGAGGTGCTCAAATGCAGTTTAAGATTCCAGACCCTCAGAAATCCATCAGAATCTCATCAAAAGCCCCCCTCTTCTCCAGCTCAAAGCACTCCATTCCACAAACAAGCATTTTATGGCTGTTAGTGAGTTTGAATCTCTAGTCACACACAAGCCAATGCCCCTCCGGCTCACTTACATCTCTTGCTTCGAGCTCAGCGATTCTCGAGCAGTCTGGACACTATAAAAAAAGGGAGGGAATCAATCATTATTCATGCTTCAGGATTTAAGCACCAGCATAAACCTCTGGATGCCCCAGCATTACTCAGGGCAGGACAGGGATTTGCAATTCTCCCCTGCTTGCTGGACTGCCTCACCATGCATCTGAGCTCCAGCCACACACAAAGATGCAACTCCGACCCCTATTGCATTGTTTATTGGATGACCCATTTCTCTTGATTTAATTGTCTCACGCTGTGTGAGCCCTAGTGAGAAAGGAGGACTATAAATGATGTAAGCTCGTGGCCTTGGAAAAGGATGCCTTCACTACCAGCAAGAAGCCTTGCGCTTGTAGAGGAGAAAAATTTCTGGGCTGCACTTTCAGCTTAATTTTGGGCAGGGCAAAGAGAAATGTTTGGCTTCGTGGAGGAAGTTCACTTTGCAACCAGGCCACGCTTTCGTGTTTGTGTATATGCATATTTCTGTTTAACTTCTTTTATTTGATTTATATAGGAAAAACTGGCAATGAGAAACAGGAATGCTGGTATGAAATTGGGGCTGGCAAGAGGGAACACAACCCAAAACATTTTAATGGAGCAGGCTTTGGCTTTGAAGCCTGGCTCCTGGAATGGTGCCGGCACATTCATTGCTGAAGAGAAGCACAATTAATTCTCATGGCTGCCAGCCGATGCTTGCTTCAACATGGAGAACACAGTCTCCGTTTGTAAAGACCTCTGCACAGCTCCACACTGCAGGCTGTCTGCTGACAGCTCCTGCAAGTCCGAGGCACGTCCGAGGCACGTCGGCCCCTGTTCATTTCCAGGAGCCTCCTGTTCAGTATGCCCAGCAATGTCCTTATCTGGGGTCTGCCAGCAGAAAAGATACGTGCTCTGACGCTGTCAGGCTGACTAATGGCTGTGCAGAAGATCACTATTAATGGCTGCGCAGAAGATCACTATTAATGGCTGTGCAGAAGATCTTGGAGGGATTCCCTGGGTGAAGATTGCTGGGGAGGGAAAAAGACCAACCAGGAGGGAGCAAGAAATTGTCACTTGGGCCAACCTCAAAGATCTAGCCAGCCTGCAGTCTTCCTGGAGGCCACAAGCAACGCCTGTTAAGATTCTTCCTCCCAGTTCCAGATGACTGGGCATTAAACCAGAGTGCTCAATAGTCAGGCGAAATCCCTCTGTGCATGCTCAGATACCACGGACTGCCAAAAAAACAAATCAGTGGGCTATAGATCAAATCAACCTAAACTGGCCCTAGAAGCTAAAATGACTAAACTGAGGCTGCTGTACTTTGGTCACATTATGAGAAGGCGAGAGTCACTAGAAAAGACAGTAATGCTAGGAAAAGTTGAGGGCAGCAGGAAAAGAGGAAGACCCAGCAAGAGATGGACTGACTCTATCAAGGAAGCCACGGCCCTCAATTTGCAATACCTGAGCAAGGCTGTCAAAATTGGACATTTTGGAGGATGTTGATTTAGAGGGTGGCCATGAGTTGGAAGTGACTTGACGGCACTTAACACACACACACACACACACACATGCTCAGAAGCATGTGAAGCATCAGCAGCAAGAACATCTTCTGAGAGAGTGACCTCAGTAGCTCAGCTCAGATGCAGGAGAGAGTTTTGGGTGTGAGCAACAACTAGCCAGCCGGATTTGCTGTGCCTCACCGTTTGCGGTAGCTTCTTACCCACACTGCAGTGTTTTAACAGGGATACTGTAAGCTGCTTGGGGGATCTGACACAGGGTGGAATTAAAGTGAAAGTCACAATGACAACATGAAAGCACAGCCAGGAGGAACGGCAACACTCAATGGAAGACATGGAAACCGGCAGCAGAAAAAGCAGCCAGAAGACCCATCCCCAGCTGGAATTAACCCTCTCACAGATCAACAACTCCCCGTCACGGGAACGAGACTGACCTCCCCCACACCCAACAATTCAAAGGCTGAAGGTCAAAAGGGTGTTTTCAACAGTCCTTCAAAACCTTACATGAACCTCCCTCGGGAGCCAAATCCACCCCTGGGGCATTGATCATAACTGGGGCCCTGGGTCTTGGGACCGCCTCCTGGATGTCCATGCCCTAGGCCAATCCCTATGGGAGATGCCAACTGTTCAAGTCCCAGACCATGAAGGGCTAGAAGGTTCACAACCAGCATTTCCTAAGCTGCACATTTGGGAGTGCACCAGCCAACCTGCATCCACTTCTACCCTCCAGGAAAGGACGGAGTCGTGTTTAGGCAGGCCTGGAGAATCAAGAAGGACACACTTTCTTCACAACAACATGTCCAGCCCAGCATTCTGCTCCAGGGATGAATGTCAGGAACGGTGCCCTCGACACAGGAAGATTCCCTTTCAGTGCAGCTTTTACTGTTTCTGCCGGTAATTTTGATGCAGGGGATCTCTGAATTCATTTTATGGCTGGTTTGAGATGATACACTACCTGCTGCCATCTCTTACCATAACTTTGTCTTTCAGCTCACAGAACGCCTGCATTTGATGTGAGCTGAAATAGATTCCAAGGTCCAGGATTCTGCTGCCTGCGAAGATGCCTCTGGAAAGGCCTCCAGCAGGGAGCGAGAGCTGTCCCCTGTGTGGGAAGGTGCCCTTCGCCCTAGAATGCACCCTGGCCTCTCAACCATTCCTTCCCCCAGCTCCTGGCCAGGGTCCTCGCGTTTTACTTAGTTCCAGACTTGGCTGCCCGACTTTTCGGCACCTGCAGCCCTGCCACCGAGGCCAGCCAGAAGCTCCCAGAGGGCTTCTGATGCTGCTTAAAGAGGAGGAAGCCCGGGGCTGAGAGAAAGGGGCAGGTGTGGAAGCTCCGGGCTGCGCCCCCCCCCCCAAGCATGCACGCACACTCACCTCTCAGTGTCACTTTCATCACTCGACTGCACTTCCTCCAGAGCCGCCTGCAAGTCCGCAATGCGCCGGATCGAGGTCTCTAGGTCTGCTTGCAGCGTCTGTCTCACAGCAGACAGCTCACCCACTTGCTTCTCCTAGTGGAACAAGAGCTAGAAGTTAGTGTTCAACTCCTGACCTCAGCCTCTGTGGTGTGGACGGAACCCGGATTGGGGCCACACCTCTCTGCCCCGTCCCTCCTGAGTGTTGGTGCCACACCCAGGCCTTCCTCCCCCCTGCGTGAGTGCTGGATGCCACTGGACACCTGTGGGCTAACTCTACACTTACCTTATGAAGAAACGGTGATACGTCGTGTGGACTTTACGTATGGAGACTGTACCCTCCAATTTGACATGTCTTGATGATATGCAATTGTTGAGTTGTTGTAAAATTGTGTTATATAGCACATAGGTGGGAGATTTGGTATTTATAGAGATAGGATAAGTATAGAGTTAGCACATTGTGTATAGTGTAGGTGCATGACATATGAAATAGAAACTTTTGCAAAGAACATAGTTGGTTGTTGGTGTTTGGGTATAACCTCCAGGTACTAGCTGGAGATCTCCTGCTATTGTAACTGATCTCCAGGCGATAGAGATCAGTTCCCCTGGAGAAAATGGCCGCTTTGGCAATTGGACTCTGTGACATTGAAGTCCCTCCCCTCCCCAAATCCTGCCCTCCTCAGGCTCCGCCCAAAAAACCTACCACTGGTGGCGAAGAGGGACCTGGCAACGCTACTTCCTGCCCACCTGCCTAAGCATCCTTCCTCTGCCCGTGAGGTCTCGAGTGGCCTTTTCTCTGGTGGTGCTGGGCAGCCAGTGGCTGGGGAGCTCCCCCCCTGCTGCTGCCAAAAACGCTACCACTGTGCCACCTGTATGCCCTTCCCCAATGATGCTAGGCGGTGCATGTGGCAGGGAGGGTGTGTGGTGGAATGCCAAGCAGATGGGGCAAAGGGCAAGCAGGCAGGTGGCAGGGCAGGCAGGTGGGCAAGACAGGAGTGGCGACAGGAGCCCTGGGCCCTGCCGGTTGCCCCACCTCAGAGGATGCTGACCCGGGCCCTGCCAGAGGGGCAGCAAGCAGGCTGGGGACTTCACACCTGCAGCAGAGGTTGCAGAAAGAGCAGCAGCTGTGGGTCGACTCAGGGTTGCTGGGAGGGAGGAGGAGATGCCACCACAGCCAAGGAAGGCTGGGAATTAACAGGGGTGGTGGCGGGGGGGGGCAGCCCTTCCCACTCCTGCCAATCCACCTCAGCTCCATGGAGAGCGGGATGAAAAGAGAAAGGCGGGCTGGTGGGGGAGAGATTTACTCCACGCACTTCTCTGGAACCAGGCTGGCTTTTCTTTAGACCAGAGCAGATGGAGGTGCACGGCTGCAGCCCCCTCCGAAAGCGAAGTGGAGGGGCAGGCCTGCGGGGGAACGTTTGGAGGGCCCTAATCAACTTGCCTTGCGTGGTTTCGAGCACTTAGAGAGCACGCCATTAGAAGAGCTTTCACTCCACAAAGGAAAGCGGGTTTATTATTATTTAAAAGCAGCAGAGCAGGCAGGCACCTCGATCCAGCATGCTGTTCTTCACAAAGGAACCTTTTATGCACCAAGATGCTAATTTATTCGCATGAGCCTTTTAGGGAAGTGGGGGGGGGGCTTCTTCATTCCTGGGTTTTATATTTCCAGGTCCCCCCCTATTCTGAGTTTTTGTTCAAAACAAACAAACAAAAGTGGGATCCAAAGTGGGTTTCATTCCCCTCCCCATGAGAATGCCAGGACTGGAGACGTACAACCCTTGACTCCGGGAGGAGGGAAGCCACCCACTGGAAAACCACCCCCTCTGTGGTGGCCAAGCACATGATGAGGGGCACCTGGAAGTGCCAGGCCTCTGGGTGCCTCTGCCAGCCACTGAGCAGAGGGAAGAATGGAAGGTCCAGGATGGCAGAGGGAAGTGGGAGGAAACAGGTGCCGGACTCCAGATGGCACAGAAGAGCCACCGCTCTTGGGAAGGCGCCAAGGCAGGCTCCTGAGAAAGCCAGGGCCCTCGCAAGGCTATGGAGAGGCTCAGCTCTGGCTCTCCACAAATAGAAGACCCCCCCCCCCAAAAAAAAACAATCCAGCTAGCAAATGCACATTCCATCCCTGGCAAAAACACTGGGGCTGGCAACTCAGATCTGGCCAAAGGCCACCCTGTCACAAAAGAGATCCCTAGGAAGTCAGAGCGTCCCCCACAGGCATGCGACAAAATCCCCCTCTGGAAGGAGCCAGTAAGGAAAGAGGCCTTGCCAAGAGGAGGGATAATGTGCGCTCTGCTCCCGGAAGAGGCACAAAATCCCCCAGCCAGCTTTCCGTGATGGATTTCATCACTGGGGTAAGCAAGCTACGCTGAAGAGTTCTTGGCCTGCAGCCCTGGGGAGACTCACTCCATGGGGGAGGGGGTTGCCACTGATGTTCAGGCCCCCCCCCCAATATCTCCCTGGTAACATTTGGAAAAAACAAGACCTTGTTGTGTTCCCTTGCTCCCTGTCTTTGCTCCAGTTCAATGGCAGCTAATGCCACAAGCAGGGAAGCAGCAAATGCCGATCACGAGAGAGGGAGGGCAGGAAGGGTTGTGCCAGGGCCTGGCTCTCGTGGCCCTTTCTTGCATGCCCAGGGTGGTGCTGATCGCCACTTTGGGGTCAGGAAGCAATTTCCCTCCAGGCCAGATTGGCCAGGGATCCTGGAGGGTTGGTTTTTTTTGCCATCTTCTGGGCATGGAGTAGGGGTTACTAAGGGTGTGTGGGTGGGGGGAGGTAGTTGTGAATTTCCTGCATTATATAGAGGGTTGGACTAGAAGACCCTAGAGGTCCCTTCCAACTCTAGGCTTCTATGAAATGCAAAAAAGTTATGTCACATTATGCATTTCTTTTCTCCTACATTCCGGGGGCTCAGGTCAGGGGCAGACAGGTGCCCCTGCTTGCCTGCAGCTGGTCACCCCAGGCCAGGCGTGTGTTCTGTTCAACATCTTTATAAATGATCTGGATTAAGAAATAGAGGGGATGCTTGTTAAATTTACAGATGATACTAAATTGGGAGGGGTAGCAAATTAATTTCAACAGAGATAAATGTAAAGTTCTGCTTTTAGGTAGGGAAATCAAACGCATAATTATAGGATGGGGGAGACTTGTCTTGGCAGTGATGTGTGCGAAGAGGATCTAGGGGTCATAGTAGACCATACACTGAACATGAGTAATCAGTGTGATGCGGTAGCTAAAAAGGCAAATGCAATTTTGGGATGTATCAACAGAAGCATAGTGTCCAGATCACGTGAAGAGATGGTATTGCTTTACTTTGTTCTGGTTAGACCTCACCTAGAGTATTGTATTCAGTTTTGAGCACTACAGTTTAAGATGGATGTTGACAAACTGGAATATGTCTGCAGAAGGGCAATGAAGATGGTGAGGGGTCAGGAGACCAAGACCTGTGAGGAAAGGTTGAAGGAGTGGGTATGTTTAGCCTGGAGAGGAGACAACTGAATGATAATCATCTTCAAATATTTGAAGGGCTTTCATACAGAGGATGATGCCGAGTTGTTTTCTGTTGCCCCAGAAGGTCGGACCAGAACCAACAGGTTGAAATAAAATCAAAAGAGTTTCTGGCTAAACATTAGGAAGAACTTTCTGACAGTCAGAGTGGTTCCTCAGTGGAACAGGCTTCCTCGGGAGGTGGTGGGCTCTCCTTCCCTGGAGGTTATTAAGCAGAGGCTAGATGGTCGTCTGTCAGCAATGCTGATTCTGTGAACTTAGGCAGATCATGAGAGAAAGGACCAGCCAGTGCTCAGCTCTCGTGGCCCTTTCTTACATACCCAGGGAATTGCCAATTGCCACTTTGGGGTCAGGAAGGAATTTTCCTCCAGTCCAGGTTGGGAAGGGATCCTGGAGGGTTTGTTTTGCCTTCCTCTGGGCATAGAGCAGGGGTCACTGGGGGTATGGGGGGCAGTTATGAATTTCTTGCATTGTGCTGTGGGTTGGACTAGGTGACCCTTGAGGTCCCTTCTAGTTCTATGTTTCTATGCGTCTGTGTTTATATATTTTATTTATTATTTCAACTTATTATCTTGCTCTTCCTGGCCCAAGGCCAGGCTCAGAGCAGCTACGTTACTTGAACAATGGCTAGAGAAGGGTTAAAAAAAATGTCTAAAGAACACGGCCATGGAAAACATGAGCCACTTGATAATACAAAGGCAGGCAGGGAGCAATTGCATCTCACAGGAAGAGCACTGAGCTTAACGGAGAACAGTGCCTGTAATCGGCAATTTGTAAATGAGAAGCAGGGAAGGAAAACAACATATTGATTCTAAATCAACTCAGTCCTTTCAACACTCTGATAAAGGCAAGCGATAACAATAATTCCCTCATGCCTCCCCGCTCCCCTCCCTGGAAGATGAAGTTCAATTCATTGCAGTTCACTGGCGGTGGCCTCTCTCAGCAGCCCTCCACCCCTCGCTTCTTCCTGGCATTTGAGAACATTGGCTTGCCAACAACAATGGTGCAAAATCTTTTGGCAAGGTCTGGGAATGTTGCTGCCACCTCCTCTCCTGATTCAGTGCAAAATATACGAAGCCCACAAGCAATTTTCTAAATCTGGGGTGGGGGGGAAATATTAGCCAACAATGCAATCTCCAGGGCTTTCATTAGCGAGACAATTCCTGCTCTCTGCTGCAGATGCCCAGGTGCGCCTGCCTGCCTGTCGCTTCTGCGTGATGCTCATAAATTGGAGGGGAGGCTCTGAGTTACGGCCTTCTGGTGGAAGTTGAAGGCTGTGAGGTTTGCAGACTGTCAAAGCGACGCATGGATGGAAGCAAGGTGAGGGAGTGAAGCATGCAGGAGGGGGGGAGGGCATTCAGCCGTGTGCGGCAAGGGGGTACTGGCCCTGTCTGTGGCTTGTGGGGGCTACAACTAGGGTCACCAACCCCCAGGAGGGGCCAGAATTACAGCTGATCTCCAGCAGGAGAACATGTCTGCTTTGTATTGGGTGCTGTGGAACACAGGCAGGATGCTGCCACCGCCGTCTTACTTGTGGGCTTCCTGGAGGCACCTGGCTGGCTGCTGGGTGAGCTGACTGCTGGACTTGGTGGGCCTGGGTCTGATCCAGCAGGGCTTTTCTTATGTTCTTATGAGCATGCCTATTGTCTTAGGTGCTGTGGAACACAGGCAGGAGAATGCTGTTGCAGTGGTGTTGTTTGTGGGCTTCCTGGAGGCACCTGGTTGGCCCCTGTGTGAACAGGCTGCTGGACTTGATGGGCCTGGGTCTGATCCGGCACAGCCTTTCTTATGCTCTTATGCTTATGACTCTATGGCATTATACCCCACTGAGGTCCCTCCCTTCCCCAGGTTCCACAAATCTCCAAGCATTTCCCAGTGCAAAACTTGCAATCCCAGCTTCATCAGGAACCACTCCAGTTCAACAGCAAAGTGTGCAGCCACTTTGTAACCCCCCTAGAAGACCGGCCTCTCTCACTGGCCTGGAGCCCGTCTTGCTATCGGCCAAATCGCAGACCTGGCTACCCTGTTGACCACAAAGGCCCGGCCAACAGGGCAGCTCCTTCTCCTGCAGAATAATCTGCTCCCGTCATTCAACTACCTCTTTTCGACCTTTTCTACCCACCACCTGTATGACTCATGCAACTTCCCCGTTTCCCTGATGGTGGGGATCTCCCTACTGTACTGTCTCCACACAGCCTGAACACAACCTGCTTGTCAGACTCCTTTTGGACAGTGCTCAGCTGATATACCTTTAACGTCAGCTGTGGAATATAGTCAAAAGGCCTACACTGAAAACAGTGCTGCATCAGGAACTCCTGAGACACCCACCAAGCAGGCTGGCAGTCAAGCCCGTGTGCATTTTGCTTTTGGAAGAACAGGCTATTTGCTCACCAAGCGCAAGACGGAGAACGTTTTTCTCTGTGTGGCAAGGGGTGCACTGCTGCATTCCTGACGTTTATGCTCATAAGGACAACAGCACAAATATTCTGAAGATCTCTGGCTTGTCTTGAGAGACAACGGTCTATTTTTAAAGTAGGATGGGAAACAGAATTAGTTCTGGAATGGAAGCTGATGCAGTTCAGGCAGGGCTGTTTTGTATTCAGGAGATGTTAGACAGGGATTATTACAAGTAGTGTCAGTTTGTTTAAAAAGCTGGTAAGTTAAGTGTGGAGTCAGTTATTTTCGATATGAAAGATGATTTAACGCCATTGCTGAGGTGGGAGTCATACAAGGCTGCCTCTACGCTGTTAGGAGTGAGAGAAACCCCGTGGAGGCACGCAGGGGGGGGGGGGAATTCAACGTGACGGGCACCCCGACAAAGTTGTGCAACTGGCCATGCTTTGGGCTCCCTCCCCCCCACTTCCATATTGACATCTCCCTTCAAGATGTGCTGCCTTCCACTCAGAACACAGCCAGGGTGTTGAGGGAGGGACTGAATGTTGATAAGGATGAGGCCTGGAACAGGATTTTACTCTTTGGGGCACCTGGTTTTGGCGGGATCCCACTCAGGGATCCACCTGGAAAAGGACTGGCTTCATCCTGCAGGGATTCTGACATGATCTCCCTGCACTGCACCGCCCAAGCTGAGGGGCTGGAAGACCAGCTTCCTGCTCGCCCAGACCCAGGAATCCCCTCTCTCTCAGGGGTCCCCAGCCTTTTTGAGCCTGTGGGCACCTTTGGAAATCTGACACAGGGTGGTGGATGCAGTCCCAAAACGGCTGCCGTAAATAGCTGCTGCAGGAGGTGGAGCCAGGCACAAAATGGCTGCTGCAGCTTACCTGCAGCCACACCGTGAAGAACCTTGTACTGTGGTTAGGGTTGCCAACCTCCAGGCACTAGCTGGAGATCTGTTATTACAACTGATCTCCAGCCGATAGAGATCAGTTCATCTGGAGAAAGCAGCCACTTTGGCAATTGGACTCTATGGCATTGAAGTCCCTCCCCTCCCCAAACCCTGCCCTTCTCAGGCTCCACCCTCAAAATCTCGCAAAATTTCCCAACCTGGAGTGGGCCGCCCTAGCTGTGGTGGAAGCCGCTACCAAAGCAACATTCTTAGAAACCTGCATAGTAGAATTGCCGGAGCCTGAGGAGGGTGGGGTTTGGGGAGGGGAGGGACTTCGATGCCATAGAGTCCAATTGCCAAAGCAGCCTGTTGACTGGAGATCAGTTGTAATAGCAGGAGATCTCCAAGTAGTACCTAGAGGTTGGCAACCCTACTTGTGATGCAGCTCCAGTCTGTTTCTGCTTGACTGCCGTGAATGGTTGACATTACCCAGCATGGGATAGGGAAGAGCTTTCCTTAACACAGAGCTAAGCTGGAGGCAGGCAATCCTGTCCAAAAAGCTGACCTGGGTGCCCAAAAGGAAGAGGGAGAGGATTCCCTTTCCTCCAAAGCAAGCAAACCTCTAAGCCTCAAAAAGCTCTCACATTCCTCCCAGCAGAACTTGCTGGGAACTGGTCATACATTCATCTGGCCAAGATAATCACCAAGATACGGCAAAAGGGCTCTTTTGGGCACCTTCTGAGTTTCCCTACGAGAGGCTTTTCCAGAGCTCTTTGCATCCTGGGAAGGAGGGAGGGGGTGACTGTTGCTTGCTACTCATGGCCCCCAGTATCCCATATTAGGCAACATTTCGCAAAACAGACTATTTGCAGCTGACCCAATTAACATAGAGAAACGTCTCTGGCAAAGGGAGACGCCTCCAGCGATGCCGCGAAGCCAGCCCTGGCCAGGCTGATGCCACCACAAACAGCCTTTCCTGCTCCACCAAAGGGGATCTGGTGATGCACTTTCAGTTCCGAAAAGATTAGTGGGATTTCTCAGGGTGGGATTGCGCATCCCTGTGTCCAAGCCCCGGCCCTCCAGTTAGGGTTGCGACTCCAGACTGGGAAATTCCTGGAGATTTGGGGGTGGAGCCTGGGGAGGGGGCCTCAACACGCTTTAATGCCACAGTCTGGAGCTCACTTGTGATTGCGGGAGAGTCCACCCTCCGAAGCTGCCCTTTTCTCCAGGGGAAAGGATCCACAGAGTCTGGAGCTCACTTGTGATTCCGGGAGATCTCTAGACCCCACCTGGAGGTTGGCAACCCTGCAGAAAGGAGCAGGGAATTGCCCAGCTTCTCTTGTCAAACTCGCAGACAAAGCTGAGAAGCCATTAAGGCGTGCAGGCGAGAAACCGAGGCGGGAAAGTGCAAAGCCGCCCTGCGAGGGTTTGTGATCACACTTCCGTAATTAGGAAGAATGTTTCTTCTGTCACAACAGTCGGATCACCAGAAGGCCACGACTCCAGGCCCTGCAAGGAGATTCAGTGGAGGTGGGTTTTTTTGGGGGGTGGGGGAGTGTCTCAATCTTTCAGTCTCTGTGACTCCTTTAAAAACCATCACTAGGAAAGAATAATGTGACCAATTATTGCCTGGTCCCTAATCTGCCCTTTCTGGGCAAGATGATGGAAAGAGAAGCGGCAGGACCACGCCGGGGCTTCCAGGACGACTCACGGACCGCAGACGCCTTTCAGCCTCGCTTCAGGTTGGGCTGCGGGGCGGAGTCAGCGCTGGTGGCCTCAGCAGATGCTCTCCAGTTGAATGTGACTGGGGGGGGGCTGCCTCTCTGTGGCCCTCACAGCATTCATCAGCAGCCTCTGAGGCGGGGGACCAGGCCGCCTGGTTGAGGCACTTAGAGGTCAGAAGCAGGAATTAAGGGGTTCTGCCTTGGACTGGCATAAATCGTTCCTTATAGGCCAGTCTCAGGGCCAAACTAGACGTGATGAGATCCTTATGGCTGTCACAAGGGCATGGCCACCATTTTAAAAATGCCACGAGGGCTTGATTCAAATGCCAAAACAGCCACTGGGGGGCCTTGATAAAGCATGGGGGGCAAACAAGAGCGCCTCAGCCCACCCTGTTGCGGATTTGACCAGGACCAGTCCCTCAAAGCATTTTAAAATGACTTTCAAACAACAGCAGCATCCTCATGGCATCCCGACGATGACAGCCCCTCTCATTTGGCTCTTGGAGCCGGCCAACTGTTGTCAGTGTGGGAAGTCTTGTGGGGTGCTGCAGGGCTCAATCGTAGCTATCATGTTATTCAGTCTTTCTTAGGAGAAATAATCTTTGCATCCAGTATTAATGCTAGAGAAGCAAGTTAATTCACTGCAAAAAATACATTCTTCAAATTTCATTTAACCCAGACTTTGGCCCCCTATCTTGACTCGGCTGATCTGGCCATGTGGATCCATGCTAGGGTTACCTGGAGGCTGGCCTGCTATGAGGCACTCTGTGTGGGTCTCTCCTAAAAGTCAACTTGGAAGCGCCGCAACTCAGTTACTGTTGGGTGCAGGGCAGAACATGCATGTCACACCCTTTAAGGTGTTCCTGGACTGTAGCTCTTTTCCACTGCTTTTTCACTGTTGACAGGCTACCCATCGTGATCTACACCCACCCTGCAGTCATTCCATTGATTACCAGTCAGTTACTGGATTCAGTTCAAGGTTCTGGTTGTCACCTGCAAAAGCCACCATGGCCTTGGACTCACGTACCTGCAGGACCACCTCTCCTGCTATGCTTTACCATGACAACTGTCTCATCTGAGCAAAGCCTTCTGAAGATACCATCCTGCAAATGGGTAAGACCGGAAACTGCCCATTCACACACATTCTCTGGGGTGGCTCCCACATTAGGGAACAGCCTGCCTGAGAGGGGCAGGAAGGATCCCTCACTTCTACCATTCTGCAGAATGTGCAACACAGAAATGTTCAGAGGGGCATTTTTAGAAAGGGATTAGAACTTTAGTATAATGGAACAGCGCAGGAGGTTGCTTTTACAAGGGAATGGGATTGCAGTCCATTGTAATGTTTATTGAATGTCTCACCTTGCTTTTACTGCATTGTTTTCTACCTCCGTAACCCACTTTCTTCATTATGATACACCATACCTTAGACCAGGTTTTGTTTCTTGACACTTTTCCAGTTCTGTAACCCTAGTCCTACTGAGCTGCTTATTAGGTGTCTTACATGGTATTAACAAATTTTTATTTTGTAATCCTCCTTAAGTCTCAGTGTGAAGGGCAGGCTATAAATGAGTAAATAAATAATAAATTTTGGTTTTATTCTGTTG
Organism: Euleptes europaea; assembly: GCF_029931775.1. NCBI lineage: Eukaryota > Metazoa > Chordata > Lepidosauria > Squamata > Sphaerodactylidae > Euleptes > Euleptes europaea. The sequence continues at coordinate 64,514,909 of NC_079324.1, read as the reverse complement.
GGCCTTTGGGCTGAACCAGAGCAGGCCTCATCCCCGGACCCCACTGTGCTCAACAGTCTCCCACCCTCTCAAACAAGCTGCTGGCGAGCCATGAGTGAACACACAGAGAGGCACTCTTGGGAACTTCTCCGTGGCTATTCCAGAGCTTTTTGAAGAGGGGGGGGGCTTGTTGTTCAAAGGTCAGGTGCCATCCCCGGCATCTTCACTGAAACAGTCTCAGTACTGAGAAAGACTCTTTTGTGCCAGAGATCCTGGAGAACTGCTGGCTGATTGAGCCGTGGGTCGCGTGTTTCCTATGTCTTTACCTGCGTACTTGAATAGTTGGCCCAGACTTGGCAGCGTGGCTCAGGGCATGCAGGCATCATCAACACTTTTTCCTAATTCTGTGGAATACGGAAGCTCTGTGGCCCGCGCAAGTTTGTTTGCAAGCCCTTTTCTAGACTAGCTTTCCCATGCCCTTCCCCAGGTCAGTCTTGTTCCTCCTCCTCCTCCTCCTCCTCCTCCAAGTCACCAGGGTAGCCCAAGATGGTTGTTCCCCCCTGTCCCTCCCCCATTCCCCTTACCAGCTCCACCCGCCTGCGATTGGCTTCCAGTTCCCTCTGTGCTAGCTCCGTCAGGTCTGCCTTCATCTCCTCCATCCGAAGCTGGTAGTAGCGGGCATTCTCCTTTTCTCGCACTTCAGCTTCCTTTGCTTTCTCCATCTCCTCCCCCATCTTGATCACGCTGTCCCGAAGACGCAGAACCAGCATCTGCAGAGACACCCACCACCGGGTGAGGAGCTGCTGGACCCAGCAGGCCAGTGTCCATTCTGCAGCCCTGCCCAGACATAGAATGTGGCCCAGAGCTGAGCCCCCCCTAAGAACTGCAGCTTCCATTTGTATTTTTAAAAGGGAAGGTTCGAGCCCTTCTGGACCCTGGATTGCTGGGAAGTCTGTGAGCAGCAACTGGCGAAATCTCAGAAGCTGAACTCACTGACGTGTCTGGCAGGGGTGGCTCTGCACTGGAACGGAGTGAGGTGGCCCACCTCGACAAGCATATTTTGGGGTACCATTAAAGGGTCCATCAACTGCATTTTCTGCCTCTGGGACTAAACCGTCGTTGTCCACCTCTGTTCAGCGCTTCAGAATTTGCTCTGCTTTGTGGGCAAAACCACAATCGATGTAGCAAAATAAGGCAAATTAATGTGTAATGAGTTCTGGCCACAGATGTAACATTTCCTCCCCTGTTGAAGCAAAAGCTGCGGGGACCAGCAAAAGCCACTCTGCTTCCCAACTTCTGCAGCCACCCGGTCAAGGAAGCCCGGGACCCTGAGCTGTTCACCCTTGCAGGATGACTGACAGTCCAGGCCTCGTTCCAGAATCCCTGCAGCATGGAGAGCCCCACGAACTCACTTCAGTCCCCACGGCCAAATTTGTCAATGCAGGAAAAACAGCCAGCAATTGATCAACTGCTGTGGCAGGGATCGATACCCCAGCAGCCAAGAGTTCCCTAAGTGGCTCGTGTGAGCCCAGGTGCAAACCGGCTTCAGCTTTCTGTCCTGGCCTGCTGCATCCCCCCAACCCCATGTTCCAGGCAGGCATATTAGGGGCTCACCAGACTGCAACGCACACAGCTGTCGGCATGACTGTTCCAGAGGCGGGTTGCAGGGCAACAGCCAATCAATAGGAAAAGCTATGCAGAACAGCACAGGGGGACCGCAGGACTGGGGGAGGCAGGCCAGGCCGGAGACTTCCCGGGAGAACACAAAGGCCGCGGCTGAACTACAGCCTTGTCTTGGCCAGGCTTCCTTTCAAAGAGTGAGGGGAGGGGATGTGGCTCAGTGGAAGGGCATCTGCTTGGCATGCAGAAGGTTCCAGGTTCAATCCCCAGCATCTCCACTTAAAGGGACCAGGCAAGTAGGTGATGTGAAAGACCCTGGAGAGCCGCTGCCAGTCTGAGTAGACAATACTGACTTTAATGGACTAAGGGGCTGATTCAGTATAAGGCAGCTTCATGTGTTCAACCGTGGCAACTGGCATCTCATGAAGGCACTACGATTCTCTGCTAGGGATCCCCAGCCTCCCTCCCTCCGCAGGTCTCCAGGAAAGCAGCTCAACTTGGCAGCGTAGAGACTCCCAACCTCTTTTTCCATTTTTATCCCCACCCTGCCTTCCCCAGAATCGGCACTCGGTTGACAGCTTTTCTGGGGGGAAGTCCCTCCTGCCCACTCCCCACTTCAGCAAGCACAAGAGACCCCATACCTCAAAGCGCTTAATCTGGACCCTCTGGAACTCCAGCTTGTTCTCCAGATCACAGATCAGGGCCTCCTGGCGACTGACGATGGACCGCTCCACCATCGACTGCTCCAAGTAGGCCAGCCGGGTCTGAGCTGCCTGCAGCTGTGGCCAGACAAAGAGCGACAAAGAGTGCCATTTTACCTCCTTCCTTACTGAAGTTACAAGCTTTCGAGTGGCTCAGAGTTCAAAACCATTGATAAATATTATATAATAACAAGAAGAAGAAGAAGAGATTCACCTACACAGTGTGGAAAGACTTAAAGAAACGCAGTAATTAACTAGTCATTATTGCATTAAGCAACAGCGATATGTCAATTATCAGTTTTAAAAACAAGCTTGAATAAGCCCTCCTGAGGCCTGCAGGGGAAGGGGGGGGTGTCTGCCTCCGAAGACCTGACATTACAGGGCAAGCAGCAAAAGAAGTGGATTTTTTCAAGCCAGCCCGCTGACATTAAGTGCAATGCCCCTGTCCTGAGATATCTCAGTACTGAGAATGAAAGGTCAGAATTTGTGCCTTTGGGAACACCGAAGATGCTGCTTACTTTCTCTTGCAGGCTGTTCTTCTCTTTCTTCACCTCATCCAGCTGTGCCTGCAACTCCTGGATCTGGGCAATGTCTGTTGCAGACTGAAAAGACAGAGGAGAGTTTGAAACATACAAGGCCTGGGGCAGGAGTGGATTTAGCCATCAGGCATTCCCCATTTTTGCTTGCAGTCTCTCTGGATTCCGCCAACCTCACACATTTTCACAACTAACCCTTGCCATGAATGCCGGATTGGGCTCTGCTGGCGGGACGACAGGACTCAAGTGCCATTCTGTGTACAGTTTATATTAATTGACCCCTGGCTTAATGAGGCTGGCAGCTGAGAGCTGCCCAAGAGGCAGAGAGGCACCTCCCAGAGTGGGGTGGGAAGGCACACCTGTCTTTCCTGAGATGCTGGCCAAGCTGCCTTGGGGCTTGTGCTCCCCCCCACCCCGCTTTGTACCTGAGCGATCAGGGCCTTGTGTTTAGCCATCAGCTCGTTCAGGTCTTCCTGGTCTTCCTCGATGCGCTTCAGGAGATCAGCTCTTTCATGCTCCAGCTGATACAACTGCTCATCAACCTGAGGCAGAACAGAACACCACGAGCTTCAGCAGTGGAGGGGCAGAAATGAATTCACCACCTCCCCAGGCGAGAGCGGCAGGATTCCCGCACAGACAAACAGCAGAAGCCTTGCAAACCACGCTGGTCTCTCTGGAGGAGGCAGCAAGGCTGGCCTCAGGGGCAGGATCTGGCAAAACTCTTCTCAGGCACAGATGCTGCAAGGAACTTCTGCAACCAGCTCTTTGGGCCTGGCTGTTGAGGCCCAAAAAGTCCACGAATGGCTCTGCAGAGCGACTGAAATTAGTAAGTAAGTGAGTCTCTCTCATGTTGCCATTTTTCCATTTTCACCTCACTGAAGTAAACAAACTCATCGCCTGGATGTCACCCGGATGAGTCCCCCCTGCAAATCCCAGGGGGGCATTTAAAGCTGGGGAAAACCTATGGGGAAACGGATTGACTTTCCCATCTCTGTGCTTGCACAGGAGCAGGGTCGCTGGATTGTGACCTGTGCTCTGGAGAGGTTTTGGTTGGCCCCCTTGGGCCCCTCCAGGCCTCTCATCCCAGACACCAACTGGGCACCCCTGGCTCCAAGGGCCACGTACCAAATTCTTGTTCCGGCTGACGGCCTCCAGCTCTGCGTGCCTGCTCTCCAGCTCCTGGGCCAGCACCTCGTGCGACTTCTGGGCCTCCGCGCGCCTGGCCTCGCTCTCTTCCCACTACAAAGAACAGAAGCGGGCGGTGAATGGTATCACCCCCACTGACTGCACGACCCCCACGACAGTGAGTCCCATCTGGCTCCCAGAATGCTGCCAGCCGTTAACCTCCTTGCTCATTCCGGCCATCCTCAGGGGCCCTGCTTCAGTTGCCCCCACCCTCTGAAGCTAGATGGGTGGCAAGCTAAGAAAGGGCCTTCTCCGTCACGGCACCAGAACTTTGGAACTCCCTCCCCAGGGAGATTCATCTCTCTCACTCTATTGGTATCTTTTGCTGGCAGATTAAGGGGTGTGTTTTTTGTTGTTGTTTCATTTAACATACCCCAATAACGGTTACTGGCCCTCCTTCCAGTGTTGTTTGGTTTTGTGTTTTAATTGAATTATTTTGTAATGTTAACTGTACTTTTAATTGTACTTTTTAATTGTACTTTAACTGTACTTTTAATTGCCTTGTGGACCCTGGTTGAGTGCACATGCAGCATAAATATGTTTTAAATAAATAAATAAACCCCACCCACCCCCCACCCCCCGTAATTCTGCCTGGTTACAGCCATGTCCTTCTCAAGGCAAGTTTTCCTATGCAGGCCAAACAGCTTCTCTAGAAAGGCCAAAATACGGCTTGTGCTTGCAGCACATGCAAGGGGGATCTGCTGGGGGCAGGGGGGTGGGGGCTGCCTCTGTTTCTCTCCCCTTCCCTTCCCAGCTTGGTACAAATCCTTGGAAGGAAAACAACCGTTGCTTCAACGCTATGTGCCAGGGCCCAGCTTCTTGCGCCAACTTCCCACTTTATCCTGCCCGTTGCCTGGCAGATCTGGGCTCATTCATTTGCCAAGTGACGCGAATCGCATGTAATTTGTGAAGATTACAGCAATTCACCAGGCGGAGTTTTACCACCAGTCTTCTTCCCACACAGCATAAGCGGCAGTTTGCAGATCAGCACCAGAGACAGCACCCCGCAGCAAGGGCCTCGGCTCTCCCTTCCTTCCCCAATCAGGCCTGGCCTGCTCAAAGCGACTGCAATGGGGGGGGGGGGCTTCCCAAAAGCCAGCTGGCAGCCCCAAACCCCAGGGGAAGAGGGTCCCCCTGCCAGCCACCAAGCCCTCTGGAGGTTGCCACTACATTCAGCGCCAGCTTAGCCTGCAGCTCAGCCACCCCAGCCTCTGTTTCTCTCACCCTCATAAACAAACGTCTCCGGGCACTAAGAAAACTAGCAGGTCAGGAGAAGGGATTCTGCCTGGCCTTCCATCTGACATGCAACTTTTCTAAATACAGTGAGTTTTCCATAATGGGAAAAATTCAAACCGGGAGCCAGGAAACACACCGCTCTCTGATGACAGTGCTGAGGGCAGGAAGGAATGCTCACATTATCTGCCCTATTCAGAGACCCCGTTGGGCCACAGCGCTAAGTCGACTCAGTCCTACTACATTATTTTGGGAGGGTCTCACACACACACATACACACACACTCACACACAACATACCAATATCCAATGAATGGGGAACCACAATCCTAAAACAAAGAAGCTGGTCAAAATTAAGTCAAGACAGGGGGAGAGTTGAAGACCTCTCCTTAAATTGTAGGGCTCATGGATAATTAAATTAAAGAAGAATTATTATTACAAAATCACAGGACCTTTAGTTGGCAATTACAGAAGGGCTTAAGGCATTTCACATCCATCAGCTCGGTAATACTTAGGAGAGCAACCCTTGTAAGGTAGGCCAGTATTGTTATCTCTGTATTACTGGTGGGGGAGAGGCCAAAACAGGTTCCCTAGTGCCACCTGACTGTGTTTGTGGTGGAAGCAGATCTGAACAGTCACTTCCAAATCACATCACATGCCCTCTCAATGCCAGCAGGGCTGCCAAGCCCCAGGGGACACCTGGAGTTCTCCTGGAATGTTTCCAGACTATTGAGATAAGTTCCCCTGGAGGAAAAGGCAATTTTGGAGGGCAGACGCTGTGGTATACCATAGAGTATGGGAGAAACTGAAACTGTAGAGTAACATCACATCCTTCCTTAGCTTCCTCCCTTCCCCAAACTCCCCTTTCTCCAGACACAACCCCAAAATTTCCAATAATTGCCCAAACCAGAGAAGGCAACCCTAGATATGAAGCCTGGAAGCCCAATCGCAGCCCCGGTCTGACCAGAACTGAATCTTCGGGCCCTCATTTGACCCCAAGGCCCAACCCTGGTGGGCCCTCCCCAGGTTCCACCATGCAGAAGAGGCCCTGCAGGTAGAACTGCTGGCACAGGCGCTTCCCAGGCTGCGTGGCTTGCCATGGTGCTCCTGGCCGTCACTGCCAGAACACGCTCCGAACCTCTGGCAGACAAAGCGTCCCCTCAACACCGGGAGGGTGCCTGGTGCTTTTCCCAAAAGGAAGACGCTGCCGGGGCCTCTGAGCCAGCCAGCCTTTGACACTCCCAGGAAAGACCTCTCCTGGGGAAAGCAGCAGCATCACCCTGCACGTTACACGGAAGTGCAATGCAAACATCCACAACCCGGCCGGAGCAGCGTTTAGCATTTCCAAGAGAAGCAAGTTATTATTAAAGTGATTCTCCTGCACCTACGGTAGGCCTGGTGCGATGAAGCACCTTGTAATTCAACGTCAGGCCTGTAGGCGAGTCTTGGGGGAGAGTTTCGGCTTCGGAAGCTGCCTAGCAAGCCACAGCAAATCCCTTTCCACGCACAAACTGAAAATAGTTTGGGCTTTTCATGCACAGCACTTCAGAGATCATAATTGAAGTTTCCTCCCCACGGGGCTCCAGGTGATATCAAATACCATGGACAAAAATAGCAACAGTCAGCTCCGCAACAGAAGTACCCCGTGGGAGATGGATGGAGCCGCTTTCCCTGGGCTTACTGTACTCCGTTTGTTAGAGACGGATGGCACAAATTTGGGCTTCCCAGACATACACGGTTGGCACAGTTGCATTCAAATGGCCTAAACCTGATTACAAATGGAACCTCCTTGGTCAGAGACTGTATACCCCTGAGCACCACATGCAGGGGACAACCAATGAGAGGGAACTCTTGCCTTCCTCCACTGCTTATGGGATTCCTGAGGCATCTTAGCCACAGCTGGAAACAAGATGGTGGCCTAGACAGACGCCTCCATGGCCTGATCCAGCAGGGCTCTTCAGATGTTCAAATGGAGAACATCCAATCACTAGTGGCCACCAGCCGTAAAGAGGCACGAGTGCCCCATTTTTAAACAAGCATCTTCTAGCCACTGACAGCCGGGCCTCTTTGCCTATTACTGAAAACAAAAACCTGAAGGAAAGGCCGACTCTGTACTGGAGGGCCATAACAGTAGCTTCTTCCCTGTTCTCCTCTTGTTTTACATGACCGTGCCCCACACAAATCACAAGAAAGAAGAAGGAGGAGGAGGAGTTGGAGTTGGTTTTTATATGCCGACTTTCTATACCACTTAAGGGAGACTCAAACCAGCTTACAATCACCTCCTCCTCCCCACAACAGACACTCTGTGAGGTAGGTGGGGCTGTGAGAGCTGTGACTAGCCTAAGGTCACCCAGCTGGCTTCATGTGGAAGAGTGGGGAAACCAGCCTGGTTCACCAGATTAGCGTCTGGCACTCATGAGGAGGAGTGGGGAATCAAACCCAGTTCTCCAGATCAGAGTCCACCGTTCCAAACCACCACTCTTAACCACTACACTACGCTGGCTCCTGCTAAGATTAGAATTTTGTCCAATTTCACACTTATTAAGTGGGTTAGAAAAAAATCTTGCTTTGTCTTTAACTCAGAGTAAAAATACAACTATATTTTTATCTGTAGCCAACTGTAGCCTTTTCCTTTTAGTTAACTTCCCCTCTTGCAAAGCTGTTTCCCCCACATCCATTCATCTACTGTGGTTTTTCCTCTCTCTCTTTCCTCCCCTCTTCCTTTAAAAGAAAATCTGCATAATGCAATTTTCCCACTTGGGAACAAACAAATTGAAATTCCCATCCAAAAGGATGCATAATGTATGAATAGATCAACAGCATGAGATTGGTAACATTACACCATCTGTTAGATACCTGTTTAAAACGGATGCTTCAGATGTACCAAAACGCCACTAAAAGGCAGTCTGGATTTTGATGAACATACAGAATGTAACTTTATACCAAAGGGGGAAAAAATCACACAGACCCCCGTCCCCTCCTCTCTTTCCTTCTTAAGTTTACTGATGAGAACAATTTGCACTCAGAGAGCTGATAAGAGAACGAGAAAAGAAAATTCCTTCCCAGATGTGTGGGCATTTCTAAAACGAACGACATCCTCAATAACCTGGCTACTCCTTGCCTGTTGTACTCTTTAATGAGAGCCACAGTTAATGCTTTTCACTGCCATGTCTGCTCACCCATTTTGCAAAAGGGGGGCACAGAGAGGCCCAATTCTGGCCTTGCCTGTGGACTCCTCCTCCCACAAAGCATCAGACATGAGCAGAATGGGAAACCACACGGCCACCCGGCACTGGCAACTATTCCACATCTGAGACCAAGGGGCATTCACGGGTGTTGCCCTGCTACTGATAACTCCCTCACTGATAACACATGGAGCCACCTTCTACTGAACCAGACCATTACAGTGCAATCCTAAGGAGAGTTACTCCAGTCTCAGCCCATTCATTTCAGTCAGCAAAGACTGGAGTTACTCTGCACTGGACTGCACTGTTAGTCCATCAACGTCAAGACTAGCAGCAACTCTCCAGGGTTTCAGGTGGAGGCCTTTCCCGTGACCTGCTATCTGATCCATAACTGCAGATGCCAGGGATTGAAGCTGGGACCTTCTGCATGCTGGGCAGATGCTCTTCCACTGAGCCGTAGTCTAGTTAGACACCACCCCCTTTTCTTCTAGCACAATGGTCCTTCTCTCCTGCTTTAATATGAGTAGACTCAGGCAAACCCAGCAGGGGAGACAGAACCACCGCCTGCTTTTCCTGGCACTCAGGGGTGCACCTGCCATTGAACACAGAGGCTCCAGTTAGCTGGCTTGGCTCATAACTATTGCTAGGACCAACCTGCATGATCAATTCCTTTTTTGCCTGCATCTTGTGGCAGTGGGTTCCACAAGTTCCTCATGAAATGCCCTCCATATTTCCCCCCTGAACCTTCTCATTCACCAGTCCGTTCAGTGAGCCCCTTAAAAAGGTTTGCTCTCCATCAGAGGCACTCTTTCTCCCCCCACTCCGCAAACTTACCAGTTAGCATATTAATTGAAAATGGAGGTAAACACACACCCATGCGCACAGGTGTGGGTGAGTGCAAAGAGTTACTCACACCATTCACAATGGATCTCATTAACAAAGAAAGAAGTTTGCAGTCGGGAACACAGCTGGGGGGAGCTGTTCCTTGAGGTTCCTTGGGGGAAGGTTTACCCCCTCCCATATTTTCAAGGGCTGCCACTGACTCCTTTGGAAACAAATGCAGCCAGGGAAGCAAAGCATGTCCCCCTGCCCTCTCTCGAGGGGTGGCACAGCCTCCATTGGCAAGGACCCCGTCTTTGCAACCACCCCTCCCCTCCCTGGGACTTTGTGCAAAGAAAACTTTATTCCTACAGGCTCCCTCTTGCCATCGGAACTACCAGCACAATGCCAAGCATTGAGAAACAGCTGGGGGGTGGGGGATGGCACTTGGCCACGGGCCCTGGGCAAGCTGCGCTGATACTCCTTGAATCAGCAGGTGTGGAGGCCGGTGGCCACAACAGCCACAAACCCTCTCTTGAAACAAAATAAAACGGAAGAGCAACTGGTATTTGGTAAAGGCCTTTGTCAAGCCATAACAAATCGCCCAATTAAGCCCGGCTGAGATGAAGGGAAAATACAACTCATTTGTCTGGAGTGCCAAAGAGGGGCTGGGCAGATGGGGGAAGAAGAAAAGAGTTGGTTTTTATATACCCATTTTCTCTGCCACTTAAGGAAGAACCAAGCCGGCTTACAGTCACCTTCCCTTTCCCCTCCCCACACCAGACACCCTGTGAGGTAGGTAGGGCTGAGAGAGATCGAAGAGAGCTGTGACTAGCCCAAGGTCACCCAGCTGGCTTCGTGTGTAGGAGTGGGGAAACAAATCCAGTTCTCCAGATTAGCCTCCACCACTCATGTGGAGGAGTGGGGAATCAAACCCGGTTCTCCAGATCAGAGTCCACCGCTCCAAACCACTGCTCTTAACCACTCACCATGCTTGGTTGGGGGACGTGGTATCAACCCTGGGAAAAACAGAAAGGAGAACTCACTCCGGGTTGGCTTAAAACTGAAGCCGAGGGGTGCTTCTGAGCAGCATGGGCGGTGGAAGGTGCTTCAGAGCATCACTGGCAACGAGCAAGAGCATGCTTCATGCCTCAGAAGGAAGGGGAGAATGACCCGGCAGGGAGAATACACCCAAAGCTGCCACAAGGAGGTATTTGCCTAAGGGGGGCAGTGGTGGGTGAGAGCGGCGGTATCCATCACAGCTAAAGAGAAACTCCATGTTCAGAGGCAGCATATCTCTGATTACTCTGAAGACAAATGACAGGATCTGCCCATGACCATCACACTCTGCCTGTGAGCTTTCCTTTGGGCAGCAGAAAGAGCATGATTGATGGAAGCGGTCTTTCTTTGATCCAGAAAGATCACGTTTATGTTCTCATAGAACTCACTGCCCATGTGCTATGGTGGTGGATGCTAGGCTTGACGGCTTTTAAAACAGATTTAGACCAGGCGGTGAAGGGAAGCCAAATGCAGTGCAGTTTTAGCTACAGATCAGAACAGTGAGGCCCACAATTTAATTCCTTGTTGAGTAAAGACGTATTTCCTTCTCCTCTGTCCTGAACATCACTGGGTGCCTCCAAGTGCTGGCATTATCAGAGAGGGAGAAAAAGTTCTCTGTATTCACTTTGTCCACCCAATCAATAATTTTATAAGCCACTATCATGCCCCCCCCCCACAATTCTCCTTTTTCGAAACTGAAATCCCAGACATAAGAAAGGCAGTCACTTCCACCACCACCACCACCCCCGGGCACTCGGCAAGCATTCCCCCTCCCCCAGGACCCAGCTCTCTTCTGCCTCGGCACTTGGGCTGGTGTAGAAATCTGCAGCCTTTGAGGGGAATGAATGGCAGAGGCCCAACGTGGCCGAAGAGCCCAACTAAGCCAGAGCCCCCCCGCCCCCTGCATGCAGTGTGCTGGTTCGCTACCCAACACGGATGCCTCCAGAAACCCTTTTTCTCTGACAGCAGATGTTGAAGGCAAAGTCTGGTAATTACAACTGGGTAGAAAGGCAGAAAACACACCGGGAAGGGAGCAATTAGCACAGGCCGTGGAAATAAACACAGAAAACAATCTATTTAACTAAATGCCCTAATTTAAATCTAAATGCTTCCTGAGAAGGAGTCCTGTCAGCACTGAAGGCATTTTTTTTAGAACAACAGGTTAGTGGGTTTAGATCTTAATCCTTAGCAGTTAGCTCCTCCCCCACCCCCACCCCCCAGCTGCATATCTGTGCCCACTCTTCCCTGTAATACAACTGAGAAGCCGAGGTTGGCACCAAGCAAAACCAACTTCACCACCTCAGCAGGACAATGTCGGGGGGGGGGGGGATGACAACTCCAAACAGATTTCTTCTTGTCAAGGGAAGGCTGCTTCCTGGCTGGTGGGGGAGCAGCACCTCCAACCCCCCCCAGCTGGAAACATCTGCTTTCCAATGAGGGGCTAGCTCCAAGCCAGAGCAGACGGGCTTGAATAGCAGGGCTGTTATCCTGCCAACCTCTTCCCAGAAGCAGGCAAGAAGCACAGTCAAGACCTCTGGAACGGAACCTCTGACCCCTCCGGTCTCTCCTTTTCCAAAAGGAAGCAGCCGGCGTGAGGACAGGTGTCTCTCCTTCCAAACTGGCTACAGAAACTAAGCACTTGGCTGCCACAAGTTGGCTGCCACAGGAGTGCAAATTGGTGCTCTTTGAAGCGGCAGCAGCAAAAGCAAGCAAAAAACATTTTTAATGGCATGGCTTTCCTCTTCTGTTTGCTTTTACAGGGAACAAACATCCAGAAATTCTTCTTGATCCACCGGCACTCCCCCCCCCCACCATACATATACACACTATAAATCTGAAGACAACAGGCCAGCCAGAGTCCTTGTACATCTAATAACGCAAAGTGGACATGCCAAGTTGGAGCTGAGGTCTGTCTCCAGCTAGAATGGCCAGCTTGGCCTGGCGATGGCTCTCCAGGTCTCAGGCAGCAGAGGAAGGGTCTTCACAGCACCTCTGACCTCCAAGCCTTCCTTAAAGGGTGAAGATGCTGGGGAGGGGACTGACCCTGGACCCCACTCCAGTGTGCATTCAGCCACTCAGGCCCTTCGGAGGCTGTGACAGACCCAGGGCCATGCAGGGAAATCAACACAAAGAGTCTCCCCTGCTATCAGCAGCCCACAAACTAGGCACTGGCAGGAAAAGAGTTCCGTTCCTAAAGGTTACCAGGGAGATGCAGAGGGGTGGCAATCAGAGGAATCCCCCCACCACCACCCCATGACACTGAGTGAGAGCCAGAGCTCTGGGCCCTTCTCATCTTGCTTTCTGATCTTCTCCTGCAAGGTTACACCACTGAGCAGCAGCCCTCACAGGGGCCACATTCCTAGTTGGAACACCATGTCCAAAACCCTCTCTCTTCTCCCACTCACTCCCACAATCTTTCTCAGGAGGAAACGAACAGGAAACAGGTCAGGTAAACTGGGGTGCCAAACAGGCCAGGGAAGAGCCGGGTTCCTGGGGTCATTTGGCAGCATTCTCAGTGGGGGCACAGGATCCATGAAGAAGCCTGCACAAGCAGGCAGGGCAGCCCAGCTGGTGGGGGGGGGGGACTTCCTACTGGCTTGAGGTTAACCCTGATGGATACAGACCAAAGACGGGGCCGAGGGCACGGGGCGGGCTGGGGGGCTGGACAAAGCTGGGAAGGTTCCTCAGCCCCGCAGGGCATACTGCGCATGTTTTGGCTCCCACCTGGCTGCGAAGCTTCTCCAGCTCCTCTCTGCTCCCCAACGGGCCGGCGTCTCCCGCAGCGGTGGCCAACAGAAGCTGCACGTCCGCCAGCAGAGCATGGGTCCTCTTCAGGTCGCGCCGGAGCCTCTTCTCCACATCAAAGTCTCGGTGACCAATCTGGAGGGGTGTGTGGAAGGCAATGAGATGTGCCACAACCCTGCACGTGGAGGCCGCCGGCTACATGCTCCACCCACCCCAGGCAGCCTTGCCTTCCAGGGATGGCAAGCGATGAAACGGTTCTGACCCAGCTAGCTGTGGGGCGAGAGCAGGGGCTGCAAACAGAATCCATGCCACTGCTTACAGTGGGGGTCCCCACCCATTCTGAGCCCATGGGCACCTTTGGAATTCTGACGTAGAGTAGTGGGCGGAGCCACAAAATGGCTGCCACAGGAGGCGGAGCCAGCCACAAAATGACTGCCAAACACACAGAGGAAGCCCAAGTGTGGGGAGAAGAGGGGTAATTAAAACAGCCTGGGAAGAGGGATGAGCGAGCATAAAACAAACACTGGGGCCGCTGAAACAACGTTATTTTAATCGGTACAGCCAATCAGATCTTCAGGGGCAAATGAGAAGCCCTGTTGGGGAAGGGCCTCGCCTGGAGGGTGCCAAGAAAGGGTTTGACAGACCCGAAAACGTTCAGATATTTGAAAAAATCCAGAAAAAATCCAAATTGGCAAGGGGATTCAGCTTTTTCGGATTTTCTGAAAAATTTCAGGTCTATAAAACTTGAATCTGAAAAATACTGGGGCGAAATTTGGTGCACACCCCTAGTCAAGGGGTGAATTGGGACCCTCCAGTATACTGAGCATGTGCTACACACACACACACACACACACACACACACACACACACACGCCCCACAAAGTCCTGCTCTGTTGAGGGCAAAAGGGCAGGTGCTGAGCATTCATACCACACTGGCCCAGCTCAGAGGGATCACGTCCTGCTGGCCAAGAGGATGGGCTGCTAATGGCACCTTGATGCCCTCCTTCCCTTCCATGCCTGAAGTGGGTTCTTCTGAGCCTCTGCCAGCCTCTCTTGTAGCGGCTGTGGGCACCTGTGCCCTAGGGAGGCCTCCTTTCAAAGTATTACAGCCCTGCAGAAAAGACGGCTTTCCTTCCAAGCCAGCAAGGTACTGCAAACTGAACCTGGGCTGTGTGAGCGGAGAGGCCTTCTGGAAGGCAATATGTCCCCCTGCTAAGCTGGACTTGGCTATGTAAGCTTAAAGCCTGGCTGCACATTTGCCTGAAGGGGAATCCACACCGAGGAGGATGGCTCTCTCCACCTTTTAAAAGTGATTTAAGGTTTTGTGGGATTTGGCCAACAGTCCCCAAGCTCTTCCCCACTTCTGCTCGAAATGCAAGCCTGGCATTCAGCACTCCTGCCAGGCCATCTCCTCCTTGGCTGCCGCGATGCTCCGCTGGGTTTAGCACATGACACATCTGCCACAGCAAATTAATTCGGTGCCCTAAATAACAATCTGGGCGAGTGCCACCACTGCCTTCGGAGCCCGGCCGTCTCCATCCTCCCACCTCATTAACAAACAAGAGCCTCTCTAAGTGAACCTGAGAGTGCTCAAAGAGCTCTCTAGAGAGCTTGCGGAGCCTTTGTCCATCATCTTCCAGACCTCTTGGAGGACGGGGGATGTGCAACAAGACTGGAGGAGGGCGAACGTTATCCCAGTTTTCAAAAAAAGGAGGAGAGATGACCCAGGAAACTACAGGCCAGTCAGTTTGACCTCTATCCCAGTGAAGATGCTGGAGCAGATATTAAAGAGATCAGTCCATGAGCATCTGAATGGCAACTTGGTGATCCGGGGAAGTCAGCATGGATTTGTCCCCAACAGGTCCTGCACCAACCTCGTTTCCTTCTTTGATCGAGTGACAAGCTTACTGGATCAAGGGAATGCAGTTGATGTTGTTTATCTAGATTTCAGTAAGGCTTTTGACAGGGTTCCCCATGATGACTGGTTGCAGAACCGCATTCAGAGAGCAGTTGTCAATGGCATTTCATCTGACTAGAGAAAGGCGTCCAGTGGAATGCCACAGGGTTCGGTTCTGGGCCTGGGGCTTTTATAAATGATCAGGATAAGGGTGTGGAGGGACTACTCATTAAATTTATAGATGACACCAAATTGGGAGGAGCAGCGAACACATCAGAAAATAGAGATAGAATTCAACAAGATCTGAACACCCAGGAAAAGTGGGCGGATGTGAACAGGATGCAATTCAACAAGGATAAGTGCCGAGTTCTAAATCTGGGTAACAAAAATGAGGAACACACATACTGGAAGGTGGATACACTTTGGGGTAGCAGTGTGTATGAACAAGATCTTGGGGTAAGAGTAGACCATAAGTTAACTATGAGCAGCTAGTGTTATGCAGCAACAAAAAAGGTTAATGTGATCTTGGGGTGCATCAACAGAGGCATAACATCCACATCGCAAGATGTCATAGTCCCGCCGTACACTGCATTGGTCAGGCTGCATTTGGAGTATTGTGTGCAGTTCTGGAGGCCCCACTTCAAAAAAGATGTGGACAGAATGGAGCAGGTGCAGAGGAGAGCGACGAGGGTGATCAGGGGCCTGGAGACCAAGCCCTGCACAGAAAGGCTGAGGGAGTTGGGAATGTTCAGTCTGGAGAAGAGGAGGTTGAGGGGGGGACAAGATTGCTCTCTTTAAGTATTTGAAGGGCTGTCACTTGGAGGAGGGCAGGGAGCTGTTCCTCTTGGCAGCAGAGGATCATAGGATTCACAATAATGGGTTTAAATTGCAGGCGGAAAGGTACCAGATGGATATTAGGGGGGAAAATTACAGTAAGAATTGTTCAACAGTGAAATTGGCTACAAAAGGAGGTGATGAACTCCCCCTCTCTGGACGTCTTCAAGCAGCATCGGGACAAACACTTGTCAGGGATGCTCCAGGCTGATCCTGCATTGTGCAGGGGATGGACTAGATGGCCTTTATGGCCCCTTAAAATCCTTCGAGTTGCGAGGCAGTTTCCTGCTCCTTTCTTCCACAAACAGAAATGGTCAATGGAAAAGGCCAGTGAATGGCAGCTGCAGCATTTGGAATGCCTCATCTCCACAGACGCTTGGCTGAGAGAAATCTTGTGGGGCCAAATGCTGCAACCTCTATCCAAAAAAAGTCCCTGCACGTAGAAAACTACACACCAAGGATCAGGTTTCCAGCCTAACTTCTCCCTGCTAGTTTTCTATACGCAAATAGTTCTTTTTTTGGGGAGGGATAGAGAAGTATTCAACCACATGACCCCCCCCACACACACACACGCACACACTTCCTGATGCAGTGCAGCCTGGATGCAGGGAGACTGGCTCAACTGCTGGGTGAGAGGATTCCATTCATCCTGCTTGCAGGAGGGGGGGAGCAGCTGCAAACATCTGCCAGCTTGGCAGGCCGGCCCCTTGCTGCTCCGGGACGGGCACGCAGGTGAACCTTTGCCAAGGGGCGGACGGGTGCTGTGGCCTACCTGCTCGCAAAGCGTGGCGATGAGGCCTTCCAGGTCATGCTTCTCGCGGAGGATGGCCTGCTTCTCGTCGCACTCCTGCTCGCCCTGCATCTCCAGCTGCCGAAGCTACAAAGAGGCCAAGCACAGAGCAGGGCGGCCTTAGCGAGCATCAGGGCGCCTTCGTGGGCACTGCCTGGCTTGCCAGGCAGCACCCAGGCCCAAAAGCGTACTGGTGGAATCAGGAGCGTTTTGCATTGTGTTTTGTGCTTCCGAAAGGAACGCTGAGAGCATTGCTGGGAAGCGGGACAGAAACGGAGAATGGACAGGCAGCCCCCGGCCCCGTTTCCACTCAGAACCGGGCCTCCCACCTCTTAAGCCCGAGAGGGGCTCCTGCCCTCGTTCCAGGTGGCTTGCCTCATCAACACCCGAACCCCTCCAGAATTGGGGCACAGAACCCAGCACAGCCATGTCTCTCTCGTCTTCACGCACCCATTCGCACATGCCCACACACCCCCTTCCAGACCCCACGTGTACTTGGAGCTTTCCCCACTTGCTTCAGTGGGCCTGCCAGCTGGCCATGCTTCCCTCGAAGAGGACCGCTGCGACCACCCGTTCTGGTGGACAGCTAGATGATCCAGGGGAGCCTGCAAGCAGGGCCCGAAGGCAATAGCCCTCCCCTCTTGCTCATACCCACGACCTGGAATGCCAAGGTAGACTGTCTCTGTACATGGAGGCTACATTCAGATGTAGCGTCTAGTCAGTGAGGGCTCTATACTATACAGCATGAATTTGCCTAATCCTTTTTTTAAAGCCATCCTGAGCAAGTGGTAATCACAGCCTCTTGGCCAGCAAATTCCATACTGACTTAAAGGGCAGTCATCCGGCATAGGAAAATGGAGCCAGCTCCTACCGAATCAGACCCCCTCTGGTCTATCTTGTCTTCTCCAACTGGCAGCGCCTCTCCAGGGTTTCTGGCGGATGGAGAAGGGCCGTTCACTTCACCTCAGACATGATCCTGTTTTTAACTGGAGATGCTGCTGCCAGGGATTGAACCAGGGATCTTCTGCACGCCAAGCAGAGACTCTGCCACTGAGCCACAGCCCCACCCCATCTCAGCAGCATACCCTTTTCTGGCAGGACTGCCGGACGTCCTCCAGCTCCTCCTCCTTGTCCTCCATTGCCTTCTGGTGGAGCTGCTTCATCCGCTCTGTCTCCAGTTCGAGTCTCAGGTGCAGCTGGAGGGGAGGCAGGAAGCAGCTCTGCTTAGCATGGGGGTGGCTTTCAAGGGGGCAGAGAGCTGCACAGCCATGATTGGGCTGCAGCCTTCACAACACCACTGTGTGGTAGGCCAGAGGGCCAGAGATGGAGACTTGCCAAGGCTGCCCAGTGAGCACGTGGCAGAGGAGGGATCCCCCCTTCTGTGCCACCTGCAGCCGCTCCTGGTGCTTCTGGGCAACGGAGGCGGAGACATGGTCTGATGCCACCCCCCCAGCTCGCCCCGCCCTGCAGGCCCCCTCACCTGTTCCAGCTGCTCAATGGTGCGCGCCTGGCTGCTCAGCTCCTGCTGCTGCTCCGCGGCACTCGCCTCCAGGTCCCAGAGCTGCTTTTTGAGGGCGGCCACTGCCCGGGGGTCCAGGCTGCTGGGGGAGCTGAGCTCCTGCACGTGGGCGCCCAGCACAGTGATCCGCTGGCTGAGGCTGGCGTTTTCCGATTCTTTTTCCTGGGGGTATGGAAAGGAAGGTAAACCGGCTAATAATGTCCATGGCAGGATTTTTATTCTAAAAGTTGAGCTTCTAAAGTTGGAAGGCGCCTTGTGAATTTCAGACAGGCTTATTTTCAGCCCGGCTCCCTTCAAAGCAGAGGAATCCCCAAAAGCCTCTCTGCTGATTTTTTATGCATTCCGCCTGAGGAGTTGCCAGGCAGCCTGGTGCAAAACTCTCCCCCTCCCAGGACTGGAGCTGTGCCCCTTCTGCCCCCCTCCCTTACCTCCAAGCGTTGCTGCAGCTTCGCCAGCTCATACTGCAGGCCGGTATTCTCCAGCGCCACTTTCTCACGCAGGCTTTTCTCAAAGGCCGACTCTCCCAGGGCCTGGGCCAGTTGCATGTCAAACCTGCCAGGTGTGAAACATTCCACTGGTCATCCATCACCCACCCGAAGAGCCCCAGGAAGAGCCCACACCTGGAACTTCACCAGGAGAGACCTGGGGACCCATTGCTGGAGACAGCAAACTGTCTCCAGATCCATAGCTGGCAGAAGGCCCTGCTGTGCTGGCCAGGACAAGGCAGCTGCTCGAGACCATCCTGCCTGTTCATTTGCAGCCGCCTTTGGAGGCCCTGCCCAGCTCTATGGGGCCCAGCTTCTGGGGTCAGGAGCAGGGCCTTTTTCAGGATGGCACCACTGTGATGCAGCTGTAGGGTTGCCAACTCTGGACTGGGGAATTCCTGAAGATTTTGGACATGGAGCCTGGGGAGGGCAGGGTTTAGGGAGGGGAGGGACCTCAGTAGGCTATAATACCATAGAACCTTCTCTCCAAAGCAGCCATTTTCTCCAGGGGAACTGATCTCTGGCACTTGGAGATCCGTTGTAATTCCAGATCTCCAGGCCTCACCTGGAGGTTGGCAACCCTATTCTGCACCCTCCTCACCCAGCCTTCAAACTTCAGGCACCAGTTTAAGACACACCTCTGCCTGCCCCCCTCCCCCATGTTTGCTGACCTGGCTGTTGGGGGGTTTCTGAACTCCCTGTGTATTGCGTAACCCCAGTTCCCCCCTGGAATCGTCCTTTCCATGACTTTTTCACAATTCAATGCTCTTGACTGTGTTGGCTCTTATAAGGGGGTTGCTTTGGATGGATATTTTATTGCTGTTGTTTATTATGCTTTTTTGTATGTTCCAAGTGTTGTTAGAGTATCATACACTGCCTCAATAGCCAAGTTGGCAGGACTTGACTGTTTTACATCAATTGGGAAAGGCCAAAAGGCCAGCCCAAATCAGAGATTCCCCCCTGCTGACAGACTCAGGGGCTGCGACCGCACACTCCCTTCTCTTCCATACCTGCAGGGACTGCTTGCGCGCAGCCCCATCTGGATCACTAGGCTCAGAACCTGGTTCAAACCTTGGAGCCACTGATGGGACCAGCCCCAAAGCAGAAGGAAGAGGGAGGCTGTGGGGACCACCACACCCTGGACATGAGGCCCCAAACCTTCTTGGGAGCTTGACTGGCTGTTTCATCAGTCTTCGCAAAACAGGAACGATCCAGCAAGCACCATTAAGCAAACTAGTTGGTGCTACAGGGACTGCAAAGGGCTGGAACTCACCAGCCACTCTGCAGCACAAGTGAGGGGACACCTGGCATGTTACATTTCCAGATTGAAGCACAGACCTAAAAGCCCAATGTATGAATGTGACAAGCCTGTGTACGAAAAGGCATCATGCAGGTACACACAAAAGGAGGCCAGGTTGGCTGCTGCTCCCTTCAGAGTCTGTTCTGGGAGGCAGCTCAGAGCTTTGTGTGTGGTTTAGACTCGCTGGTCCCTGCCAGTGGCAAAAAGAAAACCTCCCGTTAAGCCCTGGATGCTTCTTGCTCAAGCAGGGAAGAGCCTTGGGCCAGAGCGCGGGGAGCCAGTGAGACCGCAGGCCTAGAGGGGCCAGTCTTGATTTACTTAGAAAATATCTCCTGTGCCTCTCCAACGAACGTGCTCCAAGCAGCTTACAGTTCTCATAAAAATGGCTGGAAGCCGGCTGCAAAAACCATTTTAAAAGCTCAACCCTGTAATTAAAAGCCTGGGCAAAAAGAAAGGTTTTGGCCTGGCGCCTCAGAGAGGATAGGGCAATTTGGTCAAAGTGCTGTGATAAATATCGATCGTCAAACGTGCAACCTCCAAGAACTTCTCCCGAAGATGAATTCTTCCCCGTAATGGGAGGAAATGTGAATTATTTGATTAGATTTGCAATTCTTGACCTTGCTGTTCATAATTCATGATTCTATAATCTAAAATTCCATGTAAAATTATCAGCACCTCCAAAGAATGGAGTTGGAGTTGTAGCATCTTTAACGAAACACAAGACAGGACTTGCAGCCGGTGGTGCAGCGCTATTAACAGAGCGCTGAGTCTGGGGAGGGAAGTCGAATCCGCACCAGAAAGGCTCAGAGCAGGAAGCAGGAGAGAGGCTCAGGAAAGGATGGACCACGCAGCACCAGGCAAGACAGAAGGACAAGAGCTGAACACAGCCAGGCCCCAAGGCAGAGGGGCGGGCATCGCAAGGCGCTGGGTGCTCCGGATTTGGGCGGAGAGTCAGCCAGCTGCAACCAGCACTAGCCAGAGGTGGTTCCAAGGAAACGAGGGGAGGGGGCAGAGGGCTCCGCTTGTCTTTACACTGGGGAGAGCGGGACCACTGGAAGCCCTAGTACAGGACAGGACTAGGGGGAGAGTGAAGGGGAATACCTGAGAGGACCACCAGCTACCCTGGAAAATGACCAGAAGGCAGCCTTGGATTAGCACTAGTTAATTTCAATCTGATTGGAAGTCAGCTTGCTGGAAAAACTATTGCCAACAAAGCAGCCCCGCTTCCACCCCAAACTCCTTTGGGCAGGGGCTGGCATTCTTCCCCAAGGATGGCCAGCTGCAGCAGTCAGGCCCCATCCTGCAAACTGCAAAGGGGGTATGTCCTTGGCCTGGAGGGGAGAGGCCACTAAGACCCAAAGCACGTCCTTCCCGAGTAGGGGGGAGTCCCTCCTCCTCCCCTTTCAGGAGCTCCCTCCCCCCACTGCCTAGATTCCCTCTCTGTTGAGGATCAGAGCCAGGGCTGAATGGAGCCACCCCCGGGCCTGGAAAGGGCTCCCTTCCCTGGCCCTCCTTCCTGCAAAGCCTTACTTCTTCTGCTTCTTCTCCAGCTCATGGTTGCGGCTCTGCTGGCTCTCCATCAGGACTCGGGTGTCTTCCAGGTCACAGGTCAACTGCTTGCACTTCCTCTTCAGCCGCTGGGCGCCCCGCTTGGCACCTTCATACGCTTTCTGGGCCTCACTGAGCTGCAAAGGGCAAGCACCTGGGTGAGCAGCAAGTGCGAGAGAGGCACACATGCCCACAAGCCATTCTTGGGACTGGAGATGTCACCCACTAGCCCATGCTCTGTTTCTTGTTGTGGCCAGATGATTCTGGGAAGCTCCCAAGCAAGGCATGAAAGAAGGTATCCTGCTGCTAGTAAAAATGGATACTGGTCATGATGCACACCTATTATCTCCAGGATCAGAGGAGCAGGCCTATTACATTAGGTGCTTTGGAGCACAGGCAGGGTAATGCTGCTGCAGTCGCCTTTCTTGTGGGCTTCCGAGAGGCACCTGGTTGGCCACTGTGTGGACAGACTGCTGGACTTGATGGGCCTTGGTCTGATCCAGCATGGCTTTTCTTATGTTCATGATGCATACCTATTCTCTCCAGGATCAGAGGTGCATGCCTATTATATTAGGTGCTATGGAACACAGGCAGGATGGTGCTGCTGCAATTGTCGTGTTTGTGGGCTTTGTAGAGGCACCTGGTTGGCCACTGTGTGAACAGACTGCTGGACTTGATGGACCTTGGTATGATCCAGCATAGCCTTTCTTATGTTCTTTACCCAGCCATTGGCACTCAAGAGTTAGACTGCCTCTGAACACGGAAGTTCCACCATGCTCTCACATTAACAGACTGTAGTTGTATCTGCCATGAACATGTCTCGCCCATTGCTGTATGGGGCAAGGACGGAAGTCCAGGCATCCAAACGAGATGCAGTAGGAGTTTGCCTGGCCATTGACTGGAGGCCCACCACACCCAGCCTGCCTTTCTGTGCTGTTCAGGGCGGCACGTTTCACAAGGTCCGGCATCCCCAAACCTTTGCGGCGAAAGAGATTCAAAGGAGCAAAAGCTATTAAAGCGTAACTTAAAATAAGCAGAACATCGATTTAATGAAGCCCGTAATTCACAGACAAGCCTCTGAATGCTAATGGGCTGCCTGCCCTCACCCTGGCACTCCGGAACGGCCAAAGCTTCATTGCGCTTTAATGTGCTGTGCATTTGGCTGGTTATTTCTGCCCGTGATTTGCTCCGAGTGACTTGGTCTTTATCCACCACTCTTCATGGGGGCCTCCTTTCCAAAAAGCAAGCAGGGAGTCTCAGCTGGAAGCCTTCACGCAGAGCTGCCACCCCGAATTAAAGTGGAAGGCTTTTCTCTGAGCAGACGTAAGGAGAGCCACAGCCCACCTTCAGTGGATCTCCCTCCCCCCTGCATTCCTGCACGAGTGCCCCACACGTGCCTCTGCGGAGGGCGGGCACCGCTGCAGCCTCCAGACTCGCCATGTTGCCCAGCCCCAGAAGTCCCTCTCCCCACCCCACCCCAGCCTCTCTGGCCCACCTGCACTTCCAGCTCTTGCTTGGAGTTGCGCTCCGACTCCAGCCTTTCTTCCAACTGCGAGACTTTCTTCCGGAGAAACCCGATCTCCGTCTGGGCACAGTCCAGGCGCATCTGCCACTCGCCCTCTGTCAGAAACATGGGCACGACAGGATCATAGAATTGTAGAGTTGGAAGGGACCACCATGGTCATCTAGTCCAACCCCCTGCACAATGCAGGACATTCACAACTACCTTCCCCCCACACCCCCAGTGACCCCCTACTCCATGCCCAGAAGATGGCCAAGAGGCCCTCCCTCTCATGATCTGCATATGGTCACAGAATCAGCATCGCTGACAGATGGCCATCTAACCTCTTCTTAAAAACTTCCAGGGAAGGAGAGCTAACCACCTCCCAAGGGAGCCTCTTACACCAAGGAACAGCTCTAACTGTCAGAAAATTCTTCCTAATGTCTTGGTGGAAACTCTTTTGATTTAATTTCAACCCGTTGGTTTTGGTCCAACCTTCTGGGGCAACAGAAAACAACTCTGCACCATCCTCTATATCAGAGGTTCCCAAACTTATTTGGCCTACCGCCCCTTTTCAGAAAAAAGAAAAATTACTCAGTGCCCCCCGGGAAATCTACCATCTTTAAGCAAATGAACAGAAAAATGCAGTGACAAAATTGCGTTCATTTATGTATCTATATTTCTACCTACGTCCTACAACATAGTAAAGAAAGATGTTGTAAATAAGACACCTTGAAGCTTGAAATTGTGAAATTATTTTTTTAAATCAATCATAGTAACATTTGCATTACACACACCCATTGGCTTATGATTCTATCACTAAAAAACTCGATTTTGTTGAGAAATTCACTCATTTAAAAGAAGTTGATTCAGGGGACCCCTCCAGGATTAGGCTTTATTAGTTTCACAGTAGATCCGCTTCTGCCAGATTGGTTATAACTTGCATTTTGTGTGTTTATTTGGAAAATAAAGTAATCACTATGACTTTAACCCTATTGTTACACAACAGATGAAACATATACGAACAGTTTTTCAAAATTTTCTTCTCTTCTTTCTTTTTGCTTCCACCACCCCCTTATTTTTATTCAACGCCCCCCAATTGCCCCCGAGGCTACTACCACCCCCCTGGATCATTTCAGCGCCCCCCAGGGGGCAATATTGCCCACTTTGGGAAACGCTTCTCTATATGAAAGCAAGTACTTGAAGACCGTTTCTTCCAGCCTACCCAAATGCCAGCCACACTCCCAGGAAGGAGAAGGGAGCTGGCACAGCCCCACCAGCCAGGGATGCCTCCTGGCGCATGAGACCCTCTTCCAGCGGAACAAGGCCTCAGCACTGTGAAGGAGAGCAACTGCTGAGGGCCAGCACTCGGAACGCTCCACCGTGGACCCAGGTTGCTCCTGGGATTAAGATCTTCCGTGGCTTTTAACACGTTGAAGTAGCAATGGCCGGTGGCTGCTCTGACGACCAGGGAAGCCCTCTGGTTGAGAGGGTGCTTCGCCCTTTCCTCCCATGAGTTAAGTGCTCGGAGCTAGGGTTGCCAGCTCCAGGCTGGGAAATTCCTGGAGGTTTGGGGGTAGAGCCGGGGGAGGGTGGGCTTTGCAAAGGGGAGGGACCTAGGCAGGGCAGAATACCATAGAGTCCACCCTCCAAAGAAGCAATTTTCTGCACGGGGACTGATCTTTGAAGCCTGGAGATGAGCTGTAATTCCAGGGGGACCCAAAGCCCTATCTGGAGGCAGGCAACCCTGCCCAGAGTTACAATTAGCTCTCCATGTTCGGGGGTGGGGGGAAGGGGGACAGGCAAGCACAAGCATCTTGGGAGCAAGTGCTTGGAGGATGGCGCACCAGGACCGTTTGCGGCTGCTGAGCTAAACTTGCCCAACAGCTGAAAGCTATTCTTCCCCGGTTTCAACCAGGCCATGGGCTAGAAAGAAGCCCTCCTGCCTGCCAGGCGGTTGAAGGAGGCTGCTTTCAGTGGCACAGATTTAATGGTGTGGGAAGAAAGCGTGGACTGAAAAGACGGATCTCTGTCTTGATATATAAAGTATCCGGTGGCCTGCCAGAGTAAGGGAGTGGGCATGCCAGGCCTTTGCCCAAGCAGATTGATTTCCCTGCCAGTCACACCTCTTGGCACATCTTCACACACTCTGGGATGGAAGAGGTAGCATGGCTCCTCTCTCACCACCTTCCCAGAGACCTTAGCTGTTTTACACACACACATGCACACAGAGAGAATCACAGGACTGCCTAGGACATCAGCTGCTACAAAGTCCTCTTGACATATCTAGAGCACAAATCCCCCAGGGCGACAAAGACTTTACACAAACTGACACCCTCTAAGTCCATGCTGGTTCTTCTCCCCTCTCAGAATGACGAGGGGAGATGGACGTCACCCCCTGAAGTTGTTAGAGGGTGCAATTTGGAGTGACAGAGGAAGAGGCAGGCTAGGAGGAGGGAGGCACACGGCAGAGAGAAAGGAGGCGCAGAAGTCAGGCAGAAGGAGTTGGGCACATTCTCTCTCACGCACAGTGTCACAATTTGCACAGAAAAAAATGGCCTGTTCTACACAGAGTTATTTGCCCTGGGCTCAATGCTGTTGGGAACTGGGTTACCCCCACCCACCCACCTTCCCCTCAGCATCTGGTGCATTTGTGAACATCCCCAGGTCTACGTGGCTTTTCTCTGATCTTTCCCAAACCTGCTGTACTGTGAAGTTTTGAGAAAGATGTCAGGTGAGCCTGGAGGGCTGCTGTGGGGGGGAAACATTTGGATTTTCCCAGTCTGGCCCACATGGCCACCATTTTCCCTGCCCTGTCACTGATTTTTCAACTGGCAACTGAATATAATTCTAATGTTATAACATCATAATAATCTGGGTATCAGGCTCTGTACATTTCCAGCGTTCATTTTTTTGAAAAGAAGCTTCTAGCCCCTTTTGTTGTAAAGATATAAGGGGAAAGGCACATCTCCGCAACAAAAGGGCTAGAAGCTTTTTAAAAAAAAATATGAAAGCTGGGAATGCAGAGATTTTGATACACCGATTGTTATAACATTATAACAATATTTAATTACCAATTAAAAAAAACTGGGAAAGCCCTGGTGGCATGGGGCAGGGGTGGCCATTGCCAGGGGCCTGGGGCAAGTAAGCTGCAGGGAAATCTGCCACGTGAAAGCCCAGCTGTTGGGGTGCTAGAGGGGAAACTGCAGCAGTAACTGAGAAGCCGCAGGCCAGAGGACCCTGCGTGGAGGGAGAAGGCCAGAAACGGGGGCTGGCTGGGTCGCACCACCACCCAGCAAAGGGACGTGTGCATACCTTTCCCGGAGCTTCGGGCTTCGAGGTCACGGACCTGCAGCTCATGCTGCATTTCCTCCAACTGCTTTTCTGCAGACTCCATTTTCTTCTGGAGCTGTTCATATTTGCTCTGAAACAGAGAAATGGCTTTGGGATCTTTTTTGCCCTTGATGCAACAGCCTATTCACTCCACTCCTCTATGGAGCTCAGGACAGCATACATGGTATAGGAGAGTAGTGGTTCAGTGGCAGAGTCTTGCAGAAGGTCCCAGGTTTAATCCCTGGCATCTCCCATTCAAAAGAGCAGGCAGTGAGTGTTATCAAAGACCTCCACCAGAGACTATGGAGAGCCACTGCCAGTTAAAGGAAGCAATACTGACCTTGATGGACCAAGGATCTGATTCAGTATAAGGGAGCTTCATCTGTTCAGGGTCCCTCCACCAACATCAATACACATGGGTTTCTTGCAGCAAAATGGCACAAACATTCCCTTAATGTGCAGATGCACATGCCAGGAGGCCTGAAGGGATGGCCAAAGTATGCACAACTTGTGGTCCCAGCTACTGTCTACCCTTCGCCCTGTGCATGGGTGACATGCTCTATATCTTGTACTGGGGTAGGGACCATTCAAAAATGGTTTCACCATGGAAGCTTGCTGAGAGGGGCACCCGCCGGCTTGAACTCTGCCATACATGGATGGAAGGAGTTGCTCCGTCTATCTGCCCAGCAGAAATCAGAGGAAACTTTTGAGCCTTGAGGAGCCCAGCAGCCTTGGAAAGCTGCTGAGTCCACCCTGGTTTCTCAGTCTGAGCAACTTGTTCCAGGGCAGAAACTGAGTCCCTCACAGCTCTCCCTGCCTCTGCCTGCTCCCACACCACTGGCTGGCCACTAGAACCACCCCCTCACACCACGCCATGTGTTCCTGGCTACTGTGAGAAGTTTTGCCGCCCCCCACATGGACCTCCACAGACTGAGATCAACAGAGTTCCTCCTCTGAAGCAGGGCCGTGCCCCCCCCCTCCCCACCAGCCTCAGGGCAGCCTCTCTGGGAAGAGGATGCTAAAAAAAGGCCCTCTTCGGGCAGGCACGTAGCCCACTTTTCATTGGCTTCTCTGTTGCTGAGAATGGAAAATGGAAATTAAAGAGGAGCGGAAGGGCGGTGTGGCCGTTTTTATTTCTGGAGGCTCCTTTCAATAATGAATTTGTATTACTGTCGTTCCGTGTTCCATTGTAAGCGGCCCCAAGGCTTCGAGGGCAGCCATGCGGCATGATGCAAGCAACAAACAGGAAATGGCCTGATTCCAGAGATGCCGTGAAGAAGAGCGTGCAGCGGGCGGACGCGCAGCTCATTCACACCAGCGGCCATTGCCAGGGGCAGAACTCCTCTCCCAGGAAGCAGCCCTGCTGGGGGCTCAGGAAAGGGGGGGAGGGTTCCTTGAGTCTTCTGATGTGAACTTGCCCAAGCCCCCTGCCTCATGACCACCACCACCTCCACCCCAACACGGACCTGCAGCTCTGTGAACTCTCGCGCCCCACGCAGCCTCTCCACCCGGTCGGCTTCCAGCATCTGGCAGGCCACGTCCCCTTTCAAGCGTTCGTCTGACAGCTCCGTCGTGAGGTCCACAATCTGAAGAGAGAGACCAAGAGGAGGGCGGCATTGGCAGCCGATTCTTCCCAAGTGCTCCGAGGTTCCGTGTTGACCACCCTGCCCTCAAAAGAGCCGCCTCAAAGAGTGATGGAGGGGCTCCAGCTAGGAATATGCACTTGGCTCAAAGCGATTTGTTACCCCTCCCCTTCCGACCCGAGCCCCTTCCCAAGTCCAGGTGCTTTTGCTGGCTCCCTCAAGGATGCAAACTGGGAACCTCCCACAGCCTGAACCCGATGCCTTTCCCCAAACTAGCAACGGCCACAAACTAGCAAAGGCCACAGCTGGAAGTCCTCTGGGCAGTACCTGCCAAAGCCTCCCTGGCCAGAGTCCTGCCTGAACAAAATCCCATGTGGTGGGAGGATGGGGCTTCAGCACTCCACCCACCGACTGCAGCTAGGATAATTATGCAAAAAAAAAAAAAAAAAAAAAAAAAACCCAAAAGGCAAAGTATCACCTAATACATTTTGCAGAATCATGCAGATTTGAAGAACTGACGCAGGCTACAGAGTCCAGCCCTGACCTGGATGGCCCCGGCTAGCCCCATCTCATCAGATCTCAGATGCTAAGCAGGGTCAGCCCTGGTTAGCCCTTGTATGGGAGACCAGCAAGGAATACCAGGATCACAACGCAGAGGCAGGCGATGGCAAACCACCTCTGAACATCTCTTGCCTTGAAAACCCCACGAGGGGTCACCATAAGTTGGCTGCCACTTGACAGCATTTCCCACCACAACTACAGAATCCAGTCTTTCTTGTCCCAGAAGTTGTGGTACCTCAATGTGGGTGGGGATGATGGAAAGTGCCTTCAAGTCGCAGACGACTTATGGCGACTCCTCATGGGGTTTTCAAGGCAAGAGACATCCAGAAGTGGTTTGCCATTGCCTGCCTCTGCGGAGTGACCCTGGACTTCCTTGGTGGTCTCCCGCCCAAATATGACCCCTGCTTAGCTTCCGAGATCGGATGAGATCAGGCTAGCCAGGGCCATTCAGGATTCTTAAATGCACAAGTACAGCATGTTTTCTAAGCTCCCGGCCCTCACAGTCTCATGTAAAGCCTTCGGCTTGGAGCATCTGGCAACGCCTCTAGCTAATGTGTGACCCATGGATTCAAAAGAAAACAAAGCTCCTTGGCTTCCAGACGAGGAGCACATGAGGGGATGGACCTGGCGCATCTTGCAGCTCACTGCTCTGGGCCACAAATCTCTCTGCTCTTGCAAAGCCTTTCCTCCAGTTTCCTGGAAACCTGAAACAATTTGACAGTCTCTGGGGTGTGCAGAGCATCATGACACTGTTAATTAATTAATCGCTGAAAAGAAGCTTTGGTGCTGCTTGCCAAGAACTGTAACGGTGTTTTCCACATGGGTGAATGTGCGGGGTGCCTCTCTCAGGCTGGAGTTTGCACTTGAGGTGGGAAAGATGTGAGCCCCTCCACAGCCATTCAGGGAACAGGTCTGTCCCAGAGGAGAGGAATAGGAAGAGGCTGCCAATAGCACTTCCTCTGCCTCTGGGTCAGAGTACAAAAGAGCCCACATCTGCCTTGTGGAAGGGAGGAACGCATTCATGGTGTGCGTGCAAACGCTCAGCAACACGGAGAAGCCAAGAGAAGAGCACGCTCGTCCTGAAGCAGTTTGCTCCCAGCAACATAGATCCACACATTCTGGTGATCTTGGAGGGTTGGGGGGGCACATAAACAGGGCAAAAGCATTCACCTCCTTTCAAAGGGCTGTGAGCAGCACTCTCTCCTTTGCAGGGAAGGAGAGGGGTTTGGCTGCACGAGGTGGCCTCTCTTATCTGCCGGGAGGGGGGCTGCTCTTCCAGCAAAGAGTTTTGCACCTCCTGTAGCATCACTTGAGCAAAAAGTGCACATCCATAAACATCCAGGCCAGCCTTCATTGGTCTCCAGTATCATCCTGCGAAACCTTGCATGAGATTTTACCACTTTCCTAAACTTGATCAGAAATCCAAGGAAGCAGATGAGGGGCAAGCTGTCACCACCTGGCCGGGTGACGAAGGTAGCCGGCCGGCCTTGGCAGCCTTCCCACTGGGAACGGGCTCACGGTGACTTTGCCAGAAACTGCTTGCTTTTGACCCACCCCTCGAAAGCCTCAAAAACCAGAACTTGTTGGGGTGGGGTGGGGGGTAAGAGGGGGAATGCAATAAGGGCCAAATTACAACTGACAGCAGGCATGCGTTCATCCCGAGGCTGCCATCACCATTTCAAACACGTTTGTAATTCTTTTTATTGCAATTGCCGTGAGGCCCTGATCCAGATCGGGCAGCCAATGCAGAGGCCCCACGTGCTCTTGTTCCCCTCTCCCCTGTGTCTTTTCAAGTGTAGAAACAGCCATAGGGAGGTTGGTTCTGACCTTGAATAGATGTATGTGTGTGTGTGTGTGTGGGGGGGGTGAATAAGAACACCTCGGGGCACCATACCATGCGCCGGATCTGAATTGGGGCCTTGTGGCAGTTTTTAAAGAACTACGAGGGCTTTTAAAAAGGGTGGCCACGAGGTAGATCCATGCCTGCCGTCACTTGCAGATGGGCCCCTCTCAGACATACGAGGCTCGAGCCGCAGACTCTGGCAGCCAGAGACGCGGTGGGGGGGGGGCTCCTTCTCTGTGCCGCTGCAGCAGCAGCAGCAGCTGGCCAGGAGAGGGAACAGCCGCCCCTCTTTTTGCTGCACTTTAGCCCCCCCACAGGGCCGTCCAGAGGGTGGTATTGCAACTGGGCAGCAGGGGTGCGGCATGCCACGAGTTAACAGGCTGCTCCCTGGCCTCCTGGGGGCTGTCTCTCTCGTCATTCGGGGGCAGGGTGAGCGAGCCCCCCACTAGCCCTCCCAGAAGGGCTCGTCCTGGGACACAAGCCCGGCCCCACGGTCTGCTCTGCACAGCCTAGGGTGGCCAGGTCCCTCTTTTCTCCATCGGCGGGAGGTTTTTGGGGAGGGGAGGGATTTCGATGCCATAGAGTCCAATTGCCAGAGCCACCACTTTCTCCAGGTGAACCGATCTCTTATCGGCTGGAGATCAGTTGTAATAGCGGGAGATCTCCAGCTAGTAACTGGAGGTTGGCAACCCCGGCACAGCTGGAGTCTTTCCTGCCCTCCCTCGTGCAGAGGAAAAGAGGAGACGGAGACAAACCCGAAGGCACGCTGGCTGCCGGGAGGCCTGAGAGACGTGCAGGTGATGCCTGCCTGCCACCCACCCCCTCCC
This sequence comes from Euleptes europaea, assembly GCF_029931775.1. Taxonomy (NCBI): domain Eukaryota; kingdom Metazoa; phylum Chordata; class Lepidosauria; order Squamata; family Sphaerodactylidae; genus Euleptes; species Euleptes europaea. The sequence continues at coordinate 64,483,827 of NC_079324.1, read as the reverse complement.
ATCCCTCTTTGCCTCTCCAGCAGTGCCGACTGTGCAGGCTTGCCTGCGGATTAAGTAGCAGCCATCTAGCTCTGGGCGTAGCTGTCAGACACGGCTCTTGTCAAGCAGAGGGAAGATGGGGAGGCAACGGGGCAGCCTGTGCCTGACCCCAAGAGCAGCAGGGTGAGAAACAAAGCTCCTCAGGGCAGGGAGCCGGCCTGACCCCTCAGCCTCGATGTGGGTCGTGGCATCATCTATGCTGTCCAAGCAAAAGGCTTCTTTGCTGGCTCTCCGGGAATCCCTTCCTTCCTCCCATCCACGTTTGGGGGTGGCACACAGGCAGAATCTCTACTGGTGCTGGACATCCCTCAGGAACCACTGGGGGCTGGGCTCCAAAGAGCAATTAAGGTGGAGCCCCTATCCCAAAGGATGGCCCAGGAGAACACCGAAGAGTCACGATGCCGATTGCCCGAGGAGCTGTGTGCAACTCAGCCAGCCCTGGTGGGCCAGTCCAACCCCTTCTCCCAAAGCAGGATAGGACCCACAGCCCAAGGGTTTCCAACCAGCACCTCCCCACCCAGGAGGCCTGCCTGAGTCCTGCCTGAGAGCGCGATCTGAGCAAAGCAGCCCAGCCTGCAGCAAAGTCTGGATTACGCCGCTGTATCAGAGAGGAAGATCTGGTGCATAAAGTGGTAGGCCAGCCCCCCCACCCCTCCTGAGCGGCTACGGCTGCGTCAGCTCAAAAACAGGGCATTTAACTCCCACAGAACACTCTCAAAACGGGAACAAAAGGAGGCAACACGCCGGCTCCAAAATTGCTTTCTTCCTCAGTTGGGCAGCATTACGAAACCTGTCGGGGAGTAGAGAAAGCTGTTCAGGCAGCTCAGCAGCAGGAGGGCCAAGGAGCAGGAGGCTGGGAAGCCGATCCAACGGGCTCCCCCGCCCTTCGCCCGCAGCCTCTGGCCGCCCTCTCCCTGCTGCGGAGGCACTTGACTAACCTCCCTGACCTGGATGCTGCCACCGTACTCACCAATCCCACTTCTTCTCTACATAGAGCGACCTCCAGGAATGCCTGCCAGGAGGACAGGCTGTGGGTGCTCCAAGGAAGGAGTTCAACTGAATTATTTGCATTGGCCTGCCTACATGGCACAGCTAATAAGTGTTGCCCACAGGGGCTTTGAAAGGTGCCAACTCTCACCATTGTGGCATGGCCGCTGCCCACACAGAAACAGCTAAGTCTGTGAATGTTCAGTGGACACTACCCAGGTGAGAGGATGCCCCAGGACAGGCTGGGGCACTACAGCTGGAGGACAGTGGGGAACAGGCTGGGTGAACTGGTCTGGGATGGGCTGCAGTGTGTGGGAGAAGCCAAGCAGTCCCAAGCCAGAGGCAAGTGAGGGACAAGCCAGGGAGCGTGTGGGCCAACAGGTCTGACTCCAGAGACGGGTCGAACAAAGCGGCGAAGGAGAAACCTTCCGAGCCACCGACCTGCAGCCTAGCCCACCTGCAGGAGCACTCGGGAGAGAAGGGGCAGCCAAACAGTCAGGCCCTTTCGAGGATATTCGGCTGCTGGCCTCCCCTGCCCACCAGCAGCATGGCCAGCGCCGTTCCCTTCTGCTCCTGCAGGCACGGGCGGAGGCCACCCAGAAAGAGTCTGGAAAGCAGCTTCTCTTTGTCCATCATCCCCTCTCCTCATTAGTGCCTCGGTCATGAGAAGGCATGAGACCGCATCGGCAACACAGAGAGCAGCAGAGTGCTGCTGCACACCCGCTGAAATTAGGGCCAGTTTCTTCAGACGGGCCTCCTCTTTCCAACCACATGGAATGAGCTCCTCCTCACCCCCAGCCCCGGAAAGGATGCTTCCGATCCTTACCTTCGTCTCCAGCACTTCCGTGTTCTGCCGAAGTTCCTGGTGCGAAAGGTCTAAGGCCTGCAGCTTCTTCCTGAGCATTGCAAGCTCCTCCTAAAAAGATGGAAGGGAACGCAAGATGGCCTGCTCTCAAATCCCCAGGTTTTGAACTCCCCGCTTGGTTGGTGCAGGTTTCCTGGGTTCAAGAGCAAGTTGTCCCTGGCTATAACTCCCCTCCCTACAATCCCTCTTGCCACAGTCGCATTTTTGATTATAAACACCTTATGGGAGGAGAGGTCTCCCTATTTTGTGGATGGAACACAAGGCCCCCTGCACCACTGACACCCCCACCCACCCACCCACACCCACACCCACACTCTGTGAGGACGAATGAGGATGTGTCTGTTGGTTTACTTCAAATAGTTGCCTGGCCCCTTTCTCCCCAGGCAGGGATACAAGGCAGCATGCCGAGATAGGTGCGAAGCACACAATAAAGCCCAAGACCAAAAGGGCCTGACAGAGATCCTCCAGCCTCGGGAAGCCTTCTGTGTAAAGAGCGGGGGCCTTCCTCAGATGCCCCCCTTCTGGAAATCACCTTCCTTAACTTATTTCTGGCCTCCACTCCTTTTATCATCCGGCTTCTTGCGCTCTGTGCTGTGTCCTTCAGGAGTCCCATCTCTCAGGCATACAGAGCAAAGCCTCCTGTTGGATGGGAGAACTAACTCTTTCCCCCCAAGTTCACAACCTGACAAACTGATTTGGTGATGGATAGAATACAGGTAGCGACCCGGAGGGAAGGCGGCTCTTGCTCCTGGCTTGGAGGCAGGACCCTTATGCTCCCTGGCTCTCCCGGTGGGCTCCTCCTCGGAGCCTGGCGTCACCATGTGCCGGCTGCCGTCGCCTACCTCCTTGGCTCGGAGCTGGCCTTCCTGAAGGCTGGCGCTCAGCAGCGGTCGAATGCGGCACATCAGCAACCACCAGGGCCAGGCCTTCACTGCTTGGAACACGGCCAGGTTCTTCTGGATGCAGCGGATGGCCAGACGCTGGATCTGCAAGGAGGACAGGAAGGCAGATGGCTTCCACTGGGAAAACAATCTCTGCTCAGCACCGTCACTGAGGAGGCCAGAGGGGGAGAGAGCGACCTGAGCGGGGATTGATCCCCGGCACTCGGCCCAAAGGTCCGCCTAGCAGCTGCCTCCACAGTTATGGGGAAAGCACTCCAGCTACCCAACACCACAGTGTAAGGCAGACCCCCATGTGTCAGCGGGGGGGGGGGTGTGTGGTTAGTGAGAGGATCAACAGCCAGCAGCTTACATTTGGGCTTTCATATGGGAGGCTTATTTTAAAAACAGCAGTCTGAAAAGGCTGGCAGGCTGCAAGAGCCACTGGACGAAGGGCCAATGCACGGATGAGGAACAATCATGATAATAAACATACCTTAATGTAGAGCACTGAATGCCTGAAACCCTTTTCATGCACAGTCACCTTTACAACAGCCCTGTCATGTAGGCCTCCACTGTTAACCCCATGCTGCATTCTGGGAGAGAGGGGCAGCAGCTGGGCGAGACTTGAACTGGGACCCTTCCCGATCTGTAGCCTCACAGCCACCACGCTGCGTGAGCCACGGAGGGCGTGAGAAGCAGCTGGTTACCTTTAGTTTCTTGAACTGCTGCCGGGAGAGGAAGCCTTTGCAGGTGGCTTGCAGGAGAGTCAGGCTGGGAGACACCAGCTTCTCCCGCTGTTTCTCAAGCCTGGAGATCAGCCCGGCCTTCAGGAACACCTGCGGAGATGAATGCCCAGAGGGGGACGCAGACTCTGGTTAGGCTGGCCAACCTCCAGGAGGGGCCTGGAGATCTCCCAGAATTACATCTCTTCTCCAGATGACAGAGGTCTGTTCCCCTTGAGGAAATGGAGGCTTCAGAGGGTCAGTTCTATGGCACTGTACCCTGCTGAGGTCCCCCACCAAACCCTGTCCTCCCCAGGCTCCACCCCCAAATCTCCAGGAACTTCCCAACCCAGAGTTGGCACAGGTGCCCCTTCTGGGTGAGGGGGCCAAATGGAAGTCTGCCCCTTGGAAATAAAAGGGCCAGACTGAGAATGGCAGACATCTTTCAAGTGGCCAACTAAGAAAGGTACCTGAGTATGGCCCACGGCAACGCTTCTCTTCTCCAAATCGAGAGCCTGGAAAAGCTCCTCCAGAGCCTGAGAAAAGGGGATGCAGAAAGGAATCAACGTCTCCGCAGAGCTCAGAAAGCACCGCTGTCTTGGGAGCCCCCCCCCCCCGGTCAGCCATTCACCATCCATGCCCCCACCCATATGACGTCTGCAGGAACCACCTTACAGGCTCTTCCGCAGCTGTAGATCCTTTTCCTACACACCTTCCAGCTTCCAGAAGCCCTTCTGCTGAGTTTCGAATTGGGGGGGGAGTTTAGGGTTTAGAGTGCAAGGGCATTCCCCCCCCCCCCAATTCAGTGCTAGAGCTCAGCCTTGACTGACAGGGACAGGCAGCGGAAGAGTCTTGACACAAATGAGCAAGTTGTGATGGGCAGTGGGGATTTTGTTCAGCTGGCCAGGATTTATGGTCAGATCAGCTGCCAAAAAAAACCAAACAGCAAGTTTGTCGAGAGGGTGAAACTCGGTAGCCCCCATCCCCAGGCTTGGCAAAACCACCGAGCCTGGCCTGTGCCCAGGAAGAAAGCACGTTTATCTCTGCCCTGGAGATGGAGGGCCTGGGGAGCTCCCCCACCCCAAGAAGAAGAAGAAGAGTTGGTTTTCATATGCTAACTTTCTCTACCACTTAAGGAAGAATCAAACTGTCTTACAATCACCTTCCCTTCCCCTCCCCACAACAGACACCCTGTGAGGTGGGTGGGGCTGAGAGAGCTGTGACTAGCCCAAGGTCACCCAGCTTGCTTCATGTGTACGAATGGCAAAACCAACCCGGTTCTTCAGATTAGCCTCCACAGTTCATGTGGAGGAGTGGGGAATCAAGCCCGGTTCTCCAGATCAACCGCTCCAAACCACCACTCTTAACCACTACCCCACCTTGAGCCCTCAGACAGGCTTCCCCAGGCAGATCTGAGTAGCTCCCCAGTCAAGCATGGAAAGCAAAAGAGGAATTCTCTCCTGCCAAGAACTACATTAAAGATGCATTTTATGTTAGCTTTTATTTCAGAAGTAAAGGTGTCAGGAAAAATAACCGTTTCCTCTTTGAAAGATGGTGCAGGGCCTCCAGGCCGATGGATTTCACCTCCTCAGCGGACGTGGAATTTAACAAAGAGCCAGCGGGGGTGAGGGGGTGGGCAGCAAGGGCCAGCAGACTACGCCACTCCCCCCAGCACCCTGCCCTTTGCTGCTGCTGGGATGGACTGGCCCTTCAGCCAACTGGGACAGGAGCTGGTGGGCAGCTGCCCTGGAGCAGGAGTCCCAAAGGGGCTCGCAGTGAGCCCCCAACCTCGGGGGTGCCACAGCTCAAGGAGAAGCTTGCTGGGTCAGCAGCTTCACGTGTATCAGGAGAGCAGATGGACGTCTGCCTGAGGTCTGTACTGAACCAAAAGCAAAGGCCTGGCACAGCAGCAGGAGAGAAGGAACCCTGAGAGAAAGGAAGGAGCCCTTTCCCAGCCTGTTTTCCCTGGGATCATGGTCCTTCTCCTCCCCTGTAGGGCGAAACGTATTCAGTCTAGCCAAACTCGCACTCAGAGGACAGGAGTCCCTGCAGAATCCAGCTCCCAGCTGTAATGCCAGCCATAGAATATTCATCAGATTGACTGCAGGAGGGGTGAGTAGTTCAATGGAGCACCAGCTAGGAGGGAGCTCTCCAAAGCCATTAGCCAGCAATCTGTAGGGAATGGCCTTTACACAGAGGTTTCAACCACACCACACCTAAGGGATTGCATTCCCTGGACCTCAGGAAGAAAAGGTAGCAACCCCCTTCAGTGTTGGCCATTCTCAAGACCATTATAAAATCCCCCCCCTCTCGGAAGGTCCCTGAAGAAGCCACAACATTTGCAGCCAGGATATGGGGACTCTCCACAGCCAGAACTGCAGAAAAGCAGCTGTGGAACTCTCATCCACTGGAGGTTCACCAACCCCAAGCCAGAGCTTCGGCCTTTGCAAAGCCACCCACCCCTTGCAGCCCTCTCCCCCACCTTAGCCTCATCCGTTGTCTCATAGGCAGAGGTGTATTTTTTCATGACCGGCTGAGCGAGGATCTGGAAGCGGCGCCGGAACTGAGTCAGAGCCAGGCGATCTGTGTATCCTGCAAGATGCAAAGAAGGAGCTCCGTCAAGGCTGGTCATGGGCTGGCCCCGAACAATGGCTCAGTTAAGAGTGGAGGCTCCAAAACATCCTAGCGTTCACAGCCTTGTGCAGGTCTTGCAAACTGAGGGCTGTGGCTTCCTTGACTGAGTCTATCCATCTCTTGTTGGGTCTTCCTCTTTTCCTGCTGCCCTCAACTTTTCCTAGCTTGTCTTTTCCAGTGAGTCTCGTCTTCTCATAATGTGACCAAAGTTCAGTATTTTTCGTTTAGTCATTCAGTACCCATCCCTAAATCTGTGATTTTCCCCACCTCTCTAGTCAACACTTCAGCTTATTAACATAGGCTGTAACCTGCTGGGCAAGAACCGTGGAGCTCTGAGGTGTGCCCAGCACACGATGGGCGGGTAATGCCAGTGCTGTTGGATGGGGCAGGATCCCCAGCGGTGGTTTGTCTTTTCCTGTTTCTAAAATAATGGAAAACCCCCAACTGTCAGCCCGGCTCACCTGCTCTGTAGATCCTCAAGGCATCCAGGATCTGGCCCCCAGAAAGCTGGACTCGCAGTGCTGGGACGTCCCACCCGGAGGGCTGCAGCGTCTTCTCTTTGATCCCATCCACATCCATTCTTGGGATGAGGCAGTGGACAAAATGGATCTGGGATCGTTTCACAAGGTTAGCAAGAGCGTCCTGCAGCCACAGAGGAAAACACACAGGGAAACTGGATTTCTGCCGTAGCCTGAATCTTTCTGACACGAACACACCGACTCAACTGGATCGCACACAGACTCAAACACACTCACACTCCTGAGGAAGATAACACAGACGCCAGAATGCCTCTGGCCTTAAAAAAAAAAAACTTTCAAGGAATTGCTTTTCAAACCACTACTTGGATGTCATTCAGCTAAGCAAGCCAGGATCCAGTTTCTCAGCTCATTTGCTCTGCAAGATTTGGGGTGAATACAGATCAGAAATATCTTGTAGTCTGGCAGCTGTGAGTTTGCAAAATGGTGACTCCTGGCTGAAAGCTGGAGCATTCCATAGCAAAACTCGCACGTTGCCTTCTCTTTGGACCAGCCAAAACACTGCAAGACAACGGGGGTTATTGCATTATGTATTCCCAGTGATGTATTAAGAGTTTGAAAATGTTATAAAAAACATCGCTTTAAAAGGGTTTTGGGATGCCATGGCTAAAAAATGGTTGGAAGATGTCTTCACAGCTAAAGAGGACAAACAAAGTGCGAACAGTATTTTTTTATAGCAGTTTCAAACTCTTAATACATCGGTGGGAATACATAATGCGGTAACCCCCAACGTTCCTGCTTTTGAGCTCTCTGATTCACTCCAGGTGTTTAGAAAGGGGGGAGGGGGAACAAAAAATATGTTTCGAACCCTGTCATTACGGCACTGATCCCCAGGGCATTTCCTCTTGAGCCTGAACAGTCTTGAACAGGAATTTGGGGTCACTCCCTACCAACTAACTGAGCGGCTCAGCACGGAGCTCGTCCCAGACACCGGCTCTGGGCCTAGCCCTATGCCTCTGGCCTTGGCAGCCTCTCCTGTGGGGAGGATAAACGTAAAAGATCACTAGACCCTTGGCCACTGCCCAATGTACACTCCAGATGGGTAACACAATCCCCCCCCACACTCCATATAACAACAACCCTCAGGAAAGAGTTCAAGAGTGTGAACAAAAACCGTCCGTCCTGGCTGAGGGAAGGAGCCCTTTCGCTCACCACCTGAAGTTTGATCTGAGCACACATGGATTTCTTCTTCACGGCTGCGAAGCTGCTGGTGAAAGTCTTCCTCACGCTGCCAACCCGCTGCAGAGTTTGCTGGGAGCCCCCGTCCAAGCCTGCCACCGACCGGCACACCAGAGGCATTTTGGACCGCTGCAGAAACAGCTTCTTCAGAGTGTCTCTGGCAGGAAAGAAGTTCACAAGGCATGTCATAAGAACATAAGAACATGAGAAAGGCCCTGCTGGATCAGACCAAGGTCCATCAAGTCCAGCAGTCTGCTCACACAGTGGCCAACCAGGGGCCTCTAGGAAGTCCCCAAACAAGACAACTGCAGCAGCACCATCCTGCCTGTGTTCCACCGCACCCAAAATAATAGGCATGCTCCTCTGATACTAGAGAGAAAAGGTATGCAGCATGACTAGTATCCATTCTAACTAACAGCCATGAATACCCCTCTCCTCCATGAATATGTCCACTCCCCTCTTGAAGCCCTCCAAGCTGGCAGCCATCACCACATCCTGGGGCAGGGAGTTCCACAATTTAACTATGCGTTGTGTGAAAAAATACTTCCTTTTATCTGTTTTGAATCTCTCCCCCTCCAGCTTTAGCAGATGACCCCGTGTTCTATGGGAGAGGGGGGGAAACCTCTCCCTGTCCACTCTCTCCAAACGACGCATAATTTTATAGACCTCTATCATGTCTCCCCTCAGCCGCCCTCTTTCCAAGCTAAACAGCCCTAAGCTTTTTCACCGCTCCTCACAGGACAGTTGCTCTAGTCCCCTAATCATTTTGGTTGCTCTTTTCTGCACCTTCTCAAGCTCTGTAATATCCTTTTTTAGGTGTGGTGACCAGAACTGTACACTGTATTCCAGGTGTGGTCTCACCATAGATTTGTACAAGGGCAGTATGATATCAGCATTTTTATTCTCTATTCCTCGTCTAATTATGGCCAGCATGGAATTTGCCTTTTTTACAGCAGCCGCACACTGGGTTGCCATCTTCATTGAGCTATCCAGTACCACCCCAAGATCCCTTTCTTGGTCGGTCGCTGCCAGCACAGATCCCATCAGTGTACCATATGTGAAGTTGGGATTTTTTGTCCCAATATGCATCACTTTACACTTACTCACATTGAATCTCATTTGCCATTTTTTTTTATATAGATTTTATTGGATTTTATACTAAAAAATTTCCATTGCATTAAACAACATCTATGACAATATAAAATTTCAATTCTAACCTAAAGTTGTTATAGTTCCATAACATATAATAAAGAAAAAAAAGAAAAAAAAAGAAATGAAAAATTTTGACTTCCCCTTCACCTCTATCTTCCTCTTAATAAAAAGTTCATCTCGTCGTAGTTAATCTAATCTTAATAAACTATCAATATCCTGTATAAAAAAAAACCATAATCTGTTAGTAAATATAATTATGCTTATTCATTATAAAAAAAACCAAAAATAATCCTCTGGATCAGATTAGAAAATATTCTTCCATTCTTCCCTATTTTAACTCATATTCACAATAATGCATCCACGCCTCCCATTCCCCCAGAAACCGAACGTCATTTTCTTCATTTAGAATAGCTATGAGTTTTGCCATTTCTGCCACTTCAAACATTTTAACAATCCAGTCTTTTTTCTCAAGAATTTCTAGCCCTTTATTCCCAAAATGATATCTTAATCTTAATTCCACTACATCATTAATAGCCATGCCACCCGTCCACACTATCAAAGCCTTTGGATCCAGCAATCATGTTTAAATCAATCCTTTAACCATGGTCTAATACTTCCTTCTGTAACTGAAATAGACCAGTCAGGTATGGGAACAGGATTTCTTTGTTCTCTCTCATTTCCTCAGACAGGATACGTATCCAAAAATAACTCTTTCTGGGCTTCATCTCCATCGTGGCTTCAATCTGTATTCCTTGACCTGCTCTCTTCTTCCTTATATCCACACGTCGTTCCATGACTTTTTTAAATGAAAAGTCTATTTCTTGTATGTCTGATCTCTTTGTCGCCGGCTGGTTGCTTTCTTGAACATCTGTCTTCTTCTTTGTATCCTTGTATTCTTCCATGACTTTTTGGGCAGAAGAGTCCATTGCTTGTATGTCTGTATTTGTGGTCATCGTTTGAATTTTCAAGACTTTTATATCTTCTATAACCAGATCCAACTTCTGATTGCCTACCTGTGATGATTGGTCAAGAGTCGTCATCATTGAAATCAATTGAGCCATCTGTGTTGAAATCTGTTTTAATTGTTTAATTGTCGCCTCAGAATGTTTAGCAAGCATGTCCTGTATTTTTTTTTCCATGTTTGAATTCTGTAAAATTCCCTTTGATTTCATAGGAGCAGGGCTATGTATTAAGCCAAAAGAAGCTGGTAAAATACATGTCCACAGACAGGGCCTTTAAAGTTCTAATTAAAAGATAGTAATTCAAACATCAGCCTTATAATTTTTTCGGGTTGAAAAGAGTCGAAATTGGCTCTAGAATTGCGTTTTAAAGTTTTGAAATACCAGTGAGTTTTTTCGGTCGCTCTAGGTCGGGCTGATCAGGAAGTATACAGGAAGTTGCTAGTGCTGTGGACCTCTTCTCGATGGTCGTTCCTTCAGGAATGATTTCCAAGTAACTCGAGTGCGACGCGTAATCGGTCCTACAACTACTTCCTGTTATTTTAGTTCCGATGATAGATAGGTTGTTATAGAGGGTCTTCCGTTCCAGGCGCTCCCTTACTGCAAACGTGGCAGGATATTCTTCGCCGGAAAATCAGGAAGAAAAATCACCCTCCCCTTCCCTTGGACCCATTGGTGATAGTTCTTGTCAATCAAAAGGTATCCTTCCGACTCTTTATTATGGTTTAGGCTGATCGGATTGATAAGGCTCCTGTCGCTAATCCCGATGGCTAACTCAGATCAAACTTTTTCAGTTCAGATTAAGGAGGAATGGGGGTCCCAGAAATATTCTTATCAGCCCCCCGTCTGTTCAAGTTTCCAGTAAGTAGACGAAGAGTTCTTTTGTACTCACTTGGGTGTCAAGAGGTGAGGTTCTTTTCTTTATGTAGTCCTTATGTTGGTATTAAGGTGGTGGAGGGTAGAGCTTGATGCCTAAGTTGCGTTTTGGCGATGTCCTTCCCTAGTGCCCTCGCAGGACCGGCGTCCAGGACTCCGAGGGGCTTAAAAAGCCCCCTCAGAGTACCTAGGAGGTCAAACCGCGTTTGCGGGCTGCAGGGAATTCCTGCTTTCCAACCCACTTGCAAGGGTCGGATTGGGGTATCTATGTACCCCAGAAATAACGCAAACTTGGATTTCTCCCAGGACAGCCTGGGGAAATGGAGTGCTCTCCCCCGCAGCACCACCGGAAGTCCGAATCTCATTTGCCATTTTAATGCCCATTCTTCCAGTGTGCAGAGATCCTTCTGGAGCTCTTCACAGTCTGATTTTGTTTTAACCACCCTAAATAATTTGGTGTCATCTGCAAACTTGGCTACTTCACTGTTTAACCCCAACTCCAGATCATTGATGAACAGGTTGAAAAGCACCGGTCCCAACACAGATCCCTGAGGCACCCCACTGCTCACATCCCGCCATTGTGAGAACTGACCATTGATTCCAACTCTCTGCTTCCTATTTTTCAGCCAGCTCTCAATCCATAACAGGACTTGTCCTCTTAACCCGTGACTATGAAGTTTGCTTAGCAGTCTTTGGTGGGGGACTTTGTCAAAAGCTTTTTGGAAATCCAAATACACAATATCCACAGACTCATTCCTGTCCACAAGCTTATTGACACTTCCAAAAAACTCTAATAGGTTAGTGAGACAGAAGCCATGTTGGGTTTTGCCCAGCAGACCTTGCCCTTCTATATGCTTGACAATTCTATCTTTAATAATGCTTTCCACTAATTTACCTGGAACAGACGTTAAGCTAACTGGCCTGTAATTTCCTGGGTCCCCCCAGAACCTTTTTTATAAATGGGTGTTACATTGGCCATTCTCCAGTCCTCTGGTACAGAGGCTGATCAAAGGGACATATTACATATCTTTGTTAGAAGTTCAGCAATTTCCCATTTGAGTTCTAGAAGAACTCTAGGATGAATACCGTCTGGTCCCTGTGACTTGTTAGTTTGCAGTTTGTCTAGACGTTCTAGGACTTCCTGCCTTGTTACCCCTATTTGCCTCAGTTCTTCATTTTCCCCTCTCCAAAATCTCTGTTCAGGAGAAGGAATCTGCCCTGTATCTTCAACAGTGAAGACAGATGAGAAGAATTCATTTAGTTTTTCAGCAATCGCTTTATCCTCCCTTAGAGCTCCTTTACTCCCATTGTCATCCAATGGCCCAACAGCTTCCCTAGCTGGTTTCCTACTCCTAATATACTTAAAGAATTTCTTATTGTTTGTTTTGATGTGTTTAGCAATACGCCCCTCAGAATCTTTTTTGCATCTCTAATTATCTGCTTACATTTCCTTTGTGCAAGTTTGTGTTTGCTACTGTTCGCCTCGTTTGGGCAAACCTTCCAGTCTCTGAAGGAAGACTTTCTTTCTCTAATTGCTTCCTTCACCTTACCCGTTAGCCATGGTGGTGACCTCTTGGACTTATTACTACCTTTCCTGACCTGCGGTATACAAGCTAGCTGAGCCTCTAGTAATGTGGACTTGAGTAACCCCCAAGCCTTTTCAAGAGATTTAACCCTCCTAACTATTCCTTTCAACTTCCTCTTTACCAGTTTTCTCATTTTAGAGAAGTTCCCTCTTTTAAAGTCAAAGGTAATTGTGTGAGATTTCCCAGTCACTTTCCCACTTACATATAAATTAAATTTGATGCCATTGTGATCACTATTGCCAACTGGCTCAACTACATCCACATCCCGCACTAAATCACTGGCAGCACCACAGAGTATTAAATCCAGGATCGCCTCCCCTCTGGTTGGGTCTATGACCAACTGTTTGAGGGCACAGTCATTTAGGATGTCTAAAAATTTTATTTAGACATATTCTAAACACATTCAGACCCCAAGAAGAAAGCCAATTGCTCTGGGGGAAGAGAGGCATCCTCCTAACTCCCCAAGACCACTCTTGCAGAGTGGGCCACGGTTCAGTGGCAGAGCATCTGCTTTGCATGCAAAATGTCCCAAGTTCCACCTCTGGCCTCTTCTGTTAAACAGATCGGGTGGGAGGTGATGTGAAAGACCTTGGCCCGAGACCCTGGAGACCCGCTTCCAGTTTGAGTACACAATATTGACAGTGATGCAGAAGTGGCAGAACCTGAAGGGCACTGTGCCAAGGGGGAGTTGCCAGTCAGGAGGTTTGCTGGCAGGAATCATGCGCTGCCACCCTGATGCGCAGAGGGCCTGGCGCATACCCTCCCTGACAGCCTGGAGAGCCCCTTGCAGTCAGAGGCTCCCAGCCCCACTGACTTCAGCCGCCGGTCAGCAACACTGTTGTGGAAGACTCCCCCAGAAGCCCCAGCCCAAGTTCCCTGGCAAGGGCAAGTTTCCCTGCCCCCCCAACCCTCCACCTCCCCTGCCACTGCTGGGGACAGCCTTGAGAACAGAGGTAAGTTCTACCCTTCTGCTCTGGAGCGGGCGAGTACAAGACAGGACATGAAAAGGGGGCAGAAAGGCATTCTGGGATGGCACTCCATGGGCAAGGATTCCTGGGGAGGGGAGTTTGAATACCCTCTGCTTGAGCAGCCATAGGCTTGCCATCGGTGGCTGAGGGAAACAGCCCAAGTCTCTTTGCCCCTCGCACACGCCCGTCTGGGAGTTGGCTGGCTTGGCAGCTCCTCCCGAGTCTCTTCGATTTTTAAAAAGCTATGGAATGTATCATCTCTCCTTCACAGCCCCCCAGCTGGTTCCCAACCTGCTATAAAAATTGTTTTCAGCTTCATCACTGTCTTCTTTCAGGCCTTAATGGAAAGAGAGCAGGAGGGAAGGGAGCGGCAGACAGCTCTGCCTCTGCCTCCAGGGTGAGCTTCGCTTCCCCCTCTATTAACTTAGCTCTCCAGCCCCAGAGAGACACTTTTACAAGTTCCAATCCCAATTAAGGCTCTTTGTTCATTAAGGAAGGGATGCTATTCCTAGCACATAACAATGCTCATTGACAAAGTGCATAATCGCTGTATGGAGAGGAGGAGAAGCAGCAGCCACGGAGGAGGGAACAGCTTGCCAAACGGGGCCATAAAAAAAAACCCTTCTACTCGGGGGTACACTGGCCCCACCACCCGCCTTCTAGGGGTCATCTCCTGGCGTTGGTTCCTACCACTGCTGGCTGCTATCTGTGCCCCAGACCATGATGCCACACTTCCCTTCCACAAAGGATTTGCACAGCATAAACAAGACTCTTGCTCATCATCTCTCCACCCTGCTGGGCCTGCCTCATTGATGCAGGGGGCTGAGAGTCTGCATGAGAACATCAGAAGAGTCCTGCTGGATCAGACCAAAGGCCCATCTAGTCCAGCATCCTGTTCACACAGAGGCTCACCAGCTGCCTCTAGGGAGCCCATAAATGAGATGACTGCCATGGCATCCTCTCCAGCAACTGGTTTAAGGAGGCATTCGACCTCTGGTACTGGAGGGAGTAGGTATCCATCATGATTCATAGCCATTGATAGCCCCTTCCTCCATGAATGTGTCCACACCCCTTTTAAAGCCTTTCAAGTTGGCAGCCATGACCACATCCTGTGGCAAATTCACTATGAGCCGTGTGAAGAAATACTTCCTTCTGTCTGTCCTGAATCTCCCACCCTTCAGCTTCAGTGGATGACCCTGGGGGATTCTAGTATTATGGAAGAAAGAGAGATAATTCTCCCTGTCCACTCTCTCCATGCCATGTCACTGTCACAGTGGTTTTGGGGCCACCTCCCCCTTGGTCCCATAAACTCATCCCCGGGGGGCCTTACCCTACTCTATAAAAAACATTATTCAGAATAGCAGTTTGCATGACCCACTAAGGAATGTATGTATATGGTAAATGTGCAGTAAATTTGGTATCTTCACATTCAGTTCAAACGAGAAAAAAAATACACTTTTTGTTGAAGCTCTAGGTTCCCAGAAAAACTAACTTATAGGGATGAGTGTGTGACCTTTTTGTACACAACAATAAATCTATGCTCTGATCTAATCTCATAAGGAAAACTGGATTAGGTTTAGGTGAAAGTGAAGTGAAAATTGGGGGAAGGAACATTAACCACATCAAGAATATAAAAGTAATGACTAATGGGGAATGACACAATTTTAAGGCTGATGATGAAGAAATTGAAGTTGTTCAAGATTTTCTATTCCTTGGCTCCATCATCAACCAAAAGGGAGATTGCAACCAAGAAATCAGAAGGAGATGGCGCTTAGGAGGGACAGCCACGAAGGAGCTAGAAGAGATTCTTAATTGTCATTGGCAGCCAAGATCAAGACAATTCATGCCACAGACTTCCCCATTACTACTTATGGGTGAGAAAGTTGGACAATGAAGAAAGCTGACAGGAAGAAAGTTGATTGCTTTGAAATGTGGTGGTGGAGGAGAGTTTTACGAATACCATGAACCCCTCAAAAGACAAATAAGTGGGTTCTAGATCAAATCAGGTCCTTCATGACCCCACTCCATTGCGAGAACTGACCATCTATTCCGACTCTCTGCTTCCTGTTTCTTAGCCAATTTCCAGTCCAGGAGAGGACGATGCTCAGCAGGACCACTCTCAACCCAGCGAGGCACACCATGGCCCAGGCTCTGACACAGAATTCTCCGTCCCCAGCAAAACTTACATTTTGGACTGCTGGAGAACCTGGATTGCATTCTCTGCCGAGAGGTTCCACTTGGCTTTTGCCACCCAGCCGGTGGCGTCGTAGCGGACCGGGTCCTGGCCCAGCTGGTGGGAGATCTCAAACTGCAGCGGCTGCTCGCACTTGCGGAGGAATCCCTGTTCTGGAAAAAGAAAGCATTGGGACCATGAGCAGAGGACAGGCAGCAGCCGACAAGTGGAAAGGACTGCAGAAAAGGGTACTGTGGCCTCAGCAGCACCCACCAGAGGAGGCTGCTCAACTAGGGGCTGCCATGCTCTGCAGATCTCTGAGGCCTTCTCCATGCCCTTCCACCTCCGACCATTCTCCATTCAATGCCTCCTTCTGCAAAATGTGAAGTTTGCATTCACCACCCTTTTCCAAGTACAATTTAATGAACTAGGAAAGCAGAATGTCCAAAATTTGCAAAATGCCTCCAAGAAATATGCATTTACAGGCTTGTATGAGAGGGGGAGTCGGACTTCAGAATTATTTATTAATGTATTTTTCTTTTGTTTAACAAGCCAGTGGTCTTGGGCAGAATCAGTCTTATAAACACCATTCTCTATTTCCATCCTTGCATAGAAGCCGTGGCTGCCAGAAATGTAGCCACGGCCGAAGTAAGAATTAAAGTGTTTTTAAAATGTACATGCTGTGTCTCCAGACACCTGGGGTAAAAGCAATATAACAAACTCATAAAACGCAACAATGTAAAATTATCACTAATAAAAGAAGTCATCAACACACACTGGGGGCATAAAAGCCAATCCAAAACAATACTCGGCAGACTAAAATAATATTCATAAAACTGACCTCAGGCTAGAAACAGGTCATAAAACCAGCGGAGGTAAAGGGAGCCCCTAAGTTAAAAGCCTGGGTACAAACAACTGCTTTTGGCCTGGCACTTAAAGGGCAACCGGGCAGGTGCCAAGTGAGCCTCAAAGGGGAGGGCATCCCAGAGCCAAAGTGGCACTGTTGAAATGCCCTGTGTCTAGTCACCACCCGTGCCAGGGGCACAGAGAGCAAAGCTGGAGAGGCACATCTTAATTGGCCAGCTGGATAGTGTGTGTGGGTCCTTCATGCGCCCTGTTCCCAAACCAGGCCGGGGCTTAAAGATAAGAACCAGCCCTTTGAATTGTGCCTAGAAGAAGACGGGCAGGTAGAGCAGATTTTTCGACACCAGAGCGATGGGATCCATAGACCCTGCCACTGTCAGCAGGCTGCCACATTTTGGTGAGGTTTCCAGACTGCTTTCAAAAGCAGCCCCCACATCAGCCGTGGCATGGTCCTCTAACCAGGAGATGAGTGTACCAGGGATCACCATGGCCTGCTCCCACTTTCCAAGGAATGGGCATGTCTTGTTATATTTTGAAAGATGTTCTTAGGGTGGCTAGTCTGGCAGGGAACAGCCCAGGCTTGACATCAGGAAACGGAAACCACGTCATCATTTGAAGCTCCAGAAGCGGCGCTACCACTGCCCACAAACCCTTCTGCCCAGACAGCCTCCCTTCCACATTACCTTCCTCGTGCAACCCTTCCTTCACAAAGTGGGAGCACAGGCGATCAAGCGCGGCACTGTCACTCGAACCGTGGATCAAGGCCTCTTCATCCAGAATCCAGAGCAGGCCCTTGGGCTCCTCCACCTGGCCCCCAGCTGAGACGTGAACCTGCGGGGGGGGGGAGGGAGAGACCATCACTCATGAGCGGCATTAAGTGGCATGGGAGGCTCCGGGACTTCTCCAAAGCCAAGTCCCACTCCCATGCCCATTGCAGGAGAAACCTGAATCCCACCAGTCCTGTGATATGGATCGCACCCTCTAAGGGTGCCCTCACCTTTCCTGAAGCAGCTCTTCTCTCCCAGGGAGGCCTCTCCTTTCCTCCCCGGCACCCAAAGTGCAGTTTTTACACTGAGGAAAATTCATTTCTCCTCCCCTTCACCCGGCAAGAACATCAGCTCCAACCGCCTGCACCATCTCCGCTGCAGTTTTGCAGGCCTTGTGGTCACTACATGGACCTCACCTGTGTCACCACTTGCAATAAGAGCCCTGACCTCTCTGCCAACTAGTGCCCCCACTTCCCCCCTCAGGCAACACTCAGTAAGGGGCTGCACAAGGGCATCCAACAAGCATTCACTGATGGTATTACTGCAACTGTCCACCACCACGAACTCTTTGTCTGCTTCAGGCAAGAGAATGTCTCGTGCGCCCTTGGCCCGGGCCATTTCTGCCTTGCTTCTTAACAGAGCCTCTTTTTCTCCAGACTGTTTCCTCCACCGGAAATAATCAGATCCCCCATGATTGACATTTGGATTTGGCCAGATCAGCCATGCCAAGGAAGCAGGGTGGCCAGCTCTGGATTGGGAATTACTGGGGGATTTTGGGGGTGGAGCCTGAGGAGGGCGGGGTTTGGGGAGGGGAGGGACTTCAAGGCCATAGAGTCCAATGGCCAAAGCAGCCATTTTCTCCAGGGGAACTGATTTCTATTGCCTGGAGATCAGTTGAAACAGCAGATCTCCAGCCACCACCTGGAGGTTGTCAACCCTGCAAAGAAGGGAGGCATCTTCCAGGTTCAAGGAAGATGGCAGAAAGCATTTCTTGCTGCTGAGTTAGCTTGCTTCTCCAGCAATGTTCCTGAGTCCAGTGAAGCCCCCAAACTCTTAACCAAGCTGAACCCCAGCCAATAGGGGAAGCCCAACGTCCTCCAAGACCTTTAACCTCTCCAGCCAGCCTCACCTCTGTCCTTTAGCCACTTATGTGTTTTCCTCACAGGCCTGTGTGGTTGCCTCATGGCTGCTGCAGCTGCCAATAGACCACAGGGCACTCCCTGGTTTGTTTATGGATCATTGTGACTCTGTTACCAGGATGGATGTTGCCAGGATCTTGGGATATGTGAAGGACGTATTCTGGATCCTTCTCCAGGGAATGCACTGGATACTATTGCTCTTGAGCTTTATTATAGACGCCGTTCAAATCAGCATGCATTAGAGATATTACATCAGCAAAAAAAAAACCTTTGCAGGAAAGTCACAACTAATCATCACGTCCTGAGAATTTAAGGACTCAGACCTGGGAGTTCACAAATGTTGAAATACCTTAAGCAACTGAGCTGATCGTGAACTAGGTGTCACAATGGTGGAGGAGGATTAAGAGGCCTTTGCCGCAGCAACCGTCGCCTCACAGTCTTCCCGTGTAGCACACTCTGTCAGGTTCACTACGAGTTTTCTGCCAGCATCTCTCTAGACATCTCCCTGCCTTCTTCAGGTCACCCAGCTCCATGATAAAGCCAAGCAATAAATCAAGGAGTATACCTCAAAGGCAGGAGAGGACAAGGAGGGGTAACCCTACCTAGAGCTTCCAGAAGCTCCACGTTCCAAGCTCCCCAGAGCCTCAACAGAACTATCATCTGGGATCCTAAAATCCCACAGAACATGCTGGAAATCCAGTAAACCCATCAGTCTCTGTGGGTGGACCATTTTAACGAGCCCACCCAGCCCAGCAGAGAGGGGGGGGAATGCCCAGCTTCCCTCCACCATCTGGAAGGCAGAGTTTTGCTCCACCACCTTCGCAGACTGGCCCCAGTGGGGAGCTCCCCACACAGCTGCTCCAATTGAGGCAAACCCACAGATTCCTATCTGAGATGAAGCAGGAGGTGTGGGGGTTTGTTCCATTTCAAAGAGGAAAGCACAGGAGTCCCCACCAGTTGGGCTGGGAATGAGTACGGCATCGCGTGAAAGGTCCAGCTGGCCATCTGGGGCAAAAATGCCCATGTGGAAGAGGTCTGGGTTTCCTCCTGGGCAACAGGAGGTGCACTTTGAGCCACGCCAAGCGCTGCTTGCGCTCCATCACAGCTTGCGGTGCACTGGCTCATTTGGAAAGCCTTTTCTAGCCTCCCAGCCTAAAAGCGCCTCCCTCCCAGGTCTACGCTGACCAGCATGTTTCCGCTTCAAATGCATCAAAGCAGTTTGTGTTTTCCCATCATGGGGAAAGGGCTGCCCCCACTCCTTGCCTTTCCCCTCCTCTCCCCCCACTTTTTTTATTTTTTACCTTGGATGAATTTTTATCCATAACAGCCACCGTAGTTGCAGGAGAAAGATCAGGCAGATCAAAAGCCATCTCGATATTTTCCTAGAAAACATTAATGAGAAGCTTTGAGTTTGTATTTGAGTGAAAGAACAAAAGAACCTTTTATTTTTTTAAAAAAAATTAAAAGACACCCTCTCCTGCATCATCTCTGTTGCTTACTGACATTTTGAAGGTTCCTGATCAAAGTTTCCCTCTCCAGCATCTTTGAACTGACAGCTCCCCTAGAGCCGGGTGTCCTCCCTGCCCCGGGTCCCCTGTCATCCAAGGAGACGCGCCGGGGCTGTCAAACACGCTTCACAAAGAACAGGCAGCCTTCAACATCAGAGGGATTTGGTTATGTAAAGGAGTCACTCTGGGCTTGGCCAATCTGATTCGGGAAGACTCTGCATTTCCCAACCCAACTCCTGCCTCACCGGTACCACCTTTTGCTAGCCCAGGACTGTTTGAGACCAGGAGACGGGAAGAGCTGCCTGCTTATCTGTATTCCCCTCCTGCTTTGAAGGAAAAGTGCACAGTGACTGGAGGAGGTTCTCCTCCAGGAGGTTGTCCTCCAGGACATCTGCTTTTAGGCTTGGTTGCTCTGTTTTCACCTCATTATTTGTGAGCTGTTCACCCACACACACACACACACACACACACTTTGTGGCCAGAAGTCTGTGCCGCAGGGTCCTCACCTGCTGATACCACTCCAGCGTGGACACAAAGGTTCTCTCGTAGAAGAGCATCTGCAGCCGGTCTTGAGCGTAATTGTGGCAGAGCTCTTCAAAGGTCGCGGCCCTCTCCTTCCTCTGGTGTCGCGGGTTGTAGAAGCCAGGGGTGTCTACTACCATGATGGAGGCCATGGAGAGATGGTTTGAGGAGAAGGACCTGAGGAAACACAGGCAGGGCTGTGGGGTGCTGGCAGCAGTGGGAATGTTTGCGGAAACCAAGGGGGACATGTGGTTTTTCCCCAGGGGGTGGGGAGGGAGTGGCTCAAGGTGCAGGAAAACCGCATGGGAGGAAAATTAAAAAAGCCCTTTCCCCTCCTGTCGTGCTCTCCCTCAAAGCCCCAGAAGCTGTGCTTCAGAAAGAAAAGGCTGCTCTTTTCAAATGACCATAGAGCTGCCTCGAAACGAGTCGTCCCAACCCTGTCCTTTTGGGTGCAGGCAGGACACAGGCCCAGACGCGGCCTTCCTGGCCTCTCCCTCCTGCCCAGAGAAGGCTGGCAGGCAGGTGCCAGCCCATGCCTCCGGCAAGCCTTGGTTGGCTCCACGTGCATACGGGCAGGATGGGAAACTCTCAAATAATATTCCGAAAACCATAACGGCAAACTTCTGCTTCTCCCACACATCACTGCCTTTGCCTTTATACTCCAAAAGATTTCAGAAAACTCATGAAAGGGCAACTGGGAATGAGTAGATGTGCCAGTCACTGTTGCAAGCTCCCCCCCTCCACATGATTTCACGCCACTGCTTCCTACAGCCGGACTGAAGAAAGCCAGAAGCAACGCAGTGCATGATTGCAGTGGAGAGACAAGAGCAGGAACCTCTCTGAGACTCAGAGCCTGACAACTTTCAATTGCTGGGAGGCAGGAAGAGCAGTGTCAAGGCATGGATTTAGGATCTGCTCTGGGTATTTGATTTTGGAACACTCCTGACATCTCCTGGGATCCCAGAAGCGTACTGGAAGCCTAGCCTACCTCACAGGGCTGCTGTGAGGATCAAAAAGGAGGAGGGACTGATGCAGGAAGCCACTGCGGGCCCCCGTGGGGGAGGAAAGCAGAGCATAAATACATTAAAAATATAAAATAAAGCATTAAAATAATAGAGCACAATGAGGGAAAGGAGGAAAGAGATATATGGGGAAGAGATTGAGGGTTTTAACTATGCTTAAATAGAAACATAGAATCCTAGAGTTGGAAGGGACTACCAGGGTCATCTAGTCCAACCCCCTGCACAATGCAGGAAATTCACAACTGCCTCCCCCCCCACACCCCCAGTGACCCCCTACTCCATGCCCAGAAGATGGCCAAGATGCCCTCCCTCTCATCATCTGCCTATGGTCACAGAATCAGCATTGCTGACAGGAGGAACAGCTGTGGGCTCAGGCCCTAGTGCTGCTGCCCCAAGCCCACCCCCCACAGCATCTTCAGCCATGGCTCCTCCCCCACCAGGCGCAGAAGGTTGTCGGACTGTCACCCCCGCCATGCCATCTCACAGGAGGAGCCGGGTGAGCCAAAGCCCCGGCGGTTTCTCCCCATGAGCTCCACTTCTTCACGGCGCCTGTGGTAGGGAGTCCAGGCTGCCGCGCCCCACGCGTGGCTTGTAATTAGACTCCTCCACCCAGCTTCTTAATCTCAACACGCAGGTGCCCTTCACGACCACTCTGCAAAGTCACATCCATTATTAATAAGCAAACACCTTCCGTTCTCAACACGGCACAGATTTCCTTCCCGCTACTCTCCCCCCCCCCTTAATGAAAAATAAACCCTTTGTATTAGCAGCTACTCCAACGGCAACAGGGAGCTGCTCTTAGAAAAAGGTCGCTGCAGGAAGCAGCCCGAATGGCAACTTGAATATACTCTTCTGCAACCAGGAGAGAGAGAGGGGGGCTAATTTAGAAAGACCCTCCTGCAGGAAGCTTTAATCTACACAGACTCCTGGCTAACAAGAGCCTGAGCATGCCGGGAATGTTAACTGCTTTGGAAGTCTTTGAACTACATCTTGCCTGGAAGGCGAAGGGGAGTCTGAACTGAAAGCAGGTAACGCTGAACTGGATTGTGAACGAGCTGGCAAGACTAGTTTGCTGCCACCTTACTGGGTACAGGGTTGCCAGGTGCCTCTTCACCATAGGTGGGAGTTTTTTGGGATGGACCCTGAGGAGGGCAGGGTTTGGGGAGGGGCTTCAATGCCATAGAGTCCAATTGCCAAAGCGGCCATTTTCCCCAAGTGAACTTATCTCTATTGACTGGAGATCAGTTGTAATAGCAGGAGATCTCCAGCCACCACCTGGAGGTTGGCAACCCTCACTAAGTACCAGACGTCTTGCGAGATGGGCAGACTCTCCTCTGAGCCCCAAGAGAGAAAGAAATCCACCACAAGGTGAGAAAAACAAAATGGATCAGGATCAGAACTGAGTGTTAGCTTATTGCTGTGAAGCACCTTGGAGCAGACAAATGTTCTAAATAAATAAACTGTTCAAACACCTTGCAATAGCTCCTCTGAACAACTTGTGTGTGTCTACGGCAATGTAGAGCTACCAAACACACCTTACAGGGGTGTTGTAAGAAGGAAATGGAGAAAAGGGAACCTTGTGTGTCATTCTGAACTCTTTGGAGGAAAGGATGGAGAAAAATGAGAGAGCGAGAGAAAGAGAGCAATGCATGTATGTGCTTGTGAGCTAAGCCCACATTTTGGACCCATGAGTAAACACTAGGGTTGCCAACCTCCAGGTGGTGGCTGGAGATATCCCACTGTTACAACTGATTTCCAGGCAACTGAGATAAGTTCACCTGGAGAAAATGGCTGCTTTGGAAGGTGGACTCTATGGCATTGAATCCCCTCCCCAAACCCTGCCTTCTTCAGGCTCCACCCCCAAAATCTCCAGGTATTTCCCAACCTGGAGCTGGCAACCCTAGAGCCCACACAATGGACCCCATACACCTGGGGCGGGGCCCTCATTACAGAAAGGACATAAAGCAATTATTGATGTACATATGTAATGCCCAGATATAAGGGCTGGTATAGAACACTATGCATTCATACACACACACATAAAGCTTTGGGGATGTTGGCATCCAGGAGCCATGAGCCAACAAATCATACTCTGTGCCTGGTGCTGTCTCGCACAGGTAGAGAGCTCTGAATTACCTCAAACCTCAGGAATGTGTTTTCTACTTCCTAGATCACAAGACCTATAACTTGCTTAAAGACGCCTTCGGGCAATATCTATAGGCTATGCTAATTAATGTGGAGTAGACACCTAACGTGTATGGGTGCTTTTGTGTATCAATCTGCTTGTCAGCGGCTATGGGCCTGCCCCATCTGAATGCATAAATGATACTGAGCTTCCTTTGTTCTCTGGTGAGTAACCCTTCATCTTATCTGTGGGTTATTTCACCCCAGGTCTGTGTTTAGCTAAATAAAGAACTGTTGGGTTTAACTTTAACCTCCTCCTTGTTGTCTATTATTGGACTCTATAAGACAACCAGACACTTCACATAGTACGGCTGCCAGGTCCCCCTTGGCCACCAGTGGAGTTGGGTTTTGGGGGTAGGGTTGCCAGATCCAGGCTGGAAAACTCCTGGAGATTTGGGGATGGAGCCTGGGGAGGCCAGGGACTTCAGTGAGGTACACCTGCCTCCAAAGCATCCGTTTTCTCCAGGAGAACTGATCTATGTACTCTGGAGATGAGCTCTAATTCCAGAGGATCCCCAGGACCCACCCGGAGGTTGACATCCCTAGTACACAGTGTGTATGGGCAAATGGTAGACCGACATTTGCATTCCAGGTGCTGCTCTTCTGCTTTATCAGCTATCAAAGGCAAGAGAAAGAACTGTTCAGAGGTGACTGAAACATTCCCCTTCTTCCCCAAGGCCCCCTCGCACTCTGCGACTATCCAAGGGCTCTGAATTCTAAATTCCTAAATCTGTGCAACACGTTCATACCGCAAAAGCAATTGCCGAGGGAACCTGGCAGAAATGGTGAAGAGAATCTGTCGTTTTCTCCATTGCAGGCAATGCTTCTACTGCGACAGGAGCAAAGTTCTTTGTTCTCCAGTTTTTGAAATACATCTTTTTTTATTGGAGGACAACACAGACAGGAACCCCAATGCTCTCACTGGTTCTCTGCAGGGCCATCTTAACGCATAGGCCCGATGGGCACTTGCCTGGGGGCCCCACAAGCATAGGGGACCTATACTAATCTGTGTATGTTAAGTGACTTGCCATAAATAAATACTACTACACTGTAGACTAGACCATACTAAACTTTTTATTCCTGTGAGTGGTTGTCGTAGGGGCCCCAGCACACTGGTTTGCCCAGGGGCCCATAATGCTGTTAAGACGGCCCTGGTTCTCTGTTCCCATCTCCACTTGAGCTGATCATGCAGACAAGCGAGCCACGCCTTCCCCATACCTGTTGATCAGAGACACAAGAGCCGCAAACAGTTCTTCATAGAGTCCAGCAGCCATCCCCTCCACGCACTCCACCCCGGTCATCTTGGGGCCTAGAGAGAGGAGGAAGACACAGATTGCTTTACTTGCCTTCTCGACCTTTGGGGGGTGGGGGAGTCTTTGCTTTTCCCCCCCCCAGCCCCTGCCACCACCACCCTGCCACCACCGCAAACGCCCATTTATTTATTTAGGATATTTCTATGCCACCTCTTCAGAGTCCCGCTTGAGGTGGCTTACAATAAAAAAGACACAATATTAGAAACAAGCCACTGGATGTACAGAAGCCAACCATTAAAAGCCTGATAAGATAAGCCCCTCATTAAAAGCCAGGGTATAAAGATGGGTTTTTTCCTGGTGCCTAAAAGAAAGTGAAGTAGGTGCCAGGCAAGCCTCAAGGGGGAAGGCATTCCAAAGGCAAGGGGCCAGTGCAGAGATGCCCTGTCTAGTTGCTCCCTACCTCAGCTCTGAAGGTGGGGACATGGAGAGGAGGGCACGACAGGCAGGTCTTAAATGGAGGCCGGGACAGTAAGGACCACCTCCTTTCACAGACTCCAGCCCACCAGGTAAGATCTGCAGAGGTGAGGCAGGTGGTCCTACAACTTAAGCCCCTCTCCCCTGATCCTGTGGGCCCATTATGAGGGTCAAAATACACCCTTTACACCAGCAGAAATGCTGCCGCACCTCCTCTGCATGTGAGAACGAGTCGGGTTGGGTCCCTGTGTCTCAACCCACATCACCCCTATCATGTATTCTGGCCCTGAGTTGGACCTTGTGTACCTCAGAGGGGCATTCCCAGCAGGGAACTCGCAAAAAAGCATCTGACTGGTGGAAATCTCTGTGGCCAATAAGGAGATAAGGAAAAGCAGCGAATTTTTAAAAATGGTGCACTAGAAAAAAATATTTTACTATATCCCACTCAACCTGGAGAGGAACAAAACGTGCAGTTTGGCTCTCGCGCTGCAAGGAACCAGCATGGAAAACACGTCCACCTAAGAGTGAGCAAAAATCATGAGGCTGGGGGGGCGGGGGGGGCTATCGCCCCCTACCAAGAAGTCTGTTCTGCAAAACCCATGAGGATTTTCACCTCACCTTAACATTCATAGCATTCAACAGCGGCTGTCAAGAAGGAGAGATGTACCGCCACATGCCCTCCAGGAAAAGGCAGCCTCTAACCCAGAAACTGAGAGGTTTCCCCAGTGTTCCTTTGATCTTTCTCAGACCTGCTTTGCTGTGAATAGGTAAAGTCTAGATGGCTGCCATGTGGGTGGAAAAGTCTGGGTTTTCCCATCCACATAGTAGCCATTTTCCCTGTCCCTGGTCCGAGGGGTGCTTTTTTAAAAAATCAGCAATTGAATATCATTATATAGCATTATAACTTTTTTTGGGGGGGGGAACCCAAGTCTCCAGCTCCTTCAGGTGCAAAGATATATGGCGAAAGGCTTATCTCCACAAGAAAAGTGGCCAGGGGCTTACTTGTTCAAAATAACGAAAGCTGGGAATTCAGAGAACCTGGTACACAGTTTGTGATAACATTATATCAGCATAGGAATATTCAGTGGCTGTTAAAAAAAGGAGGGAGGAACCCCCCCCCGGCCTGGGTCAGGGCTGCTGCGGGGAAACTGGCCACGTGGAAGGCTGCCCCGTTGCCCCTGTGCTGCACTGGCAGCTGGCGGTGCCAGCAACAGGGGCACCACACTGGGCCCATCCTCGAGTGGGAACCTCCTGGGTCGGCTGCAGATGCCCATTCATTAGCTCTTCCCACCAATATAGCGAAACCACTATTCAGGTGGCCTAATTTTGCGCTTTGGTTCAGCTGAAAAGGAAGCAGCTGCTTGCCTCTTTTTACTAACTGCCTGGTGTCACTGAACTTTGTGCCCAA
Source organism: Euleptes europaea (assembly GCF_029931775.1). Lineage (NCBI taxonomy): Eukaryota > Metazoa > Chordata > Lepidosauria > Squamata > Sphaerodactylidae > Euleptes > Euleptes europaea. Next base: position 64,457,129 of record NC_079324.1, on the reverse strand, counting down.
GAAAGTTAAGAATATTTATTGTTTTGATATGTTTTATTGGTGTTTAGCTGGTGCTCTTATGTGGCTGTATCTTGGATTGTAGTCAATGACATGAATGAGGCAGCCCTGCAAAATCTGCCTGCCACTTAAGACCGTTGGTGGGGTGCCTCCATCGCTCCTTCACGGAGCAGCTCCTGATTTGATGGGGGGGGGAATAAAAGGAGCACCTGGAAATACTGCGGGGGGCGGGGAGGTAGATTGGGCAGCTCTTCAAGCATTTTACAAGCCTGCATCAACCCTGGAACCTGAGCCAGTTGCTAGGAAACCAACCGTCTGCTGGTACCTTTCAGAGGCTTCTTTCTGAGCCCTTTCATGGCAGATTGCGACCGTGAACACTGAATGTATCACAGTGCGTAAAAATAAGGAGCAAAGTGGAAAAATTAAGCTGGGGTGGGGGGAGAAGCGGCAAAAGAGCTGGCAGGGAACAGCTGCGGGGGGGGGTTCCAGCCCTCAGCAGGCAAGCGGGGTCCTCGCTGCCTTCCTTCAGCATCCCTGGAACCATCCCCGGCATTTACAACTCAAGGAGCTGTTCGTGGAGCTGGCCTGGGCACTCTGCCCTCCCGTCTGGTTTCTGGAAAGGGCTGAAAGGAAAAAGGGGATTTTAAAGCAGCCTCCCCCTCTTTTGTGTTTAAGCCCAAAACAAAACAAGAAATGCTACAAACACACCTCCGATTGCCCTGATTGCTGGAAGAGAAAGGAGAAAGATCTGGACTCCTGTGGCAGCGCTTACAGAACAGAAGCGGGACAGGGGAGTGATGCAGCAGCGGGGGCCGGGGGGGGGAGCAGCCTCCTCCCCACAAGAGACTTGGGCATAACACCCACTCCTCCTCCTCCTCCTCCCCTCCCCACAAGTGGTAACACAAAGAAGGCTGATAAATATAAAAGGGAGCCACAGGCAGAAAGCAAGAAACCCCAAGGGCATGGCTGCAGAGGCAGCCTGGTGCTCAGTGGCAGAGCACATCCTCGAGGATGCAGAGAGGGCCAGGTGGATTGGGAGGGGGAGATCCAGCAGCTGAGGAAGAGAGGTACCCCCTCCCCCCACCACTCTCACCCAGGATACTGGGCTGGAGCAACCAGCAAGAAAGGGGAAGAGGGCTCAGGGCTAATCCGAGGAAAGACGCAAGGCAGTGACCAACAGGGAGGGCATTATTTGAGGGGCCTGGCCCTGAGAAGATCCCTTGCAATGCCACCGAGGGTGCCGAGCACAGTTTTAAGCTCCTAGAGAGATTGTAGGATTTGAACCAAGAGCGAGGCACAGAAGCGGGTGGAGCAACAGCAGCCCTAGCTATTGGCAGGTTGTGCGAAGCCTCGGGATTGGCTGGATCTGGTGGCCGTCTGTCTTGCTACCCTCACCTGGACTGCAGAGAAGGGATGGGGCCGTGGCTCAGTGGAAGAGCATCTGCTTGGCATGCAGAAGGTCCCAGGTTCTAATCCCTGGCATCTCCAGTTAAAGGGACCAGGCAAGTAGGTGATGGGAAAGACCTTCGCCTGAGACCCTGGGGAGCCACTGCCAGTCTGAGTAGACAATACTGACTTTGATGGACCAAGGGGGGTCTGATTCAGCATTAGGCAGCTTCATGCGTTCATGTATTCATGCGACCTTTGCTCGCTTTCCAGGCCCAAGAAGAGGCCTTGAGAACTTGGAGCCAGGGACCTCGACCAGCACAAGCCTGGATTCCAGCCGGCCTCCCCACCTCCAGCTTTCCTCACGTGGGCTCTGCCTGCAGTGGGGGAGTTAAAGCTGGCGGTTGGCCGTGTGCAGAAAGGGGCTACCAACTGTCCTCCAGTCTGGGTGGGCTGAACAGGGATGGGGGCAGACAAACACCTCAGACCAGCTCTGCTTGCATGCAAATTCTACACAAAGAGAGGAGGAAGCGTGATACCCTCGGGCTGATCCTCCTCCTGGCCCAGCGACCCCCGAGATCCGGATGTGACTTGCTCAATAATCCGCCTGAGGTGGTGCTTGAAAACGGAGGTCGTGAGCTCCTCGAACTCGCACCCCAGCACCTCTGCTGCATTGTTGGCCCACTCGAACCGCATGAACTGCTTCCTGCCAACTAAACAGAGACAAGGAGAAGGAAGCTCTGAGGAAACAGACCGGGCCAGCCTCAGCCCGCCACATGTCAGCCGGCATCCTCCCCAGCCATCGCCACAACCGAAGTCCAGAAACATCCGGCCCAATGGCAGGATTTGGGCTCCAGTGACCCGCTGGCAGCTTTAAAGGCTGCTGGCAAAAACGGCCCAACCGGGGCAGCTCCTGTGCTGGAGGCCTTTCCTCAGGAGTCGAAGGTGCCAGGCTGCTGATTCCCGGCTCGGCACTTGCAGCAGGCCGCCCATGTGGGTAGGAAAGGGGGACTGTCTGGGGCCTGGCTGCGGCTCGCCCACAAGGCCCACACGTGCCCCTCAGGAGTTCTCGTAGCACCAACCAGTCGCAGCGAGAGGACTCTCCCTCCTTTCCCTCCTTCATGAGATCCGTGGGCAGAATCATTTCCCCTCCACCATGAACATAGTTCTGTGTAGGGATGCCAACTCTGGGTTGAGAAATACCTGGAGATTTGGGGAGTGGAGCCTGAGGAGGGCAAAGTTTGGGTACAAAGCCATAGACTCCACCCTCTAAAGTGGCCATTTTCTCCAGGGGAGCTGATCTCTGACACTTGGAGATCTGTTGAAAGCCCACGAGATCTCCGGACACCACCTGGAGGTTGGCAACCCTAATTCTGAGAGGAGGAATGAGGAACTTGGAACAGATGAGGCCCAGCACCAAACCTCAGTTCTTTTGAGGAAGCCATAAGGTTGATATAAGGGCCAAACTACGCATGCAGGTGTTTGAAAAGTTGGGTCCGGGTTCCCTGCAGCCACACAGCGGTTGTCAGCGAGTTACCAGCTCTGGGTTGGGAAATACCTGGAGATTTTGAGGGTGGAACCTGGGGAGGGGAGGGACTTCAATGGGGGTATAATGCCATAAAGTCCATCCTGTGAAGCTGCCATTTTCTCCAAGGGAACGACATCTGGAGATCAGTTGAAATCTCAGATCTCCAGCCACTGCCTGGAGGTTGGGAACCCTACGTTGTGAGGAATGGCTATTAAAAAGAAAAGGAGAGTCCATGTGGGCTCCAAACACTGCCAAGGGGGGTGGAAGGGCTCCTCCCCGCCATCTTCTTTCCATGCGGCAACAGCGCTGTGGAAATCCCTCCCCAGGGATGTTTCCATACAGGAAAAAAGCTTGAGGGGGAAGGCAGGAACCCTGCCTCACCTGGCGGGGAGTGTTCTGGGCCTGTTTGGGCTCTCCTTTATTTTTTAAAAGCCACTCCCAACAGCTAGTGGGGCTGCAGAGAACCCGGATCGGGTCCAGGGAGCCCGGTCCCGATTCTTGGAACACCTGCATGTCGGGTTTGGCCCTTAGTTTGCAGTGCAGTTATAAGCCAGGGTTGGGGTGGGCAGGCAGGGGGCTGTTCTCCGGCTTCTGGGAGGGAGGAGAAGGGCAGGCCATCGACCCTGGGGGCCACGGGGCCTGCAGACACCTGCAGAACTCAGCCCCCACCGCATGGCTGCTCAGGTGAAAGGCAACAGAGCTAATTAGCCGCCACTTGATGGAAGCCATTCATAAAAGATACAGAGAGCAGAAGTAAACTGATTGCTGCAATTAGATTTCATTTCACCTCTGAGCGGAGCCTTCGATTTCACGCTGCAGGAGTCATATTTTTATATGCCAAAATGCAGCATATCTGTCACTGGCGGTTTTAAAGGGTAGCAGCAAAAAATACCCCACCCGTGCCTCCAGCTCTCCCCAGCGCCCTCCACTTGGGAGGAGAGGCAGGGCCCTAGGAAAGAGAATAGTTTAAAAGCCCTGTGGGACTGGGCCAGCGGGCCAGTGAGCATCCCGTTTCACACATTGGCCAGCTAGTCGGAGGGCTGACAAAGAGGGCCCAGAGGCTGAGGCCATTCCCTGATGGTGCCCCCTGTCACTGGGATTCAGGGGCTGTCTGACTGCCTCTGGATATGGGGGCTCCCTTTAGTCACTCTGGCTGGCAGCCACTGACAGAGCAGGCCTCTGTGAATCTGTGCCGGAGGACCACGGCAGCAGTCTTTCGCTATTACCGACGCTGCCACAAAGGATACCACGAGCCACGACAAGCCAGGAGATTTGTGGCTTGCTGCACTGGTACAAAGCACAACCCAAACATAAAAGCCACGTTAAGTCCAGCCAAAACGACACAAAAGCATGCACAAGCTTTCTGGCGAATCTAGAGAATCCAAACGCTTGTACACTGCTTGGTGGCACTGTGGTTCATCTTAATAAAGGTCAGCAGCACCTGGGTTTGGATTTTGCTTTGTGCCAACATAGCTACCTGCAGCCTCTTAAGCTGACAGATAAAGAAAGAAGTTTGTCAAGTGAGTAAACAGACCTGGGAAGATATTGTCAAAGGCTTTCGCGGCCAGAGTTCATAGGTTCTTGTAGATTATCCAGGCTGTGTGACCGTGGGCCACCAAAATACCAAGACCACGGTCACACAGCCCGGATAACCTACAAGAACCTAAGACCTGGGAAGAGACTGTGTTTATGGGGTCTCCCCACACACACACACACACACTACATAAAATTGCCCAAATTAGTATCCCTTGACACTTCATGTAAAATTTAGCTCTAGTTTTGTTCATATAAGGACGATCATGTTTTCCCCTGTCAAGTCTCCTTTTATGGGACCTCTATGGCCCTTTGATGGTAGACAAATATTTGATCAATGCCCGGGGTTTATATTTTCAACTTGAGGCTGGCATTCCTTTCCTCTTCCCAGGAGGTGAAAGGTGACGCCTGATACCAGCTCCACCTAATCTATTCAAAACCTACCTGGCATCTGACACGTAATGCAGGTAAGAGGCCTTAAGATCAGGGCCTGAAACCGCATGGGTCCCCCCCCCCTTATTAACACTCAGCCTGGTGACTACTTCAGGAGACCACAAAAGCTGCGTCTTTCGTGACTTTTTTTCAATAACTGTCAGTTTTCAGCTTCACATTTTAAAAAGGATCAGTAGGGAGCAAAGTGCTGAACAAGCCCATTTACCAAACGAAGAAGCCGCAGAGACCAGGAGTAGGCAGGCACACCCCCTCGGCCCCCAGCCCAAGAGATGAAGTGTGGAGGGATCTCCACTTGACCCCATGGCCAGGGGGAACAGGAGGGGAAGAGCATGCACCTTGCGCTGTTCTGTACCACAGTGATGGTGGGGTATCCAGAGCACAGTGTGTCCCAATGGCCTTTCCTGCCACACACTCGCACACACCCAACTATTCCTACCACACCCATACGCACCCTTTTGCCAAATGGGCCCCTCTTCATTGAGCTCCCAATTGGAAGTCGCATCAGTTTCCCCTTCTTCGAACTCTGCCTTCAGGCTCATTAAGTCGGCCCTTGTGACTCTTAGTCATACAGATCTTTGGATTCTTTGACTTTATCTCCCGCTCAGTCTCTCCTTGGGAAGGCCTTGAGCCCATTCATCTATCTCCCTGGCCTCCCTCGGGCATCCTTTCCCATCTGGCATTTGCTCGTTTCAATCAGCTGTGAGAACTGGCATTTCCCAGTCTCTGCTTAGAGCAAAACATGAATGAGATCTCTTCTCTGCACGGCTTCTTCTCTTTGTTTGCTTTTTTTGAAAGAAAAAAACTATTTTGCTTATTGTTAATAAGACGAACGTGAACTGATGGCGGAGGCTGCCGTCATTCAGAGGTGGCACGCGTGTCTGAATGCTGGATCCACTATCTTGACAGTGATCTAGCTGCATCTTTCCCAGAAGCAGAGGAGCTGTATGATTAAGGCAGCCCCCTCTCCTGCCCACCTCCGTCTGACCGTTTGTCACCGAATAGATGGGCCCTGACTGGCAGAAGGAGCAAAGAGCCAGGAAAACATGAATGAAACTGTACAGGGAAGGGGAAGCCATGTTGACAGGCACGAGCCTTAGGCCATGTATGCATGGCTGTTTCCCCATAGTAACCCCACTAACTACTTTGGGGCTTTGCCTTGATTATGCATGCATTTTCCGACTGTCAGAAGTCACCTCACCCTCCCCGTGCTTTTCCATGCATTTTGCCCAGGTTTTCTGGATGCTGGAGATACACGAATCCAGAAAATGCAAGCAAATGCACAGAATCTGGAGGGGAGAATGAGGTGGAAAATGCAAGCATAATCAAGTTGGAAAATGCAAGCATAATCAAGTCAACGCCCCGAAGTAGTTGGCAGGGTGACAGCGAGGGAACAGCCATGCATAAATGGCCCTTGACTCATGAAAGCTCATGTTTGTCTTGAAGGTGCCGCCGGCCTCTTGGGGCCTTTGGCTCACCCAGGCTCTTAGTGGCAAGGGCAGCCAAACCCAATCCCCCAGAAAGAGGGAGAATCACCAGGCGGACCTCCATGCCTGGGGCTTGAACCCAGAACCGCCTGCGTGCTCAGACCCTTCATCGAGTGCAGAAAGGAAATGGGGTTGGGCAACCCAAGGCCTACCTTGCTTGGCAAAGAGAAGCCAAGGAACTTGGCCGTTGGTCCTCGCCTGGGCACTCAGCACAGCGCCTTCTGCCTGCTCAGCCCCAACCCCCAGCTGTCCAGCCTCACCAACCCTCAGGTTGAAAACTTTGGGTATGGGTCTCGGAGACTAGCTGTGGAGACTAACTCGGAGCCTAACTCAGCCCCTGCCTGGGGGCTTCAGGCTCTAACATGAAGACCCGTGTTCCCACTGAGCTCCTTGTTACAAAACTCTGTCCAAGCAGAGTCTAGCTTGCCCTGCTTTTGGAAGAGGGGGACAGGAGGTCTCTCTTGGGCAGGCCCTGTCTGTTTCTCTCGTTCTGTGGAAATGCTCTGAGGAGGGGCAGAATGCAGCCATCTCTTGCCTAAGCAGTGGCTCTCTCTTCTCTCTTCCACTCTCTTTGGAATCAGCAGCTAGGAAAAACGAGGGCCCATTTTGGCTCAGAGCCCAGCCCTGGTTTTGAAAAAAGAGGCCCTGCTTTTCACCATTCATTACGGGAAAGGTCGCTGCACCTCTGAGGCTGGGGAGAAAAGCAATTGCAGGGCATCTCTGACGGCACGGGAGGGAGAGCGGAGGCAGCGCAGCTCTCGGGAAATTGGGTAATTAAGGCCTGCTGGATGCTGCCAGGTGCCCTAATTTCGGCACTGACTGACACCCCAATTACTGTACTCCACTAGATGCCATCCCCAACTGCTCGGAAACCTTTAGCACAGCCATTTCTCTACCACTGACCCTTCTGCAAAACCCAGATTGCCAGAGCTCCTTTGAGTAAAACACAGAATATGCCTTGGGGAAGACGACCTTTCCAGACCCTCTGGCCTGCTCCTGAGTCCCAGCCCTGCAGTGCCTCACCTCTACCTCTTGGCCTCCCTCTCCCATCCCTCCCACTGTCCAGACTACGGATTGTGAACTCCTTGGGGCAGAGCACTGTCTGCCTTGCTCTCTAAGGGTCAGGCCAGGCAGGAAGCTGGAAGATCTTGGCCAGTGGTTTTTAAAGATAAACTGCAGCCACCGGAGGGTCCAGTTTGGATTGGGACCACAGCACACGTGGGGTCCTAACCTCTCCCTTTATTTTGCCACTCAAAACAGACCTTTCCTGCCATTGCTATCTCTAGAGGGGGGGAAAGACCCAGCATGACCAGCAGCGGTTCAGAGGGGAGGGTCTGCTTTAATTTGCAAGATGACAAGGTGGGTAAAAGGTGAGCACCAATCCAAATCAGGGAGCCCACAAGTGCCATTAACCTTTAAGAAAGAGTAGGCACCACGCAGGGATCTTCTGGCTTCACATCTGGCCTGGCCTCAACTTTTGCAGAGGAAGCTGCTGGCACAACATTGTAAATAAAGCAGTGCTCATATAAAGATACACACCAATTTCCAAAGAGATCTGAAATACCTGAGTTTACTCGGTCCTTGTCAAAACACACACACACACAGAGAGACAACATCACTCATATGCTGTCAGCCATCTTAAAATGGGCAATTCTTCTGGTCCCCCCCACCCCCGCCACCAGCTCCAGGTTCTTGCCTGATTGATGGCAGAAGAAGATGGTTGGCTCCTGTGTGAACAGACTGCTGGACTTGATAGACCTTGGCCTGATCCAGCAGGGCTTTTCTTACGTTCTTATGTTAAGAACCAATACCAGGGAAAAGGGTGAGGAAGCAGAAGGAGGAAGAGACACCCCCACTGGTTGTCCCCTTTCCTAGCCGGGTCTGCCCCCAGCAGCCTTGTTCCCATCCATCCCTTTATGCATTCTGCATCAAGAACTCTCCAACTTCAACGGCTGCATCAAGAACTCTCCAACTCCAGCAGCTGCCCAGCTTTACACTGCATAGCTGTGTGCAGGACAGCAAAAACCCAGTAAAAGGCTCAAAGAGATGGGCTGTGATTCTTCCGCACAATAGGAGTTGCACAAGAGCATGGGGAAGAGTGCTGCTAAGCATGCGCAGAATGCCTCTCCTTCACCATATTGGGAGGATTCATTACACGTTGCTCATGAGGGAGCCTAGCCCTACCTCTAAAAAAAGGTTGCCAGTAGCTCCTTGGGGCCAGAAGTCAAGGACCTGTAGTTTTGCTTCTGCACCCTGGGAAAAGCCAGGCACACCGGCGGCACTGGGATAGCCCTGCGAGTGGCTATCTCACTGCACTGGTCTTTTTCTTGCCAATGAAAGCTGGTGCTCTCCTCACAAAGAGTCACTAGCGCTGAAAGCCTTAAATGGCCAGGCCATCATGTGATAACTGCGGCAATCAGAATGAACAATCTTAGCAATCCAGTTATACAATCAAAACTGGTTCTGCACAACTGGGAAAAGAACCACCTTCTGGGAAGGTCAGCGGCACATCCCTCTCCTTTTAGGAATCCACGCTATTCCACTGATAAAGACGAAAACTCCTTCCCACGTGACATGCCTCTTGCAAAAATTCCCATCTCTTTCACATTCACAATGCAAACGTACTCTTCAAGAGTCAGAAAACGTCGAAAAACAGGACGCCTGCATTAGACAGATACAAGCATTCTCCAAGGGAGAGCACTTTCCAATTTTTTAAAAAATTAATAATTGATTAATGAGAGAAATTACCATAAGCTGTGCTGGGACACGCTGTGGAGACATTAATAAATTTCCCCCCAGCCAACTCTGCGGCACCTCTTACCTAAGCCCTTTGAAACCAAAGCGCTTAAATCATCCGGAGCTGTTGTTCGAAGAAGTTACTGAACATCTTAAAAATAATTCATGAGGGACATCAGAGTCTATCTCTCTGCACGTTTTAATAAAGCCTTCAGAAGCTGGATCTCCACTGAACATTCCTGCCGCTGGAACTCAGACATGGAACCAAAAAATGAAACAAAAAACTGGAAGGATACTCCAAAAGGGACACAACCCGGGTAAGCGGACTCTTCTCTGTCCACTGCCCTTCCTAGAATGCTACTGAAGTCCTGAACAAGCGAGTTCAAAATGCTGTGGGGATGCTCAGCCCTGGGAGGATGAGGCTTCGCAGGGCACATGAGCACACATAGCACACACTTCAGTCTTGGCAGGCAGCCACCGCTACCAGAAATGTTCCTCCTAGCAGGTTGTGATCCCGGGAAGAGTCTCTCAGAAATTCCACTGGTTCAGTTGATATACCTGCCAGCCTGAGAGATGGTGGGGCTTTTCTCTTCAGCCCGATCCAACATAAAAGGACTTTCGCCCCATGAAAACCCCCTAAGCCCCAAATTTTCCTCTTTGTGGCTGCTTCCCTTGAACTCAGACCAAGACCTGCAGACTTCCGGGTTCCATACCTGGGAAATAGACTCCAGCCAAGCCTGCAGTCAGCAACTGAGACTGGGCTGTAGACAGGCAGCGGTTTGTTCCCCCCTACAGAACTGAAGACGGCATGAAAGAGACTCTGGCTTGTCTCCCATGCGCTGATGCTTGCCCCCAGCAAAGGGAGCCTTCCTCTTACAGCAGGGGAAGGTTTCTCGTGCCAGAGGAAATGGCCAGTATTAGCCAATGGACCAGCATTGCCCCAAAGATATGCAGTGGCTTTCTTTTCTGTCCTGCTGCAGTACTTTGAATAGATCATCCTTGATCCTGCTGATCATCCATGTTTTCCTGCAGGGGTTCCACCATTGGTGGCCTCTGGTTGCAGAAGGTTCCCTTTGATCTTGTTACAGTCCTGCTATCTGCTCTGGCCACCAGGCGTTGGGGCTTCCAGCACCCCCAGCCAGAGCATGTCCAAACCAGCTACAGACAACAGAGACTCTTCTCCATGCTGGGAGGGGTTGCCTTGGAGAGGAAGGCCATGGCAAAAAGGGTCAGGGGAAAGCATTCCCCTCAACGAGCACAAGGGCAGACCAGGTGGGGGGCAGACAGCTGCCTCTCAAGCAAACCTGAACTTTCATCCTTCCCAGATGGAGCCTGCATTGATGCATTTATTGCACCTAAAAGAGCAGGCAGAAAAGGAACAGAGTCCCAGCTAATGAGCCAGGACAGACAGGATTGGACAGATGGTTTACTTTCCAGAATCCATTGCCGTAGCAGCAGCTGCAACTTGGAGAGCTGAGGCACAGGCAATTTCTCCTGGTCTCCTCTGCAGCAGCCGGCGGAACCAGCCCCTTGCTCTGCCCTACAAAACCGCCAGCGAGCCACAAAACGCCCACATCGCCCACCCTACCTTTGCATGCTCCCGCAACTCCCAGGTGGTAAATGGCAGCCAGGACTCGCCAAATGGCTTTCTGTTCCTCCGCCACAATTCCCAGGGTCTCCATGGCGGCTTGGAGCTGAGAAAATGCAGCCGATGCCTTCTGCTTCTCTTCACCCTGCAAGGAGAAGCAGCAACAGAGGGGCAGAGGGGTGGACGGCCAAGTCTGGTCAAGTCTTTAGCAGGGAAGGTTCAGAAGACCTCGAGCAGAAAGCAAAGGAAGAGACGGGGGGGGGGGGCTTTTGGGAAACCATCCCATCAAAGAATCCAACCAGGACTGCAAGACCTTATGCAGAAGAACAGAACACATGCAGCCTCCTCCTACTGAGTCAGGCCCTCTTTGGTCTATCCAGATCAATCTTGCCTACTCTGACTGGCAGCAGCTCTCCAGGGCCTCCAGCAGAAGAAGGGCTTCCACGTCACTTCCTGCCTGATCCTCATTTGGCTGGAGATGCTGCTGGGGATTGAACCTGAGACTTTGTGCAGGCAGACCAAGGGCCCCACTCCTGTAGAGACCACCTTTCTATAAATGTAGGCAAAAGCCAGGTCCTCATTCTGCCATGGCCAGCAAACAGAATAGGTGAGAGTAGCCATGATTTCCAGTGACTCCAGAGTGGAAGAAACGGGTTAACCCCGACAAGACTGGTGGACAGAGCAGAGCCCAATCCCCTCACCCACAGCCCCGGGGACTGAAGCCACCGAAGTGAGGAGGCAGGTTTAGCCCTTGAAAAGAGTGAGTGCGGTACAGTGGTCAGAGTGCTGAACTACAGCCTAGAAGGACCGCGTTCTAATTCCCCAATCCAGCAAAATGTTCACTGGCTCAGCTGTGCTTCTCAAACAAACCTACCTTCAAAGAATTGCTGTAAGGATAAAAATGGAAGATGCAGAACAACGTCCGCTGCCCTTGGAGAAAGGTGGAGGCAAAATCTGATATACAAGAAACATAAAGAACCTCTTTTGTTGGATCCATCCACCTTTCTCTTGCAAGGGAGTGTTTTCCACCTGGGGACAGACTTCTGTGCCTCTCTGTCACTGTGGAGGCTGGCCAGCCCAGCGGTGAAGGCCCAAGGACACGACCAGAGTTGCCAACTCCAGGTTGGGAAATTCCTGGAGATTTGGAGGGTGGAGCCTGGGGAGGGTGGGATTTGGGGAGGGGAGGGACCTCAACTGGGTATAATGCCATAGAGTCCACCCTCCGAAGCAGCCATTTTCTCCAGGGGAACTGATCCCTGCAGTTTGGAGACCAGTTGTAATTCTGGGAGATCTCCAGGCCTCACCTGGATGATGTTGGCAACCCTACATTGTTTTGTGATTGTCAGACTCATAAGTCCCTGGTGGTTGTGCTCAAATTCTGTCTCCAGGTGGGTTGACTTTCTCAAGGAAAAAAAAATACCCCTCAGCACTCTCTGGGCATTTCTGCAACAGGAAGCAGAAACCAGAGTGCTCTGGGAATGGCGAAGTGGACAGGTTCAGCCTGGGTCAGGGGAGGCAAGCCGGAAGAAGGAAAGGCAGCAAAATGCCTCCCAACAGGAGGGGCACCCGGCGGTCCGCACTGGCATGACAAATGCCCCTTGCTGGGCTCTCTGTTCCCTACTAACAATCTGGTATTCATATAAACAGAGCAAGGGGCTCCTCAAAAGCAAACGAAAGCCCCGCTTATGAAAATTATCTTTAATTGGATTTCAAATTTCTTACAGCTGCAACAGCAGCACTTTGGTAGCACCATGCTCAGATATTAATCTGTCTGTGCTCCTAATTCTTTCCTTTTCTCTTTTTTTTGCCATCGTCACAGCTGACTTGTGGCAACCCCATAGGGTTTCCAAGGCAAGAGACGTTCAGAGGTGGTTTGCCGTTGCCCGTCTCTGCACAGAAACCCTGGTATTCCTTGGTGGTCTCCCATCCAAATACTTGGCTAGCACCAAGACACAAGATCAGATCCCAGCAGTTCCCTTCTGGGAACTCAATTCCCAGGTACTGGGGTGGGGAGGGGTTGAGAGAGAGAAAGAGAGAGAAAGAAGAGGGCTTCATCCTTTTCCACCTGCACCATTTCCCCAACCTGAAACAGCCCTGGGGAAGCACTATTTGTTCCACTGGGAAAACTCAATGTAATACATGTAAATTTACCCAATGGGCACTTAGCAGCTCCTCAGGTTGTTTCAGCTCAGGAAAAATGGCACATGGGGCTTAGGGCCCCTTTCTCTCCTCACGCTGTGATCCCGATAGGCACTGAGGCCTCAGATGCCTGAGAATTAAGATCCCAGCAGGGAACTCCCAGAGGTTGCCAGACTCCAGGTGGGGCTTTTGGCAATATGGAATCACAGCTGATCTCCAGCCTACAATCAATTCTCCAGGAGGAAAAGGCTGCTTTGGAAGGTGGATTCTATGGCACGTTATACCCTGCTGAGGTGCCTCCCCTCCTCAAAACCCACCCTCCCCAGGCTACATTCCCAAATCTCCAGGAATTTTGCAACCCAAAGTTGGCAGCCCTACCCAGAACAATATGCCCCACCCCCAGAAAGTCCACATGGGGGAACAAATTGTAACATGCAAATGAACCCTTTGCAAATGAGCTCATTTGATTAGGAAAGAAAAGGGGCTGCCAACACTGAGTAGGGGAATTCATGGAGATTTGGGGGAGTGAAGCTTGGAGAGGGCAGGGTTTGAAGATGTGAGGGACCTCAACAGGGTAAAATGTCATACAGTTCCCCTCCAAAGCAGCCATTCTCCCCAGGAGAACTGATCTCTCTATAGTCTGGAGATCAGATGTAATTACGGGGAATCTCCAGATCCCTACTTGGAGGCTGGAAACTCTTTGAAAGAATGGAACTCAAAGCAGGACCATCAGAATGGGGAAAGGGGAACCACAGAAGATCTTGCTGACATCAGATTAGGTCTACCTGGGCTGGCTTTGTTTTTCTCACTGGTAGTCTTCAAGCAGTGGATGGACAAACACTTGTCAGGGATGCTTTAAGCTGATCCTGCATTGAGCAGGGGGTTGGATTAGATTGCCTGTATGGCCCCTTCCATGATTCCTCCTGTTTTTGCAGGTATTTCACCTGGGAGGGGCCATAGAGACCCAAGCCCTCAGGTGTGAGCCAAAAGGCCTTTGGCTCTTAGCCTATGGCTTGCGACCTGAGCCCTTCAGGGAGGACCATGGATCAGTGGTAGAACATCTGCCTGGCATGCAGAAGGTCCCAGCTACACCCCTAGCATCTCCTGCTGAAAGGATCAGGTCATAGTTGGTGTGAAAGATCTCTGCCTGAGATCTTGGAGAGCCGCTCCAAGTCTGAGTAGACAAGAATGACTTTGATGGACCAAGAAGGGCCTGATTCAGTCTAAGACACCGTCATGTGTGTTCATGTGACCTATGATAGTCAGGTGAGCAAATCCAGATCAGCCTAGATTGGGCTATTTTCTTTGTCAGTCTATTTGTTTTTGTGATGTGGAACTCCTCCTCCCCATTTTATAAACTGCTTTGGTCCGTCCTCCCCGGGAGAAAAAATGCATCAATAATTAAACTAACGAATGCACAGCATAAAAATAAACAGAGCACAGGCTTGGCCAAATCTCACAGAAGACAGTTCTGGCTCTGCGGGATGTGGGCCCTTCATTCCTGTGGCCCACATTGTGACAATGCCGTTCCTTAGCCCAGGCCGTTATTTTAGAGAGCCCTGGTTAACCACCGACTGAAGTCTATGGCAGGACTGGCAGTGAACGAGAAGGGAAACGACTGATCTGGTGTTGGAGAGACAACAAGCGCCCTTTCCAGCAAGGTGGCTGGCAGCTCTTTCCTCCATGCTTCTGTCCCAGATTCCTCCTTTTCTCCCTGCCAGGCCACGAGAAGGGTGGAGGGAGCAGCAGCCGGTAGGGAGGGCTGAGGGGTCTCTGTTCAAAGGACAAGGTCACTTTGGAAAGGGCCAGCCCCTCCAAGCAGGCACAGAGCAGAGCAGCCATCTGGCATCCGTTGGCAACAAGCGCTCTTGGCAGCTGGACCAAGCGCTCCGCCTTTAGGCCCGACCCCTCAAAGGGCTTCCCTGCTGCCAAAGCCTGTTCCTGATCACAAACAAAGAAAGCAGGGACCTCTGCCCAAGAAGCATAGGCTGCTGGGGAAAGCAGGGCTTCCAGTAATAAAAAATGAAGCAGGGGGGGACAACTGCAAGGCTCACGCCACCCCTTCCCCCAGATACCCACAAGCGCCAGTTGGCAGAGGCTCTCTTCCCACCTTGCCTGCAAAATGAGCCTCCCTGCACATTGCTCTTTGCCACCCGCATCTCTTCCTTCCATCCCCATTTCAACTTTGTACCTTCCCACCCTAGATCTAGACAGTTCCGCCCTTCTGACGCAACAAGCTTCCTGGCCCAGGTCTGCTTGCAGATAAAACCACTCCCATCTGTCAGCCAGGCACTGGTGTGCTGACCCACCAGGGGCTTTTTAAAGTTCCCTACCTTCAAGCATGGATGGATGCCAAAAGTGTTGCTCTCCACCACGTGGTGTAGATGCAGAGTCGTCCTAGAGACAAAGAAGAAAAAACACAACATTAAACTGCCAGATCCCAAAACGACCCAAAGAGAAGCATCCTCCCTTGTTGGCCAGGAGAAGCAGATCCCAATAAGAGAGATGCTTGGGAGGAGGGAGGAAGCAGATGATCCCAGTGGTGGTAAAACAAACTCAGATTGGAGATAATTTTGGAGGGTAGCCGCGTAAAAGAACAGTTAGGGGACAGGATAAAGGTCTATAAAATTATGCATGGTTTGGAGAGAGTGGATAGGGAGAAGCTTTTCTCCCTCATAATACTAGAACGTGGGGTCATCTGCTGAAGCTGGAGGGTGAGAGATTCAAAACTGATAAAAGGAAGTATTTTTTCACACAACACATAGTTAAATTGTGGAACTCCCTGCCCCAGGATGTGGTGATGGCTGCCAACTTGGAAGGCTTTAAGAGGGGAGCGGACATGTTCATGGAGGAGAGGGCTATCCATGGCTACTAGTCAAAATGGATACTAGTCATGATGCATACCTATTCTCTCCAGGATCGGAGGAGCATGCCTATTATATGAGGTGGCAAAGAATAACGGAGTGTTTCCAGGTCCAGAGAACAGAAAAGGGGCTCAGATTTCACAGACATGGGCTCAGGTCCCACTGCCACAGAATCGGCACGTGGGCCTCATTTCCGCCCATACGTAACCCAGGAATATGACTTTGCAAAGTTGCTCTCTAAGGACATCTGAAGGAGTGAGCTCTGACTCACACAAGCTCATGCTGGAAGAAAGGTTGTTAGTCGTTAAGGTGCCCCTGGGGCTTCTGTTTTATTTCTCTAAGGGCGAACAGAATGAAAACTGCAGAGCAAATTGAAAACGCTAATGGCCCAACAAACATAAATCCATTCCCACATGACGTTAGCAGCACAGTACGCCCACAAACACTTGTCGTCACCACGTAGCACAGAAAGCCACGGGCTGAACACTGGCGGTGTGCCACTATCCCTTGGCAAAAAGGCCGGGGTCTGCCCCGCACTTGGTATGTCCCTGTAAACACTTTGGAGTTTTGCACATTTACCTTACAAAAGAAAGCAGATGGGGTTGAAGAGTAACCAGTTGGTTTCTATTGGGCTAGCACTGCTCAGACTAGGAAGGGGACAGGCTGAAGCAGCTCCTCTGACCCCACCCCCAGAATACCTGATGTCCCTCTGATCCCAAGCATGAAAGCCGGCATCGATGGCCACCTCTTGCCAAGCCCCAGCTTCATCGAATAGAATCATAGAATCATAGAGTTGGAAGGGACCACCAGGGTCATCTAGTCCAACCCCCTGCACAATGCAGGAAATTCACAACTACCTCCCCCACACACACACCCCAGCGACCCCTACTCCATGCCCAGAAGATGGCCAAGGTGCCCTCCTTCTCATGATCTACCTAAGGTCACAGAATCAGCACTGCTGACAGATGGCCACCTAACCTCTTCGCAAAAACCTCCAGGGAAGGAGAGCTCGCCACCTCCCGAGGAAGCCTGTTCCACTGAGAAACTGCTCTAACTGTCAGAAAAGTCTTCCTAATGTCTAGTCAGAAACTCTTTTGATTTAATTTCAACCCGTTGGTTCTGGTCCGACCTTCTGGGGCAACAGAAAATAACTCGGCACCCTCCTCTATATGACAGCCCTTCAAGTACTTGAAGATGGTTATCAGATCCCTTTTTAAAGTTGCCCCTCGTCTTGTGCTTCGAGTTGCAAGCCCCACTACAGCATGGGCTTCTTCCAAAGGCTTCAAACTACACCCTTCAGGGATTTCTTAGCTTTCCTGCCCCCTCTGCTGGCAAAGCGAAGCGCCGTCACAGCCAGGCCGGCAGTGCCTCCCAGTAGCCGGTGTTCAGTGCATTGGCGCATACAGCCCTTGTTTTTACTGCTTCCGCAAAGGCTCACAATTTGGCCCTCCTCTGGGAAGGCAGGGCGGAGACACTCAGAATGGTCCCAGTCTAGAAAGACGATCCCCTGGCCCCACGCTTATCCAGGAGCCAGCATGGTATAGTGGTTAAAGTGTCAGACTAGGATCTGGGAAACCCACATTCAAATCCCCAATCATGCCATGGAAGCTTGTGGGGTGACCTTGGGCCAGTCACACACTCAGCCTAACCTACCTCACAGGGTTGTTCTGAAGATAAAACCGAGGAGAGGAGAATGATATAAGCTGCTTTGGGTCCCCATTAGGGTGAAAGGCAGGATATAAATAAAGCAAATAAATGAAACTGTTTTCCTCATACCAAAGCCCAGGGTCACCCAATGAAAAGGATATGAAGTTGGTCCAGGAAAGGAAAAAGCAAGCAGATCTCCCTGCAGGAGAATTCCCTGCCACAAGAGGTGATGATCACCATTAGCTTAATAGAGGATTAAATCTCCAGTTATCTGGTAGTAGATGATGTGGAAATACCTCCTCCTGAGACCCCGGAGAGATGCTGCTAGTCAGAGTAGACAAAACTGACTTCGATGGACCAAGGGTCTCACTCAGTATAAGGCAGCTTCATGTGTTGGGGAGGAGCTGTGGCTCAGTGGCAGAGCATCTGCTTGGCATGCTGAAGGTACCATGTTCAATCCTTGGCATCTCCAGTTAAAGGATCAGGTGGTAGGTGATATGAAAGACCTTTGCCTGAGACCCCAGAGAGCCGCTGCTTGTCTGAGTAGACAATACTGACCTTGATGGACCGGTAGTCTGTTTCAGTAGAAGGCAGCCTCATGTTTTTGGGTGTACGTATTCAGTATTAGTCCTGGCGGCTAGGTGGAACCTCCATGTCCAAAAGCAATAAACATGGGTTCAGAGCATGAGAACAAGACCCCATCATGTCCCACAGCTGGGCTTCCAAAAGGATTGAAGGGGTGTTGGGGCTCTCAGCAGCATCGAACCCACGGCCCCACGAAGCAGCGGCCTTTGCCTGAATCAGGCCCTTGGCCTCTCTAGCTCTGTTCTGTCTCCTCGGACTGGCAGCGGTTCACCAGGGTCTCATATAAGAAAGGCCCTGCTGGATCAGACCGAGGCCCATCAAATCCAGCAGTCGGTTCACACAGTGGCCAAACCAGGTGCCTCCAGGAAGCCCACAAACAAGACGTCTGCAGCAGCACCATCCTGCCCGTGTTCCACCGCTCCCAAAATAATAGGCATGCTCCTTTGATCCTGGAGAGAATAGGTACGCATCATGACTAGTATGCACTTAGACTAGTAGCCATGGATCGCCCTCTCCTCCACGAACATGTCCACTCCCCTCTTAAAGCCTTCCAAGTTGGCAGCCATCCCCACATCCTGGGGCAGGGAGTTCCACAGTTTAACTATGTGTTGTGTAAAGAAATATTTCCTTTTATCAGTTTTGAATCTCTCGCCCTCCAACTTCAGCAGATGACCCCGCGTTCTAGTATTATGAGAGAGGGAGAAAAGCTTCTTCCTGTCCACTCTCTCCAAATCATGCATAATTTTGTCTCCGGTCTCAGGTCAAGGTCTTTCACATCAGCTCCAGACTGGCCCTTTGAATAGGAGATGCTGCTGGCCGGGGACTGAACCAGAGACCTTCTGCACGGCAAGCGGGTGCTCTGCCCCCGAGTCACAGCCCTTCTTGTGGCAGCAAACCTCAAACGGGCGTGGCTCCTCCTGTCTGTACCAAAACACCCAGCAAGGACTACATCTCCCATCACCCCCCACCAGCTGTTTTTGCAGCTGTACCTCTGGTCCAAATCCAGCCCCGCCAGCATTTGAGAGAAGATGCTGAAGTTGCTCTCTCCCTCCGGCTGCTGCGCCACACGGATCCTCTCGAGCAGCATCGTCTGGGCAGAGGAGAGACAGGGAGGAGGTGAGCAGGTGCTCCAGTGCGACCAGCCTTGCCACGGGTGCCGCAATGGCCGGCTCGCACCCGGGGCTCCCTCCTTCGGGGCTCCAAGGCCTGCCTAATCTTGGCCCCTTGAGTTCAGAGCGCTGCTGCTGCTGTGGTGCCGTCCCAAGTGAAGAGCACATTTAAAAAACAAAAACCATTTGCCTGATTCCTTCACTGGATCGATTTAGGCTGTTGTGGGCTTTCAAGCTTCACAAAACTCTTTGTGGTACCTGATGAAGAATTCTGCAAAACCTTAAAACCCCCATAGCCTAAGTCAGTCCAATTAAATACAGGAGGAGGGTCTTGCTGGAACTCCCTCCTTCACACTGCCCCCTCTCAGTCTTCCCTCCAGTCCCCCCAGGAGGCCCTTCATCCTCATCTCACCCCACAAAAAACCCTGAGGACTACAGTTGCCAACTCTGGGGTGGGAAATTCCTGGAGAATTGGAGGGAGAGATTGGATAAGGGAAGGTTTGGGGAGGGAAGAAAAGGGAAGGGAAGGGACCTCAGCAAGGAATAATGCCATGGAGTCCACCCTCCAAAGCAGTCAATTTCTCCAGGGGAACTGATCTCTGTAGTCCAAAGATTGTAATTCCAGGTCTCCAGGCCCCATCTGGAGGTTGGCAACCTTAGTCCAGGTTTGGAAATGGAGGCGGCAGAAGCAACAAGCTCTGCCCACATTCGCCTTGCTCTTCCTTCCCTATGACTGTCCCACCATTGGCAACATTTAGACTGTAAGCTCCTTGGGGCATGAACCTCTTTTTTGTTTGTTTCTGTGACGCTGTGAAATATGGGTGGCCCAGGAATGCACAGAGAGCCACTGGCAGCCACCCACCAAGAAGCCCCCCTGTGTCCCCCCATACTGAGGGAAGCTCAAGGACAAAAAAATAATAACACCTAGACCAAACCATTTCAACAGGGCCCTGGTAACGCCCTCCGCCCCCTGGCACCATGGGAGGCTCTCATCACATCCCCCCACCCCCAGCATGCTCACAGATCTGGGGCAGCACCGTCACCTGCAGATGAGCAGCCGTTATTTGGCCCGTGGCGCTGAAATCCAGCGCCATGACCATGGAGAAGCGCGTGGCGGCTGTGCTGTGGCTGCTGGACACCGTTCCAAAGGCTCTGAGCACCGTGAACATGGCCTGGACTTTCTCCACTGCAAAATCCAACAACAAGGGAGGGGGGGTCAGAAAAGGAGCCGCAGGCCTAAATGCACCTGTGAAAAGCACGGGGAGAGGCCCTCCGGACTTGCCCACCAATCAAAGAAGCTCGCCTTGTGGGCACACGAGGAAGGACCTTGGAGTCCACAGGGATTCTGCCACACCCTGTGCAGTACACACTCCACCCAAGCGCCAGCTCGCCTGCTGCTCCACCGCTGCACATACCTGTGACTCGGTTGTCCACGCTGCCTGCGGTGGCCGCCAGGTACTCCAGAGCCTGCTGGCAACAGGTGGTCTTGCCGGCCCCGCTCCTGCCCAGGGGCATGATGGTCTGATCCTGCCGCTGCATCAGCAGGTTCCAGTAAGCCCTCTGTGCCACGGAAAAGATGTGCGGGGGCATCCCGTCCCGCTTGCCTTTAAATGCCTGGAGGCAGGAGAGAAACAGCCTTCGTCATTCATGAGGAGGAGTGGGGTATCAAACCTGGTTCTCCAGAGTCCGCTCCAAACCACCACTCTTTACCACTACACCACGCTGGTATCCATACAGTGTGGCAGTGGGGAGGGGGCTGAAAACCCTGTTCTGGACAGGGAAACTTTGGAGGAGCAGAGATGCCTGGGCCAGGTGAAGGTGGGGTTCAGAGTCCCAGGAATCTGTGCCCGGCTTGTCAGCTTCACAGGGGATCTGGTTCACAAGCAGGAGACTGATGTGGGACCAGACGGACCGTTGGCCTGCTCCGCAGGGTTCTTCAGGTAGTCTGATCAAGTTTGGAGAGCTTCCACTTTGGGAAGGGGGATGCCAACTCCAGGTTGGGAAATTCCTGGAGATTTGGGGGTGGAGCCTGGGGAGGGCAGGGGAGGGGAGGAACCTCAGTGGGGTACAATGCCACACTGTCCACCTCCGAAGCAGCCATTTTCTCCAGGATGACTGATCTCTTTCATCTAGAAATCCGTTGTAATTCCAGGACATCTAAAGGCACCACCAGGAGGCTGGTAACCTAGCAGCTGCCACAGATTTCTCCCCCTCCCCATTTTCTTATTCAAATGGCAGCCTTTTAAAAAAATGCTCAGGTAGTGGGTTTCATGGTTCCCACTGGTCCCATTCCAGCTACCAAGATTGGCTCTACCGCAGCACCTCCACGTCTCTGAGAAATGACGGCCGGTTAGGGTTACCAACCTCCAGGTACTAGCTGGAGATCTCCTGCTATTACAACTGATCTCCAGCTGACAGAGAACAGTTCACCTGGAGAAAGTGGCCGCTTTGGCAATTGGACTCTATGTCCCTTCCCTCCCCAAACCTTGCCCTCCGCCCCCAAAACCTCCCGCCGGTGGCAAAGAGGGACCTGGCAACCCTACGGCCCGGTCTCCCTCCCCGCTGTGGTCCCAGACTTGGCAGCTAAAGGCCTTTTTTTGCCAAGGGTTCTTGCAAATCACCTTTCCCAGATGAATGACCCTCTGGTGCCACCTGGAGGGCATTCTGAGAAGCGGGGGGGGCTCTTTGGTGGACAGCTCTGGCAGAGTCCTGACTACTCCAGAATGCAAACTTGTTTTCCTGTTCATTAAGCAAGCATCACTTAATGCTTCTTGTCCCTTCAGGCTGACGTCTGCCAGGAAGCGACAGAGCATTGGAACTCACATGTCCGGCTAACGTTGTCAGATCCCCCAGGAGTGAGTTTGTGCTTTTAACCAGCCCTGCTTCTTAGAATAGCCTGTACAGTGCCATGACCCTCATAAAACAGGGACCAATTTTATGGTTTAATGCCATCCAGGGTCTCTCTCAAGGAATGAGACTATTTGGGAAGAGAAGGATCCACACAGCAGAGATGATGCCTCTGCCATGATTTCCCCCCCCCCTCCATTTAAGACCACAGCCCTGCTTTCCTCTTCTACATTCTGTTCCTCGCCTGCCTTGTGAGGCATAGATCTGCCTTCTTTGCAGTTCTGCAACTTTTGCTCTAAAGCACTTGGGCATGCAAGAGCATCTTCCTTCTGCTCAGCGGAGGGGCAATGCTCAGAAGTGCAGTCAAGCAGCCCCACATTAGGGTTGCCAATCTCCAGACTACAGAGATTGGTTCCCATGGAGAAAATGGTTGCTTTGGAGGATGGACTCTGTGGCTTTATACCTCCCTGAGGTCCTTCCCACCCCCAAACCCTGCCCTCCTCAGGCTGTGCCCCCAAATCTCCAGGAATTTTTCGACCTAGAGTTGGCAATCCTACCCCACACCCTGAGAGCCA
This sequence comes from Euleptes europaea, assembly GCF_029931775.1. Lineage (NCBI taxonomy): Eukaryota > Metazoa > Chordata > Lepidosauria > Squamata > Sphaerodactylidae > Euleptes > Euleptes europaea. The sequence continues at coordinate 64,434,658 of NC_079324.1, read as the reverse complement.
ACATGGTGTAGTGATTAAGAATGACAGACTCTAATGTGAAAGAACAGGGTTCGATTCTCTCCTCCTTCGCATGAAGCCTGCTGGGTTACCTTGGGCTAGTCACAGCTCTCTCTGAACTCTCTCAGCCTCACCTACCGCACAAGGTGCTTGTTGTGGGGACAGGAAGGGAAGGTAAACTGGTTTAAGACTCTTTAAGGTAGAGAAAAGTGGGGTATAAAAATCAACTCTTCTTCTGAAGTGAGCAGGAGAGCTCACATCGAGAGAGCCGGCCTCTGTGATTGAATTACTACCTGATAAATGAAGGATAATATGGATTATATTACCCAACATAATAAGAGGACAATCAGGGGAGTTATATAATTTTGGGCCGGGTCTGGGCACGGATATGTCATGTGAAAATACCCTTTTGTTTCCCCCCTTTTTTCTGTAACCTTTATTGAAAATAACAAAAACATATATATTTAAAAACAATTTTTTTAACTATATATATGTGTGTGTGTGTGTGTTTTGTTATTTTCAATAAAGGATACAGAAAAAGGGGGGGAAACAAAAGGGTATTTTCACATGACATATCCGTGCCCAGACCCGGCCCAAAATTATACACCACCCCTGATTGTCTTTTTTTTTTTTTTTAAAGAGTGTGGTGGGTGGGGCTAGAGGCCCCACTCCGCATCACGGTGAGACAGGGCAACTTCCTGAAGCAGCTGCTGCCTCCCTACGTGAGACAGAGACCACTCTGCAGAGCTTGCTTTACGCTAAGGGACCCCCGCCCAGACCCCCAGTTCCACTTAGAAACAGGGCTCTCTATCTCTCTACCTTTTTTGAGCAGTTGGTCACGGACGAAGTGGGCTGGACGGCTATCAGGTTGGCGCCAGCGTAGGTGTAGAGCAGCTGCGACTGGTACCGGTGCTGGAGCGTGTTGAGGACGCTCGACTCATTCAGAGAGATCAGGGAGGCCAGGTCCTCGGCGTAGTCAAACCTGGAAGGATTGGTCTGTCACGGAGGAGAGACGCAAGCCACAAAATGAGCCCTGGCAAAGTCACCCTTGCCCTGATTCCACCCTGCCTTCATCCCCCCTGCTGGAAGACAGATGGGGCACAGGAGAGGTGCCCAAGCAGGTTCTGCGGAGGAGCCTTCGCTTGACCAAGCCAAGGCACAAAAGTGTCTCAGACTGGAGCGGTGGGGACCTCCCTATAGCGGGCTGGGAAATGGCAGTGTTTATAATCTCTCAAGGCCATCTCTCAGAGGGCTGAGTTGCTGGCAAATGGGAAGTGAGCAGCATTTTTGAGCCCACTGTTGTCCCTTCGCACCTGGCTGCAGTCAACACCATGTAGCCCACTGGCTTGTAGCCACTCTGTCTGCATAAAGCCTGAAGGGACAGGGAGCCACCCGGCTCTGCTCTTCCAATGTGACTGGGAAGGCCACTATGATTCTCATCATTTACCAAGACTGGGAAGAGACATTTACTCTTGAGAAAGCCTCACCCTTCCAACAGGGAGGGGATAAGCCAGGAATGGGGGTGGGGTTAAGAGAGCACTTAAGGAAAGACATTTTTCCTCCTCATTAAGCCCTCTGTTCCAAGAGCTTGATAATCTCCAACTGGAGAGGAAACGGCAGGCCATGTGCATGTGCATGACCACAGTTTGTGCACATGGCATCGAGCACTGGCCACGAAGCATTTGCAAGTGGTCCAGAGAGACGCTTTCAGAAAAGCCAGCCGTTCTGGGGTGAGCCCAGCAGAATTTCCCATTCACAACACTTGAGGGCTGAAGAATCGTAAAAGACTGGCCAGGAGTTTGAGGAGGGATCGTCACTCACCCTTTGGATGTTTTCTTCATCGACCTCGATGACGGAGCCATCTGCTTCCACTCGAACTCGGACTCTCCCTTGAGGCAGCTCTGGAGTCCCAACGTCTGGCTTAAGTTCTGTAGCTGTAAGAAAAAAAGAAAAAGAAGTAGGAGGGTGAGAAGTTGAACTCTTCTACTCAAGGACTTCAGTGATGTGTTGCCAAGAAAAGGGAGACCCAGAGTGAGTGACGCCAGCTCTGGATCCTCAGAAGGCGGCCTCCCTCCTCACCACCCACCGCACATGAGCCATCAGTGATGTTCAAGAGGAGGAGATGGCATGAGGAGGAGGCCATGGCAATCGCCCTTTTAAAACATCCCCCAGCCCGAGGAGAGCTTGAGACTCTGGCCAGGCAAAGCACAGAGCCCCAGCCTGATCTCTGGGAGGAGCCGGCCGAGGCATGAGAGCCGAGGGCGCCTCTCCAAGTGGGGCCTGCCAGAGTCAGCTGCCCCCAGACACCCACTGCACAGGGCCCAGGAGTCAGTGGCTGTAGCCAGAAGGCCTGGATCCCCGTTTCGAGGCCTGCCCTCCCAGCCCAGAGGCCTCACACAGCCTGCTGATCATGGGGGCTGACGGTGCATCACAGCCGCAACCCAGCCACGAGGCTCCAGGTTCAAATTCAGGAGTTCCTGACGGCGGCCAAGCACCAAACAAGAGTCCACCTCCACAGCTGTTAATGATGCTGCTTTTTTACACAGGGACTACTCTGGAGTAGACCATAAGCTGCAATGCCACCTCTCTCCCTACTCCTTACTCTATAGCACATGGTCCCCCATCTCAGCCACTCCTCAGACCTGGGTGGACCACGGCTCACTCAGCCCCCCCTCCTACCCACCCCTGCATCCCACCTTTCTCTCCACCAGCTTGGGGAGACATTTCTGTTGACGTCTCATTCCCCCCATCTGGAGCAACACATGTGCAACCCACTCCCCAAAGTTAGGGAGGGCCCTCTCTGCTTTCCCCCCACCCCCCGAGCTCCTTGGCAAGCCTTACCAAGAGTGAATCCATCCTTCTGGACCAGCCAGACAGCCTCTGTTTCGTACCACATGTCCTCTGGAACCTGGAGAGGAAGGGAGAGGGACAGTGCGCCTGGGAGGTCATGGAGCACCTGCCAGAGCCCAGCTCAGCCACTTCCCTTAGACCAGTGGCACAAGGCATTGCCCCGGGCGGGGGGGGGGCATTGTCAGCCGGAGAGGCTCCAGCAGGGCTGCTGGGGCAACCAGATAGCCTCCCTACCCACCCCCCATGGCAACCTTTCCCCTCCACAGCCAGATCTCCAGGTTCCTGGGCACCCCAACCCTTGCCCCTGGAAGGGGCTTCATCAAGGAACTGCTCGCCCTCCAAGCCTCGCTCTGGCCTGGCTCCCCCACACTGCCTGCTGCCCCGGGGCTGCATGGGCTCTGGTCGCTGCCCTCTGCTCAGCACCAGGCCAGCTTCATGCGGTGGCCCCCACCTTCCTGGGATCACTTCGAAGAGAAGCAGTCCAGCCCGTGAGGTGCCGGGGGATCCGGGTTCCATGGCCGGGGCCAGCCTCTCCCCCCAGAACTGCTTTGACGGCCTCACAGGGAAACTGTGTGATGCGCAAAGCCCCTTGGAGAGAGGGTGGGGAGAAACGGGAACAAACTGTGCACTTTTTTAAAGCTCTGAGCATGTCCACAGATTTGGGGGATTGCCAGTGCACATGTGCAGAGTGCTCTTCTCTGGCCAAAAGCAGGGGTGCCCAGGACAGGATTTCCCATGGCATGGATGTGGCTTGAGTCCAGCAATGAGATCAGCCATGCCAAAGAGATGCCAGCCTCACCTGTTTACCGGCGCTGCTTTCCCCAGGTACTCCTCCTGTTTCCTCCTTGGTTTCGGCCAATTTCTCCTTCCTTTCCCCTCCTGATCCCCCGTCCTTTCCTCCCACGGCTGGCTCGGGCTTCTTTGTTTCTCTCGCTGGAGCGGGCTCCTTTTGGCTTTCTCCTGGCCCTCTGCCGCTTCCTCCCTGCTTCTCCTTTGCCTCCATAGAGTCTTTTGTTGCTGCCGCCGGTTCCTCCTTGGCGCCTCCTGACTGCTTTCCACTCTTTCCCAGTTTCTCCTTGGTTCCTACCAGCTTCCCCCCAGCCTCTCCCAGCTTCCCTCGGGTGTCTTCCAACTCTTTCCCCTTTTCCGCCACCTTCCCCTTGCTGCCCAGCCTGCTCTGGGGCTCTTCCTTTGCCTTTTGTATCCCGTTCTCTTTCCTGGGGCGTTCCAAACGTCTACTCCAGGGTAAATTGCCTTTCTTCTCTGTTTCTGTGGTATTGTGGGACAGACCTGCCTCGGCTTTGGCATCCCCTGAGCCAGAGTTTTTGTTTTGCTCGGGAGCAGGAACCTGGGGTGCCTGGGCAACGCTGGGGTGTGTTTGCTGCTCCCCTGTTTGGGGGGCAGCAGGTACAGATTCAGCCACAGGTGGCACAGGCAGCTTGGCATTGCTCCTCTGGGGGGCTGTCTTGCAAAGCAAGGGTTTCCTCTCCTGGATCTCAGCCTCGCCTTCCCCCGGGGGCTTCTCGCCATTCACCTGGCCCGGTGGCAGCTCCCCCTGACCGGCCACGTCCCTTCCCACTTGCATAATGTTGGCGTCTTTGGTCACAAACAGCTGGACGGTTCCTTCGACCTGCTTCCCTGGAGGCTGGCAAACAAAAGGTTGGGGGGAGTTAGCCCCACGGCAGCTGAGCTGTACCTCTCCCAAACAAAGCACAGAACCCAAAAGGGGGACAGGCAAAGCTCAAGGGTGGGGCTCAGCACTCCTAGCTCAGAGGGAGAAAGTTGCCCTGGGGGTCACCCCACACTTTACAGAGGGAAGCCGGAGTTGGCCATCAAATGGGAACTGAAGAGGGAGGCAGCAAACGTCAATCACAGCTCCCTGCAGGCTGCTCATGCTGGGAAAATGTGCCCTCAGGCCGCACACTCTCCACTAACACTTCCTGCCTCTTGGAAAATTTCAGTGGCAAATTGGGTTCCCATAGGCAGAGCCTTTTTGGTGGCTGCTCCTGAATACCCATCCTTCCTCTGCCAGTCACGTTTCCCAAGATTGGTTGAAGGATGGCAAAGACCTTCCTCTATGACATCTTCCAGCATCTCCCCTCCTCTGCTTGAGCATGGTGATGGTTCTAGATTGATTTTCTAACGACTGTTTGTTGGTTTGCTATTCAATACTGTAGCTAATCCTATTTATTCTTTTGGAAAATTTGTGACTCATTTTTATTGGTCTTTTAGGTGCTACTGGAATCAGATCAATTGACCTAAACTGCTCAACAGATAAAAACTAAACCACAGACAGCAGTCACCAAGTGCCGCAATTTCTACTCGCCTGAATCAATGAATTAATCTTCAGGGGCGTCTTAAAAGCACCAATGTCGTCGTCCCCCCCCCCCCAGTAAATCATAAGAATATCTGAAGAGCCCTGCTGGATCAGACCAGTGAGGGTCCATCTAGTCCAGCTTCCTGTCCCACAGTGCCCAGTCAGTTACTATGGAGAGTCAACCATACGACATGGAGGCATTTAAGTCCCTCCCTGCCCTCCTCAGGCTCTGCCCCAAAAACCTCCATGTATTTCCCGACCCCAAGCTGGCAAACCAACCAATGGTGGGATTCAACATCCCTGGATGCAGGTGTGGCCAAGCAATTTGCAATACAGAGGGGAGAGCAGGATCCTGCAAAATATGGCCACTCTGAAGTGGCAAAGCCTTGGTGTGCACATGTGAATCCCAGCTGAACACTGGAACCCATGGGCAAGGTATTGCAGCGTACAAGGAGTTAATTGAAAATAGCTTGGGGTAGATTTTGAGCCCCGTGGCGCAGAGTGGTAAACTGCAGTACTGCAGTCCAAGCTCTGCTTACGACCTGAGTTCGATCCCGACGGAAGTCGATTTCAGGTAGCCGGCTCAAGGTTGACTCTCAGCCTTCCATCCTTCTGAGGTCGGTAAAAGGAGTGCCCAGCTTGCTGGGGGTAAAGGGAACACGACTGGGGAAGGCACTGGCAAACCACCCCGTAAACAAAAAGTCTGCCTAGTAAACGTCGGGATGTGACATCACCCCATGGGTCAAGAATGACCCAGTGCTTGCACAGGGGACCTTTACCTTTTTTTAGATTTTGAGCAGGGCTTTGCAATTAAAAGCAAAGAGTTCAAACCGCTGGTTCTCTCACTACTTACATCTTCCTTAGAGTTTAACGTAATTTTATCTTTCAGTTTTGCTTCTTTGGACTCCTTTTCTGTTTCCCGCACCAGCTGTTTGATGAAGCCCCCAGGAATGACCGAGAAGAGCGGGGGTGGAGAGGAAGGCGGGGGGCTGCGGTCCTCTTCCCTTATCTGTTTGCACAAGCAAAGGTCTGGTTATGGGATGGCGCACCTGGAAGCAGCTGCACTGGAGCCAGTCCGCATGGACCGGCCGCATTAGCCAGCAGTGACACGCGCCCCTTTCCTTTCATACGGGATTCTAAGCGGACACACAGGAAGTCAGAGAAAGGTATGGGTGGAATTTGCACATGCATGCTCTGGGAAGCTTTAACTGGAGGTAAAGAATAGATATGAAAGGATGGGAAAGGCTTTGAGAGAGGCATCGCTTCTCATGATGCACAAGTCTCTCTCTCTCTCTTCTCCCACAGTTACCTCCAGTCAAAAAGGCTGTGCAGGTTTTCAAAATGATGCAAAAACCTTTCAGCTCTGTTCACCAGAAGGCAGAAAACAGGATGAGCTTATGCAACCACAAGCAGCAGTTGCCTCTTTCAAACCACCTTCATTTCTGGGAGGAGAATGGAGTTTGTCCCTAGCCAAAAGCAGGAGGAGAGGTCAAAGCAGAGAGTTAATGAAGCAGCCAATGCCAAAAAGACTTTTCAGTGGAAATGTTAAGAAGAAAGAAAGAAAGATTAACCATGAAAGTGAGATGTTAGAAAGGCAATATGCGTGATCTGTGGTAGACCTCCATAACCAGGCCATTAGGACTGTTAGGCAATGCTTGTGAGGAGCAGGGAGGTCCCGCCCTCCCACCAGGGCTTCCATACACTCTGCATGCCACGCCAGCCACGACAAGATGGCCGAAACTTTCCTTCTGCTCCCACAGGGCCAGGCGTGAGGAGATGGCCATGCTGATGCCGTGAGCGTGGCGGAGGAGGGAGAGCTTGTGGAAGGGACGATGAGGGACAGCGGCCTGCAACAGGACCAGAGAGAGAGAAAGGCATTGCAGTCAAGACATCTACAGATACAACCGTCCACACGCGAGGGGTTTTGGGGAGGGGGGTGGTTCCAAGTTGGCCATTAGGGCAGCTCTGCACGACTCCTCCAGGGCATCTACCCCACAAACCAGGTGCACAGGCGGAATGTAGACAAAGGCCAGCCCTCTTTGTTGCTCCTACTGGATTTATCTGCAGCTTTTGACACTGTGGAGCATGCTGTCGTGTTGAGGTGTCTGCAGAGGTAGGCATCGGGAAGCACTTGGAACTGGTTTAGATCATTCTCTATGGACAGGTATCAGGGCAAAACTAGACATTTGGGTTTTTGAAGAGTTGGGTCTGGCAGCTGCAGGGAATGGCTTTTAAAAAATAAAGAGCCCATTTGAGCTCACTGCAGGGGAAGATGGGCCCCAGCCTCCCCCCAGCTATTTTGCCACACCAAAACAATGCTGGGGGGGGGGAGTTATTTCACCAGTTTTGCTGTTCCGCATGGCAGAATATTCCACATGGAGCAGCAAAAATGGGGAAATACACACCCCCCCGTACAGAGGCCAGCCTCCACAATAAGGAGCAATTTACACCAGTTCAAAGCACCCCACACCCCCAGTTGCCTTCTTCTGCCTACAAACGGCTCAGACTTGAAAGCGTGTGCATGGCTGTGACGAGAGGTCCTGGGCAGCTTCCAGCCCAGGGGGGGGGGCACACTCTGGGAGGGGTGAAAACAAAGGACACAAACATGCCTTCCCAGGCCTCTGTGCACTCCTCGGATACGACTGTCCCTCAATGCCCCCCCAGGCCCTTTCCAGCCAGAGCCGTCTGAGAACCAGCTCCCAGCAGAGCACGAGAGACAACCCGGTGCCCTTTCCCTGGTGCCATTCTGGGCCTCTGGCCTCAATGTCCGCTTGCAGCTACCTGGCACCTCGACAGCACAAATACCTCAGCAGTAAAGTCACCGTACTGTACACTGAGCGGGCCGGAGGAGGGAGGCTGAAGGTACCTTGCTTCCAGGGGCACGGCTGCTATTCCTGGGGTGCCCTGGAGCTGCCAGCCCCTGCTGTGGCGAGGGATGGGCATGGCTTTGAAAGTGCCAAAATCCCTGCCCGTTCAAAAGCAGGCAGCATCTCCAGGGAGGAAGGGCAGGTCTTCTCAAAAGCATGCTTTGGGGAGGGTGGCACATTGACTCGGTGGTGAATCTCTGGATGCCATGCTCGTCATTGGGTGCCGGCCCTTCGCCTCTTGGGCACCACAGAGACTCCCACAGGGGCCCGGCCAGAGGCTCCAAAGCAGGATGCAGAAGGCCCCCAGATCCAGCCCCCAGCATCTCAGGGACCCCCTGGAGAGCTGCAGCCATCACAGATGATCCTGGGCTCGATGGACCAATAAGCCAACCCGGTTGAAGGTAGTTTCATGTCTGCAGTCAAGGAGTTGCTGGGGATCCCCCCAAATCCACCCAGCCCAGCCTGCTTCTGGAGTACCCCCGAGCTCCGTTTTGCCAGAGGGTGCTGAGTTCCCCCAATTTGGTTGCCAGCCTCCCGGTGGGCCTGGAGATCTCCCGGAATTACAACTGATCTCCAGACGATAGAGATCAATTCCCATAGTGAAAATGGCTGCTCTGGAGGATGGGTTTTTTGATACTCCCCCCCCCCATTTTCAACTTATGCTTTACTATAACATTCATTACTATATCTGAATCGCTCTATCCAGATTGGCTTAGTCCCTTGTGCCAAAACTGAGCACAACTTGTTTTTAGATCAGAATTGTTGGGTTTTAAATTAATGTTGGATTGAAATTTGGATTTTTATTGTATTTTATGATGTTTTTAAACTGCTGTTAGCCGCCCTGAGCCTGGCTCCAGCTGGGATAGAGGGTAGGATACAAATCCAACAAATAAATAAACGAATCCTGCTGAAGTCCCTCCCCTCCCCAAACCCTGCCCTCCTCAGGCTCCACCCCTACATTGCCAGGAATCTCCCAGCCTGGAGTTGGCAACCCTAGCCCCACAGACTTCAGTGGGCACAGCTTTCTGATTAGGGTGGAGATTGCCCACTGTTATGACTATCTCCAGGTGACAGAGTTCAGTTCCCCTGGAGAAAATGGCCAGTTTGGAAGCTGGACTCTATGTCATTATATACCCCAGTGATGTCCCTCCCCTCCCCATAACCCTCCTCAGGTTCCACCCGCAAAATCTCCAGGTATTTCCCAACCCAGAGCTGGCAACCCTATTTCTGACCCACACAGATCCTGGGCAGTGCCAGAAGCTCATGGAAATGTCACACCTCACTTGCCTTCTAGGTAGTTTGAGCGATGCAAAGGGAGCGAGAGGAACAGCTCAAATATTTTCCATGTGCCCTCCAAGACTTATTTGGGCAACGACCATCCAGTAACACGGCTGGCGGTATCAAGGGCTTGGAGAACCTGGAGATAAGCAGCAGGCCCACCCCAAGCACATGACCTAAACCCCTCCAGCTGTTCACACTCAAAAATGCCCCCAGTGAGGTGCTAGGGAGCCTTCCTCACACAAAGGCCTTGGGAGCAGCTCCTCTTTTATGGGGTCCAGAAAGCTACAGGACCTTGAAAACATCTCAGCATCACAAAAGGGCACCCTACACAACGGTGGGGTGCTCCTTCCTACTTCTGTGCACAGCTCTGGCCCTTAAAGGGACTTGAAGAAGACAAAGCCATTTTAAAAGGCAACGAAACCCACTGGGAGGACTCCTGAGCAGAGCAGGTTTAGCAAAGGCTGGTGGGGTGTGTGTGAAAGCTCTGGCTGGGGGCTCACAAAAAATGTTGTGACTCCCACACGTCACCTCTGGTCAAACAGGTGTGCCAGGTGCCTGAAGCATCATACACAAACACCCAGAGGAACCTCTCTGAGGCATCAAGCAACAAAACATTGAGCATTTTAGATGGCCAGTGGCTCTGGGCAAAGGAAAGGTGAAAGGGTTCCCCTCTAATAGCATGCTAGATTGTCCCAGAAACTGCCAAACCAAATGAGTAGATAGCTTTCCCTTCCTCTTGATCAGGAACAGTCAAAATGATCCCAGAGGAGGATGGATTCCCAAGGGGAGTATATAGAATATAGACGCATTTGTCCTGGCAATGGAGCATCCACACAAAAGTTAGTGTGTACTTTTGTCCATCATCCACCAGTTTCCCTGAATTTCCCCTCCCCCACTCTGCCCCATGCTGCCAGAATACTTCTTTGGACCTTTCTTTTAAAATCAGAAATTAATATATTGCTATAGTGTTTTATTGCCACAGTCTACTATCTCCTCAGAATTCTCAGCTTGCATTTTTTTAAAGTCAGTCTCTAACTTTTCATTCTGAAGAATCCCTCCATTGCCTTCCCCCTTATATCTCAGCAAGTAAAAGGGATAGAGACTAACTTTTAAAATAAAAAGAAGTCTGAGAATTCAGTGGGACTGTTTGATCACGGCAATAGACCATTAGTCTCAGTAAGAAAGGCAGACCCTTTTTCTGGAAGTCCAAAGAAAAGCCCTCTGGTGGCTGAGGGGAAATGGCAGGTTTGGGGCACAGGCAAGCGAATCGGTGTCCACATGGTCGGGACCTTCTAAAATGCACGCCTTCCCATCCGGAGAGCTTGCTAACAGACCTTTATGAGCTTCTGTCTCAGAAGCTCATACAAAACCTGGTTTGCGAAAAAACATACCAAGGGCAGGGAAAGTTTGGAAAGTAGCTGATGCCCAGAAACAAAACCCCACTGCAGCTTGGGAGCCAAGCTGGAAGAAAACCCCTGAGTGGACGCAGCCCTGCTTACACTGATTAGCCCACGGGAGGGGAAATTAGTGGCCGCGACAGATGGTTTGAGACAGGAGACCTCTGGGACTCCCTTGTAGAGCTGCCTAGCCCTTCCATCCAGCCCTCCAACAGGCAAGCAAACTGAGCCCTCACACACCACAGCCCTGTGGTAAGGGCAGCCTGTAAGGACCTGGGAAGTGGGCACTAGACCCCACCCCCTATTAGAGATGGGCATCTCAGAACACACAGCATCTCAGCCAACCCCTCCCCAGGTAAGTGGGGATGCAGGCCAGAGGAGGCAGGGAAGCTCCCAGTTGTCCTCTGCTTCTGCAGCTTCCAGGATAGCAATGCTAGACCTCAACTGGTGGGAGAAGAGAGCTTCTGGCCTCGTCTGCTGTATTATCCCCCTCCCCCCCAAAAAAATTATCTCTCCCTCACACACATATCACATCCCTTCTCCAACAGTCTTGCATTCCCCCATCCCATGACAGCTCTATCAGGTGCTGGGGGGGGGGGGACAACAGTCCCTGCATGCCCTCCCTGTGAACACCCCTGAGGCAACCACTTTCGGTTGTCAGGATGCTCACTGAATGGAAACACTCACCTACTTATGAGGGGTTCCTGTTTCTGGCACCTTTTCCCAATTGTCGGTGGCATGAGCCCTGAAGCAAATACCGACGCGCCCGCTTCAGTGTGCCACCTCTCAACCAGAGGTACCAGCTCCTTCTGCTCCTTTCTGCATGATGCCCCCTCATCTCCATGCCCAGGTGGACCCACCCAGCACACGTGTACCAGAGTAGCCCAAGGCAGCCGGCCTGCCCCTGATGCTGGAGCCACCCGGAAGCACCCATTCCACACAGACAGCCATGTGCCCTTCTTCATACGATCCCCTCGCTTCATTCTGAACGAGAAGCGGCTGTCAGTTCAGTTCCAGGACATTCTTTATGACATGACCTCTCCCAGAAAGCAACCGGGGCTCTCTTTCTGTGGACAGGTGACGTCAATGCAACAGGGCTACAAGGAAGCAATCATCAGCACACGGGGTTGCTGTGCTCCCCTTGACCGGGTTCAAGTCGAACCGAGGTTCTGCTTGGAACATGTTTTTACTCCTGGATGGTGGACTGTTTGCACTAGAGCAGAGTTTCCCAAACTTTTTGAGTCATGGAGCACTTTTCAGGAGAGAAATTTACCAGGGAGCACTAATTTTCACCTAGCACCTATATACTAAGCCAAATGACAGTAGTATTTTTCTTTCCGATCTCTTCATGAAGCACTAGATGTTTTGTGGAGCACCAAGTGCTCCTTGGAGCACAGTTTGGGAACCTCTGCACTAGAGGAATGCGGCTGTTTCTGTTCAATGGAAGCATTAACAGATGAAGCCACTCAGCCCATGGAATCTGGTATTGTCTACACTGAGACCCAAACCACGCAGGAACTTGAAAGTGCTTCAGTGCTCACTTAGGAATCTTTCCTTGTTTTGCATAAAGAGCATGGTGACAATTACTCAATTATACTGCTCTTGCTTTACTTGTCACCTCATCCCCTCCAGCTAGTGAGGGAGAAGACCCTCTCCGGGCACTTGCCTGTCTCAGCTCTTCTACAACAGGCCCTGGAAGCAGCCCTGCAGGCAGGTCTCTGTCCCACCCCACAGCCATTTCCTTCACTCTCTCCAGCGAAACTGACCGGGTTGGGATAAAAGCATTGTCTGCTAGGGAGGGGGAAGGGAGGAACTAAGCACTGGTGAAACTGACCAGGCTTTTCCCTCCCAACCAGGTCAGTTTCAGCAGAGAGCAGGGTGGTGGGGTGTTGGCAGGTGTTTTCTTACAGAGAGGAGAGTTGAAAATGAGAAAGGACTGCTCCCAAATGTGTACAGCTCTATGGGGAAAACTGATGGGCGGATACCTGGAAATGCCCTGCAGATCAACAACATTTATTCACAAAGATACAGAAAGGTTGGGAGAGGATTGCAAAGCCTCCGCCCTGCATTTCTGCTAAAAGTGATTCAAGGTAGCTGACAATTATTATGAAAAACCACAAAAAGAAAACCACTAAAATAATATACACCAAACCAACACTAAAATTGGGAGTTAAGGTAATAACATTAAAACCCAAAAAGGTCAACCATCCACCCAGTCCAAAAAAATAAAATGGCCTCTGCCAGGTGCCTAAATGCCAACAAGGGCTGCAGCATTTGAGTAGCTCTGCGGAGGTATTCTACAACCAGCAACAGCACCAAGAAGGCCCTGGCCGCAGTCGCCACTCCTGGAGGTGGGGGGTGGCCCCCACCCAGATCTGGGCCTCAGCTTCACATTGCAAAAATAGGGCTACCGATCAGTTCAAAAATCTAGTGAAAGCATTTTTAAAAGAGCATTCTTGCCTTTTGCACATGGACACCAACAGCAGGAGAAGGTTGGAGTCAGAAGCGCTTCCCATTCACCAAGGTCTTTCCTTTCCCAGCCCTCCGCCCTTTGGGGAGACCAAGCTGGAAGGGGTGGGGAATTCCGCATGCAAAGCACAAGCTCTACTACTTCGGGATTGGTGCCCCATCCCAAATAAGGAAAATAAAATATAACCTAGAGGTAGGGTTACCAACCTCCAGGTGGTGGTATGAACTACTCACTCAAACTGTACAGTTAAGAAATATTGTCGAAGGCTTTCACGGTCAGAGTTCATTGGTTCTTGTAGGTTATCCGGGCTGTGTGACCGTGTTCTTGATATTTTCTTTCCTGACGTTTCGCCAGCAGCTGTGGCAGGCATCTTCAGAGGAGTAACATCTTCAGAGGAGAGACACTGTCCTTCAGTGTTACTCCTCTGAAGATGCCTGCCACAGCTGCTGGCGAAACGTCAGGAAAGAAAATACCAAGAACACGGTCACACAGCCCGGATAACCTACAGGAACCAATGTATAGTTAAGCTACAAAAATAAACAGTAGTTGGCTCTGCAAACTGTGATATGTTGTAATAAAACATCAAACAATCATTTAAACGATGTAACAGAACACAGTGAAAGTGAAAAAGTGACAATGACAATGTTGTATACAAAAATGGGCCAAAACAAGCAACAAGTAGAAGACAAGTGAAGATGGCGCAAGCAAACAAATGCAACAGCGAAGAGTCACAATAATTTCAAAATGCTCACGATAAGGAACAATGTCCAATAAAGTCAGCTTGGCTCTTGGCGAAGTCACTTTTTCACTCTTTCACTGTGTTCTGTTACATCGTTTAAATGATTGTTTGATGTTTTATTACAATGTATCACAGTTTGCAGAGCCAAATACTGTTTATTTTTGCAACCTCCAGGTGGTGGCAGGAGATCTCCTGCTATCACAACTGATCTCCAGCTGATAGAGATCAGTTCACGTGGAGAAAATGGCTGCTTTGGCAATTGGGCTCTATGGCATCAAAGTCCCTCCCCTCCCCAAACCCCGTCCTCCTTCGGCTCCGCCCCAAAAACCTCTCGCCGGTTGTGAGGAGGGACCTGGCAACCCTACCTAGAGGTCTGGTGGGTTAATCCTCACTAGGCACACTGGTTTCTGCTGCACAGGAGCAGGCAAGCAGGCAGTGGCTGAAATCAAGCTGCAGGGTGCGTAGGCCTCTGCCCCGAGAAAACCAGACCAAACCCCAAGCACACAGAAATGCTCTGCCCGTAATCCAGGGCACCACCCTTCCACCCCTGCTGCCAGTCTTCCTGGCAGAGTTTCGGAGCATTTCCTCCATCACTGCATCTCCCTGGCAGGATGAACTCTGCTTTTGAGGAGGTTAAGACACAGGTAGGTGAGGAACGAGGGGGCACCCACATTTCCAGGCTCTCTGTTAAAAAATAAGGACTAGAAACATGACTTTAAAATCAAATATTCAGATTCTCAGTATGCCGGATCACACATTTTGTGCATTCCAGAGAATGCTCATGGCCACACCAATTCATAAGAAAAAGGGATATATTATGCTCAGGGTGGGTCTCAGGGTATAAACAGGACCAGTAGTTCAAAGGATTCTCAGCCGCTCTGACCCTGTACACCAAAATCTGGCACTCATCTAACCCCAGGGGTTTTACAAAGCTCTTTCACTGGTGGGGTCAGACTAAAGGATCTCAAGTGAACTCTTCTGATCTTATGAGTGGCATGCAAGGTTGCTGAAAAAAATCCAGCTGGCACAAGGAGGACTTTGTTTTCTTTTTGCCTCTGTGGCCTGGTGACAAAAGCATGGGAATTTACAGGGGGGAGGGGTGCCTCTCAAACACCAAGGGGCAAAACTGAACAAGACATTGGAACACAAAAATTGCACAGCTCTGAATAACTACTTGCCCTAATAGATTAGTTCTCCAGAAATATTTCTCCAGAATAAAGTTCTCCAGAATAGATTAGTTCTCCAGAAAGTTGATACAAATTATGAGTTCAAAGGATCTGTTTGCATTGATTTTTTCATTTCTGAAACTATGTTATGTCCCGCTTTCCACACAAAACGCTCAAGGCAGCAATCGCCAATCGTACCTGACATCAAGTGAATGCTAAACAGAATTCCCTTCTGCCCTCCCCCCACACACCAAGTTTTTAAATAAATGTAGTTAAAGGAAACCCACCTCCCCTTTGGGGAGCCGTCCTGCTGCTTTCCATCTCTCTCCCCTCCCCCGGCCCTGGCCCTGCTCTGTGTGAATTCCCTGGAAGAGGCCAAAGGCAACCCACCCCCCACCCCACCAAGGAGTCAGGAAAGACACGCTCATGTTCCCTTCCAGGAGTCTGGCCCCATCTTCTTTCCATGCCAGAAGGGGCCAAAGACACTTCTGGGGAGCGGAGACCCAGGGAGCCAGTCTGGGAAGCTCCCTGCTGGCCCCCGTGGGGTTCTTCAGCAGCCCCCCCAGACACAGAGGGCAAAGGAGCCACTCCCGGCCCTGGAGCCCTCGTGCCTAAAAATAGCCCCGCCTGCCAGCAACCAGCACACCCAAAGCAGGGCATTTAGGATCCCAGAGAAGCCCCCTCCCCAATTCCCCTCCAAATCACTCCCCAGGAAGCCCCCAGACCCCCCCCCCCCCAAGCCCCAGGCTTCTCTACCTTCTCTATGAGTGGTGCTGCAGCAACAAGATGGGGGCCTTTCTCCACTGACACCCCCGCTCCAGGAGCAGCTGCGGGTTCCTAGCAGGGAAAGCCAGGAGAGGACGAGGAGGCAGCCCGGAGGCCCTCTCCCCCCCCCCCCGCCCCCAGGAGGGCAGCAGCTGAGCCCAGAAGGCGTCAGAGCTAAAAATACCTGCCTGCCTCAGGGCTGGAATGGAGCTGCCAGCAGGGAGGGCAGCTGGGCCAGGGGAGGGAGGGCAGGAGGAGGGGGAGCCCAGCAGCCCCCTTCGGGCACAGCACGCACCGCACATCCCTAGCCGTGTGCTCACACAGGCCGGACACCTCCCTTGCAGGAGCAACAGGTGCACGGAGCAGTTTCGAAGAACTCCCGGCAGAGTCAGCTGTCTGGCTCAGCAGCCGCTTGGCCCGAGAATGTCACCCTCCAAACCAGGGATGGCTGATCCAGGGAGGAGCGCATTTCCTCCCAGGGAAAGCTGGGCCAAGGTTTTGCTCATCTTTTTCCCAATGCCTCAGATCACCTCTCTCGCTTTACCTCCACCTTAGCCCCTGTTCATAGAATCATAGAGTTGGAAGGGACCTCCAGTGTCATCTAGTCCAACCCCCTGCTCAATGCAGGAAATTCACAACTGCCTCCCCCCCCCTCCACACACACACACACACACAGGGACCTCTACTCCATGCCCAGAAGATGGGGGGGGGGGAACCCCTCCAGGATCCCTGGCCAATCTAGCCTGGAGGAAAATTGCTTCCTGACCCCAAAGTGGCCATCAGCATTACCCAGGGCATTAAAGAAAGGGCCAGGAGAGCCCAGCACCGACTCAACCCTCTCTGCCCTCCCTCTCATGACCTGCCCAAGTTCACAGAATCAGACTTGCTGTCAGATGGCTTCTCTCAAGAAGGAGAGCCCAACGAAGAGGAGTTCTGGTGCAGCCATCCTGCCCCCACCCCAGCCCTTTCACTCCTGAAAGGTGGGGAACCAGTTCAGTGGCAAGAAAACTCAGTGGAAGGCGGAGTTGAGCTCAGAAGCACCTTAGAGATCAACAAGGTTTTTGGGGTCAAAGAGCCTCCCAGAGTCACAGCTCCTCTTTGTCAGAAACAAGTCGTTTCCTCCTTTGCCACCCTCTGAAACCGCCAGTGAACGACACGCACAGTTAAAGGCACCCATTGCTGAGCCTTAAGAAACTCAAGTCAAGGAGATAGAAGGTTGGTGGGTGAGCCCCTTCCCAGAGCCTCATCCCACATCCAAGCCTGACACGGATGGCAACTGGGTGCTCGCTTGTCTGGTGTCCCCCCCATTCATTACACACTTTCTTTCTCAGTCTCCCTCTCTTACCTTACCCCAAATAGGAAGGTAAGAGAATATTGCGTTCCACTCAAAGGTGGCGTTTAAAGAAATAAAACACCACTTGGCACGTCACCATCACTCAGCCTACAAGTTCAATGCAGTTATCATACATGACTTCAGAAATCCTCCCAACACCCCTGGAAGGTAGGCCCACATTACAACTGTATCGATTAAATTTCCCCCCCTGCTAAGGACACAAACTGGTTCACAATAAGAAACCCAAAAATAAAATGTGTTGGTCTAAAGAAAAAAAATCCAGCTCCTGGGCAGGTGGGCTCACCCAGGAGGACCAGGGGCTTCCAACTCAGGGCCCACGGCCAAGAATCCTTTGGCACTGGACCTCTGCACCCAATGAATGGACTCTTGATCAGCTGGCAGATATGGGCTCCCAAGGGTTCCTCCCCCCTGCTATTTAGAGGGTGGGGTTGAGATTTAGGGCCTTGCCCACGACCACCACATGTCATCATGGCTGGCATTACATGAGGATCCCAGACCTCCACGCTCATGCCTGTTATGACACCCCTGTGGATATTTTGTCCAGACATTGCCTGTGTGTGTGTGTGTGTAAAGTGCCGTCAAGTCGCAGCCGACTTATGGCGACCCCCTTTTTGGGGTTTTCATGGCAAGAGACTAACAGAGGTGGTTTGCCAGTGCCTTCCTCTGCACAGCAACCCTGGACTTCCTTGGTGGTCTCCCATCCAAATACTAACCAGGGCTGACCCTGCTTAGCTTCTGAGATCTGACGAGATCAGGCTAGCCTGGGCCATCCAGGTCAGGGCCCAGGCTAGCCTAATGTCACAAATGGCTCCATGGTCTATTGGGACAACCCATGCGGAAAAGTTTGTTTTTTGAAGAAGGTAGCTGCCCCCCCAGGCCCTTGATGCACCCACACACACACACACACACACACACACACACACACACCCAGTCCCGCTCTTCTCTCCCTCTTCTGCTTTTCTGCCTGAGCAGCAGAACCACCAAGAGCCTGAGGTGGGGGGGGGGGGAACAGAGCACAGCTGCTCCTGCCAGTCCCTCCTCGCTGGTGGCTTTTGCAACCCGGCCGGTCACACTCAGCCAGCGCTTCTCGTTGAACAAACCTGGCCAGGCTGCCGAAGCTCTGCCCCGCCCCGTTCCTGTGCCTTCAATGGCAGTTTGACCCACATGTGGGCGAAACTACTGTGTATAGCTTGCTGAAACTGGGATCCTACTGTAGAATTTTGCATCATTTAATGTGTCGTGTTAATACTTATGCTTTGCTTCAGTTCTTATTTTAGACTTCTGTGTGGCTCTACAACCCTAATCCTACCACAAAGTTCATTGACTGTCCCATCCTGGTGATGGCATCACCTGCCTCTGCCCACTGTGAGTCACCTTCACCTGCTGCGGCCTGTGCGTCAGGATACTGTTCAGTGCCCGAGAAGAGGGGGGCATGCCTGGGGCTTCCACTGGGCAGCTGGCAACCCTCAAAGCCATGCGATACACACACACACAAGCGTCCAATCCCTGATGGCTAGTTTGGGCTGGAGACCTGGACCCCTGGAGGGCAAGGGGCCTAAGCCAGCGGGCCATTCCTACTGGGCCCCCATATTACATCCCAGCCCGAACTTCCAGTTCTCTAGCAAGTGTAAAATGCTCAGTGCAAAAAGAGAGTCCTGAAGCTCCCAGGACCTCCAGGCAATTTGAATCAGGGCTCTGAAAGGAGGGTGTGTATATTAATCCTTTCCTTACAGATTGTTTTCCAGACTTCAAAAGCCCCCAGATGCCAATGGTACCAAAAGCAGCTGGAGAAGGGGGGCTTGAAGTTGGGAAAATAGTGTGTGGGGACAGTGCCGCAGCCTCATTATAATTCCTTCCCTCCACCCCAAGCAAGCCCTCATGACCAGTGAAAAATGCTCAGGCTGCCCATTCCTGCATCTTCCATCTCATATGACTTGGTCTTTAGGGAGCCAAACATGTGGGTAAAAGCGCGACAGAACATGAAGCACAGACCAAATACACTAGGAGTGCATGGAAAATCACTGCAGGCAAATCTGATGAAAACCATCCCTGGCACTCCCCACATCAGAGTGTTTTATCTAGTGGAGCCCAAGTGGGTATTGTGTTTTACACCTGGGGCTGCCAGGGCCCATTAGGATCAGGCCCCGGCAATAAAAGGGTTACATTGGGGGTCTGTGATGGATCTCCTGGACACCTCTTTTAAAGGTCAAAAGCAGTGGTGGGGGAGGGGGAGAAGGGAGCCTGGCACGGGGTCCCTGCACTCTTCAGTTGTGTTAGAAGATGATGCCAGAACATTGTGTTGGCAGCCATGGAGGGCAACCATGGCCACTCGCCCTTTGCTGGGACCACCTTTTCCCAAAACGGCCTTCCTGAGGGCGCTTGTGGGACCCACGGAAACGGGACCATCCCCCCCTGCGGCCAGCCGCAGCTCCGACCCCCTACCTGTGACTCCTCCACCCCTCCTTCCACCACAGAAGTCTCTGACGCAGCACTACTGGCGCCAGGTTCGGAGTTCTGTGTGGTCTGTCGTTTTTACCGCAGCTTCTTGGAACACAAAGGCGGCGGCTTCCCAACTGGCGCTTTCGAGGCAGCGTCACTTGAACAATGTAAGGCTGGAAAAAGAGAAACCGTGTGGGAAACCCGAGAGAGGCTTAGGCAGTTGCCCAGGAACCCGTCTGCCCATTGCCACCATCACAGCAGTCAGGATTTGGGGGGGGGGGGCATCACAGAAACCCACCTCTTGGGCTTTTTGAGAATGTGACGGGGAGGCTGCTGGTCTCCACACAGCCCCAGGGCGCCACTTCGCCGCGTGGTTGTCTCTCACCCATTCAGCCATGGCCAGCCATCCTGCCCAGCTCTGCCATTCATATCTTGAGATCATCACCTCAGATAGGCAAATGACCCCACGGCCTTAAAAATAGCACAGCATCATCATCTCTCTACAGAGGGCAGGAAGCTCCCACAACCCAGAAGCGCCAGAGCATCCCGCTAGAATGAGGTCCCTACCAGAACATGGAAAAACCGGGGGTCCAAACCCTCCTGCCTTCCTCATGGCAAGACGAAGCTTTCAATATTCTGGGGTCTCTCCTCCCCCCCACCGTGCAGTTCCTTTTTCCTAATTTTCCACGGAAGGATCTTTCCAGGATGCCGCTACTCAACATTCGCAGTTACTGGATAGCCTGAAAAACTGAGACGTTGTTTGCTTCGGGAGGAGTGACTGTCAAGGAAAACTTGCTGGAGACCATCTGAACTGGCAGTTGTCCACCCCTGCAGCATGCCTCAAGACCAAAAAAAAACCGCTTTGGAATTTCAGGCTCTATCTTGGCTTGCATTTGGGGGCCCAGTATGATGCCCCCACATTACCCTCTTCTGCCAGCAGCATTTGGGCTTCAGGGACTGAACCCCTGAGGCTGCCTCGTCCTGAGGTGGAACACTGGTCTTGTAAGGGGGCTTTAGACCACTCTGGCTGGCATTGGCTCTCCAGGGCCTCGAATGGTGGAGGGTTTCCCACAGCTCCTCCTCCCTGATCCTTTCAATTGGAGATGCCAGGGGCTGCGCCTTGGACTCTGAAAAGGCCGCGGAGAAATATGCTGAACAAACAAGAAGAGTTGATAGATTTTCTCTACCACTTAAGGAGGAGGAGGAGGAAGAAGAGTTGGTTTTTATATGCCGACTTTTCTCTACCACTTAAGTGAGACTCAAACCGGCTTACAATCACCTTCCCCTTCCCCTCCCCACAACAGACACCCTGTGAGGTAGGTGGGGCTGAGAGAGAGTGACTAGCCCAAGGTCACCCAGCTGGCTTCATGTGGAGGAGTGAGGAAACAAACCCAGTTCACCAGACTAGCCTCCGCTGCTCATGTGGAGGAGTGGGGAATCCAACCCGGTTCTCCAGATTAAAGTCCCCCACTCCAAACCACGGCTCTTAACCACCACACCACTCTGGCTCTCTCAAGCCAGCTGGTGGCCGTCTGCAGACCAGGCTGGCGCTCTGCCACTCAGCCATAGGGGACCCCCTCCCTGCTCAAAAAGCACCGTGCTTAATGCAAGCTGAGCAGAGTTTTGGACTAACCCCCCCCCCCCCAGAAGTCCCCAGCTATCTCTCACGGAGTTCTCCGAGTCCACTGATGAGGCCCCTTCTCCGCCAGCTGCCTCCCTTCATACTGGGTATCATTGTAAGGATGTTGTCCCAGGAAGGCCACTTGGGGTACTGACAGAAGCAAAGAGGTACGGGGGGATGCTGCTAGGGCAGGGGACCGGGAAGGAACAAGGGCAGTCAAGCCCTGGCCTCCCAAAGCCAACACTGGAACCCTCCCTTCTGGGTGGGGTGGGAGTTGTAGAATCTTGAATGGTGGCCCATTAAGGGCCACCATTCAAGATTATACAACCCCCACCCCCACCTAGAAAAGCCTTGTCTATAGGTAAGCTTTAGAAACCCAAACTCATCTTAACCAGGGAGGGAGAAGATACAGTAAAGACATTTGCCGTTTTGCTAGCTGAGAGCCTTCTCTCGGCAGACAGCAGAGTCTCCGGCGGGAGATGTTCCTTCGCTTTCTCCGAGGTCCCCAGAAGATGGCACCAGAAGCTGCCTCCTGATTTCAATGCAAAGCGGTGCTTCTGGAGTCACTGAAAAGGAGGGCAACGGCTCCTACTGGCCAGTTTGCGGTTCCTTCCCCTCACGCCCTCTGCAACGCAGGCAAGGGCCGAGAACCAAAACACCAAGAACACAATCCACACAATACCTTCTTCTATTAGGACCAACCCAAAGGCATACGACTGTGTGCCGGCTTTCGAGTTCTCCAGCATCCTTCATCAGGCCATATTTTACAAAGTAAAAAAGAGGGTGGGGGGGAAGCTGGATTTTAAGTCATTGTGGTCGTAACAGTTTCAGAGGGCAGCTGTGTTGGTCTGCAGTAGAACAGCTAGATTCTAAGTCCAGGAGCACCTCAGACAGCAAGATTTCCGAGGTAGAAGCTTTCAAGAGTCAACGCTCCCTTCATCAGGTATCTGACAAAGGCAGCTTTGCCTCTCAGAAGCTCATACCCTGAAACTCTGGTTGGTTTCTATGATCTCGACACCCTCTCGTGCCAGGATATGGTGGGACTTTCATCAGACACAGAAGATTAAGGTCTCAGGATGCTGCTGGCGAGGGTCCGTAAAGCCAGAGGCAATAAAACAATTCTACTCCGTAGCAACAATTCCTTCCAATTTTCCCAGAGGGCCAGAAAGGAAAGACAGGCCAGCAGGGTCAGATGCAGATTGATGGCATTTATTTTGATGGTGCTTTTCAGCCAAAGGTTCATGCCCTCGGGAGCGCTCACGTAAGTGAAAGTCTAATACAAAAGATTTGTAAAGCTCCATTCAGGGGATTCTCAGCTGAGCTGCTGCCTGGCATGAGGGCACGCCCCCAGGAAAGCCGTCACGCCGGGCCCCATTTCTTGTGATGGAGGGGGCCTGGCTGACCCTTCCCCTCCCGCTCTGATCCCCCACCCACTCACAGCGATGGCAGCCGGAGAGCAAGGGATATCGCCTGCCCCGTTCTCGCCTATGAGCACCAGGCAGACCCTCTGGCTGATCCCCCTCGGCCAGAAATGGGAGGTGGGCTGGAGTCCCAAGAGCAAATCTCCAGCACACAACGGACTCCTTCCTGACAGTGCAAATTAGTGCTGGAAAAGAAGTCTGGTCATGCTGCTGGGGAAAGTGCCCCCGCAGCAAGGAAACTGTCCTTTGTGGTCGGTGTTCTCATTTTCATAGCATCTTCTTGGCACACACAGCAGGTCCCCTTTAAACACCCCTCCATTCCTTAACAAGGCAAAGAAGAACAAGAGAGACTCTCTCAGTTTCTTTTATTAGAGACAGGACAGTAAGCTCGTTACTGGAATTAATTTATGAAAACCAGAATAAAGCTCTTGGTTCCAACCTGAAAAGGACTTGTTGTCACTTAAATAACACAGATGCAAGAAAAGGAGTCATATGGGACATTAAATAAATGGAAAAAATGCATGGATTTAAAATAAATAACATAAATCTCTTTTCTGTTAAAATAGAATTCTTGGGGCTCTGGACTTCTGTAGATTAAAGTAACCTGACGCAATGACAAAAATAAAGCTGTGATTATTACTTTAAAACAGTTTTTAAAAAATTCAACGTAACAAATGTATTAACACACCCAAATATTCAGTAGTGCCTAACTATATAATATTTACATCATGGAATATCAGCAGGCAACCAACCATAGAAAGAAAACCCTTATGAATTGCAGCAGACATTTTGGATATATATTTCTCAATATATTTAGATATATTTTCCCCATCTTTGTACAATACTAAAAATTTAGTAATGAATACACTTCAAGATTTTTAAAAATGTATCTGACCGTCAACTTCTTCCTCTTATCGACATCAAAAAGAATTCCATACTGTCTACAGCACAGTTCAAAATATTTTCTCTCTTAAGAATAAGAAGTATGCCATAGCTCCCAATGGTTGCTATTCCGAATGTTGCTCCGTCTAGATTGGGTTGTGTGAAGGAAATATAATTTCCAGACTGCAGTTCACACACCTATAGATTCGGGAGACACATTCATCCCCAGGTGCTAAAGGGCAGCTTTGGAAAAGCTAAAGCTCTCACAGCTTCACTTTTTCCTAAACTGGTTTGTTAACACAGGGCCCCACCCCTAATTTAAGTGCTGAAGACTTTACAGGCTGTGGACCAAACCACAATTTCCCTGTTTCTAGCACCAGATTAAAAACTAAAAACAATATGCTCACAGACGGGACGCTGCACATGTAGCCAATTTGAAATCTGATGCTGCCAATTTTAAACCAAAAACCTTGGCAGCTGCAGGGCCGGAGACGGGCAAAGATAGGCAGAACTTTTCTCTGAAATGGCTTTGCACATGCATGGCATGGTGCTTTTGTGACACTCGTCTTAAATTTATGAAAGCTTTGCGCATGCACAGTAGAAGTTAAAAGATAGAGGAAACGGGCCTGTCCACATGCACAGCTGCCGGGGTGGGTGGGGCCAGAGGCCGGGCTTGTGGGCACTTTTTCGGTTTCCCCCCCCCCCCATCATCACCTTTGTGTCAGTGTGGGAAGGGGCACCTGCCATCCTTTTTTCATCAGTGCACAGACAGGGGTTCTTGGGCAGAGGGGAGAATGCCAGGCACGCAATCCATGCTGCCCCCCTCGCCCTTCACACCAGGCCAAGGCCCCCGTCTCACGAGTGGCAGCTTCCCATTTTGTGCCATTCAGCCCTGCTGGAAGGATCCTTCACAGGCCAACCAGCAACAACCGCGACAGTTCCTTCCTCCAGTGATAAGCCACCGCAGGCAGTGAACGCATTAACAAAACAGATAAAAATATTAAAACACTCTTCATTATTATTGCAACATACTTTCAAAACCACCCGAAGATCTTGCAATGTTGTGCTTTTAGGTACATGAAGGAAACGGTATGCGCTCTCTGTTGGTTTCAGACTCCTGACTTAGAAATATTGCAGGTTAGTAATCTTCCTGAATAAGAAACTTATTTCACCCGGTGGTTGGTGCCATTTTTGGGTCTCTTCTTAAAATGCTGCTGCACAACGAGGCAGTTGGACAGCACCTTAGAGGGCATTGCAGTGTGGACAAAACTACCCGGCATGGCCTTCTCTCGCTTCTGCCCAGGCCATCCCTATCTGTATAATTCCCTGCCCCCCTCCTCCACAATTTTCTGTGGCCCCAAGGAGATTTTAAACAACCCAGAACCCACTGCAGCAACACTACTAAAATATTTCTGTGTGTCTTCCTTTGTTTGCACAAGTTATCTTTTTCTCATCTTTTAACAATCATTCCTCTTCCTCCCTGACATTTACACACAACCTGCTCTAGAGAAAAGTTAGCAGCACTCAAACCCCATTGAAATCAACAGAGTCCACATTCAAGCACAGGTCACAGGGATTTACAGATTGCAAAGGGACAAACATCCTTCGCATCGGAGCAGGAGAAGATTATTTTTCTTCGATAAACACACAGCACTTGAACCAAGACACAGATAAAAGATTCAGCACAAGCCCCAGATAAATTGTGATCGCATCCTAGAGGGTTAGCAAATTTGAAATTAAATATAATAAACATTCATATTAATTTTTATTCCTATTGACAATTCACCCAAAGTGGAAACAAGAAACATTTCTATACTGCCATGTATTTTAGCTGCCTCTGAAACAAAACATAAATCTAAATCCAGGCTATTTTAAATAATAGCTTACTCCAATGTTTACAAAAAATGAGGTCGCTGCGGACAGAAAGCGCCGTCCGTTCAAGTGTCATCCCAGTCTCTTTTTCAAATGAACACATTCTTCATAAAAGTTCACCCACTAAAGAAAGCCACGCTTGGCTTCTTCTAACTGCAGATGAAACTCCCTCTTCAGTAGAACAGAAGCCAACATTACCAAAAAGTCAGGATTTTCAGACTTTCAGAAATGTGGCTGTTAAACCAGGATGCTTATAAAACAACGCTAAGCTAAAATCAACACAAACTTTGGGGAAACACACAGAAAAGATACACAACCACAACTCTCAGGTGCCAGGGACAAGGGCACACCAGAAGGGCAGCTCCCCTTGTGCCAAGAGGGGGTGAAGAGAGCAGCCCAAGGCCAGAATGTGTTGCCTTGAGGGACTCCTGTACTGGTGGCAGGAAACCAGCCCCTGCCCACGCGGACGAGGCCGTTTTCAGTGAGGATGCGAGGACGAGAAAAGGCCCGGCACAGGCTGGAGGGTTTTGGGTACCCTCGCCCATCGGATCCTCCTAGAAGAGGCTCCAGGAAGAGGGGCTGGATCTCGAGGGGAGTTAGAGTGTTTTTAAAGGGCCATCTTAGGGTTTTGTTATTAATCATATATCAGATCCAAGCAGTTCAGCCGGCACCCCAATCCGAGGGCAGCAGGCAGAAAACCAGAGGCCTTTCCTCGTCCTGATGGATGCTTGTTGGACAGCGCTCAGGTGTGCCCGAATTCATTTCTACAGGCCCAGCAGCCCTGTGCAAGGACTGGAGAAGGCAGGGGGGGGGGATCTGGTCCTTGACACCAACATGCCAGGAGAACTCCATAAAAGCAGGGGAGCTTCACCCGTGCAAAGAACAAAGAGTTCTGCCCAACAGCAACCAAAAGTGGACTGTTCTTAAAAACATTACATTTTCACACAGACATCTCTAAGTGCCGTTTGCCAATCCTAGGCGATCAATACAAAATTAAAGTTTTGGCCTACGCAAAGGAGGGTTGGGACGGAAGTCCCCATGCCTACGCTGCTCCAGCTCCTCCCAGTCTGACCTATGAACAGCTACCCACCCTCTCCTGAGACCAGCCAAGCCAGAGAGAGACATTCTAATGGCACCCCTGGGCCTGGAGGGCTTCTGCTTGCTTAGCTTGGAAGGGCACCATTTTCAAACTCTCAGGGCCACAGAAGCAGGGATAGAAATGACTGGGAGGGAAATGAGCCACGCTCAGACTTCACAGATGCACAACATGTAATCCCCAGGCTCAGAGAGAGAGAGAGAGCTGACTCGGAATTACATCCTACAGAAAAGAGATCCCCTCTCAACATCCACTTGGTGAAAAGGGACTGAAAGATTTCTGCACAAAAGGGAAGGGGAGAGCCCAGGGCCGGGCTTTGCAACCCTTCTCGCCTGATCCCACAAACGGCTGGTGGCATTCTGCTTCCCTCTTCCAGTTGCCTCCACAGGAAGGCTCAATACAGATAACCGTGGGGGAGGGGGGAGAGACAGGGACCTAAAGGAGATGTCCTTTGAGGCTGCCAACTAGTTGAGCCAAGTCACCCAACACTGGCAGTTTTCAAAGGGGTGCAAGACCAGAAAGGAGAAAAGCTTGCTAGGAATTCACCGTCAGCCTCTCCAGCACGGGCCACGTCTTTTACAAAAAGGGGAAACTCACACAAACACAGACAGGCCTGAATGCAAAGACCAAGCCCCAGCCTTTCCAGTCCTTCCTCTGTTGTGTCAGGGACAGCTCCGCACGTGTGGGAGAGAAGCAAACACAAGGGCCGAGAACAGCAGCAAAGTGCGACAAACTACTTGAAATTCAACATTTTCTCCATGAAGCAGCAGCAGCAGCGATGATTTCAAACCAGAGACGCCGAGAGTTCATCAGAAGAGTGGGGCAGCATGAAGAGGCGAGGGGAGGGCACGCTGCCGAGGGCCAGCAGGATGGGACAAGGGTTGAGAGAAGACCCCCGAGTTCGGTGGACACAGCATCCTCGAACAGCTCCTGTCCCTCCACAGGTGCAAGGGCCCACCTGCCTTCTAGACACAGCGACGCAATCTGAGAATGGGTGCTCATTGTTTCCACAGGCAGGTCAGAAAGCACGCACCTCGACAGGTTTACTACGAAGAAACAACCCCACCAGACAGGAGTTTTAGCCCACTGAGTAACACGGCCGGGTAGCACACAAAATTCCCCTCACCCATCCTCCTTCTGGCTGCCGCATCAGTCTCCCCTGACTCCAGGGAGTGGGGGTTCCCAGCAATGCCCAACGCACTACAGCACCAACACTTCTGCCTGCTGTAAGGCCCCCTCCGTCGGAGACTGCAGAGGGAACTGGGAGAGACGCGTGACATCCGGACCGACACCCCCTGGGCTGTCTTCCTGTCTGCCTGGATCCTAAATCCCATTGCTATTCCTGTGGCTCAGGGGCGGCTTAGAGAGCTCCACCACCGTGGAACGAGATTTGTTCAGGAACTTTGGCGCTCGCCGCAGCAGCCTCTGGGCTTCCGTGAAGGCGTCGGTCAGCTCTTTCTTCCACTGTACAAGCTCAGGGTCGCTCTAGAAGAAAGCACACAGGAAGACGACTCTGCACGGATGAAGACCCCGGGGTTGGCCTTATTGCTTACTGATCTCACAAGAGCAGAGAATGGAGCTACCCCAAGAATCTTATCTATCAACCACCTTTCCAAAACTTTTTGTTGGGCAGAGTACAATAACATGTCTTTTTAAAAACTTGGTGCTGGGAGACTTGGAAATACCCCAGGAGACAGACGCCCGGGTTGAATCTGGGCCTCAATGAAAGGGAAGGGGGCTACAGGCTGACCACATTTTCCAAAGGCTGGAGGAATCTCTGCAAGAGTGGCAGCTACCCCCAAACAGACAAGGCAGCACCCAGGCCTTGCCTGATTGACAGCAAGCCTGCAACTGACGGCACCCAGGTTCAGACTCTCTGGCCTTAAGAAGTCACCCAGGCAGGATGATGCCCGGCTGAGGTGGGAGGAAATGACCTCTTGGAAGGGACCCCTCCCTTAGATGACAAGCTGACACCCCCTGGTACCAAGGATCCCCCTCTGGGGTTTGGAAAGGTGGGTTTTTGGCAGTGGGAAATTCAATCGTTAGGAATATAGAGAGCAGGGACTGTGATGGGTATTTTATTTATGAAGAAATAAATAATGGTGTATGTTGGCATCAGTGACTGGGAAACGTAGATGACCCTGGTGGTCCCTTCCTCTCCCCACCTGTGAGACTCCTGCCCCCCACCAGCGCCGGTTACCTCACACTGGAGCACAAACTGCTTCCCTCCTTTAATCCTGAGCAAGATGCACTTCTTGTCCTTGACGTGGGCCTCCTCCACCGAGACAATCTGCTCCATTGTCAGCAGGTTTTGCTACGGGAGGGAAGCAGACCCAGCCTGAGTCCTGGCTCCAGGCAAGCACAGCCCACCAGTGGGGCTGGCCATGGCCTCATCCTGGCTCAGCTGAGAGAGGGGGAAGAAGAGGCGCAAGGAGACGCTGTAGAACGCCACTCTTAATGTCACGCCACAGCACCACGGGATACCCACTGCTACAGGAAAAGAGCATGTTTTGCAAACTGGAATGCTGCAGCAGGCTCCGCTCAACAGATGCTGTGTGTGGGAGGCACACCCATTCTTGCTTTTACAATTTTCTAGAATTTGTTCATGCACACTAAGTCCGTCTCCCCCCCCCCCCCATCACCATTATGGGTGGAGCATAAGCAAGAAGAGGAGAAGCAGAGCTTAAGGCTCGGGAGGGAGGAGGCTGGAAGAGAAGGTAGAGGGAGCCCCATGTCTGCTGGGGAGCCTGAAGGCTGGGCATTTCCCCCCCCCCACACACACACACACACTCTACGATTTCCCCTTGAGCTGCTCATAGTCCAGTTTGCTGCTTGGTGGTCTGCTTCTGGTCCTAAAAGCAATGATCGCCAAACACCTACTGCTCATTTCTTTCCTAGGATGGACTGGGGGATTTCTTTGCTACACACAACAGAATCACAAAGGCTGCATAATATTAAGGGATTGGGGAGGTAAGGGGGGTAAGAGGGGTGTTTCTTATGAGGTAACCTGTGTGAAGGTGAGCCGCACAGAACAAAAGGGAAAGAGCAGCTCCTTCCCAAACTGCCACGAGGAACACCACCCTGAGCGGCGGAGCTGGGATCTCTCACAAGCAACCACGTGGCCCTGATCCACAGCTGCTGTTTGGCAGTCTCAGAGGGTTACCTTAGAGAGCACCATGTCCCCAAGTCCTGGCGAAAGCAAAAACGGAGCCCCCCCCCCTTTGCTCTTCTAGACAGAGATGTGTTTTGTGGGAAGGAGAAAGAATAAGAATGGTCTGTCTGGCAAAGGAGCTCTCACCCGCTGGTTCCCTGCGCCAATCAGGCTGTGACTTTGACTACAGCGGCTCATGAGGAGACACCAAGGGCAGCTACTTTTGAGGGCTGTAACTACCGTATTGGGAGCAAAGGAATTATTCTGTCGCACCCCCCGTGTCGAGTGGGGGCAGCAGGATTCCCCCCAGCTCCCTGGACAGCAGCACTGTTGGTCTGCAGCAGAAGAGTGAGGGTCAAGTCCAGGAGCACGTGAGAGACCAGCGAGACCTTTGGGGTATCTGACCAAAGGGGGCTTCGATTCCCAAAAGCTAATTCCCTGAACAGCTTGTGGGTCTCTAGAGTGCTACTGGACTAAAATTGAGCTCTTCTGCTCCCAAGAGAGGCTGCCAGAGACACAACAGGCAGACTCCTCTGTTAATGGAGTCTCGGGGGCCTCTGTTCTTTTATTCTTTGTGGCAAATCGACCCTTCTCGTGTGGCACGCAGTTTGGGAACGACTGTGAGAGACCTTCTGCCGCCTTACCCGTCTGTGCTTTTTTGCATAAGGGCGCCAGGAATGCTAAACGGGGAAAACGAAACCGTTACAGAACCCCCAACGCTCCGCCGTGGCCTCAGGCCTTCTGCCCCTACTCCAAAAGCGAACTTCCTCATTCGCAGGGCCCAGCGGAGGCAGGGAGAGGGGGCCAGGACCCTACCCCCCCAAAATCCCGAGCGAGGATCCGCTCCCAAGGTAAGCCCCTCCCCCTGCGCGGGCATGCGGCGCCACTTACCCGCGACTCTCCTTCTCCTCGCCACTCCAGCCGGTTTGGGAAGAGGTAAAAATAGCGCCGTTGCCACTGCGTCAAGAAGGGGTTCCCCAGCTTCAGCATGTAGCCGTGCATGATGCAGTCCTTCCCCAGGGCGTAATCTGTGGCAACGTTGGGGTGTGGGTGTGGGAGGGGGGATTAAAAAGAGTGGCGGTGAGCTAAACAGCTCGGCAGACTTCACAGCAGAACCCAAGCAAAAGAAGGGCCCCACAAGGGGATCGCGCCCCACCTCTCGACAGCTGGGCACGACAGAGGGGCAAGGGAAGATTAACAAGAGGGGAGGGGAACAAGGTAGCAAGGGAGCCAAGGCCTGCATGGGGATCAAAGGTGGGGGCGGGGTTAAAGGTGGAAGGAGGAGGAGGAGTTATATCCCACCTTTCTCTACTGAAAGGAGTCTCAAAGCCTTCCCTCTCCCTCCCCACAACAGGCACCTCGTGAGGCAGGAGGGACTGAAACAGGTCAGAGAGAACTGTGACTGGCCCAAGATCACCCAGCAGGCTTCATGTGGAGGAGTGAAGAATCGAACGTGGTTCTCCAGATTAGATTCCACCACTCTTAACCACTACGCCATGCTCCACACAAGCGAGCAATGCCCGGACAAGGGACCATGTGAACAACTGTCTGGGAACCCCAGCAAACTTTCACACATCTGGAGCCAGGCAAGGAATGCTCCCAGGCAGCTCACTTCTGAGGAATGAAGCAGCAGCAACGCGAAGGCTTAAAGCGACAACCACCAACACTCAAAAGGGTACCTCCCGCTGGGACCTTCCTCTCTTTCCCCAGAGCACACCCTCCCCCCAGGTGGACCTCCCAATCCGCCCCAAAACGCAGCCGTGGAAAGGGGCCTGATCCTGTCCGCTACCTTCCTCGTGCCCCAGCTGCTTGTTCTTGGCTCGCTTCCGGGCTTCGATCTTGTCCATGTCGGCGTTCACGGCGTCGAAAACCGTCTCCGCCACTTCCTGCTGCCAGCGCTCCGAGATGACCAGGGGGAAGTTCTTGTACAGTTCTTGGTCACTATCCAGCAACTGGCAAGGGGAAGGGGGGGAAGGAGTCACGGGCTGGCTGGGCGGAGGAGGAACCAGGCCCTGGCACATCGGCTTCAGGAGCATCGGCCTACTCAGTGGTGGCAGCACACCGGGCGAGCAAGCAAGGAAAGGCCTCCTGCGCTGGATGGTGTTAGGCCCAGCCTCAGCTGAAGGCTCGCCCAGTCCTGCCCGACTGCCCGCACGAGCATGGCAGGCTTCAAGGGCTCCCAGTGGGGTGGCCGGCAGGGTCTCAGCAACCTCGGCAGCACCCCTGCATGGTGGGCCACTGCTGCTGCTGGCTTGGAGGGCCTTGGAGGGGAGCAAGAGCACACAGCTGGCCAAAGGCCATGCAGGAAGTCCAGGACAGATCCCAGCTGGGGCCTTTCCAGGCCTCCCCTTGCACTCTTGGCTCTCCCCTCCAAGAGGCCAGTCTCACCACAGCAGCTCCCGTCCACCCCCCTCTCCTCCCCGACAAGCCCTTCTGGGCTGTGGATCCAGCATGGCCAGGCAGCCTAGTAGGGAGGGGGCCAGCTGAGCTTTGCCCCCTCTATCAAAGAGCCGAGCCCGTGGGATGTTGCTTCTGGCTAAGGCAAGGCTGAAGGAAAACATCCCCCACCCACCTTGATGCCTTTCGTGTCTTCTTCGTCGAAGGAGCCAATGTCAAAAGCGTCGGCAGCGTTCACTTCTCCTCGGGGAGGAATCAAGGGCGGCGTGTACTGTCAAATGAAGGGGCAGAGAGAGTCACTCGCTGGCAGGCCACGGAGACAGCTGCCACGCGCACCCAGTTTCTCCAGCAATCAAGCCATTAATTGGCCATGACCAATCCCAGGAAATGACCAACCACCTTCGAACACACCTGCTTTCTCTGGAGGCCCTCTGAATCATATCTCAGGGGTTGGCCAGAAACAGCACCGTTTTCCTCCCAGAGACAAATTTTTTCCCATGCAGGGCCATGGAAGAAGGCGGAGGAGATGCTGCCCACTAGGTGGGAAGGGAGGCTGAGCAGCTCTGAAGAGGTGAAGTGCCCTTTTGCTGAATCGGCGCCAAAATCGCCCTCTCTGACCAGCACAGGAAGGGCCTTTCCCAGCACCTACAACCTGAGACCCGTTAGCCGAGACCTTCTGCATCCAAATATTGGTCTCTGCCCCTGGATTACAGACCACCCTTTTGGGCAGGTCACACACACCCCAGCCACATAGCCCAGGACTGCCTGCTCTCTGGTGGTGGCTCTCCTAGTTCCCAGGTCTCCCCCACAGTTGCCACCTGGAGGTGCCAGGGACAGACCCCACACCTCCTACATGCACACTCAGAGATGGCCCCTTTGAGCTGGGACAGGGGAAACCTGCACCCTGAGTCAGGCTGAAGCAGAGAGGATGGATACGGGAGCTGTGGGCCCACAGACTAAAGAGGCAATGCAAAGCAACCAGACGTCACATGTATGTGTGAACGCAGGGCTCTCAGGTCTACAGAAGCCTCATTCTAAAAGGCGACCCAGGATGCATCAGGCCCGCCCACCCCACACTTTCAGGCCCCTCAACGGACCAAGGAGCTGATTAGCTACTGCGGCTGCCACGTCTCACCTTTTGCAGGTAGACATGCTGCCAGTCAATCCCTTTGTAGAAAAGGTGCTGCTTCACTTCTTGTGCACTAAGGTAGAAATAAGAATTGAAGTTGGGTTAGATTACGTCATAAAACTGTAATTAAACACTACCTGGACTCAGTTCATAGCGAGAGAGAGAAAAATAGAAACACAATGTTAATAAACCTCTCCAAAGGCTTCCTCTGCAAAAGTGCCCACTCCTTCCGGAGCAGGAGGTTGAAGAGAAGGGACATATCCAAGAAAAGCCCCCCTCCTCCCACTGCGGGACTCACCTGCCCCCCTGGCAGCCCAGCCTCTTGCCGACGTCTCGCTGCAGGAGTCCTTCCAGAAGGGATTTCAGCTCAGGGGAAAACGAGTCCGGCAGTTCCACATTCTGGGGGGGGGGGGGAACCAGGACCAAAAGGCGGCACACAGTTAAGGAAAATTCTGCCAATTCCTCTTTACCCAGTTTCATCCTGATAGCCAACAAAACAATTCTCTTCCTGTTTGGGGAAATTTGGAGTCTGTTTCAAATAGGTAGGTGAGGCTGATAGTGTGTGACTGACCCAAGGACACCCAGCAAAGCTCCCATGGCAGGGTAGGGATTCGAACACAGGCCTCCCAGATTCTAGTCCAACACTCTAACCACTACAGCACATGGTCTCTTCTGTGTGAGGCCAAATTCCCACTCAGCAGCCCCCACCCCAGCAGTTCTTCTGCCATCCAGGTTGATGCAAGGACTGGTACAATCCTACCTCATATAGCACTCGTAGGAATTCAGTGAGACAAAGTGTTTTTACACACTGAACATGGAGGAGAGACAAGGAATCCCCCCACGTTCCATGCATAATTTGCCAAAAAGCACCAACAGGGAAGGAAGGGGACTCTGAAGAGGCACCCAAGGGAGAGACAAACCGGGGTGGGGGGGTCCACAGCCTTACCACGGTCAGCGTCATGCGGTCGATCTCATGCTTGTCTTTGGTTTTGTGCTGTCTGAAAGGGCTGTGCCTGAAGAGAAGGCAAGGAAACGTTCACGCAACTGGTGGGGGCTGAGGGTGTTTCTGATCCTGTTCATACAGGAGCTAGATTTGAGTCCCGTACCACTTTAGGGACCAGCAAGAGCTTCAGGGTATCAGCTTTTCAGAGTCAGAGGGGCTGTGACTCAGTGGCAGAGCATCTGCTTGGCATGTAGAAGGTCCCAGGTTCAATCCCCGGCATCTCCAGTTAAAGGGACTAGGAAAGAAGGTGATGTGAAAGACTTCTGCCTGAGACCCTGGAGAGCCGCTGCCGGTCTAAGTAGACAATACTGACTTCGGTGGACCAAAGGTCTGGTTCAGTACAAGGCAGCTTCATGTGTTTATGTGTGTTCTTCGTCAGATGTTTTGAGGACTTTGACTCTTAACAGCCGATAGCCTGAAAATCTTGTTGGCCTCTAAGGTGCTCCTGGACTTGAAGCTGCCTCTTCTGCTGCAAACCATCAGCATGGCTACCCTCAGAAACAGTTAGTATAGGATGTCTCAAAGAGAGAAAGAACGGGGAGAAAGACATCGGCCGCATCATGGGGAATGAAGTGACTCAGGCCCTCCCTGATGCCCAGCAAAATGGCCTGCTCCAGGAGGAAGCTGCCTGTGAGGTTTCTTCCCGAGTCGCTGGGTCTGTGCTAGCATCCCTCCCATCTAGAGGCACGTCTAACATGTCGACCCCTGTGAAACACGGGGCTGAGCTCCCCTCAGGGCAGGCTTACTCATTCTAAAAATAAAGCTTTGGGGGTGCAAGAAGAAGAGGAAGAGGAGGAGGAGGAGTTGGTTTTTATATGCCAACTTTCTCTACCACTTAAGGCATAAAACCATAGAGTTGGAAGGGACCACCAGGGTCATCTAGTCCAACCCCCCGCACAATGCAGGAAATTCACAACTATCTCCCCCCCACCCCCAGTTACCCCTACTCCATGCCCAGAAGATGGCCAAGGTGCCCTCCCTCTCATCATCTGCTTAAGGCAGAATCAAACCGGCTTACAATCACCTTCCTTTCCCCTCTCCACAACAGACACCCTGTGAGGGAAGTGGGGCTGAGAGAGCTGTAAGAGAGCTGTGACTAGCCCAAGGTCACCCAGCTGGCTTCGTGTGTAGGAGTGGGGAAACAAATCCAGTTCACCAGATTAGCCTTCGCCGCTCATGTGGAAGACTGGGGAATCAAACCCGGTTCTCCAGATCAGAGTCCACCGTTCAAAACTACCGCTCTTAGCCACTACACCACACAGAATGAAGTGTGTCTCCAATTTTCATCTGGGGTAAGGGGAGGTGCCCTCATTATCTGGAGTCTGTGAAATGTAGAAAATGCACAGCCGGAAAGAGCCCCTTGCTCGTCCTCCCCTGGCGACCCACTCCCTGGCGGGACTCACCCTCGGAGGAGCTTGAACAGCATGCAGCCCAAGGAGAACCAGTCGGCACTGCTGTCGTACGCCGTCCCCTTCTGTAGCACCTCGGGGGCCATGTACCCGTGGGTACCCCTAAGCAAAGGGAGACACAGCAAGGCGCACGTGAGCGCCCGCAAGCACCAGGGGCCAAGGCCAGATCCCAGAGCACCACATCGACCCCCAGGAAGGGCGTGCGGACGTACCGGGGGTGGAGGTTAGCACAGGACCCTGGAGGTCAACACTCTGTACAAGAAGCTGTACACAGGAGTCAATTACCAAAGCAACAATTCCAGACTTTGGGCTCAGCCCAAACCCAAATCCTCAAACATAGAACACAGTGTTTAAGTAGTAGGGAGAAGGTTGCTTTGATGAGAAAGCTTCCACAGTTTTTTAGTGCCATATCTAAAAAGAGCTGAGAATCTGGAAAAATCCCAAGAGGAGGCAGTTTCCTAGAAAGGAGCTGTCACATGCCTGGGCACCCTAACCTGAGGGGAGAAAGGGCGGAGCAGGTCGAGTCCCTAAACCTGAAGATGAAAGGGAGGAGAAGGAGGAGGAGGAGGAGAAGAAGAATAAGAATTGGTTTTTATATACTGACTTTCTCTACCACTTAAGGAAGAATCAAAGCGGCTTACAATCGCCTTCCCTTCTCCTCCCCACAACAGACACCCTGTGATGCAGGTGGGGCTGAGAGAGCTCTGAGAGAACTGTGACTAGCCCAAGGTCACCCAGCTGGCTTCATGCAGAGGACTGAGGAAACCAACCCGGTTCTCCCGATTAGAGTCCTCCGCTCTTAACCACTACACCACGCTGGAGGAAAGAGAACCAGCATAATGCAGTCAAGGTCTCCTCCTCAGGTGTAAAGGCGCAATACTCACACACTGGCATGAGGCTTTTTCTTGGAGAAATCACAAGCCAGGCCCAGGTCCGATATCCTTACATGGCCATGTTCATCCAGGAGGATATTTGCTGGCTAGAAGCACACCAAGAAGCACCGGTTACTTTGCAACTGAAACAAAGAAACGTTTGACCAACAGGGTAAGTCTGTGACCCGCATCTCGCCTACGGCTGCCCTCGATACTCCGGAGGCAGCCTGCTCAGGTGGGCCCCCAGCAGTACCTTCAAGTCTCTGTAGACCACAAAGCGGTTGTGCATGTGCTCCAGGCCCAGGATGATCTCAGCGGCATAAAAGCGCATCTCCTGCTCCGAAAACACCCCATGCTGGGAGAGGTGGTAGTGCAGATCCCCACCTTGGAGCAAAGAGGAAGAGGCTGAAACTCAGCAGCGGAGCACACGCCCTTTGCACGCGGGAAGGCCCCGGGCCCAATCCCCAGCAAAGAAGCACAACGGCAGCAACAGGAAAGAGCCCTTGTAGAGCGACTCCTGGGTCAGGCAACACTGTGCCACATGGGCCACATGGGTTTGACTCTTCACATGCTCAAGAGCCAAAAAAGGAGAGCAACCCTTCTGCAACACACAGATCAACTTCCCTCCTGCCTGGGTCCTTGTTCCCAGAGCCCCACTGGATCCTTCAAGCACACGACTTGCTGCATGCACACTGCACACCTCCAGACAACAACAACCACCACAGTCAGCTCAAGAGGCTTTCCCTTCATCATCGCAGCCCTGAAAGGTAGGGCAGTACAATAATTTCTCTGTTGCTGAGACAGAGTGCGAGGCTAGCCCACGGCCACCAAGGTCATTTGGGGTCAGCCTCCCGGTCAGCACAGCTCATGTCCTGAGCCACTGAGCACTAGAGCAGCTACCTCTGCTGCTTCCAAGATGTTTCGCTCAGCAAAAACTGGCCAGCTACTCAAAACTGTGACCCAGCCAGGTTTGTCGCTTCCAGCCCTTGGAACTCCTGGTCACCAGAAGCTCCTTTGGCCCCTTCCTTCCTGTCCTTCCATGCCTACTTGTTTGGGAGGGGGGGCTTTTGATGTGGAGGTGAAT
This sequence comes from Euleptes europaea, assembly GCF_029931775.1. NCBI lineage: Eukaryota > Metazoa > Chordata > Lepidosauria > Squamata > Sphaerodactylidae > Euleptes > Euleptes europaea. The sequence continues at coordinate 64,397,079 of NC_079324.1, read as the reverse complement.
TGCTCTTTTGCATTTGCCGCTATTTTGATTTTTGCTCTATGGCCTTTTGACATTTAATTTACAGGATGGTTTGCTGTCAATGTGGGCAGCCCAGCAGGATCCATCCAGCCGCTTCTCGGTCAGGGAGCTGTTCTGGGTGCTGAGCCCCTGCACCCCCCCTCTAAAAAAAATCACACTGAGCCTTCCCCCCGCCCCCCGTCTTGCTTCTCAGGGGCCCCCCAGACGCTGCAGAGCCAGAAGTCTATTCTGTGTTGCTTCAATTAGTTAAAAAAAGAAAACAACACCATCTAATTGTTCCTCAACGCTAGAATGAGCAATTAGATCACAGCTGCTGAATAACCACAGGCAGGCAGCTCAGATCCAGAGGCCCCGCCTGCCAACGTTCACCAGCCACCAGGCATTTCCTGCTGCCTGGCTGCAGACCCCAGGTTTTGGATCAGGAACCTCATGGCCCGAGGTCAGGATCCTGCCTGGCAGTGAGCACGCTCAGGCTCCACGGCCTCTTCAGGCAACATCAGCTCCTGTCGTTGGCCAAGCCTGGGGCCAATGATCAGAGCCTGGCCTCTTGCCTGCTGGGCCGGAGGAGGCCTCCCTCTGGCCTGCCAGCTCCAGCAATTAAACTCCAACATGGAGAATTGGCTACGATCCGCCCACTGTCATCCTGGCTCACTCCCATCATTTGCATCCTAATGCTTTCTCTCAGAGCATGGGTGGTAGTGGTGGTGGATTGTGAAGCAAATCACATTAACACATTAACACATGAAGCTGCTTTCTACTGAATCAGACCCTTGGTCCATCAAAGTCAGTATTGCCTACTCAGACCGGCAGCGGCTCTCCAGGGTCTCAGGCAGAAAAGGGTCAATCACAGCACCTACTTGCCTGGTTCCTTTAACTGGAGATGCCACTGGGGACTGAACCTGGGACCTTCTGCATGTCAAGCAGGTGCTCTGCCACTGAGCCACGGCCCCTCCCCAATCAATCAAGCCATGCTTTTGGAAGCTCCACAACCCAGGGCAGTTTCCTGTCCACCTTGTGCCCCTTCCTTCTTTCCCTGCTCTCCCCTCCACCCCGGTAAACAACTCCTGCCTCTGCAACAGATCCCACAGCTTCCAAGGGGGGTCCCACTGGGGCAATGTCAACTCCAGCCTGTGCCTTTCCCAGCATAACCTGTCTGGAGCACCAAAGGGCGGGGGGGGGGGTGTATGTCACTGCCTCAGCAAGAGGTCACCCAGCAGTCACCAGCTGCTCTTTACAACCCCGCCCTCTCCTTCCCAAGCCCTCTCTCACCATTCATCAAGTCCAGAATGAAGCACAGCTTGTCGGGGGTGTGGAAAGCGTAAGTCATGCACACGATGAAAGGACAGTCCTGGGGGGGGGGGAAAGACAAAGGCAAGTAGTTCTCTTGACACAAGAGCCAGAGAAGGCCGACCCAGCCCCACCTGCACTCCCACCCCCTCCTCCATGCCAAGGCCCTTGCTGGGACTCGCCACTTGTCGGGCAGAAAATGGATGCAGCGGGCAAGTTTGCTCACGAGACCAAAAACACCAGACAGTCCCACTTGGGAGAACAACTGAGTCATGGAGCAGGTCAGGACTCTGTGCTTTGCCTGTGGGGGTCTTGTGCAGTTCAGCTGCTGCCCCCCACCCAACGCGGCCAGCTCTGAACAGGATGGCCCAGGCCAGCCCCATCTTGTCAGATCTCGGAAACTAAGCAGGGAAACTAAGCCCTGATTAGTATTTGGATGGGAGGCCACTGAGCAAGTCGAGGGTCTCAGCCTGGAGGCAGGCAATGGCAAACCCCCTTGGCTCACCTCCTGCCTTGAAATCTCTACAGGTGCGCCAGAAGTTGACTGTGACTTGATGGCAAAAAGAAAAGGCCCAGCCACCACATCCCCTGACCCCCCTCCCATGCACACCTAGAATAATAGAATCATAGAGTTGGAAGGGACCAGCAGGGTCATCTAGTCCAACCCCCTGCACAATGCAGGATATTCACAACTACCTCCCCCACACACCGTCAGTGACCCCTACTCCATGCCCAGAAGATGGCCAAGATGCCCTCCCTCTCTTCATCTGCCTAAGGTCATAGAATCAGCATTGCTGACTAATGGCCATCTAGCCTCTGCTTCAGGGAAGGAGAGCTCACCACCTCCCGAGGAAGCCTGTTGCACTGAGGAACCGCTCTGTTAGAAAATTCTTCCCAGTGTCTAGACGGAAACTCTTTTGATTTAATTTCAAACAGTTGGTTCTGGTCCAACTTTTTGGGGCAACAGAAAACAACTTGGCACCCTCCTCCATGTGACAGCCCTTCAAGTACTTCAACATGGTTATCATATCCCCTCTCAGTTTTCTCCTTTCCAGGCTAAACATACCCAGCTCCTTCAACCTCTCCTCACCATCTTTGTTACCCTCCTCTGGACCCGTTCCAACTTGTCTACATCTTTCTTAAATTGTGGTGCCCAAAACTGAACACAATACTCTACGTGAGGTCTAACCAGAGCAGAGTAAAGCGATACCATCACTTCACCTGATCTGGACACTATACTTCTGTTGATACAGCCCAAGATCACATTTGCCTTTTTAGCTGCTGCATCACGCTGCTGACTCATGTTCAGTGTTTGGTCTACTAAGACCCCAAGATCCTTTTCGCACACACTACTGCAGAGACAAGTCTCCCCCATCCTGTAATTATGCATTAGTTGGCAATAGTGATCACAATGGCATCAAATTTAATTTAGATGTAAGTGGGAAAGTGACTGGGAAATCTCATACAATTACCTTTGACTTTAAAAGAGGAAACTTCTCTAAAATGAGAAAACTGGTAAAGAGGCAGTTGAAAGGAACAGTTAAGAGGGTTAAATCTCTTGAAAAGGCTTGGGGGTTACTCAAGTCCACATTACTAGAGGCTCAGCTAGCTTGTATACCGCAGGTCAGGAAAGGTAGTAATAAGTCCAAGAGGTCACCACCATGGCTAACGGGTAAGGTGAAGGAAGCAATTAGAGAGAAAAAGTCTTCCTTCAGAGACTGGAAGGTTTGCCCAAACGAGGCGAACAGAAGCAAACACAAACTTGCACAAATGAAATGCAAGCAGATAATTAGAGATGCAAAAAAAGATTCTGAGGGGCTTATTGCTAAACACATCAAAACAAACAATAAGAAATTCTTTAAGTCTATTAGGAGTAGGAAACCAGCTAGGGAAGCGGTTGGACCATTGGATGACAATGGGAGTAAAGGAATTCTAAGGGAGGATAAAGCGATTGCTGAAAAACTAAATGAATTCTTCTCATCCATCTTCACTGTTGAAGATACAGGGCAGATTCCTTCTCCTGAACAGAGATTTTGGAGAGGGGAAAATGAGGAACTGAGGCAAATAGTGGTAACAAGGCAGGAAGTCCTAGAATGTCTAGACAAACTGCAAACTAACAAGTCACAGGGACCAGACGGTATTCATCCTAGAGTTCTTCAAGAACTCAAATGGGAAATTGCTGAACTTCTAACAAAAATATGTAATATGTCCCTTCGATCAGCCTCTGTACCAGAGGACTGGAGAATGGCCAATGTAACACCCATTTATAAAAAAGGTTCCGGGGGGATCCAGGAAATTACAGGCCAGTTAGCTTAACGTCTGTTCCGGGTAAATTAGTGGAAAGAATTATTAAAGATAGAATTGTCAAGCATATAGAAGGGCAAGGTCTGTTGGGAAAAACCCAACATGGCTTCTGTAAGGGTAGGTCCTGTCTCACTAACCTATTAGAGTTTTTTGAAAGCTATCCGGGCTGTGTAACCGTGGTCTTGGAGTTACACAGCCCGGATAACCTACAAGAACCAATGAACTCTGACCGTGAAAGCCTTCGACAATATTTTTTGAAAGCATCAATAAGCATGTGGACAGGAGTGAGTCTGTGGATATTGTGTATTTGGATTTCCAAAAAGCTTTTGACAAAGTCCCCCACCAAAGACTGCTAAGAAACTTCATAGTCACGGGATAAGACAACAAGTCCTCTTATGGATTGAGAGCTGGCTGAAAAATAGGAAGCAGAGAGTAGGAATCAATGGTCAGTTCTCACAATGGCGGGATGTGAGCAGTGGGGTGCCTCAGGGATCTGTGTTGGGACCGGTGCTTTTCAACCTGTTCATCAATGACCTGGAGTTGGGGTTAAACAGTGAAGTAGCCAAGTTTGCAGAAGACACCAAATTATTTAGGGTGGTTAAAACAAAATAACACTGTGAAGAGCTCCAGAAGGATCTCTGCGTACTGGAAGAATGGGCATTAAAATGGCAAATGAGATTCAATGTGAGCAAGTGTAAAGTGATGCATATTGGGGCAAAAAATCCCAACTTCACATATACACTGATGAGATCTGTGAAGGCAGTGACAGACCAAGAAAGGGATCTTGGGGTGGTAGTGGATAGCTCAATGAAGATGTCAACCCAATGTGCGGCTGCTGTAAAAAAGGCAAATTCCATGCTGGCCATAATTAGACGAGGAATAGAGAATAAAACTGCTGATATCATACTGCCCTTGTACAAATCTATGGTGAGACCACACTTGGAATACTGTGTACAGTTCTGGTCACCACACCTAAAAAAGGATATTACAGAGCTTGAGAAGGTGCAGAAAAGAGCAACCAAAATGATTAGGGGACTAGAGCAACTGTCTTATGGGGAGCTGTTAAGACGCTTAGGGCTGTTTAGCTTGGAAAGAAGGCAGCTGAGGGGAGACATGATAGAGGTCTATAAAATTATGCATGGTTTGGAGAGAGTGGACAGGAAGAAGTTTTTCTCCCTCTCCCAAACTAGAACACGGTTTTATCTGCTAAAGCTGGAGAGCAAGAGATTGAAAACAGATAAAAGGAAGTATTTTTTCACACAACGCATAGTTACATTGTGGAACTCCCTGCCCCAGGATGTGGTGATGGCTGCCGGCTTGGAGGGCTTTAAGAGGGGAGTGGACATATTCATGGACGAGAGGGGTATTCATGGCTATTAGTTTGAATGGATACTAGTCATGCTGCATACCTATTCTCTCTAGTATCGGAGGAGCATGCCTATTATTTTGGGTGCGGTGGAACACAGGCAGGATGGTGCTGCTGCAGTCGTCTTACTTGTGGGCTTCCTAGAGGCCCCTGGTCGGCCACTGTGTGAACAGACTGCTGGACTTGATGGGCCTTGGTCTGATCCAGCAGGGCCTTTCTTATATTCTTATTTGATTTTTCCTACCTAAATGCAGAACTTTACATTTATCTTTGTTGAAGTGTGTTTTATTAGTTTTAGCCCACTACTCCAGCCCCTATTCAACACCTAATTCCAGGAAGAGGAGGGGGAGGCCCGGGTGCCGGCACCCTGCAGGCAAGCAGCATCCCCCACCAGGCACTCCCTCCTTGGCCTCTCAGTTGCCACCAGGGAGGATCCATGACAGCCTTCTGGGAGCCAGACCCACAGAGGCGCCTTCCGCGGGCCTGACTGGGCCGGCTCAGGAAAGAACAAGCACCGGGGAGAACAGAACTCACATCCCAGCTGGCATTAGGATGGATGAGACGCTGGCTCTTTCCCAGCCCATCGGAGGGGAGTTGGGCAGGCTCAAGCCCCCTGCCCTGCCCCATTCATTTATTCGCCAGGAAGGTCGGGAGAGGTGGGGCACATTGAGATACCACTTCCCACCCTAAATGACACCACCCCCCCGAGCAGCAAGGTTATTGTGAACACAAAGTCAGGTGCAGAGAGAGACGGCCTGCCCAATCTGAACCCTGGCGATAGGATGGAAACCGAAGGTAAAGACACCACCCCATGTTTCTCCTCATACTCACAGGCAGCTGCAGACATGGAAGTGGGCTGGCTGGGTTGGCACCCCGGAGGCACAGAGCATCTTGTGGGGAGGGGCAGAGGGGACTTGGATGTGTTGCTAATAACATGGTTTCATCTCCCTCCCAAGCATGTATAACGTTTGCAGCATCAAAGTCTCTCTTGTGGATTTACAGTCCTCTTGCTCCCAAGTCTGACACGGGGCTCAGCTCCCGGCTAAGGCAACCTCTTGATTTCCTCAAAGAATGCACCCCATTTGGCAGTGACCCCTTGATACCCTCGTGCTGAGCAGTTGTGAGACTTGTCCCCTGTGTAGCCCTGAGACCCCTGAGCACAAGGAGCCCCCCCCCATATAATCTCATCCTCTACTCTGGTATGCCCCTTCTATCATAGAGGGGGCTTGGAAATCCTGATTTTGTGGGGTGCCCATAAAGGCCAGCTGGGAAATCCAGGGCTGAAATGGCCTGTGAAGTCTGCCTTGGCTGGAGAGACCCAAACAGGGCAAGCCTGCTTCTCGGGCTGCTGGCTGGAGCCACCCGCACTGGACTCGGTTCCCTTTGCCCCCTCAGGAGCCAAAAACCCCTTCCAGTCCCCTCTGGATTCCAACAGGACCCAAGTGTCTGCAGAACAGGGACTGAGAATCGCCTTCAGGAGCACAAACACCCCTTCGTGCCCCAGCATCCTACGTCTCCATGGCAATAACAGCGGCTTTTGGATTTACGTAACAAGGCTGTTCTAGTGATTCTGCCACTTCAATGTCTCTTCCCTAATCTGCCCAGGTAGATGCGCTGGGCCAAAGAAGGGGGCAGGACTCTCAACATACATAACTCTTGCAGTTTGTCACATGTCAGCCTTCTGCAGGCTCCCGGTTGTGGAACAGGAAGAGGCTGGGGGCCCAGCACAGGCAGGAAAGCTTCCAGCAGCAACTGGAACAACTCTGGCCCTCAGCACCCATAATTTCCGGTGTGCTTTTCACCGAGGCTATTAGTAAAAGCTGCTATGGAGGCCTCAGCCAGCCAGCCAATTCTTATATGTAGAAATCGCACCTAGTTAATGCACTACACTGACTCTCAGGGGGAGCCCAGAGATTACATGCAAATATCAGCGGTGGGTTGGAAATGCTTTATCATGAGTGTTGACTGCAACACACAAACACACGCACACAGAAGGGCAAGGAGTTGAAATCCATTGCTAAAATGCTTGTAAAGCACAGCTGACTTCAATGGTATAACGAAATAATGAACTTAATAGAACATCATTCTCATATATAAATGTACAATACAATTCATGCATTGCTGCAGGTTTCATTTATTTATTTAAATTACTATCTTCTGCTTTTCTCCCCACTGGCGACCAATGCAGCTTATCGAAAAAACATAATGAGACAGAGAAAACACCCAGCAACATAAAAAGAGACATGCAAAGTTCTACATATTTCTCCATTTTTCTCCCCCCCCCCACTTCCTCCAGGGATGCAGGGTGGCAATACGAGGCCCCCCTACCTCCATTTTATTTTTACAACAGCATTCCAAGGTAGGTGAGGGTGGGGGGGGGGACCCACACTCCTCACTACATCACACTGCAAATTATTGGCTTTAGGGGCGTATGAACGTTTTGGGGTAATATTTTAAATGAATGCCTAATGGAGGATTTGCACAAAATGGGGCTTTCTACAGAAACCCAAAGTCAGCTGCCCTTTGCAAGTATTTTTGGTTCTGTTAACTGCCATCCCCACACAGGTGAGCATTCACACAACCACAGCAAAGCCAAGCGGATTTCTCACCTCGAGGTACGAGGCCCCTGCTTGTTCTAAAAAGCATCGGTTTACATGCCAGAAGCCAAACAGGAGAACCGTGTTCCCCAAAGGTGTGGGTGAGGCCACAGGACACTTACGCCAGTGCTGACGAGGGATAGCATGATTCTTTCGTTCAGGGCCAACGTTTCTCCTTGCTTCATCTTTATCCTCTTCTTGTCTAAACACTTCATCGCATACCTGGAAAAATGGGTTGACTGAGGAAGGTGCTTCAACAGAGATTCCCTGAAAACCTAGCCCAAGTTTGTATCGTTGCATCAGGGCTGCAGGCCAGAAAGGGGGCAAAGCGGGCAGCTCCCTTGGGGTCCAGGCAGGGCTTCCAGGCTCTGGAGCACTCTGGAGCAGCCTGCAATGGGCAATGCACAGCTCAGAAGTGAGTGCCAGACCTGGCCTCCCCTGGGCACTGAGGATGGTTACCAACTAGTACTGGCAGAGCACGCAGGTAAAAGGCAAGGGAGGGGCACGAGCATGGAAACGTGATGTGCGCCGAAAGGTGATCCCCTGATGGCCGTGGGCCTCAGGGCAGGTTTGTTTTCTCATTGTGCCAACAAGCAGGGCCCTTTCCGCCACTGAAGCGCACCCCCCTTGGAGGGAAGAGAAACACTGGGAGGTATAAGGTTGTGGAGTAGAGCCAGAACAGAGATGGTCAGGTTCTCGGGGGGGGGAGGGGAGGAGGCACGACTTCTGTTCCCTAGACAGGGGCTCTGGAGCTGCAGCACCTCCCACAACACAACCTCCAAGCAAGACAGGCTGTGCCCCCCCCCCAGCCCCAAGGGGGCTGGAGCCTGTGCTCAGGCACAGAAGGACACGAGCTGAGACATCCCAGTCCCCTCAGCAGGGAATGAGCCTGCCTTCTGGAAACAGGGTGCTTCTGCTTCGGACCACAAGCTGTGGGGGCAGCAACTGTGCCTTGATTTGAAGGTAAGGAGGTCCCTGGGGACCAGGGTCGCCCTGGCAATGCAGCCCCGCTCTGGGCTTCTCGCGACTGGCCAGAGGGCACCATGCAGAAAGGGGGTTCTCCTTCCCACTGGAGAGTCCCTTCCAACCCCTGGGGAACTGGGACTGTTGAACAGAGCACAACACTCTCCTCCTCCCCCTCCTCGGGCTGATTGCTCTGCTTCTCTGGGATTTGGCTCAGACACATTAAAGCCCCCTCTCGTTAAAAACGTAAACGAAGTACTTGCATTTTTCCCGTGTCTGCTTTTCGGCAGCCATAAACTTCCCCAAAGCCTCCCCGGCCGATGATCCGATGCACACTGAAGTCATTCATGGTCAGCTGCGACGGGAAAGAAAAGCGTGGAAACAGCATCAGCTGATGACCGACACCCCCTCCCCCCTTCAAATCCATCTCCCTGTTCACAGAATGCCGTCAACGGGCATTGCACTTCACGGCACACAGTGCTGTGTGTATGTGTGGGGAGAAGAGCAGCCCACCTGGTCCCAGGTGCTGAGCACAGTAATGGGGACGTGGGGCTGCGCCAATGTCGGTGGAATGCACCGGAACTAAAACTTGGTGTGAACTGATGGAAGAAGGGGGCTCTGACCCCTTGCAACTCAGAAAGGCATTCTGGAAATCAGCAGAAGCTGCTGGAAACAGAACAGCCATGTGCAAACCATGTCAGGAGAATTAGGACAAAGGCAGAACTCCTGTGGTGCAAATCCCTGTAACGTCTGGATGCATCCCCAGGGCCCAGAACAGGGCTTAATTCAAACTCGGCCCAGTCCCAGAATTTCCCATGACGGCCGCGGATCTCACCCTGGAAGACGTGAGGCAACCGAGTGCCCCTGAGCATATGCCCCTGCCCTCCCCACTGAGGAGAATCACAACCTTCGGTGGGTGGGGTAAGGCCCCTAGAAAAGAAGGTTCCGGCCCCAGCACCTCTGATGCTCAGAAAGTGCCCCTCCTTGACATGGGAGAGACCACGGGGAAAAGAACTCGCCCCTGTGAACAGGGGTGTGCCGACTACAGACTTGCATGGGTCCCCCCACTCCACCCCCACCCCAAGCACTGTGGTTCAGCGACTGGTCTCAAATTCACAAAGCGAAAGCACAGGTTCCAGATCTCTTAACAGCGACGGCACCACTGGTCTGGGACAAATGGCCCTGCGATGGCACTCTTGCTGAGGGACAGGAGGCCCCATCCCAGCCAGCCCCGGTAGACCCCAGGGTGCCCCCCCCCAGGGAAGACCCTGCAAAGTTCTTCTCTGCCCACCCCCACCCCGCTTTCAGGGTTGTGCACCACCCCCTGCTATTACTCACGTGAATATTCAGTTCTACGTTCTTCCACTGACAAAACCGAGTAAACTTATCACTGCAAAACAAGAGTAAGGGGGGGGGCACAGACTGTAGAGTGCATCGTGGTAATGAGAATAAAAACTGTGATTTATGAGACGGCAAAGCTCCATTTTTAATGCATAAAGCTCTGTTGAACAGCAAATCTTCAGCAAGCAGGTGTTAATTAAAGACCGTTCTTCAGCATGATTTCTGGATGGTGGCAATTAGAAAAGGCACCAGGAAACGTTCCCGTAAACATGACTTAATATTTCTTATTTCTGTAAGACTCTTGTGTGTAGCATATTGGAAAAAAAACTCCAAGTACTTCTGAGGAAAAATAATTAAACTCTACATTTCATGGAACTCTCTGAAATAATTAAGGAACAGAATCAGCGCTAATGTATGTAACAGGGGAACCGGCTTTTAGTGCAGCAGCTATGATTAACTGCTGCTCCCCAAGGGACGGGGAGGCGGCCCGGGAAGGAGCTCTTTTTTATTATGATCTCGGTTCTCCTGTGTAGCGACTCAAAGGTTCTCATGTTTTGTGCGGCATCAGGAAACAAGCAGGATCAGGATTCAACCCCAGGAGCACCTTAAGAGACCAATAAGATTTCTGAGTAGGAAAGAGCCAGAGTTCAGTAGCACCTTAAAGACTAACAACGTTCCTGGCAGGGCAGGAGCTTTCGTGAGCCACAGCTCACATCTTCAGATTTTTGAGGTGACTCTCGAAAGTTCATACCCTGAAAATCTTGTTCCGTCTCTAAGGTGCGACTGGACTCAGGTCGAGCTGTTCCGCTGCAGACCAACACAGCTGCCCTCTGGAAATAGCAGCAGCTCAGGTTCAGCAAAGGTACCTCCCGTGGGGAGCAAGGTGCTGTTCTGGAACAATGAGGGCCAAATAAAAAGTAGTTTTTGTGAATGGCCTCTGAGTTCTGCCCTGGGCCTGCACCCGATTCAGGTTCTCTGCAGCCAGACGGCAGCTGCAGCTTTTAAAAAGTAAAGGAGAGTGAATTTGAGCTCGGGATTCTGCCATAGGGAGTGGAAGGGCTCCTGCCTCCACCCCCAAGCCATTTTCCTGTGCCAAAACAGCACGGGGTGGGGGAGTTATTTCTCCATTTCTGCTGCTCCACGTGGACTATTCTGTGCACTCTTTGAAAACAAGCACGTCCGAGTTCGACCCTGGGCCTGCCCGGCTCTGGCGCTGCCTTCTGGAATCCTTTCTGGGGAGAGCTCTGCCAAGCTTCCTCTGCTGCTGTCCTTGTGCTTACTCAATCCAATCATATTTCAGCCAAAGCACTTTTAGATCCCTCTTAGCTGTATTAACTGTGCTGGTGGTTTTATCACTGTTCTGCATATTTCTTTTCCAAAAGAAGAGCGATTTCATGAGCTACACCGAATCAGCAGGGCTGCTTCTTCTGACCAGCAGATGCTCTCCCGGGTCTCCGGCACCAGGGAAAGTTCTTTGCCAGCACCCGAAAGCCTTTGGCAGGAGATCCTGCTGGGGGCTGAACCCGCGACTTCCTACCTGCAAAGCAGATGCTCTGCTGCCAGGAGGCCACAGGCCCTTCCCGGAACTCCAGCGCCAAAGGAAAAGAGAAGCCACGGAGGGGCTTCAAACACGCACAGACCTTTGCTGTGAGAAGCGCTCCGACCTGCTCCCAGGAAAGCCACAGCAAACCTGGGTGGAGGAGAAGCTCTTCAGGACAAAAGGAGATCGGCTCAGGAGGGGGAGGAGTCCAAGTCAGCTGCCCCCAAAACAGACAGGGAGAGCAGGCAGACCCAGGCACGCCGCTTGGACTCTTTCAGGACAGCTCCTGGAGTCACACCTCATGGCCAATCTGCAAGGACCAGCAGGTTCCAAGCCCCCTGGACACATCCTGATCCTGCCCAGCAATTCAGATCACAGAGAAAGGCCCTCCTGATTGTTTGACCAACCAAAGAAGCTTGTTTGGTGGGTACACAAGAGAGGGCCTTTTTGATGGTAGTTCCATGATTATGGAAGAACCTCCCCAAGGAGGCACACCTGGACCCCTCATTATCGATCTTTAGGAGGCAGCTGGTTTTTATTTAGGTCTGCATCTGGTTAAGTCTATTAGCAGTCCTGGATTGTGATTTTAAATCTTGTTTTTTAATGTATTTTATTTTATGTTTTTTCCCTATGCTGGAAGTCACTTTGAGCTCCATAAGGAAAAAAGGTGGCTAATAAATGTTCTTAAAAATTAAATAAAACTTGTGTGTGGGTCAGGCTGCTTCTGATCCCTCCTACCACCCATTCCAAGGAAGAATCTGCAGAAGCTGGCAAGCCCCCCTCCCCGCCCGCCCCCACACAACTGCCAGATATAAGGCCCCCCCTCCCCCCGTACCTCTCCAGAAATTCCTGGAAAGTTTTTCCTCGGAGGCTGTCACAGATTTCTTCTATGTAGGGCTGGGGAGGGGAGAATAGAAGGAAACAGACAGATCAGCACAGGCACCTCTGAACTAAGTCTGACTAAGGCTTATCATGAGACCCCTAGAATGCTACTTCCCATGTCTGAAGGGACACACTGGATTACTCCCCGCCCAGCCCCTCACAGTTACATCCTCTAAAACCCAGGCAAACTCCTCAGCTGCACTTGGAATTCTGCAAAGCGTCCTTTACCTAGAAAGGCACATCGATTTTCAGCTAGCTGGAAAGACACTTTGCACAAGTTATGACCTTAGGCAGCTCATGAGAGGGAGGGCACCTTGGCCAACTTCTGGGCATGGAGTAGGGGTCACTGGGGGTGTGGGGGGGTAGTTGTGAATTTCCTGCATTGAGCAGAGGGTTGGACTAGATGACCCTGGTGGTCCCTTCCAACTTTATGATTCTAAGTTCAGAAAAGTCTGATCCACATTCAGGCATTAATATTTTAAAATCACGATTTTAGCACAAGTAGCGGGGTTGACACAGCTGGTAAAACACGGAAGTGCCTAAAGGGAACAATCGTGCTACACACCAGTGGTGTGAATGGGGAATGCCAGAAGGCCCCCGACTGGCCCATGGCCCACTCCCAAATGGGGCAGCACCTGCTCGTCAAAGGCAGCGGACCCTGCCCCTCCAGAACACCCCACTACTCACGCAGAGCAGAGAGGGTCTGGGTGCTCGGAGGGATTTCCCTCCCCAAGCCAACCTCTCTGGTGACCCCTTTTCTCCCCTTCCCAGGAGAACCTCTTCCAGCTTCCCTTGCTGGATTTAACCCAGCCCTGGATCCACGCTGTTCTGTAAAAGCAGGCCTCTCCTAGCCATTCCACAGGGGAAGCCACTTTAAGCTACAGATAGACATTTTTCACATCCTCCCGCCTTTGATAGCAGACATGTCCAGCTCAACAGCAGCATGAATTCTGCTCCTTCTCCCTCCTCAATGCAAAAGACTTCTGACTTTTAATAAACATTTCTTTCTGGACACTTAAACGACACTTATTATTTTAACAGCTTATTTGGTGTCAGGCCTTTGCCTTTTAGCGGGAGCAAAGGCTCTTGACATGAGCTAGGCCAGGTTCTGGCTGCGAGACATGTCCTTGGTTCTCATGCCTCTGAACGTCTGTGTACAGTTTCGCTCATCCTGTTTTTTGCAGCTGAGATAATGTTTCATCTGCCTTTCTTGGGAACTGCTTATCTCGGGGTTGCTTAGCGATGTTTACTTTTCCAGTCCGTAGTGTCTTAAGCATGTAACCTGTCTGTGTTCCCCATTACTGGCCTCACCTGCGTGGTAGGCAGTCAGTTCTTTAATCTGTCTTTTTGCTCCTAATAAAGTATTACTGCTTCAGAGCTACCTGCCTGGATGACTTTGCTTTTGGGATGCTAGGGACAGACGCCTGATCCTGACATTTGGGATCTTTTTTTTTATAGCCAGTTCAGTTCTTCAGACTTTTTAAAAAAATAATGCTGTGCCCAAGGTGGGGAGGAGGCAGTTTCCGGCAACCACGGACAGCCAATCAGCACCCTGCACAGCCAGGTGAGGAGGTGACAAAGGGCTTTTGGATTGGCTGGCCTTTGTGACACTCTCCAGAGCCATCTTCTCCTGAAAACAGCCAGCCGTTCCCAACTCACTCAGAAAGCTGTCTGCACTCCTCTCTAGGAATGAGAGACTGTCAGCCCACTGCAGAGTTATCCCTGAAGGGTTTTGGTCTCTGAACTCTGACTCTCACCTGGAAAAGGTTTGGCGGGACTTGCTTCTTGGCAAGGTGGGACTGCACGTGATCAACGGTTTGCTTCGAGAAGGGCTGCAGGGAAAAAGGGCATTTTTCAACAATGGCTCGAAGACTCTTCCAGAGGGACAGGAGGAGCCATGGCTTGGTGGTAGAGCCTCTGTTTGGCATGCAGAAGAGCCTAGGTTCAGTCCCCGGCATCTCCTGCTAAAAGGATCCGGAAGCAGGTGATGTGAAAGACCTCTAGCTGAGACCCTGGAAAGCATCTGCCAGTCAGAGCAGACAATACTGACCTCAATGGACCAAGGGTCTGATTCCGTAGAAGGCAGCTCCATGCGCTTATAGGTTAGTTGTGGCTGCCTTGCCTTTGAAAGAGCTGGGAGGCTGCCAAGCTGGCATTTCCTGCCCAAGCTCCCTCCTCTGCAGGCCAAAAGCAAACATTTGTTTCCAGGGCTCCACGTGAGCACAAGGAGGTATTAATCTCCCGGACAAGAAACCCACAGTGAATCAACAGGATGTTTTTCTCTGGCGTTAAAGGCTATTTGAAACAGGGTTCCTCCAGGCCAGAGAATTTCCGGAGTAGGGGTAAAGCAGAACCAGGGGGGCTGTGGCACTGGCCCCCCATCAGCCCCCTGGCTTTGGAGCACAACTCTGGGGCTGGGGCGCAGCATCCCAGGCACGTACGTACGTACATGTGAGCAAGACAGCAGCTCCTTCATGACGAAGGTGTCGTAGATCTGCCGGCTCCGGCGGACACGATCCTCTTCGGAGTCCAGCTTCTCGTACTCTTTGATCTGCAAGGCACAAACGTCCTTTCTCACCGCTGCTCCCTCGTTACAGATTTCTGACCAAGTGGCCGGAGCAAGGGAATGCCGGCGACGGGGAGACACGGGGCACAGTGTGGCGCTGAATCCTGATCTGCGTTCTGCCCAGTCCAGAGGCCCAACGGCCCCCAGGTGTCCCAGTGAATATCACGCTCAGGTGAGCGGCACCTACTGCTGGAGAAAAAGACTTTTAGCAGGAGGTCTGGGGCTCAGAATTTGCCTGCGTGGGGGCCTGGAAAAAACTGGGAACAACCGCGCCCCATGTGCTCAGATTGTTAAGAGGCAGGAGAAGCTGAACAATTCCCCAGCATCCCCGGAGGCACAGCTTGGGTTCTGCCAGCAGACATTCCTGGCTGCCCTACAAATCCTCCCCCACCCGAGACTGTGAAAATGCAACAGAAGAATGGGGGGGGGGAGCAAACACACCTTGGTCTGCTATGTGCAAGGCTGACTTCTCCTCAGTGGCTAACATCTTGCCCTGAATGTCCCCTTGTCAGACTTTCCTAGAAATCAGTCTGTGTGGGGGGGGACCCCATCCTCTAGGCCAGAAGCCCCCAAATACCAACACAAACACACAGAATTCACACGTGCTGGTTCTCGGCCCCAGCACAGAAGCCGGATTTTGAGGCTGATCTTGGCAGCTACAAATGTCTGCAGACACCAGGCATCTGGCCAGACAATATGCCAGAGCATGTGTCTCTCTCTCTCTCTCTCTCTCTCTCACACACACACACACACACACACAGAGTCTTTGGCTTTCCTTAAGACAGCAGCCTGGCCAGGGGGTTCTGGGTGCTTCCCAGGCCTGCTGGCTGAATTTTCATTCTCACTGTTCCAAAGAACAGTCTGGTTCCACGTGCTCAACCTCTCCTGTGACAAAAGTCTGTACGAAATCTTGCATTTCAGAACTGACCAGCTGCACATTGAGACATGCTGTCCCACACATCTCCCCGCTTGCTACGGCACTCTCCCAGAGGCAAGGAGGCCAACCGGGATTTCTCCAAGTGACCACCCTCCAAGTCCTTCCTACCATCCAAGGCTGGCCCCTGGCCCCTTCACACCCCTGCCTAGCAGATTCTGGGCTACTATGGGAACAGCCTCAGATGGTGCTGCTGCAGTCGTCTTGTTTGTGGGCTTCCTGGAGGCACCTGGCTGGCTGCTGTGTGAACAGACTGCTGGACCTGATGGGCCTGGGTCTGATCCAGTAGGGCTTTTCTTATGCTCTTAAACCTTCCTTAATGCTGGAGAGTACAGTGGGTGGGGTGGGGCCACAACACGTCTTCTTCACTTGACCGACTCAGCTTCAACCACCAGTTCCTCTCACCGGTTACCCTGGGAAAGAGGCGCCTGCCTGTCCCCAGGTCCACAGCAGTGCTGACCCCAGAAAGGAAGAGGCTGCAGAGGAGAGGAGTCCTGCCACAGAGACACAGGCCAGCCCTGCTGATCATTGATGGCCGGAACCATCAGACTCCGCTGGCATCGACGCCCCCACTGCATCTCTTAACTCAGCAATACCACCAGAAATAAATAAGATCTGAAGCGTCTGCAAATCCAAAGCTCCTATGTTCGTGGAAGAGACTGCCCGCTGCATCTCTGCATGATTCACGAGTCTGGGCTTGACTCTTTCCAATCTGCCACCGCTGAGGGAAGATAATTCTGCCCGAATTGCCCTGCATCTGATGCAACTGGATTAGTCAGGCATCCTGGATCATTTGTTCACTCCCAGTGCAGAATCATCTCCTCCCCCTCGTCCCACCATAAGGAGGCTGCCTGTTGTATCTGTGCATAAGTTGCTGCTCCGGCCTCATCCCTTTCACTCTCACAGAAATGCTGGGGGTGGGCTCCTTAGAGAGTGAAACATTCTTACTCCAACACACTCTAAACATAAGCTGTTTGGGAGCCAAGAGTGACGTGCCCTCCAATTTTAATTTGGCTTATCAGAGGGTTTTTTGGGGGGGAATTAAGAGTTTCCATTTGCCCCTTCATGCCCCAGCGCTGCCATCAGGTTGCTCCCCGCACATTACTGCTTCCTTCTCTTGGGACTCTGGGCCAGCAAGAACTGTTTCAGGCCAGGGATATTCACCCCCATTACACACTTCCCTCTCAACATGTCATGCAGCATGCCTCTCTCTTTGGCACACAATGCACAGGGTGGCAGCTGCTGTTCCCTGGGAGGGCAAGAGGAGTCACGGGCTTGACACCAGTCCTCCAGTGAGCATGCGCCGCTCCAGAGCAGGGCTGCTGCAGCCACTGGGGCCACGTGGACCTGGCGAGCCTCAGAGTCCAAAGAGGCTCTTTGCTCTCTTTCCTACACAAGGCAAAGCATTTTCTTAAACGCCAAAATTAGAAAGTGCAAGTTACCTAAGAGCAAAAAACCACACATTTGACAGCTGCAGCTGAATCATTCCCAATAAGTGTTTGATCGTGACTCACGAAGCAACAAATGAGATTCCTCGAGTGTGGAGGCTTGCCACATCTGACAGTCTGTTAATCCGATCCCATTTCTTCACTGCTTTCACTCTGTGCTTATTTCCAGCAGGGAAACGCGCCAGGAAGTTTCAACAGGATTCTTGCATTTCTCAGCACAGACCACCCATTCTGCCCCTTCCAGCAATGCTCTCCCCCCACCCCATCCTCCGGTCACCCACCCCGCCCCCATAGCCTCACCTAGAGGTGCCTGCCTACCCTCCTGCACCTAACAATTTTTAAAAGATGACTAGAGGGGAGGAGGGAGCGGCAGCGTCACTCCTTCGTGGAACTGCGGCACGCTCGATTCCTTATTTATTGCAAGGCGGGCAGAAGAAACTGATCAGAGTTGCACAGAATTGCAACGGATTAGACTGGGGCAGGGAATGAGTGTTCTTTTTGTCATCCATATCACTTGATAAACCCAATTCCTTTGCCTGAGAGCCAGCGTGGTATAGTGGTTAAGAGCGGTGGTTTGGAGCGGTGGACTCTGATCTGGAGAACTGGGTTTGATTCCCCACTCCTCCTTCGCATGAGCGGCGGAGGCTAATCTGGTGAACCAGGTTGGTTTCCCCCCTCTTCCGCATGAAGCCAGCTGGGTGACCTTGGGCTAGTCACAGACCTTTCTCAGCCCCACCTACCTCCCAGGGTGTCTGTTGTGGGGAGGGCAAGGGATGGTGATTGTAAGCCGGTTTGAGTCTCCCTTAAGTGGTAGAGAAAGTCGGCACATAAAAACCAACTCCTCTTCTTCTTCTTTCCCCTCCTTGGATCTACTGCCATTTCCACAGCAGTCAGAACTAAGGATAATGTCCCTTCCCAGACATTTAAGAGGTTGATCTGCAAAGGGTGGAACAAGCGAACGCCAAATGCCTCCCCCCCCCATCGCCCCTTCAAACCACTGGACTCCCCGTACTGAACAAGGATCCGGCCATCACTAACCCACTAACCACTAACCCCTTACCTCTTCATAAAACTTCAGCTGTGGGACCCCTTCTTCCACGTCATTCAGGCAAAAGTCTTTGAACAGCAGAAAACCTGGAAAGTAAATTGGAAGCATACAGTCAACTGAAATGGCCCCAGCAAATGAACACTCAAGTAATAATGATCCATCCCAGATAAAAACCAGGGATGCTGTGGAATCTTGCTGGCATGAGTCAAAAATCCCTACTTCAATTTTTCCTTCTTCCTGGTGAAAACCAAATCTCTCGTCTTTTTGCTGAACCCTCTGTTGTTCCTCATGCTGAATCCTCCCCCCACCCCATGCAGATTTTTAAACACTGGGTTGCATTCCACGGATCTGTTCTGCTAACAGTGGCACATACACACACACACAGCATGGGCTGCCTTCCCCGGCCTCTTGCAACAAGGGGAAATGGCCACCAGTAGAGGAACAGATCCATAAGAGTCAGCGTGGTGTAGTGGTTTGGAGTGGTGGAGTCTGATCTGGAGAGCCGGGTTTGATTTCCCACTCCTCCACATGAGCGGCGGAGGCTAATCTGGTGAACTGGATTTGTTTCCCCACTCCTCTGCATGAAGCCAGCTGGGTGACCTTGGGCAAGTCACATTCTCTCAGCCCCACCTACCTCACAGGGTGTCTGTTGTGGGAAGGGGAAGGGAAGGCGATTGTAAGCCAGTTTGAGTCTCCCTTAAGTGGTAGAGAAAGTCAGCAGATACAAACCAACTCTTTTTCTTCTTCTTCATAAGATCCAGCACATTACTTCTAGGTCAATCGATTAGCATTATACATGACAGTTATAAATGATGAATGGTATTTAAGCATGTATAAAACAAACCATTAAAAGACTGATTTCAAATAGATGGATTTCACATCAAAATGGTCAATGAAATGAAAATCTGTGTGTCCGTCCCTAACAAAATCCCACAGTTTGAGCAAAGAAGGGGGGTTTTTTTGTCTGTCCTGAACCTGTTGCCCATCAAGTTCTGCGGGTGCCCTTCAGTTCCAGGTCCCTCCATCCTCTCATGAGTAATTTTATAAGCCTCTACCACATCTCCCCGTAGTTGTCTTTTTTCTAGACTGAGAAGTCCCGGCCTCTCCAGTCTCTCCTCACAAGGAAAGGGGCTCTAACCCCAAAATCTCCTTCAGTGCAACACTGCAAGGTAAGGCAGGGACCCTCTACCACAGACGCCATGCAAAAGTTGATGTGACCGGCTTTGCCATAATGAAAAAATAATGTGCAAATTAGACTTGAAGTTGAAGATGAGGAACATCCAGGGATCCAGTGCCTACTTTATCTCAGTTCCCACAATGCCTCGTTTTTTAATAAAAGCTTGACCACTGAGGATGGCTGGTTTTGCTCAGAGCCTTATGGCTATTTGTTGTGGCAGAATCGTTGGTGGACGAGGGATAAAATGGGTGAAAATCCAAAAACTGCCCAAGAGGCAGTAAGTCTGTTCATGTCTTTTTCATTTTGTTTTCCCCTGTATTGTAATAACATCACTACCCACCTGGAAGTCATAACTGAATCTGTGCTGTCCTGGATTCAAATCCTCACTTAAATCTTCTGTGGCTAGGAAACTTAGATGACAGCAATATAACATTCTACAATGTTTCTGGCAGGAAGTCTGAAGATGCACCCATGTGATTTTCTAGCATTTGTTCTGCAGCGAATGTTATTAACAAACCTAAGATGCTGAGTAAACAAAATGCACAGCAGATTTCTTGGTCTGCTAAAACGTTTGTGACAGAAAAAGTCCAGCACAGTGACAAGAAGCCATCAATCAATGAACGGCGTTAAAAAGGGCTAAAATGTGATGCTAATGAGTAAACGGGCTCTCATAATTAGGTCAAGGATGTGGAAAACTGTGAGACGCTTTGAGGGATTGAGGGAGAAAAACTATACGTTACTAACATCTAAATAAACCTCAGGAAAACACACTCTTGCCCCTGTCTCTGTTAAAGAGAACTTGTCCTTTTCAACGTCAACAGAAGGTTTTGAAGATACACACAACTCAACACACGAACAATATACTTGACTAGTACACAGTGCATTTCCAAACAGAGTTATGGCCTTCCAAGTCCACTGAAGCCAATACGCTTAGAAGAAATTATACTAGTAAATGTAAAAATTATACTAATAACAAAGTAAAACTATACACTGCACATTTTTAAATACTTTATACATGTCAGGAGCCCCATGGTGCAGAGTACTGCAGTCAAAAAGTTCTGCTCACGACCTGAGTTCGATCCCGACGGAAGTCAGTTTCAGGTAGCCGGCTCAAGGTCGGCTCAGCCTTCCATCCTTCCGAGGTCAGTAAAATGAGGACCCGGCTTGCTGGGGGTTAAGGGAAGATGACTGGGGAAGGCACTGGCAAACCACCCCGTAAACACAGTCTGCCTAATAAATGTCATAATGCGACGTCACCCCATGGGTAAGAACTGACCCGGTGCTTGCACAGGGGACTACCTTTACCTATTAAACAATAGGTAGCCCCCGACTACTTTTACCAATACACGTCTTTGTATATATTAACAAAATGTAGAATTTTTTTTAATTGCATGGTGAACATGTTGGCCAAACGAACCCCATTCCTCACTCCAAGTTCCATGTACCTCAAGTATTCATTTAAAAATAGATTTGCCACACAAGGCTGGTGTTGCAAAACCGATCTCCCCCCCCCCCGCAAATGTCCTGTAAACGGAGGGCGGGGGGGTGACAGGCAAGGCCCCACCCGCAGCAGCCGGACAGAGCACGGACGGGCCGTTATTCGCTGTTATTCACTATTCGACCTCCATGCCCAGCCGCTGGGAGAAACTGCTTGTGGTTTAGGAGTGGGATGTCATTAACATGCTGACGACACCCAGCCCTTTTTTTTCACCCTCCAAATTGCCAGATAATACGTTAAAAGCCTCGAGCCGCTGCCTGACTGCTGCGGTTAAACAAACTGAAACCGAACCCTGACAAGGTGGAGACAAGGCTGGTTGGGGAGTCTGGACGGACAGTACGCTTCTCACGTTCACTGGAGTTCAGCTGGCCCTTGCTTGACTCCTGGGAGTTATACTCGGGCCCCATGTTGTTGCTGAAGAAGCAAGTGAGTGCAGCTGGAAAAACCACTTTTGGGAGGGGCCGTGGCTCAGTGGTAGAGCCTCTGCTTGGCATGCCGAAGGTCCCAGGCTCAATCCCCGGCATCTCCAGTTAAAGGGACCAGGCAAGTGGGTGATGTGAACGACCCCTGATGGAGACTCTGGAGAGCTGCTGCCGGTCTGAGTAGACAATGCTGGCTTTGATGGGCCAAGGGTCTGGTTCAGTTTAAGGCAGCTTCATGTGTTCATGTGCTCTCCACCTTGACTAAGTATTGAATATATTTCTATTTTCCCCCAATATTTCCAATTTTTTCCCAGGGAAAAAAACAAGGAAAAAACAGGGTTGGGCTTCACAATTTCCAGAGATTTTACATTTCTAGTTATGAGGCAGGGGGTCTGATCACAACTAACCCACAAGGTGTGCATGAAGCCATCTCCTGATGCTGGGCCTAAGACAGCAGAAAATTAGGAAAGACTGCGCTAAGGTCTCCCCCAACATGGATTTGCTGTTCCTGGCCCCATTTCTCAGACTTCCTGGTGTGCAGTGAACGGCCCCACCAGGAGAGCAAAAACTCTCCTGCTGACAGAGGGCTCTTTCCCAGCAAGAGAGGCAGCCGGTCTGGATGTACCATGACACAGGCAGCAGTGCGGTAAATTTGTTTCTGCAGAATGCAGCTCCCCGCAAGGGCAGCTTCAAACCCAGTGGAGAGGAATGTGAACCTAAAGCAAACATGTACAATCACAGAGCTGGTTAACAAGGCTGAGAATGAGAACGCCACCAGCTAATCCCCTTGGGAAGCAGAGACAGACCGTTTACCCAAGAGAAGCTGAACTGCCGGCTGCGACCTCTGCCCTCAGCTGAGCCCCTCACGGGAAAGGGAAGGGTGGCCAGGCCTCCCAGCATATCTTTAGAATATCTTTAAAGATCTTTCAGGCGCTACTGGCCTCCAGTCTTGCTCTTCTACTGCAGGCCAACACAGCTACCCACCTGAAACGGGAGAATAACGAAGGCCCTCCGAGGGAGCACATTCCCCAGAGAGCAGGGCTCCCCAGTGAAGTCCGACCACCCACCGACTGAGAATGTGATGGAGGAAGCCCCATGCAACAGGTTGTCACTTGGGCACAGATTCCACCACAGGTTGAGTCCAGCACCAGATCTCAGATCTGGGCCTATCCCATGCAGAGGCTTCAAAACAGAGATGCGCGTCCAGCATTTCATGCCAGGCAGATGCCACTTCCATGGATGCTGAACAGCTTGTGTTGGAGGGTATGTTGAGAAAACAGCTGCCATCTCTGCAAATTCAACAAGACCTTCACGGAGACCCACCCACGGAGAGACACTTTTACTGGGTCATCAGGTGGTGGCAAACCAGCTCTGGGAGGGCATCTGTCATATCCACTGACCGCTGACCCAAAAGCCACATCACAGCGGCAACATCTTTAAAATCAGAGACCTGCTCTCACAGGTTGTCTACAAGGTGCGATCATCTCCCCGATGTTATTTAACAACCCTTGCCCAGATTGTCCAGAGTTTCGGGCTGGGATGTCATCAGTACATCATCTGTTAGGAAAGCAAGTGTCAACAAACTCTTGGGCAGGTATCTTACCCAACACAAGAGGATCTCCCCCCTTACCATGAGAGGCTGCTGGCTACCTTCCGGAGTACAGGGCTTGTGAGTCCATTATTCAGAATTACGAACCCGCTGGAGTTTTCAGCAGCTCCAACAAGGAACCGCGTACACTCGGCTGGATGTGATCCATCTCCCCCCCATTTCAGAAATCGCTTCTGAATCTTTTCGCCCCTGAAATCCAATGGCAGAACCCTCATTCCAGCATTTTTCTATTACACACTCTCCAAAGGCCTAGTTTCTAAGCCCCCAAGTCTCTCTTAATCAGTTACTCAGGTGAGACCACCTAATCAGTAACACACTGTTAGTACGTGTCAATTAAAAAGGCAGACACAAAACCTGAGAACACAAGAATTTAAGATTATTTTGGGAAGGCCCAGAAGGCTGTCAGCCTGACCTGAGGAAATGCTTGGCATTTGCTGACGGATTGACAGACAGCCCTTGTGGCTCTCACTGCACAAGAAAGACAAATATTTGCTAGAAGATTATTGTCATTTTCCATGCAGGTCTTATCAAGGCAGGCCCATATTGGTTCCCAGGGTATCATAATAGGAAACACGGACCTGGACTGTACAGATGGGGTGAGGTGCCTTCCCCCCATGCTACTCTGCACATTTATCATAAGCCAACACCACCTTCTCTTCGCATCGCAACAGCCAGCAGGGACCAGAACTCGGTCACACCCAGGCACCGATCCACACAAGAACCTTGACTACAGCACTGTGCCATGTCTCTCCTTCACCTCTCTATTTTCAAGCAGCATGGCCTAATGTACCTCTGCACCACCTAAGCTTTAACCCTCTCGACTGCCCCCCACTCCAAGAAACTCTGTGAGGGGCCGGGGTCCCACAGACCATTCCCAAGCCCCCCAGCAAGATGTAGATTCCCCAGGCCATGCAGTGTGCTGGAAGGAAGCCAAAGGAATCCAGCTGAAGTCTGAAGTTTGTAGGAGAGACATCCTAGACGATGCTTGGTTGAGAAAGGCATGGGGGCCCAATCCTCCACGGGTCACCCAGCTCCACTTGGCGCTTCCTTCCCCCCTGCGATCACCACCCTCCGTGGCTTTCTCTGGGTTTCACAGTGGTGGCCTCCTGCACCTTGGAACTCAACAATCTCTCGAAGGCACAGGTCAAATCAGAAACCAATTTCAACTTGCCCAGTATGTGCAATTAATGCAGGTAGATACGCTGCCTTTGCAAAAACAAAGCATGCAGCTCACAGAAAACTCCCGATAGCAGAGCACCTCATCCCATCTGCTGCCCTAATGAAGGCTAAGCCATTTCCAGGAAACCCCAAAGCCTTTGAAAGCGCCGCATGTGACATCTTGTTGACTCTCTCTAGCAACATGGGATGCGGAGATCCAGTAGTAAACTCCTTAAATCCCAGTATGACTGTACTGGAACAAAATCAAAAAGTTGCAGAGATTAATTGTCCTTTGTAAAAAGCACAAGAGGCTGGAGGATTAATGCAGACAACACACACACCGCACACAGCAATTGGGAAGGATTATTTTTCACAGGCCCCATTCATAGACAGGGCTTTGCAGACAAATGTCCATCCTTCAGCTTGCAAAGGCAACCCTTGACTCAGACTTCACACATGCCACCGCTGCACCCACGGGACAAATGCAACCAGACCCGGCAGGGGGAGGCTCTACCCTGCTGCTGTCCCCCACCAGTCTGAAGACAGCCCCCCTCCCTGCCCATCCATCAGGAGCTCCATAAACCTCCTCCTTTAACTCCCCTTCCTAGAAATACCAACCTGGGGAGGAGGGAGAGAGGCTGTGAAGGACTTGCCAGGCCCCAGGACACTGCTGGGGGGGGGGGGCTTTGTTTGGCATGGCCAAGCGCCAGCTGGGTAGACCAACTGTGTCCCAAGGGAGGCAGCAGCGACTACGCCAGCCCAGGAACCACCTGGTGCCAACCTTATTCGCAGCACACACAGATCCCACTCCAGAAAGCCTCCTTGTACACATGGGGAGTTCTGCCAGGGCTGGAGGGAAACGCCCCGGCTTCTCATGCACACCCCCAATTTGACGTTCAGCCCAAACAGTAATTTTGACTTCCTTTCCCAAAGAGCAAGTCAGGCCATGAAATGTCGCCCGCTGACCCTCGCTGCCTTGGACTGGGCTTTTCTTTTCTTTTTTAAAGCACAGAATATTTATTCTACATGGTCAGCCAGTTAAACACACAGTTTGTCCTGGGGGGACGGCAAGGGGGGGGAGGCCTTGGCCACGCTGCCATAGAGCTCAGTACAGTCTACTCTGACTGGCAGCTGAGCCCTCCAGGGTCTCAAGAGTGAGACCTTCTCTCTAATTGGAGATGGCAGGAGTTGAACTCAAGGCTTCCCCTGGTCAAAACACAGGCTCTCCCTAAACTTGACACTCGAGTACAAGGACCATCGGCCAGGTCCAGTACAGCTGCTCTTCTGTTCTGATGCCCCGGAAGTCATGGCAGTTTAAGGGAGGACGTTCCTTGTGCCCAACAAGCCCATCCTGCAGGTGGCATAACATTCTGCTGCCAGGGCCTCCCCCGCCCTTGCGAGATGGAGAGCTCTGATGCTCACGGGGCTCTCTTTGGTTCCTGAAGGACAATTTCGTGACTTCAAAGAGTCACGAGGGCACTGATCTCACATGGAGACTAAACCACGGCTTTAGCAAGGCTTGTAGGAAGCAGGGCTTGACCAGCGAGCACAGAGTACGGCTGACCAGGCCAGCCCTTCTTGGACGTGCGTCACCCCACCCGTGAGCTCAGCCCAGGGAGGTGGCCTTCGGAAGGGCCTCGGCTTGCGCAGCAGCCGGCAGCTCTCCCCTTCTGCTGTGTGCAGTCCCAAAGGCCCCCACCTCCATCTGCCCAGACTCTCCATTCACACAACTGGTTGTGCAAGAGCCCTGGTCCGAGGGCACCCTCAGCGGGCACAGGGGCTTGGCTGCAGCAGAAACCGGAGTTACTGCTGGGGGAGGCGGAGGAACAGTCCTCCCCCTTTACTGAAGGCCAGACAACACACGCTCCAATTCGTGGGGGTGGGATTCAGCCCCACACTGCAGAACCCCCCTGTAGCTTGGAAGCAGACTCTCCCATGGAGAAGCTTCAGCGCAGCAGGAGAAGTCTCTGTGCAAAAGACAAAAGAGCAAGAGAAGGCACCCACCAGAAAGACGACGACGACAACTTGGTTTTTATATGCTGACTTTCTCCACCACTTAAGGAAGACTCAAACTGGCTTGCAATCACCTTCCCTTCCCCTCCCCACAACAGACACCCTGTGGGGTAGGTGGGGCTGAGAGAGTGTGACTAGCCCAATATCACCCAGCTGACTTCATGTGGAGGAGAGGTGAAACAAGCCCTGTTTTCCAGATTAGAGCCCACCGCTCATGTGTAGGAGTGGGGAAACCAACCTAGTTCTCCAGATCAGAGTCCACCGTTCCAAACCACCGTTCTTAACCACTACGCCACCCTGGCCCGGGATCTACAGAACAAGTGCAAACCCACACAAGGCCAGATTAGGCATCCAGAACCCGAGTCCCTGGAAAGGTGCCAACATGATAAGGCTCTGCCAAAAGTGAGCCTGTAGGAGGTCTGTGCTGAATCAGCTGCTGGAGATGGGCCAGCTGGGGAAGGCACAGCCAGTGGGAAGGCCGACTTCCCCTTCCTTGCTTTGCATTTCTCCCTCAGGGCCCCTGGTGTCCATGAAGCCCCACACAAGCCCCAGAAACTTGGCAAACTCCTTGTCAAGCAGAAAAAACCCCACCTACCCCCCCACCCCGCCAACCTGCCCCAGTGACATTCTGGCTCTCAGAGCCTCCTTTGTTTTGGTGATGGCGACCGTGCCAACAGCAGCCTGGTATTTTCACTGTCTGCCAGGAAGACCGACATGGCCAAGCGGCTGCTATGGGGCATGGGGGGACCCAGAGACTCCGGACCTGCTGAGACAAATATCCAGAGTGTGGCATTATTTCTACCGCCGCTACAAGAGGCAGAGGCACCTCTGTTCGGATGGTGTAGCTGTGTAACTTGAGTATTTCTTTTTTACTTATGACTTCTTAAAGGTTTGAACAGTATTAAATTGTTTCAAGCCACCTTAAAAGACCTGTCTGAAATCCGAAAGTTGGCAAAGAAAATTTTTAATGCGATGTTTTTGGCTATGTGCTTTTTAAAAAAGGCCAACTTCTGTACTAAAATGAAGTCAGTTTCTTTGACTTTCTGAAACGGACACACTCGCTGTGCCTATACTCTGCATGATTTATTCAAGTGGAGGAGCCAAGAGCAAAGTGCCCCCCCCCCACGCTTGGGCAGGTGGACCAACCCGGGGGAGACCAACCCAGGAGGTCTCGTCTACTTTTTGTTGTTGTTGTGTTTTTTAATGCCATGTCTTATGTAAATTTGTTTAAAAGTGTGCTTTTTGTAAGCAGCTTTGAGGAGGAAAGCAGGATAAAAATACAATAAATAAGGGGTGGCCTTGCTTGGACAACATGAAGATTCAAGATGGGGGTGGGGGAGGGGGGAGCACACTCCACGCAGAGTCCTCCAGCGCCAGGCTCATTCAAATGCACACCAGCTGCACGTGAGCTCCCACGGCTCGGTTCAGTGAGGCATGTTCAGGAGAGCTCCCTGGCAGACCGGTGCCCCGTTTCCGTTCTCCTCCCCCACTCCTTTGGCCTTGAGGACAAGTCGAGGCCCCGGTGGGCCGGGCGTCCCCTTCCTCAGGCTCCAGGCAGCCCTCCCCTTTCCCTGCGGCGTGCACAAGGCATTCACAAGGCCGTCAGTCCTCCCAGCCGCACTCATGCCCAGATGGGGAACGGTGGCATCCCGCTCTCTCCTGGCAGGAGGCGTTGCCTTCAGAGCAAGAAATGCCGCGTGCCTTTTGGGCACCCCCAGGAGAGCGGCTTCAAGAGGCGACGCTTCAGCACAGGCAGTGAACGTCAACAGAGGACTGCAGCAACCTGGAACTACAGATCTGGGCTGCAGGAACTCGTGGGTCGTATTTCCTTTCCACAAAGCTGCTTCCGGGGCAAACGCTTTAATCGACTCTTTACTCCCGAATCCAAGCCAAGGCGCCGCCTCGCCTCCGGCCTCCGCTCTGGAATAAGATCCCGGCAGACAAAAGACTCTGAAGAGCTCAAGGTCGCCGGGGACAACCTGAGAGCAGCTTCCTTGACAGGCCAAGGACTCGGCAGCCGAAGCAGCTCTTTATTTGGTGTCAGGGCTGGACGCCGCACTGGTGTGTATTTGAGCAATGCTAGGCAACAGCGCATTGATTATGCAGGGGGTGCGTTGCAGCAGGGAGACCGTCGCACCAACGTGCATTCCACATCGACAGGACTCTTTCTCCAACACAATATGCCTGGCAAGCAGTTCAAGCAATCCATCAGAGAATGGGGGGGATGCTTTATTGGGGCGGGGAGACTAATTGCAACGTTCTGTGGGCAAGCGCAACCTGCTTTATTAATGCCGCCATTTGCTTTTTGGATATTCCAAATGACGCCACCAAAATATTTGCAAGCAGCAACCGTGACTCAAAGCTGGCATGCGACCCTTTCAGGGGACATGCAAGATGGGCCGGGTGGGCATCCCTGGACATGGCCCCCTCAGCTGCTGCTGCTTCGCTGCCCTGACACACGTTGGTGCTCAGCAACCCCCTCCCCTCCTGAGCACTCCCTTGCAAAGCACCCCTTTGCTACGTACAAACTGAATTGTGAGTGCTCTTTAAAGTTTATACAATTTTTCCACCCCAAAAGGTATTCCAGCCAACTTCCAAAATAGCAAAACAACATAAAGCCACACCAAAGAGCAGCAGCAAGAATAAAAGAAAAGCTGCTGCGTTAAAATATGAACAATAAAAACGAGAAAAAGATGGAGGGCGCCCCCCCACACAACCGCCCCCCCCATTACCCCCACAAGAGGTTGGGCTAAACAGCACAGGGTTTTTCCAGGTCCCTCAAGGTGGCAGAAGGTGGGAGAAACGCTGGTTTTTGACATGCGGTTCTGATCAGCAGTGAGGCAACTCACCAATCTTCTGATTGAAGATCTTGTCAAAAGTTAATTCTCCTCTTTCCTCCAGATATTTTTGCATTACGCTGCGGATACTGAAAGAGAAAAACACAGCAAAGGGCTTATACTTCTTGCTGCCCGTAGCTCAAGACGAAAAGACACGCGAGTCTGAGAGCTCCCGGTCAGAGCCTGGGCAATAGCCTGGGCCTCTTTGTGCCCACTTCAGAGGTGCAACAGCCACCCTCCTTCAGCCTGGCCTGCCTCTTAGGGCTGTTGTGAAGGCAGAATGGGAAAGGAGAGCCCTCTTCACTGCCTTGAGTTCCTTGCAGGATGAAAGTGAATGCATTAACAGAGTGTTGCAAAATTCCACCCCCCTTGCGAGCCTCTGTCCAAGGAACAGAATCCAGGCTGGGGTCACCAAGGACAGGAAGCGGCTAACACACACACACACACCCTTCAGGTTCCTCCCCAGGGTCAGAAGCCCCGGCAGTCACTCCTATGGGGAGATACAAAGCACTGCCGGGAGAGGGGCACGTAAAGAAGCCAATGAGTGTCAGGGGGCTGCCCCCCCACCCCTAACTGGCAGATTCAGACTGGGGGTGTCACCTCGCAATGCTCATACCCCACCTGCCACAGTAAAGGGCTTTCTTTCACTCGCCTGAAGTTCACCAACGGAGAGGGTTGGCTAGAGGGATGGCTCCATTCATAGCGTCAGAGTTGGAAGGTACCCATAGAGGCCATCTAGTCCAACCCCCTGCTCAATGCAGGATCAGACTAGAGCATCCCTGTCAAGTGTTTTTCCAGCCTCTGCTTAAAGACTGCCAGAGAGGGGAAGCTCACCCACCTCCCTATGTAGCCGATTCCACTGTGAACTACTTTCACTGTAAAAGAAAAGAAAAAATCCAAATACCCAGCCAGTAACTTTCTACCCGCAATTTAAACCCATAATGAATCACAAAGTGCTTGTTTGCTCAATTCAGAACACACAGGGCCCACAATTCCCCCTTCCTGCCATTAAAGGGGTCCCACTGTTTTTCAATTATAAGAAGCAAGCACCACTAAGCACCAGCTCACAAAGGATCCATCTTCGGCCTCCCAAAAGAAAGCAGGAGATCCAATGAGAATGGGAGCTGGGCTACCCATGCTTTTGCAACTGTGGCAGGCCCGGAAGAAAGAACAGGCTCTGAAGGGAGGCTACCAAGAGGGGCGTCTGGACGGACCCTTCCTCAGCCACAATGATTATAACCTGCTCTCCACTGTTGTGCCCAAGCCATGCGACTGCCTGACCAATTGTGCTAGCCACACGTGCAAAGAGTTGAAATCAGTGCTACGAATGCACAGCGCAGATGCAAAAAAAAAACATCTTTTCCAAAGATCAGCGTAGACCTGGAGAAAACCATAGGCTCAGCTGAGCACTCACAGGCAGGCTACTGGAAAACCCTGCATGCTTGTGAGACTCAGACACTGTGGGAATAACCCTCAAATCCTAAAGATGCCACAGGATTCATTTTATTTTCCACCAATGCCAAAGGATGATCTGCACCTTCCCCACGAAATGAGGGCTGCTGGAATAAACCAGGGTGGGGAAGATCAGGCAGACAGTGCAGAGACCCAGGGTGGTGCCGTGGTTGGGAGTGACAGACTAGTATCCAGGAAACCCAGGTTCAGATCCCCATTCATGCCATGGAAACTCGCTTGGTGACCTTGGGCCAGTCACACTTTCTCAGCCTAGCCTTCCACACAGGGTTGTTGTAAGGATAAAATGGAGGAGAGGAGAATGATGGAAGCCACTTTGGGTCCCCACAGGGGAGAAAGACGGGATATAAATGAAGCAAATTAAACAAAATAAATATTAAAGTAACAAGGCTATGTTCCTGCTCCATAGAGCATCCAGTCAGCCCAGATTGGCCAGCGACCCAGGAGGCGAAGCAAAGCAAGGGTGTGCACTCTTATTGCATTTTTAAGAAAATAAAATAGTTACATGACCCCTCCAGTAATAGTGTTACTGGAGCATTACTATTCAACGACATAAAAAAATATAAAAGCAACTGATTCCAGAATAAGAATCAACCAGCAACGGGAAAACAATAAAACAAAACGGCAGATGAAAAAAATCCAGGTAACCATAAGACCACAAAGCAAGGGGTGAAAGGCAACCAAACAGGGATGCAGACAAACGACAAGCCTTTTGAAACAGGAAAGTCTTCGCCTGGTGCCAAAACATATCCAGAGAAGGCCCCCAGGGAAAGGGGTGGTCATTCCGAAGGCCCTCTCCCTCGCCACTCAAGGGAGGGGCCCCCAGCAGGGCCCCTGTGGGAACAAGCGGCCCTTCTGGGGCCCTGACCCCAAGTAGCTTAGGGCTTTACAGCTTAAAATCAGCATCGTGAATTGCTGCTGAAACTGAAGAGACGGCCAAGGCAGATCTTGATGTACGACTGCAGCAAACAGCCTTCCAGCTCCGTTCAGAACTACCGTAACTGAAGTTTGTGAACTGTTTTCAAGGGCAGCCCCACAGACAGCTCATTGCAGTAATCTAACCTAGAGGTAACCACCAGAGCATGGATGACCATGGTTAGGTCATATTAATGTTCTTGCCTTAATGGTGAGAACAATGTGCAGGAAGTCCCATGGTTAGTCCCTGGAATCTCCAGTTATAGGACCTCAAGTAGCAGATAGTGGTCTGTTGAAGAGGTGCTGCCTCTAGAGAAGATGATCCTCAGCTGGAGGGCAGATCAGGGGGCTTCGTGTGCTATTTCAAAGGCTTTCCCTGCAGTGCGCGGCTCAGCCTGGCTATGCAAGAACGTTCCCACCCATCTGTCATCTGGGGCAGCAGCAGCTGCTTCAGCTGGTGAGTGCAAGAGTTGACCTGAGTTGTCCACAGGCATCCAGGCCCCTTGCCCAATGTGCACCAAACCCTCCCCTGCCCATCCAAAGGGCTTTAGTGCATGGCTGGGAAAGGCAAAGAGAAGATGGGAACACACGGAGGCCAGATCAGGAGACCGACAGCGACGCCTTCCAAGGGGCAGGATATTTATTGCAAAGAAGGCCCGTGCTCTTCCAGGTCACAGGTGCAGACTATGTCATTTGGCTTCCTGATTTGGAAGGTGTGGGATCAGGCTCCTACAGTGAGGGTCACTAAAGGGCACATGAGCCCAAATTAACAGTGATGCATAACGTGCACACAGCACAGGAGGCGAGGAGCCACACTGTGCATCCGCTGCAGTCCAAGCTGCATGAGGACAGAGGGAAGGGGCCCTTCCTGGACACCCCCCCCCTACCAGGCAGACAGGTCAGCTGCGGTTCCACTGAGACACTTTCTGTCATGCACAGCTCACCTCCGCCCCCAGGGGCCCATCGGAGACTCAGGCTTCTCCCACCATTTTCCTACCAGGGGAAACAGCAGCAGCAGCTCAGCCCCCAAAGAGGGGGAGATTCCCAAGGACTCCCCTGCCCTACAGACGCCCCTGCCCTCTGGCTCAGCTGAACCCAGCTCCTGCCAACAAGGCTACATGACGTGGCCCCACCTAGCCTTGCAAATAACCCTCCCCCCACACACACACTCAAATGTATTAGCCTTTAAACAGACTCTGCTACTGACCCACCTGCCCCAGCATTGGGCCATCCAGAGAACACTGATGCCCCTCACCCAACTAGCGCTCTTACACGTCACTGTGGTCCCACCCCTCGGCACTGCCTGCTGATGGAGGGCAGATGCATAAGAACACCCCCCCCCTGCAGAGAGATTGCACGGACGAGTTGGAGCCCCTGACCAAACACGGCCCCACCCAGGTCAACCAACATGTGACTCCGCAAAGTGCAACTGCTACCGTCCACACACACCCCATCAGCACAGCAAGGGCGTGATTTGAATGTGGCTCTCCCCCACTCAGACTCTGAGCTCAGCCATGGGGCCACACCGGCTGATGGAGCATCCCAGAAAGGAGCTGGTTTTTAAGGAACGGAAGGAGAAAGACGGGCAGAAGCCTTCAATTGTTCGCCTTCAATTAACACGTCCCGCGGGAAAGTCTTCCGACGCTCTCATTCCGGCTAATTAGTCCCATAAAGTCCACTCAATATTATGAGGGGGAGGGGAATAAACAGGGCTGGCAACGGCTTCCCAGCAATGCTGTTAAAAACAGAGGGAGGGGAATTAATGGCAATTTTGCCTCTGAGAATTCAATTCTAGACTCCTTTCCAACCTCACCATTTGCCTCCAGAGCAAAACCACCAGCGGTTCCCCACCCAATCTACAGCAAGCCTGCGAGGGAGGCAGCCCCGGCTTCAGAACCGCTCCGGCCCACAAAGCGCTGTTTTGGCCAGGTGTGCGTGCGGGGGGGGGGGTTGAAGTCAGACATGCATGAAAAGCTGGTGTGCACACAAGGTCAACAACTGATGCCTCCCCCCCCCCCATGAGTGAATTCAGCCTCTTAAGGGGGGCTGTCAAGACACTGAGCTCGAGGTGAAAAAGAGATGAGTCTGTAGTCTGACTTTCTCACTTCGAATTTTAGGTCAAAAAAAGAAAACTCACCACAGCCCCCCCTTTTCTTCTCTCAACATCAAAAGTGTCAGCCTCACATGTGTGTGTGGGGGGTACGCATAAACCTCAACAGCCAAACCCATAAGCCCAGGGGTTCGTTTACTCACATGAATGGTTTTCCCCATCCAATACCTGTGCAATTCTCTCAACAAAGCGGGTATTTATTTTATTTACTGTATTTACAGTCCACCTTTGTCACAGAGGCTCCGGCAAATTACGCCGTTTAACTGGGTGCAGTCATGAGGAGGAGACAGCTCACAAGCCAAGCCCTGGGACGAGGAACAGAACAGTCCGAAACAAGAGGATACCTGACCTGCAGAACCACAAGACAAACGCAAGCAAAGAATTCCTCCTGGGCCCCATCTGTTAGCTTCCAAGTTAAGCAAACCCTTTTCAATCACCTCTCCGTCTACAGAGGATTTCTTGCAATTCCCCCAAATGCCTGCATTTCTCATTCACCAGAAGGGATGCTTTGGATGCCAGCCTGATTGTTCTTCCGTGTGTGTGTGTGTAAAGTGCCGTCAAGTTGCAGCCGACTTATGGCGACCCCCTTTTGGGGGTTTTCATGGCAAGAGACTAACAGAGGTGGTTTGCCAGTGCCTTCCTCTGCACAGCAACCCTGGTCTTCCTTGGTGGTCTCCCATCCAAATACTAACCAGGGCTGACCCTGCTTAGCTTCTGAGATCTGACGAGATCAGGCTAGCCTGGGCCATCCAGGTCAGGGTTCAATTAATTATTTAACTCTGCATAGCCTTCTTAAGCTCTCGTCCATGGAAACCTCAGTGCTTCCTCTGGGCTCCAGTGGACGGGTGCCCTTTGGCTTTAATTCCCACTCCCTTGACAAAAGTTGCAGAAGTTCTTTCAGCCACTAAGAGCTCATCTCTTCCTGTCAAGATTCATGGGGGGAAATGACACAAATAAACTTCCTGCCTGACAGGGAATGGAATTAAAATATGATGCTCCAGCCCATTCCTTTCCTCCTCTTCAGTGCCCGGCCCCCTCTTCCTTTCGCTAGAAAGATTATCAAATCTTGCTTAGATGTCGCGGTGAGAGGGCAGTACTTCCCTCTTGTACATCCTTATGCCTCATGGGTATCAAGGGAAAGACTAGCAGGCTCCTCAGTGGAAACTGGGGCCTGCTCCCCAGAGAAAACATTGCCCAGTGATTCAGGATGAAGAGAACAGATGGCCCTTCAAGCACCTCTCTGGTTTTAGATATTCGTTCAACGGCAACAGGAGGGGGGATACACCAGTGTTGGCCTCCGAACCTGCCATGACCTCGGCCATAGGAGGACTTCCCAAGGCACTCTCCTGGCTTCCACACCTGCAACGTCTGATGCCTCCTTAGAACAAGGAGGATGCCCCGCATCTGAGCATTACACCTCCATGGTGGGGGCTTCGTTGAGGTATGGATAAACAGGTAGCAGTGGTGGCCAGGGGTTCCTTTCACCAGCTTTGTCGCCTGGTGAGCTAGCTGCAGCCCTCCCTGGGCAGACAGGATCTTGCCCCTGTGGTGCATGCCCTGGTAACGTCGAGATTAGATTACTGCAACACACTCTGTGTTGGGCTGCCCTTGAATACTGTCCAGAAGCTATAGTTGGTACAGAATGCTGCGGCCAGAGTGTTGACTGGAGTGGGCTGTAGAGGCCACATCCCTCCATCTACATGGGCTTCCAGTTTGCTTCTAGGCTCAATTCAAGGTGCTGGTACTGACCTTCAAAGCCCTATACTGCCTCGGACCAACATACCATAAGGACTGCCTTCTCCCATATGAACCTACCCATACGCTCCAGGCATCTTCTGGAGGCCCTGCTTCGGTTGCCCCCACCTTCCCAAGATAGACTGGCAGCAACCCAAGAAAGGGCATTCTCCATCGTGGCACCAAAACATTGGAACTCCCTCATAAGAACATAAGAAAACCCCTGCTGGATCAGACCCAGGCCCATCAAGCCCACCAGTCTGTTCACGCAGTGGCCAACCAGGTGCCTCTAGGAAGCCCCCAAACAAGACGGCTGCAGCAGCATTGACCTGCCTGTGTTCCACAGCACCCAAGATAATAGGCATGCTCCTCTGATCATGGAGAGAACAGATATGCATCATGACTAGTATCCATTTTGACTAGTAGCCCTTTTCCTCCAAGAACATGTCCATTCCCCTCTTAAAGCCTTCCAAGTTGGCAGCCATCACCACATTTTGGGGCAGGGAGTTCCATAATTTAACTATGTGTTGTGTGAATCTTCCTCCCCGGGGAGATTCACCCATCTTCCTCTAATGGTGTCTTTCACCAGTTTCATCTGGCAAACCCCCAATAACAGCTACTGGCCCTCCTTCTAGTGCTGTTTATGTGTTTTAAATTGAATTATTTTATAATTTTAATGGTGTTTTAAATTGCTTAATTTTTTTAAATGTTTGCCGCCTTCATGGACCCTGATTGGGTGGAAAGGTGGCATAAATATGGTCTAAATAAACAAGTCAGCCTTGGAGTGCTCGCTGCAATGTTTCTTTGCAAGAGAGAATGTCAGTGGAAGACATTGTGGTCACAAGGCCAGGGGTGGGGGGGAATGGCTCCAGACATCTTCACCACCCCTTCATTCTCACACACCCCAGACTGGCTGCTGCCCCTCACCAAACAGCCAGTGCAAGAGGTAATGATCCCAAGACAATGTCAAAGGCTCTTCTTTGTTATCTCCCCCCCCACACACACACACCATTTCTTAGACCGCCTCTGAAAGATTCAGAACACCTGAGCCCTCTGGGGGCATTTCCCAGGACAAGAGATAATTATCTGTAATCTGATTAGGAGAGCCTGGCCTCGTCTCAGGGCATCAGCAGCACCTACACACATGAAACCCACAGGGATTCTGTCTCCAAGCACCGACATAAAAGTCTCAGCGCACAAGTGTGTGTAGGGGGGAGAGATCCGGGGGGGGGGGGGCTGCAGTCTGCCCCTGCTGACTCAGTGCTTGCTTCCCTCTTGAGCATGCACAGTTTCCCGCTTCTCCCCATGCTTCCCTCCCTTGGCCCTATGGCTGACTGCAACGCCTGGCGCACCAATCCGTCCATGTGCGCCAACACGACTCCCTCACGACTTTTGCAGGCCGCAACAGAAATACTGATACCAGGGAGGTTGACAGGAAAAAATTATGCTCTTGGGAAATGAGTTTGGAGGAAGGGAGAGAGCGCCTGATCCCCTCTGCCTTTGACCATCTCCAAGAGAACTGTTCTACTGGAGGGGGAAGGGGAAGCTGCAGCCGCCACTACAGACAGAAGCTGTTTCGCCCTTTGCTTTTCACCCCTTTAAGCTAAAAGAGACGCATTGGGGGGTGGGGGGTGGCTGGGGACACAAAATCGAACGCGGGTCCCCAGGGAAGAAAAGAGGCAGGAAGCTCAAGGCCAGACAGCCTCCAAGGCAGTGACCCCCACGGCCCGGGGGGCTCTGGGAAAGAGGCCCAAAGACTGGCTGGGACCGCTCAGAGCCGCAAGTATCCCGGAGAACTCCCAGAAGAGGACAAGCATCCCATGGGGGCGGGGGGGGGGCAGTGTCCGGCTGTTGCAGCCCAAATGAGCAGGCGCTTCGTGGCACTTTAAAGACCAACTGCCTGGTTTTGAGAGCCAGGCAGAGTTCGCTTTGCCATACGGCCCACAGCTGCTTTTGCCCCCATCACTTATTAGGCCTGAGCCAGCCAGGCAAACCCACTTCCACAAGGGATTTTGGGCCCACACAACAGCCTGTTTAAACTGGGCTGCCACCGCCCCATGCACAACAACTACAAATGCGTTCAGTTAGCATACCAGTGTAACACCATCCCCGGGCTACAAAGTCCTGCCCTGCAAAGCACGCAGGGCTGGTTTGCACTGCCTTGGAAGTGTCATGCTTAAATCTGGCATCTTCAGACCCTTTTCTCTTCTTCCACAAGACCCCCCCTCCCTCCATGCAGAGTGCCTAGAAAAGGCGCCATCCCAACCTCCAAGTTTCTTTTTAGCCCCCCCCCCTTCCACCCCGGATAAGAACAACCAACAGAGAAAAGCCTTTGCACCCAAAGTTGCAGGGAACGGGGTGGCCCTAGAGACCCTTCCACCCAGATCTTCCTCTCTGTCTTTGCTTCGAAACTGGAGCGCAGTGCGGAGGCCTCCAAACCGTCCAGGTTTTCCCCGTCCACAGCACACCCTCTTCTCAGGCTTGGTCTGCTACAATCATTTCCCAGCCCAAGCCCATTCCTGAGTCATCTGGACGTAAAGGTGCGCATTTTCAAAAGTTCCCCCCGAAACCGGTGCCATGCTCTTTCCATACGCCTTTTGCAGCTGCTGTCGTCCCCCCCCCCCCCCCGCACTACCAGAGGGCTTCCTGTGGGCTTCTTAAAAAATAAACGTGGTAATTTCTCTAGCGTTTTAGCAACTCCCTGTGTGGTGGTTGTTTTCCAAAATCCCTCTGGTGGCTCAGAGGGAGAAAAATGCAGTGCAAATATTGCTAGTGGAGGAAAAGATGCAGAAAACTCCTGTGTGGACGTTCCATTGCCCATGTGGAGCAGCAACGAATGCAAAATGGAGAATCCTCCTTGTAGACTAACAGTAAACTCACACTCCCAGGGTGAACAATATGGTGTATTGGGGGGGGGGTGTCAGCTAATGCATGCAAGCTTCAAGGAATCATTTGATCCTTGGGTCTCCCCAGTCCAGAATGTGAGCCAGGCCGAGAGGGCCCAGATATGGGTAAACTGAGCTGTTGCTGTACCCCACCCCCAGAAGAAGAGTAGAAGGATATGCTGGTGACAGGCAAGCTTGGGGGGGGGTGTGCAGATAGAAATGAAAAAGATGCAGCAAGAGGGTTTTAGGAATGCCTCACAAAAGAGAAGCCAAGGAGAGGTGATGTGTTGCCTTGGGGACACAAGGCCCACTATGGGGAGGTGGGCGTGGGGAGGGGGGGGTCCAAATTTTGCCAGGTGACAGGAAGAGTTCAAGGACAGGGAGCAGCAGGTGCAGCCCAAACAGGGACACACAAACACACTCCCCAGCCCCCACCAAACAAATACTATCTCATTATTAAGTAAGGGGTGCAGGACACAGATGCCCCCCCCCCAAGGCAAGGAGACCCAGCAAAGACACATGAGCAATTGTGGGGGGGGGGCACTGTTTTGTACCCAGCTGGGATTGTGCTGCAAGTTGTGTAGCACAAGAGCAAAATGGGAGGGGGGCTGCCAAAACCAGGAGGGACGCTTTCTGTGTGTGTGTGCGGGGGGGGGGGGAAATACTCCAGCTGCGGACATCCTAACAGGGACCTTTTCTTAGTCACCACTCATCCCACCCCATCCTCTTGGGCTGCTGAAGGGATCCAATTTTGATTGGGGGGGGGGGAATGTCACCAGAAGACAGAAAGACTTACAGTTGGGGTGGTGGGTGCTAATATGAAAGCAGTGTGTGTGTGGGGGGGATCTTACACCCTCCTTCTATCTCCTCCTGCAGATCCTCAGCATAAAACAGCTGGCAGGGCTCCAACGGGGGGGGGGGTCTAGATAGAGTGAGGCCCTCCTGCCCAGAAGATGTGGAGAGGGGGGCTTCTTCTCAGGGGGAGGGGGCGGTGAGTCCTGACCCCTGCCTGCCTACCTAGCCAGGGGCCCCGCCTGGAGCTGGGGAGCCGCGCCAGGCCCCCTCCCCGCCTCTCCGCTCACCTGGGCTCGGGCAGGACGATCTTCTTGCTGGCGCGGGCGGCAGGTGAGCTCTTGCTCTTCTCCATGGCCATCAGGTAACTCACGTCGGCCAGAACCGCCTCCAGGTCGGCCATCTTGACCCCGCGGGGGCCCGCCCGCCCCCCCCCCGGACTCGCACCAAGGGGGCAGGGGCGGCAGGGACCCCCCCTCCCCCAGGCACCTGAGCGCGGACCTCCTCGACGCCCCCGGCAGCCTCTAGCCGCCCTCCGTGGAAGGATGCCCTAGAGGGGGGGCCCGCCTCAGCCCATCTCAGCGCCCCCCAGTGTAGAACCCCCCCCCCGAGGCTGGCCTTTAACGCGCCCCCCCCCCGGTCCTGGCTGCTGGAGAGCCCGGCGGGCTGCTAGTCCCGGGGGGCCATCCCCCCGGCCCGGGAGGATGAGGGGACCCCCCCCGCGGCCCCGG
This sequence comes from Euleptes europaea, assembly GCF_029931775.1. Taxonomy (NCBI): domain Eukaryota; kingdom Metazoa; phylum Chordata; class Lepidosauria; order Squamata; family Sphaerodactylidae; genus Euleptes; species Euleptes europaea. The sequence continues at coordinate 64,357,434 of NC_079324.1, read as the reverse complement.
GCAGGCCGCCGCCCTAGAGGCGCCCCATGGCTGCCCCCCCCCCGCCGCAGCCCCCTCCCTCCCTGCCTCCCTCGAGCGTCAGCGGCGCGCAGGTAACGGGGGCTGCAGAGCGGCCGGCCGCGGGGGGGGGGGGCAGGATGGCGCAGGAGGGCCCCCGCGCGCAGGTAACGGCCGGGACCCCGCCGGGGGGGGCCGGGGGGGGCGGGCTGGCCGGCCGGCCGGCGCCTCTGCGCTCCTCGCCCGCCCCGCGCCCGCCTCCGACGCGCAGCAGCCAGGAGCCGCGGCGGAGCGGAACGGACGGAACGGCACGGAACGGGAGGCGGAACGGCCCGGGGGGCGGGGAGGGGGGACAGCTGGGCCCCGCCCCGCCCCATCGTCTTCGCCCCCCTCCAGGACCGAGCGCCTCTTCTGCCCCCCGGCCCCCCCCCCGAGGGGGAGAGACTGCTAGCTGATCTGGGAGCCTCAGGTGGGGAAGCCAGCGGGAGAAAGCGCCCGGTTAAAGCGCAGGCTGCTGACCGGCAGGGGGTGGGGGGGGGGTTGGTTTGCAGGCCACACCTAGGCTCTCGATTCGAAGCCTTTGGCACACACGATTTCCAAGTTGGGGGTGGGGGTACAGCGGGGGGGGGGCTGCAATTGGATTTACCAGCTACTCTGTCATAAAAGTTCAGTGTCAGGTAACAGTAAAACATGTGGAGTTTGCATCGTTCCCCAAATATTCTTTCCAACAGCAACAACAAAAGACCCCCCCACACACACACACACCCATTGCCATTGAGGCCATTGAGAAGCTGCCTTTTGTTTTCCATCAGGGCTGGTGAGGGCATCCCCCTCCCTTGGCCTGGGGGACTCTCACTGGTTCCCCATAAATGCACCCGCCAGGAGGAAGCAGCGGTCAACTCTGCAGCCAGTTCTGTGCTCCCCCCACTCTTTAACCATGGGCATTGTGAGTGGGGGGGAGAGGAAAGTCTCCCACAGCTGTTACCATTTGACAGTTGTCTTTGGGGGCAGAATTGTGTCCAGGTGTGGCAGCAAGGCCCAACCAGGTGGCTTCTAAGAGCCAGCAGCAGGTGCTTTTGGCCATGTGCTGATGTTTCAAAGTTCAGACTGCGGATTCACATGAAGCTGCCTGATACCGAATCAGACCACTGGCCCCTCAGACCGGCAGCTGCTCTCCAGGGCCTCAGGCAGAGGTCTGTCCCACCCCCTACTGCCTGGTCTTTTTAACTGGAGATGCCCAGGATTGAACCTGGGACCTTCTGCATGCCAAGCAGAGGCTCTACCACTGAGCCACAGCCCCTCCCTGTTTATGAAATTACCTTACACTAAATCAAACCCTTGGTCCATCAAGGTCAGTATTGTCTACTCAGACTGGCAGAGGCTTTCCAGGGTCTTTCTTATTACCTATTACCTGATCCTTTTAACTGGAGATGCCGGGTATTGAACCGGGGACCTTCTGCATGCCCAGCAGAGGCTCTGCCACTGAGCCACGGCCCCTCACTTCCCTATCAGGGAGCTTAAGCTTACCTGGCTAGAGTAGACTGAGACGGTCCTAACCGAGGTGGCAAGTATATGAAGCTGGCAGGAACCCAGGCCAAGTTGGGAGCCGGAGTGGACTCACCCCTGTTTTGGTAGGACACTTGCTGGGACTGTTTATTAGAAAATAAATAGAAATGTGTGTCCATGTCTAATTACTTTTTTTAAAAGACAGACAGAATGTTGATGAATCCACCTGCAAGGTGAGGTGGGCGGAGCTTCGAGTGTCTCCTTATGTCTCACCACATTGAGTGTTCTCTCCCCTCTGGGCAACAAGGGTCACAACCGTCCCTCGGATCGGCCCGGCCAGACTTCTCTCTGTGTCTCCTAGATGATAATGGAAAATACATTCTTTTTAAAGACAGGTGTGTGTGTGTGGGGGGGGGGGACGGGGACCTGGTTTATTTATTTCCTGCAGAGCATTGTGCTGGGAAGTGCTGAGCCCGCAACATCCTGGCATGCCACACAGCACCAACGGTCCAGCGGAATGCCTCCCAGCACCGAGGGAGCAGCACTGCCCCATGCCCCCCACCCCCGGGCTGTACAGCTGACAAGCAGCTGGCTAAGAAAACTCCTTTTTGGGAGCATCACCAGAATGAAGGCAAGAAGGAAACCCCGAGAGAGCACAGAGGCAGGTGGGGAGGGTTGTCTTTGTGCAGATTCGAGCCTAGCTGCTCCACCCTCTTAACAGCCAGCCCTCTCCCTCTAGAAATCCTTCCTGGGGGGGGGGGGGAGCACAAATGCCTTGCTTCACAGGGGTGACCCCTCCTCCTGGATAAGCATGAAGGATTGGCATGCATTCTCGGGAATTTGCGGCGTGGGAGCTGGGCAGGTGACGGGTGCAGCAGTGGCTCCCTTTTTTATACCCCCCCCTTCCCAGTCACATTTAAGATGCAAAAACAAAGGGCTCTTTTTGTTTTCTGACTGGAAACTCTTTCAAATGAGTTATTGCAAAGCACAAAAATAAACAGACACTCTGAAATGTGCTGCTGGGGTAAACACAGTGGGGTGGGAGCTTTTGGGAGGGGTCTGTCCCCTAGGGTTGCCAACCTCCAGGTGGAGCCTGGAATCTCCTGGAATTGCAACTGGTCTCCAGACAACAGAGATCAGTTCCCCTGGAGGAAACAGCTGCTTTGGAGGGTGAACTCTATGAAATTCTATCCGGCTGAGGTCCAGACCCCTCCCTCCTCAGGCTCCACCCCAAAATCTCCCAACCCAGAGCTGGCCACCCTCCTGCCCCCTCTTGGAAACAGGATACTGGATTGGGGCAATCTGGAGTCTGATCCAGGGGGCCCGTCTTCTATTCATGGATGTCCAATTGAGGATGAATTTCAATCGAGTCAGGAGTGAGCCTCGGGAACAGCCTCGGGACCCCCTCCCCTCCACCAAGTAGCCTGTTCGCCCTCCCTAAATGGCAGCGGGGGGGCTGCTCTAGCTAGGCAGGGACCAGAGCACAAGGGCTGACCCCGTTCAGACACCCCAACAAAGAGCAGGGCTTCTGGAACGTCGCTCTTCCTTCTTACCATTCTTTTGCAGTTGCACCAGTGAAGGAAGCGGGGCCTCCCTCAGCCAAAGAAAACATAAACAAAGAAGAAATTGAATTTGGAGCAAGCCGGCGCCCAAAGGATTTGCCTTCGCCCCCCCCCCCCCCCGGTAATTACAGAGCCAGCCAAGAAACATTTCTTTCCCTCATCCACAAGACCAAAAAAACCAAAATAAGGGTGCAAACCCTTCTGGCACAGAATCAAGACAAGCATCGTAACAGGGAGATGTTATCCCATTAACTTAATTCCAGGTGAATTAAGGACATGTCACTGCAGTAATGCCATGATCAGGGAAGGCATACGGGGTGCCCCAAATGACGCTCTGGGGGTGGCACAGGCTGGGAGCGCTGGAGCAGGGCCCGGATGGCCCAGAGGATTTCCTGCCCTTGCTGAAAAAAGAACCGCCTGTGCCCGCTGGCGAGAATGACGGTGGCTCTTCTCACTTCCTGCAACAGCCCCCCCCCAGCACCATTTACTGACCCTAACCAGATCTGCACACATTACCAGTGACTGTCAATGTTTTCATTTCAACACCTGTATCCCCTTTAGGGTCGCTATGAGTCGGAAGCGTCTTGACGGCACTTAACACACACACATCCCCTCTATGGCTCAGCTGAAGATTTCTAAGACAGCCTCCGCATCCCATTTACCATTATGACCATCCACTAAACAATCCCCAATAAAAACAACAGCAATCCAGAGAAGTCTATTCCTACAACCAGCATCCAGGAGGGAAGAACAAAATCTTTTATTTCAAAGCCTCCTACACACACTCAATCAAAACACACAACCAAGAGCCACTTGGCGCCTGAAAAGAAAGGTTTCGCTGGCTTTAAAAGAACATTTGACAAGTTCATCCATCAGAGGCTATCAACCCAGAACACTAAATGGAGCCTCCATGTTCAGAGGCAGTATTCCTGTGAATGCCAGTTCTGGTGAGAAGGCCTTGGCCTCTGTGCCTTGCCGAAAACCTCTGGTTGGCCGCTGAATGTGAGAGGCCGCAGGCCTCATCCAGCCCAGCTGCCTTTACATAAAAGGGCCCGACCAGAAGGTGTATGGAGGGAGGCACAAACCTTGTCACTGACACACACCCCTCCCTTCTGAACAGTGGGGCTCCCAGGGCAGAGCCCCTGCCTGCTGCTGCAGTCTGAACCCTCAAGCCGGCTTCCTGTGAGACCAGAGATTCCTCGTCTTGTTGGCTGAGGGTGGCCATTGTGGTGGTCAGGATGAGTCCGCTATGCCATGCAGGGGGGGCCAAGAGACCGAAAGGAACACGGTTATCTATTATTAACAGCAGGGATAGCAATAATCCCTGGCCTTGGAGCCTCGCTGCGAATCTCAGAGTCCTCGACATCTGTCGTCTCTGCAGACGCCTGCACGCCGGTCGGGATCTGCTCATCACCTGGATTCTGAGAGGTCTCAGCCAACATCGTGGTCTGCCGCACACTGCCATGCGCACCTTTTCAGGCTCCCTCCCTCCCAGAATTGTACCTCTGTCCAGCAGCCAGAGGAGGGAGCCGTGTGGAATTCAACCCCCACCTGCATAGGAGAGAGTTTTGGGTCTGACCACAAAACGTATTTGCAAGGAACAGACTGAAAGAGCTGACTTCCTGTGTGTGTGTGTGTAAAGTGCCGTCAAGTCGCAGCCGACCCATGGCAACCCCTTTTGGGGGTTTTCATGGCAAGAGACTAACAGAGGTGGTTTGCCAGTGCCTTCCTCTGCCCAGAAACCCTGGTATTCCTTGGTGGTCTCCCATCCAAATACTAACTAGGGCTGACCCTGCTTAGCTTCTGAGATCTGGCGAGATCCAGGTCAGGGCGAATGTAATTATTAGTCTGTAACAAAGTCTGCAGCCAAGAAATCAGAAGGAGACTGAGACTGGGAAGGGCAGCCATGAAGGAGCTAGAAAACCCAGTAGGATTTTCAAGGCAAGAGACTAAAAGAAGTGGTTTGCCATTGCCTGCCTCTGCATAGCGGCCCTGGACTTCTGGTGGTCTCCCATCTAAATACTAACCAGGTCCAGCCCTGCTTAGCTTCCAAAATCTAATGAGGTGGGGCAGGTCTGGGCCATCCAGGTCAGGGCAAAAGGCATACAGAGGTGGTTGGCCGTTGCCTGCCTCTGCATAGCAACCCTGGACTTCCTTGGTGGTCTCCCATCCAAATACTAACCAGGGCTGACTCTGCTTAGCTTCTGAGACCAGACGAGATCAGGCTTGCCTAGGACATCCAGGTCAGGGCGACTTCCTGTTTACTCACCAGATAAAGGGCTCTTGGGTCTGAACCCAACATCTCACCACAAGCCACGAGAAGGGGGAGGGCCAAAGAGTAAAGAGGGGGTGCCTGGTGGCCCTACAAGCCGCTGGCTGTGGGGAAGTCATCTCTGCCGGAGCTTGTACCACTGCCTGAGCTGGAGAAGAGCTTCCAGAGCAAATGTTTCAGATCTAATCAAGTCGGATTGCATCTGAGCTTTGCAAGCTGGACAGTTCTATAGTCAGAATCCGGGGCAACTGGTAACCAAGTATTATCCCCATATTGTAGACAGGGGAGGGCAGATGACAGTCTCGATTTTTCCTCACAACCACCCTGTGAGGTAGATAAGGTTGAGAGAAAGTGATTGGCTCATGGTTACTGGGAGAGCTTCAAAACTGAATAAGGATATGAATCCGGCTCGAGCCGCCACACCACACTGCTTCTCGGTCCCTGGCCTCTCCAGTTAAAAACCTCTGTGGTGTCATGACTGGGAAAGGGTTCTGTCTGCTATTGTGGGGCCACCTCTGAGAAGGCAGTGTCAATTCTTAGAGAAGGGCTGGCATCGGAGCCAGCCCCTTCCTGTGGCTTTCATCCCAGGATGCTCTTGTGACCCCCCCCCCTTCTGCTCTCCCGCCTTGCAGCGCAAGAAGCTCAGATAATGCTCTCTAATCCCATCACCTCTGGGCAGGATTATCACTCACCAGGCCTGTGATGTTCAGGCATTTCGGAGGGGGATACTCAAAGTCAGCTGGTTCAAGGGAATCTGAACACTTTTAATTCTTTGGGGCAGTCAAACAGTGATCTCTCGCCAGCTGCTCCTCTTGGGATTTTGTGGCGAGGATGGAGAAGCCTCTGTTGGGCAGGCCCCCTTTGCTTGGGTGACCAAAATGATCATCTCGCAGTGGCATTCGGTTGTCATGATTTTGGAAGCAAACAAAACTGCAGGGAGATCAAGGGTGGCCATTGGGGAGGTGTGCTCCATTTTCAGCCTCTGTCGAATGCTTTTTCAGTCTGCCCACCAGACTCCCTAGAACTGAACGGAGCAGCCGGCAGAGACTCTGGGCTGTGGCCTCTGCTCACCTCGGCTCAGGGAGCAGCTCTACTTCCTCACAAGAACACCTCTTGTCTTTTAATTTCCTGTGTCAGTAACTCAAATGCAATACCTTGTGTGGCTAGAATGCGGACAGGAGAGTGCTTTTCCAATCGTGTGCCAGGAATCCTGGAGTCCCTCCAAGAGAAGGCGGTCTGGGAGAGCTGACAAGCATCATGCAATGTGCTGCACATGTAGGCACAGCTTGCATGGAGGACCATGCTGACCATAAGGCCCAACGGGCTCAGCCAGCACCCACAGGAACCATGTGCACCCTCAGGCATGCCCCAGCGCAGGCTTCAGGCTTGAGGGTCACTTGGCAGAGGCCCCTGGAGATGCAACATTTGGAGGCAACTAAAGGGACAGTCCTCTCCATACGTGGCCCTGAAGCAGCCATCCCTGCCTGCAGCCCCTGCATGTTTTTGAAACAAATGGGCCATTCAGGCGAGGTCAGCCCCAAAAGGGGAGCCCAGAGCAACAGGGGCTTCCCCCAGCCTTGTACTCAGCAGAGCAGCTTGCCCTCGTCCAGGGGTTGTCCCTCTTCTGCCCTTCAGCAGGGTCGAAAGACTCCTTGGAATGGGGCGGGGATTAGGGGCTGGAGCTGCACATGCTGAAGGACTGGCCCCTCCGGCCTGCACTGCAGAGCTCCATCAGGCCTGGCTGGTCATGGGGCCCAAGAGGCCGCCTTTCTCCCGGAGAATGCCAGCAGCCATTTTTAACATGGAAACCAAAGGGGAATGAACTTTCCTCCGATGGAGAAGACAGATCATCTGGCGTCGGGGCAGGGTGGGGCAGAGTGGGAGCACTTTTTATTTTAAATAAACAACTTTGCACGAAGCGAGTCGGGTGGATTTTCATCCTTCTCTTGTCCGAAAAGAAGAGCTTTTCTTTTGAAATGTCTCTGGGCCCTTTTTTCAAAAGCAGCTTGGACTGGCTGCCCCTGCGAACTGCTCCTCTTGCTAATCCAAACGCTAAGCTTCTTCTACACGTTGCCCTCGTCCCTCTTGGGCTCTGCCTCATTCCCTTCTTTCCCCCAGAGCACCTTTCATGTGCCCTAGCTGGGCAGCAGCCAAGGAGGTTGCGGCTGGCTCCTCCTGGGGTGGGAAGGGGAGCTTCGGTTCCAAGATCTGCTTAGTACGTCTCAGGCTGCTTGGGGGTTTGCAGTGTGGGAGGGAGGTGTGTGTCTTCAAAACCTCGGGATATCTGGTGAAGGAGCCACGGCCTGGCACTTGCTTGCCCACTGCGCACTTGGATACCTGAGGCTGCTCCCTTTCACACCAAGGAAACACTAAGGCAGCTCTGGAAAAGGTGGCTGCTTTGGAAAGGGAAGGCCAGTCCGGGCAGCACTTCTGCCAACATGGAACCTCCCGGGTGGAGAAACAGCCGGAAGGGATTCTGCACCAGAAATTCTCACTGCTTGCCCCTCCTGCTGAAGGCAGGGCCCCCGCTCAGAGCTCAGACCGATGCCCTGTTTCTGGGCCTTTCCCTTAGCAGTGCTTGTTTATTTCTCGCGTAATCCCCTTGAGTCTCAGTGGGAAAGATGGATGATAAACCAAATAACATAACAATCAAACTATATGATTTTTCTGCTCTTGGAGCCTCAGATGAGCTCGGCAAGATTTGGGGAGCCACCCTGGAGCAGAGAACGGCAGCAAAGGAAGTGACGTGCGCCCAGGGAGAAGGACCTTGGAGAGCTCCCAGAAACAGCCAAAGTTGGCACAGCAAAGTCTATAGATCAGGGGTCCGCAATGTGGTGCCTGGGGGTGCTGTGGTGCCCGCCGACGCCTTTCCTGGTGCTCCCAAGGTTTTTTAGGAAGGGGGCCGGGCTGGGCAGGGCTTTTGCCCAGCAAGGCTTCTGATTGACTGTGCAGATTTTAAAAAAATGTGGCTCTGGCAGGAGCTGCCACCACAGCCCCAAAATCTGCACTGCATTACTGAAGTGAAGCTGTAGTGGCCATTTGGGGGCTGGCTCCGCCTCCTGCAGCAGCCCTTTTATGGTAGCCGTTTTGTTGCTGTGCCCATTGTGCCACGTCTGAATTCCGATTGTGCCCGCAGGCTCAAAAAGGTTGGGGGCCCTTGCTAGAGATCAACGGGAAGGGGACATCAGTCTACAGCTGACCATCACTGACCAGGCCTGTTTGTTACAACTGGGGTCTGTCCTAATCATACAGAAAGGTGGAGGAAGGCCTGGCCTCCACAGCAAAATATGTGCATGGAGGGAAACACACACACACACACACAATCTCCTGGGCGCTTCTCTCCCTCTGCTGTTTTTCCCCTATCTAGGCTGATCAATGAGGAGCCCCACCACACACACACACACACACACACACACACACACACAAACACACACACACAGGCACACTCCAGGCCTGCAGTCCTGGAAGATGGAGGGATCTCCCCAGCCAAGACACCTGCCCTGTTGTCAGGGGAGTTGTCAGCAGGCAGGCCTGTGAGTGACGCCAGTAGTCCCAAAATGCTCCCCTTCTTTTGGGAAGGGAGGGCCTGGAGGCAGCTGAGTTCTCTTTCTTCCAGAATAATCCCAGCTGCCGCCTGCTCCCCAATGCTCTCCTTTGCTTTTGAGAGGCCGCATGCATTTTTAATGGAGACGGGAGCACGGCCTCGTTGCACGCAGGCAGAAAGGGACTGAAATCTCTGACTCAGCCTTCCCAAGGAGGCAGGAGGGCTTGGCTCGGCTGCCTCCCTCTTCTGGGCCTCGGTTCCCAGCCCTGCAAAAATGGAGCCTGCTCCTGGCCATGCACTGCCAACAGCTCCCCGGCTCCTCCTGGGGTGGCACAGCGTTGTACAGTTTTGCCAGTCTTAACCCACAAAGCCAAAGTCACCCTCTGGAGTTCACCAGCTGGCAGCATTTAGCTAGAAGTGTTGTGCCTGAGTAATCATACCTGCATCACATTCAGACATACACGCAAGCTACACGCATAAGCTGCTTACAAGCAAAACCGCAGAAGCCGCTTCCCAGTGCCCCCCCTTTCCTTTAGCACCAAGCACATACGCACGTGCCCTGACCTGGATTTCCCAGGCTAGCCTGACCTCGTCAGATCTCAGAAGCTAAGCAAGGTCGGCCCTGGTTAGTATTTGGATGGGAGACCACCAAGGAACACCAGGGTTGCTGTGCAGAGGAAGGCATTGGCAAACCACCTCTGTTAGTCTCTTGCCATGAAAACCCCCCAAAAAGGGGTCGCCATAAGTCGGCTGTGACTTGAAGGCACTTTACACACACACACACACACACACACACACACACACACACACACGTATGCACACACACACATTCCAAAGGCTGGAAACTTTCCCCTCCCGTAAGGGATCACTCCGATAGCCTCCCTCCCACCTATTCCTCCTTTTTGATGCTTTCGCTTCACCCTGCAAGGGAACACTCTGAACTGCTCAATAAGACAGGCTCCATTCGTTAATGTAGCAAGGCGCGTACGCATGAGCTAATGACAAGCTACCACTGGATGTTAAGAAAATGTATTGTTGTTGTATTAGAATGTCAAACGTCTATAAAACCTCTTGCATTTGCCCTGCTTCGGTGTGACAGGATCGCAGAGCTGTTTTGTCTGGATCCTGGCTCACCCGGTTATGACTTCTTGGCCAATAAAGCAAGCTGTAGTTCAACCATCCTCCTTTCCCTCATTGCTCTCATTGGACTCTACGAGAATGGCGGGGGGAGCACAACAGAAGGAGGACCTGCTAGGCCATGAGGGGCTGGAGTCTTAGATAAATGACAGTGGGGGTGCCAAAGGAGCCCTTTTCTTGTCCTGCAAGAGAACAGAAACCCCCACACCACAGAAGAGACGGCCCCAGCCCAAGGACAACCTGCCCTCACCTTTTGCCCGCTCCCTCCACACCCTCTTAATCTGAGGGCTGATCCACCTTTGGGTGTGCCCACATTTAACCCTCTGGGCAACAGGAATCACAGGAAGGGGGAAATGGGAGCCCTCCGTCCTTTCACCTGCCAGGCCTGCCCCTTACCTTCCGGGCCCTGCCAAAAGGCATGGTGGTGCCATCTTCCCACGTTTGACGGCTCACAAGCTTCACTGCATCCACAAGCACCATTTGCCACTCATCAGAGGTCAGGTCATGCCTCTCGCATCCAAATCTTGCTGTACTTTTACCATGACCAGAGCACAGGAGATCCTTCTTGATCCTAAAACATCTTTCAAGAAACAGGAAGGCCCAGGGAATTAGTGTTGCCAGCTTCCAGGTGGGGCCTGGAGATCTCCTGGAATGACAGAGAGGAGTTCCCCTGGAGAAAATGGCTGCTTTGGAGGATGGATTCTATGGCATTATATACCAGTGAGGTCCTTTCCCTCCCCAAATCTCTCCCTCCTTAGGCTCTGCCCCCAATCCTCTTGGCCTGTCCCAGACAAGGAACTGGAACCACTTTTTAAGGCAGCAGCTCAGCAGAAAAACAATAAGAAAAGAGAGCCCTTCAGCACTTGCCAATTGCCCACCCCAGGGCACCCTCCACAGATCTGAGACTATGGTATGCACTTCCAGAGCAAATGGTCCTTTTGGGGGGGGGAGCATAAGGAAAGTTGTGGGATGAGCACAGGAGTGGCTGAGGGTCTCCCAGGAGTTCCATCTGCCCTCCTGACCCCACAAGAAGAAGAAGAAGAGTTGGGTTTTATATGCCGACTTTCCCTACCACTTAAAGGAGACTCAAACTGGCTTACAATCACCTTCCCCTCCCCTCCCTGCAACAGACACCCTGTGAGGTCGGTGGGGCTGAGAGAGTGTGACTAGCCCAAGATCACCCAGCTGGCTTCATGTGAAGGAGTAGGAAAACAAACCCCGTTCACCAGATTAGCCTCCGCCGCTCATGCGAAGGAGGAGTGGGGAATCAAACCCAGTTCTCCAGATCACCACTCCAGATCACCACCACCAGTCCACCACTCCAAACCACCGTTCTTAACCACTATACCACGCTGGCCCCAGGACAGGTGCACACATGTGCACCCATGCACACAGTCTTCAGGGCTGGGTCGGGGAAGAGCTGCCTAGCTGGGCCCTGCTAAGACTGGGGTTACCGACTCGTGACTCACCACCCCCTAAGGCTCTGTGCCACACGCCAGACCGCGAACGTACCACTCCTGGCCGGTCCCAGTGCCCCCCCCCCGGCCCCTCTCCTGGTTCTGAGGAGCGAGATGCTGGGGGGGAGGGGGGAGAGTTTGCCCAGATTTCAGCAGAACATCCAGAGCAGCTGATCTTCACTGCAGTAATATAATATCCTCCGCTAGACCTTAATCCCATTACGTCGCCATGTGGTTACTCGGAGCTCCCCTGCAGGCGGGAGGAACAGATGTTGCTTAATTGGCCTGTCTGCGGCTCCCGGCTCTGCCTCCGTCTGCTTCAGAAAGGAGACAAAAAGTCCAGGGCTGGTTTGGGTGTTTGTGCCATTTCTTGAGAGATTCCAACAGCTTGTTCTTACTGCTAGAAATCCTCTCGGCCAACTGATTTCCCGCCCTGGCCCTGCCAGACCTCTCCGGATTGACCTCTTGGTGCTCTTTCTTGCTTGCTCAGGTGGAGGCATTTCAGGACACCAGGTGGGCAGCTCCAGGCTGGGAAATACCTGGAGATTTTGGGGGTGGAGCCTGAGAAGGGCGGGGTCTGGGGAAGGGAGGGACGTCAGTGGGGTATATAATGCCACAGAGGCTGCCTTCTGAAGCAGCCACTTTCTCCAGGTGAACTGATCACTGTCATCTTGAGATCATTTGTATTTCTAGAAGATCTCCTGGCTCCACCTGGAAGTTGGCAACCCTACTCAATAAGCAGTGAAAGAGGGTTGATCCTGGACAGCTCACATGGGGCCGTTTAGCCAGTCCAGAGTATTGCAGAAGCTCTGGGGTTTCCTTACACAACCACAACCAACACACTTGGCTGTCCCCTGTGATGTGGGTACAGCCCCCCGCTTAGGCGGCTTCCAAGAGAGTGGCCCACATTTAGGCAGGGAAGGTGTATCACCAGCCTGGAGCTATATGGAGCCTCCATGTTCAGAGGCAGTGAGGTGGATCTTGCCCCTTTCCGACTACTCCACTGAGCAAAGTCCATTTATTGACCTGTTAAGATATGTAGATGCCACCTTTCCTTTTGGTTCATCTATGAAGCCTTCCTCCAGTCTAAGAAGTCATCCTCCAAAATAAGTGCTAGGCTGGTTCCCACTGCTGGAGCCCAGCTCTACCTACCCATTCAGTAGAAGAGCCAAGCCCCCCCTTGGAGCCCAGGGCTGCAGAGAAGGAGGAGGAGGAGGAGGAGAAGAAGAGTTGGTGTTTATATGTCGACTTTCTCTACCACTCAAGGAAGGCTTACAATCACCTTCCCCTCCCCACAACAGACACCCTGTGAAGTAGGTGGGGCTGAGAGAGCTCGAAGAGAGCTGTGACTAGCCCAAGGTCACCCAGCTGGCTTCATGTGGAGGAGTGGGGAAACAAATCCATTTCACCAAATTAGAGTCCACCACTCGTCTCAACTATTTAGAGTAGCTTTTTGCCATCTGGGGGGTGGGTGGGCAGGGGACAAAGACCCTGTGCTTCAAACAACTACCTACCTGACAGGCAGGTATTCAACTGGTAAAACTCTCTCCCTCACTGCATGTCTATCGGAGAGATTTTTTATCTACTGAATTTCTTCACATGTGTTCATGTCAGTGCAGCTTATGCAGGAGAAATTCCTCAGAGCAAAAATGGGGAAAGTGCTCTAGGGTTGCCAACCTCCAGGTGGGGCCAGGAGAGCTCCCAGGATTACAACTGATCTCCAGACAGCAGAGGTCAGTTCCCCTGGAGGAAATGGCTGCTTTGGAGGGTGGGGGGGGGCTCTATGGAATTATACCCCGCTGAGTTACCTTCCCAAACCCCACTCTCCCCAGCTTCCACCATCAAATTTCGAGGGATTTCCTAACCTGGAGTTGGCACCCCTAAACCTCACCCCAGTGTTTTTAGCTCAGGCATGAAAATGTTTTGGAGATACCCTGGTAACTCCATGAGGTGACGGGAAACATCTCTCACTCTCTACACACAGATCTCTGGCCAGCACAGTAGTAAGCATTTCCTTGGCTGGAAAGGGCCGCCCCATGTGCCACCGTGGGCTGAAATCAAGTGGCATCTCTGGCTGCCTTGGCAACAAGCCCAGAGGAAGTCAGAGTGCGACCGCGCCCGCATCAAAGGGGTTCGGTGCCCACAGGCTAGTCACGCTTCATTTCCTGCTCAGCTTTAATCTGTGGAATTGGCTGTCTGTGCTCAGACTGTGAAATGGAAAATTATTAGTGGGGGGGGGGGGACGCGTCACATTAAGGGGAAAAACAGGCTCAAAGCTATAAACAAAAGGGGATTACAAAAATAGCCCTTGGCTGGAATGCCAGGGCCCTAAAATGGCATGCCACGGTTTTGCGCAAGAGACAGCGCATATACAGGTACAATCCCAGCAGTGGCACTCCTCGAATGCCAGCCACGCAGGGGCACATGGTCTCCTTCACATGCATGAAAGCTGGGGGGGTGAGGGAAGGGTGCAACCCTTTCCTAAAGGCAGCTCGTGGTAAAAGAGAGCAGGGCACACTCCTCTCCAGCAAGCTCCACCCTGCACCTTCCTTCTCCAAGTGGTAGGAGCTTTTCCAGTCTCTCTTTTCTTGAGTGGAGAGTACCGGACATTTGTGGTGTTTTTGTAGAATCCGACTGGTAATATACATGTTGATGGGTGTGGGGGGGAGACACATGCGGTCAGACTGCGCTAATCTGTCAGACAGCCCCAGAGCATCCAAAATCCAGCCGCATGACCTTGGCACCTTGCCAGCCTGCTGCACAGATCCCCCCCCTCTCCTGCTCCGGTTGCATTCCAGCTCCCACAAGCAGCTTCTTTCTCTGGGCCACATCCAAAGAAACCGGAAGGCCCCCAGTAGCTAGAACCCACCCGCTATCAAAAGCCCATTTAACACCTCTGGAAAGTATCCCTTCCCCTCAGAGAGACATTGCGAGCTACTCACGCTGCAGAAAAGACTCAAGAAAAGCTCCTCTCCTGCCTCACAAAGGGCTGTGGAACTGGCACAGCCCATTGCTTCTGAGGGACATATGGGCTTCCACTTTTGAACCTACATGCGTGCTGGTTAAGGGTGAGGATTTCCTTCCTGCCAAAAGCATCCAGTCTCTCTGCAGCTCTCGGCTCATCTTCTGGAGTTCTTCCCAGACAAGAAGGCGGCTGTTCATGAGACCCTTTCTGCTAAACAGAGAGGGAGATCCTGCAGGCCGACATTTCTGTTAATTAAACTGCCCCCCCACAATCCAGAATTGAGAGAGGGTCTTTTGGCTAGCAAAACCTACCACAGTCCCAAGTATGTCCAGGGGCCGGCGGAAGCACTTGCAAACTTGGAAGAGACTTTAGTTCAGGGGCTTGCTTCATCCTGCCAGAATGGGGAGGAGGGGCTGAGAAGCTGGGCCACTCCCAGGCCCCCTCCCCCTCCTGCTGCATCCCGCTGCTCACCGCCCCCCCCCCAGAGCATCACAGGAGTGGCCCCCAGCCTCTCAAGAGCCAGGCCTGCCGATGCTGCCCAGCAGGAGATCTGGTTCCCTCTTTTCCAACACACATGCAAAGAAGTCCTGGAGTGGCTTGGGGGGGGGGGGAGTGTCAGAGTCTAAACCAAGGGCTTGTTGAGCAGAGATGCATAAGCCCATCTTGGACTGCCAAGATTCAAATATCTTTTTAGTGTGGGTGAGTCCCTCCACCCATATTTAAAATTGGTGCAGATTTTATTCTGCAAAGGCAATAAGTAACGTCTTGGGAGGAATATAAGCAGGGAGGGGGGCATGTAGAGTGCTGTCAAGGCATAGTTGACTTAGGGTGACCCGGAGAGTTTTCAAGGCAAGATGTTTGTCTCTGAGTAGGAACCTTGGACTCTGTTGGTCTCCCAGCCAAGTATTAACCAGGGCTGACCCTGCTTAGCAGCGCAGATTGGGCTCGCCTGGGCTATCCGGGTCAGAACAAGCAGGGACAGCAGTTGCTAAATATTGAACCGGCGACCCATGGTGACATTACAGCCCTGAGAAAATACCGCGTGTGCCGCTTCAGAGCAGGGCTAGAACTGGCGTGCCCCTCCCGCTGCTGCAGTTCTGCTGCTGCCTCTGTGCTGCCAAGGAGGTGTCAGGCTGGGCTCTGTGGCATTTGCCGGGTGCAGCTGCGGAGAGTCTGAGAGGCACCTTGAGAGACTTTCTGCCGAAGCTTCCTGGCGGGTCACTGGTGGCGGTGATGGATGACGGTCCACAATCATTTGCTATTTTCTGTTTCCAGACAGACACGACGGATCCTTCCTGCATACCAATGAAGGCCAGTCTGAGGAGGAGATGGCCAGGCCGGGCCAGGCTGTGGCTCCTCAGGGGCTGGCAATGCCACCCCGCCCAGGGTTTCCCAGCTGCCCACACAGCGCCTTCCTGCTGCCGGGTCACCTCCTGCCTCAGATGGAGGCAAGAAACACACACCGGGCTTTAAGGGAAGGGAAGGGCCGTGCTTAATTTGGCCTCTGACGCTGCAACCTGCTCTAGTTAGAGTTGTACGCCTGGGATTTTTATTTTATTTACTTCCTTTGTATGCCACTTTCCCAGCTCAGAGCCAAGATAGATGGCCGAATATATAGAAATGCAATCAGACTAAGGTTGCAATCTCTAGCTTGGGAAATTCCTGGAAAGGTGGGGGGGGGGCAGGGGAGTTGTGGTTTTTGTTGTTGAGCTGAAGAGATTTTCTCACTGAGGCCCTCACTGAGGCCACTTGCACAGTGGCTCTGAATCCTAACAGCTACATGGAGCCTCCATGTTCAGAGGCAGAGTCTAGAGACCAACTGTGAGAGGATGAACGCCAGGGAGTGGCTCCCCCCCCCCCCCACACACAACCCAACAGAGCTTCCAGGCACTGCAGAGAAGGTGCTGGGCGACACAGACATAGGTGTAGGGTTGCCAGGTCCCTCTTCGCCACCGGTGGGAGGTTTTTGGGGTGGAGCCTGAGGAGGGCAGGGTTTGGGGAGGGGAGGGACCTCAATGCCAAAGTGGCCATTTTCTCCAGGTGAACTGATCTCTATCGGCTGGAGATCAGTTCTAATAGCAGGAGATCTCCAGCTACTACCTGGAGGTTGGCAACCCTACCTGGGCAGCGCGAGCCACTGCAGCCATGTTCCAGAGTGGGCATTATTGCAGCAGAGAATTGGATCTCCCTGCCTGGGAACAGAACCGGGAGCCCCATCCGGGTTATTTCCCACCCGAACAGAAAGAACCACCAAGCGTCTTCGAATAGCAAAGCTTTATTCAGCCAGTTGGCAGCATTAGCAAAGACGAGACTCACACAGCCCTGTGCCAGGCAGCGTGCCCTGGTGGAGGGGGAAGGCAACGGGCCCGGGACGTCTGGTGACCCCCTGGGCCCCCTTCCACCCCCCTTCGATCTGAGGCAGACAGGTGGAGGAGGAGGGCTTAGCTGGAGGGGTGGAAAGCCCCCCGCTGGTGCCACTGCATGTCCCGGATTCGCCGCACAGACTGGATCTGGGGGTGCTGGGCCCCAAAATCGGCACTGTCCTTGTAGTCTCCTTTTTCCAGCAGGTACTGGTAGCCTCGATAGCCGGGATACTGGTACCCTACCCACCTGCAAACGGAGACAGCACAACAGCCTCACAAACCGGCCCCCAAAAGGGGAGCAGAGGCCCGATCTTGAGGCCGAATGGAATGGTGAAACGCAAAGGGAGCTGGGACTCTTGGAAGCTGGTGCTTCCTTTTGAAAGTACAAGGGAGCTTTGACTCTAAAGAGCTTCTACCCTGAAAATCTTGTTGGCCTCTAAGGGGCTCCTGGACTCGAATCGAGCTCTTCTGTTGCAGACCGACATGGCCCCTGCCCTCTGAAACTCCACTGCCCTTTGCTACCTTTTAAAAGGCAACCAACATCTCAACTGGTAAAAAAAAACAATCAAGGGGTAAGAAACTATATATTATGAACGTAAGGCTTCTAAATCCTTGTCTCTGGAGGTTGGCCTGCGATCAGGGCCTCTGAGACGCCGGCTGGCCCACCCAGCAGGTATCACAAAGCTCTTCTTCCAGCAAAAACAGAGTTGCTACCAAAAGCCCCATTCACACATTACATTATTTTTGAACATTTCAGCCCGCTGTCTGGGCGCGCCCTTTCTCCACGTATGGACTCCCACCTTGTGGAATGTCCTGCCCAGGGAGGTCTGGAGACCCCCAAGCTTTTATCTCTCTGCAGAATGTGCAAAACCAAACTATCAGGAGGGTATTTTTATAAAGGCAACAGGGCTGCAATAAAATGGAATTATTCAAGGGGCTGCTTTTGGAAAGGAACTGGCTTGTGACACTGATTATTACAACAGAGTTCTCTAATTTCTGTAACCCGGTCTTATTACACTGTTTATTATTTTTTTTAACACATTTATTATTTTATAATAATACACCTGTATTATTTTAAATTTTGTAAACCGCCTTGAGACAGTAAGAAAGGTGGACTGTAAATAAATAAAATATATTTTCCGTATTTGCACTGAATCAGCTTGTAAGACCTGTTAATGATGGGATATTTTGGAGACCATTAATTCATACGGTCGCCATAAGGCAGAAGCGGCTAGCCATGGTTTGCTTGGCTAGCAATTAAAATCAGGCAGAGTTTGCTTAAGAACCCACAATAGCCAAGGAAATAGAGAATGAATACTGTTTGATCCTACAGATTGAATGCATGTTTTAGCCTCTGTAATTTTAGGATATTATCAAGCATTCTAATTTTATGCACATTTAGTATTTGTTCGGATATTAATTAGTTATGCACCTTGATAATCTTACCATTTTAACCACTTAACCATTTTAACAGCAAATCTTTTTTGTATTTGTTTTTATCCTATACTATTTAACGATGTAAATTTGCTTTATTTGATGGTCTATGACTGCAAATAAATTATTGATTGATTGATTGACTTGACGGCACTTCACACACACTTGTACGGAAGGTGTTCCCAGTGCCACTGCAAGACACAGATGTCCAGAGACCTTCCTTGAGGGACCTCGGCTTGGCTTCTGCGGAATGTGTGAAGTGGCCCTGCGAAACCCAATGAAATGGGAGGTTGGAGTCCAGTGGCTGCAACTCCCAACCCCTCCCAACCTACAGGAGCGGGTTCTGCGGTTCGACAGAGACGCGCCACTCACCGAGACCAAAGAAGGCCAGGCCAAATGCCGGTGGATCGGCCCCCCTGATGAAGCCGTGTGTGAAATTCATGAGGGCTTTCTCAGTTTCCATTCAGTCAATATGGATTGGGGCCGTGTTGCTGTAAGAAGGGGTTTAACTCTCCCCTCGTACCCTTTCGCTAATCAGAAATGTCCCCCTCTAGTCCATCACATGGGAAAAAGTCGGCCCACGCACACACACGCGGCTTCTCTCCAGCTTCCTCTGGAGGCTTCCTCCTGGGCAAGGGGCCAGTTTGGAACTGAAAAACAGACCGTTTGAGGAGCCCCTCTGCCAGCACGGTGGTTCCAATCCAGATTGCTCCTCCTTCCCTAAGACTGCTTGTAGGGCCAAATTATATGCCTGGAGCGGAGTGCAGCACCAGAGGCAATTCGGCCCTCAGAGGACTTAATTCTGGACAGAGGTCTTCTGGGCCAAATGGGGCATTCATTGCACCCTCGTGCCTGTGTGGATGCAACGCACAGACTCACACACACACAGACCTTCTGGAGCGAATAGCAACCATCCCATGTGACTGGCACTGCCAAGCCAGTGCCACTCAGACTGGGAGGCAGCTGAGCCCCAGGCAGCAAAATGGCTCCGTACCCAGCCAGGCCCCGAGAGCACCCGCCCAGGCCCCCCACGGAAGACTCACGTGCCGCTCTGCACCCGCACAGAGGAGACCTTCTCCTGGTAGCCGTGAGCGTGGAAGCTGGGCACGTCATCATCGATTATCTCAATCTTCTTCCCGGTGAAGCTGGGGTTCTCGTAGAGGACGATCTTGTGCTCCTGGCTGTCCTGGGGGGAGCAAACCCAAACTGAGTCCAGCAGCAGCCCTGAGGCCCAATGCCGGGGGAAAACTGTCAGGCTGGAGAAGCCCTGGCCTCTGAAGCGTACTAGGTAGCCGCAGGCAAAGCCATCAGCCCAAGCTACCCCACAAGGCTGTCGTGAAGGCAAAGGAAGGAAGATACATCCCCGAGGTTCCTGAAAGGAAGGCTGAGGGACACAAATGAGAGCAGCAGGCAGGATGGGGGCCAAACCAGTGGAGAGGGAAACCCTATTTGAGGCTGTGCGTAAGATGTAGTCTGCTGGGACAAACCCAGAGTTACGCCCCTCCATCAAGGGAAAACAAACCCGTGCCTCTGATGCGCCAGGTTTGCACTCCGGGACTGTGTAAAAAAAAAAAAAAAAACACCAAACCCTCCACTGGAATGGCCCTAAAATTTTACCCTGGGCAGCAACACTAAAGTCTTGATTGTTTCTAGATCCTGAAGACTTTTGACCAGGAAGTGGTCGATTTTAGCTCCTGCGGAAACAAAGGGGCAACCCGAGAGGGAGATTCTCCATATTTTGCACTTGAGTAGCTGCCCACCTATCAAGACCCTCTTCTATCTACGGCGATAGAGAAAAAGCGTGCCGAGAGGCAGCAGAGAAAACGTGCAAGAGGTAAAATAAATCTCACACGACTGACCCCGTTTGCTCTTCCCTTTCATTCCTGAAAAGGTCCCTGGGTGGACGTTGTGCCGCTGAAGCCACCGGGGAGTCTGCCCTTGCCACCCTTTGCCAAAGCCTCAGCACCCGCTCCGGCCTCTCCCCGTCCCCGCCCTGCTGGCATCCGGCCCTCCTCACCACTTTGATGGGCCTCAGGGCAGAGATGTTGTCGCTCCTCCGGCTGTTGGTCCAGGAATCCCAGCGGGGATATTCCCCTTTCTCAAAGACAAACTGCTCCCCTTTCCAGTTGGGCTGCTCGTAGCCAACCCACCTGGAAAAGACACACGCAGAGAACAACACTGCGGCGGCTGCTTGTGGAAAGGGAGCATGGATTCCCACCCGCACCCCAGCAGGCAACCCTCACGGCTCCCCGGTTCTGCTCTCCGGCGACGTACGGGCCTGAGTGCACCAGGACGGAACCGACTTTCTCCAAACCGGCCTCCTTCAAATTGGTACAGGCAGCAGTCAGTTCATGGCAGCGGCCCTGGAAGTTTTCCTGCTCGAAGATGACAATCTGCAATGCGAAAGAGAGAGACGGCTGAAGAGCAGTGCTGCTTGGGTCTGGGGAGGGGGAGAGAGGAGAAGCCGTTGGTGCCCCCATCTGGCCCCACTGGCACTCCGCTGGGAAAGACAGGGGCTTCGGGACGGGCAGAGGAGCTCTCGCCCTGTCTGCGAGGACTACCCTCCTGAGCTAAGACAGTAGCTGGGCAGTCGTGGCTGTGGTGGATTCGGGCGCCATGGGCAGTGGGAATCTCCTGCCGCATCCTCTCCAAGCTGGCCCAGGGCCCAAAATTATCCCCAGACCAAAGGAGGACACTGGGAATGACCCGCCTTCCTCCAAAGGGATGGGCGTAGAAGCCGACAGGGTCACTCTAGCCCCCAAATTAGGGTTGCCAGCTCTGGGTGCAGAAATGCCAGGAGATTGGGGGTGGAGCCTGGGGAGGGACCTCAGGTCTGTCTTTCAAAGCACCCATTTTCTACATAGGGACTGATCTCGGTCATCTGAAGATCAGTTGTAATTCTGAAAAAAATCTCCAGGCCCCACCTGGAGGCTGGCAACCGGAGCAGTTTCCCCCTGAGCTGAGTGATAGTCACCGGGGAGTCCTCAGCAACAGAGCCCCCAAGTCCTCTTCCTCTGCACCCCTCACTGCTGCTCTCCCCCCACAGAAATGAAGGCCCCCCCCCAAAAAAAAATCAGAGCAATCCCAGCCATTCTGCCCCCCTCCAATCTTTTCCATTGGAAGGGACAGGGCAGGAAAGGTTGGGGGGGGGTCTTCCTTTCCTTCTTAGAGGGAGAAGGGAAGGTTTGGGCTCTTGGCTTTGGCGTGTTTTTGGTGGGACCTCCCCTTCATGACATTCTCAGGGTGGGTGTTTCTGACAGATGGAGACATGGATCCAGATCGCCTCCCGGCCTCCCAAACAAAGCTGGCCTCAGGACTGGCAGCCAGTCTCCTGCCCGGCTCAAGTGACTCCAGAGGAACCCCCTCCAAAGCACCCCCAACACCATTCTGACCCCCTCCACCAACCTTGGAGGCAGCCTGCTGCTGTTTCGAAGCTTGGTGGTCCGAAGCCATGATGGGGCCCCCCCAGCTGTTCCCTGGGGAGAGAAACTCAAATAATTTGATGACGTGCTATTGGGGGGAGGGGGGTGTCACACGCCGCCTTGCATTCAAGCCACCACATAGAGGTTTGGCATTTCTAGCCCCATGGGCAAACAGAGATGAATCAAGGAATGTGAGGCAATCAACCCCCCCCCCACCATGCCTCACGGCCAGCCCCACTCTCTTGGGGTCCCTGCTCTCCACCCTTCCCACTTGGTTATAAGGCACAAACCAACAGTAACTCCGTAGCATCCACCGCCCCAAACACTGATCCTGCATAGATAAAACAATTTCATTCCAGATTTGTGCGTGGATGTGTCAGTAGAACAAAGACCAGAATATCAGAGATGTGCATTTGTTAAAAGGCTGTGGTTTGGAGCAAAATACAAATATCCACACACAGAGAGAGAAAGAAAGGAAACCAAGCCAGCAATAGCTGACTGATCAATAGCACCCAGCCTGCACACCCAGCCCAGACAAATTGTTCAGAGTGGCTCGCATCTATGGGCGCACAAGAGGAATTCAGGCATAGCAGCCCCCCCCCCCGAAAAAAAGAGCCAAACTCCCCACCCAATGGGGGAACAGAAATCTGTGCAGCTCCTGGTCAAGTGCTTGCCAGGCCGGGGCTGCGGGGCTGTTGGCTACTGACCCTGGAGCAGGTGTCCCGCCACGTTTGCGTGGCTCCCTCCCGCCCACCGTCCTGGTTTTGCCTGATCCCCGGCTAGCCTTATTCGACACACCTGCGTTGGAAAGACGAGGGTGACACAAACGTTGTTAAAAGCCAGACAAAGAAAGGGAAGGGTCTTACCGGTTGCACCAAAGCCCTTATGCCACTGAAAAGCACTGTGGCCGAGCGTGAAAATTTATAGCTGGCAGCCGCCTCAATGTGCCGGCGGTGCATCTGGCTCGGGAATGTGTGATCCGTATGGAGAATGCTGGATTAACGCGCAATGAAAACCAAGACCAGCTGACCCCACACTGCCTTTTGTCCTGCTAAAGACCCCGAGGCCAAGCGATTTCATGAGCTGTCACATTTGGGCCGGGCCCCTTTGTCAGGGCCGGGAGATTGGGATTTGCCAGCCTCAGCAGGGTTCGTGCCAAGCCCCGTGGGCATCCTTCGGGAACAATGCTTGTGCCACACTCGCCTGGCTGGAGTCCATCCCTGTGGGACAAGGGGCCAATGTGCCTTGCTCAGCAGTTGTCGTGGGGGGGGGGGCGCACATCCACTCCAGTGCAGAAAGGGCAGGCCCTGCTGGGCAGCACATGATGGCGGCTTCCATGTCAGCGGGCAGATGGAGGGGGAGATGCTGTCTAGAGCCCTCAGGAAGACATGGGGGGGGGGCGGGAATAAGAACTCAGCTCCCCACGCTGGGCTTCAGATTGTGCCCCCCCCCCACAAACGCCATGCTGTTTGCAAGGCACCACCAGCTGGGCCCTTCAGCCCGAGCCTCTCCATGGCTCCTGTCCTGGCCCAGCCCTGCAGGGGTGGCATTCTTGGATCCCAAAGCAGCTATTAGCAGGCTCATCTTTTACAGTACTGATACCTCAATTCTTTATCTGTTGTTTTATTAAAACATGTATATCCTGCTTTTCTCTGGGTGGTTCCAGGAGCCCTCCCAGGGCACGGCCACACTGGACAACCCGGAGTAGGGCTTCACAAGGCTCCCTCAACATCTGGAAGAAGGGTGCCAGTTCCTTGAACTGGTCACACTCTTGGTCCAACTGATCTTGTAGGGCGAGAGGATAAAGTGGTGACTGGGAGAATTGATTGGAACCACCAGTACCCATGTATGAACCAAGAACGGGATAACACTGGGCTGTCACTCAAGAGGAGGGCAGGGAGCTGTTCCTGTTGCCTTTCCTCTTCCACTTTACCATCACAACAACCCTGTGAGGTAGGTTAGACTTAGAGTGTATGCCTGGCCCAAGGTCACCCAGTAGGCTTCCATGGCAGAGTGGAGCTTTGAATCTGAACCTCCGGGGTCCTGGCCCAACACTCTGACCACTAGACCACCTGGGGGAATAAACAAAAGAAGATGCAGCTTGGATTACAATCTGGCCCTTCCTTCACCTTCAGATCAAAATTCAAAAGTAGAGGTCATCAAAATATAGGAAGCCGAATCTCCAAAGAAAAACTGGGAGGCAGCCTTCAGGCTCCATGGAGAAGGACCTGGGGAGGGGGCAGAGACGCAGCCCAGGAAGAGGCTGCAGCTGCAGGACTCCCAACAGAAGAGGGCCAGTCACCAAGGGCAGCTGGTCCAGTCTTTGCAGCCCAAACCTCCCGGGGTCTTCAGCACCAAACAAACCAACAGAGTTCTTGCTTTCGTGAGCCACAGATCGCTCCAGCCGGAGCAAGCTGTCTCCAAACAAAGGGGAGACGTGCTCCAGGTCAAAACTCACTCAGCTGATGCCAAAACAGCCCCAGTTCTCCAACGACCTGCTTTAAGTAGTGGCACCTCAAGAAGACGGAAGATTCCTAAGTTAGCTTTACAAAATGAAGGCACTTTGGTTTTGCGCTCAGGTGGAACTCCAACTGCAGCTCCAAGCTCTGCAGGCCCGCCACTCACGTGTAAACACCCCCACTCACCCGCCCCCCACAACCCCCTACACACACACACACACACACACACACATATTCCATGGCAAGCTTGTAAAAGGGTGAAAGTAACTTGCATTTGTCACAAGAGCTCTCTCTCTCTCTCTTGGGAGGCCTGAAGCCAAAAATGGGAAGTCGCACTTTGGCCACTGGTATTTGGCCCACTTTCAGCCTGCTGGTAAATGCCCAGGAAGGTGCCAAATGACCAGCAGTGGGCAAAGACAGGCGGGCAGAAAGCAGAAACTGTACCAGTGAAAGAGAGGCCTCTGGAAAGGGCCCAGCTTTCTGGAGCTGGAGGTCAGCAATTGCCTCTGCTGTCAAAGAACGATCTGGGGGTGCCCCCCAAGTCTGCTTCCCTCTCATTCGGAGGAGGGCCAGGCAGACTTCAGCCACATCTGCTCTGGTTCCTTTTTATCAAGTCCCCACGGCACAGCAGTTTGTGTTAAATTTATAAAACAAGAATGCATTTGCAGGATCAAAAAGCACAATTAATGTGACTTGAATAATATTGGCCCTGACCTGGATGGCGCAGGCTGGCCTGATCTCCTCAGATATTGGAAGCTAAGCAAGAGTCGGCTCTGGTTAGTAGTTGGATGGGAGACCACCAAGGAAGTCCAGGGTTGCTACGCAGAGGCAGGCAGTGGCAAAACCACCTCTCTTGGTCTCTTGCCCTGAAAATCCTACCGGGATGCCATAAGTCTGCTGTGAATTGATAGCAAACAATAATAATAATAGATCACGATGGGTAGCCATGTTAGTCTGTCACCAGCAGTAGAAAAGAGCAAGAGTTCAGTGCCACCTTAAAGACTAACAAAATTTCTGGCAGGGTAGGAGCTTTCAGGGTATCTGAAGGAGTAAGTTGTGGCTCACGAAAGCTCATACCCTGCCAGAAATTTTGTTAGTCTTTAAGGCGCTCCTGGACTCTGGCTCTTTTCCACTACTAATAACAATAACGATCTTGAGACTATTTCTTGCTGTATGTAGGGATTTTTAGGAGCCTGAAGAGCCTTGACAAGCCCAATCTCATCACAGCTTGGAAGCTTAGCAGAGCTGGCCCTGGCTGGTAGTTGGGTGGGAGACCACCGAAGAAGTCCAGGTTTGCTACACAGAGGCAGGCGATGGCAAACCACCTCTGAATGTCTCTTGCCTTGCAAGCCCTACAGGGTCACCACAAGTCAGCTGCAACTTGGAAGCAAAAAGTAAAATAAAATAAAATACAAAGGTAATTTGAGTCTGCCTGCTGTCTTGGTATCACGACTGGCTGCCCTCTCCTGAGCCCCCAGCCGCGTTGCAAGGTAACTGAGTCAGGCCAGTTAGCTCACACCACCTTTTAAATGTAAAAGGTTTACTAAGAAATAAAAAGTCTAATTAATTAAAATGCAAGTTACAGAATTCTTATAGGCACGCTGGCAAGAAAATAACAAAAGTCTGTCTAATTATACTTACTACTCTATTACATAGCTAATGTTCTTGCTATCAAGCTAAGCTGGTTCAGGCCTTGGTTTCTTGAACATAGGAACATGAACACATGAAGCTGCCTTCTACTGAATCAGACCCTCGGTCTATCAAAGTCAGTATTGTCTACTCAGACCAGCAGCAGCTCCCCAGGATCTCTGGCAGAGGTCTTTCACATCGCCTACTTGCCTAGTCTCTTTAACTAAAGATGCCGGGGATTGAACTTGGGATCTTCTTCATGCCAAGCAGATGCTCTACCACTGAGCCACGGTGCCTCCCCTATTCTTGCACTGAGTCAAGTAGAATAACGTGCAGATCAGTACAGACAATAAGGAAGGTTAACATGCTATTGAGCATGGCTGAACTTATGGCAAAGGGGACCCTAGTCAGATGACCCATGAGTTCCAATCAGTGGTGATGCTACGGAGAAGTCTCCAGATGGTTCAGACCGGTTTAGGCCAGTCTGGGTTCCTAGGAGTGAAGGGTGAGATCATTCCCCCCCTCCCAACCTCCCACAGATGAAACGAGTTCTCCAATTAGGCTGGTATGTTGGCTGGTCCTTGAACAGGTCTTGTCTGCCTGGTAACAGGCTGCAGGTGCACCTTGTTATCCCTGAGCTCTGCTCGGCCTCCACAACCACAAAGCAAAATTCGAGACACCCAAAATGGAGAACAAGTGATGCTAAGCTAAAGCTAATACAAAATCGTTTCTCCGTCTTCACGCTCAGTTAAGAGCAGGCCTGGCAGGATCAAACCAAGGGGCAAAGCAACCCTTGCAAGAATCTCAGCCTGAAACCACTACGCTCCCGGTGGGCCTCAAGCCCCTTTCCATCTGCTCCTGATGTCGAGAGCTTCTGTACCTCATCCTAAAGCCTCCGATGTGCCTCAGCTCCCGTACACAGGATTGGATCCTGCGGCTCAGGCTGCTATTGGTAGCCCGTTTCATCAGCACAAGGAGCTTACCTTTGTCACAAGAGGATCCCGTAATGGAATTAATCCGCAGGATCCAGCCCACAGTCTAGGGCTGGCTATCATCCCAGGGCAGTGGCCCTAAGAAGGGATAGCCATGTGAATGCACGCATGAGCTCTGAGTGGCCCCCCATCCTTCCTCCCCCCTGTGTTTGTTTCTGGGCAATTGGCAAGTGTCCCTCTGGGGAACTGGGAACTCCACTCTTCAGAGATGACCGCATTAAGAAAATGACCGCCCTGGGCCACCTCCACAAGCTCAGCATGGCCCTTTCCCTTGGAGGCCTGGCTTGCAGAGCTAGGAAGGGGAGACAGCTGCTGGCCAGGAGGGCTGGGGGGCACCCTCCAACTGCCTGCCTGCCCCTGAGTGGCCAGAAAGTGGCCTTTGGTGTAGCCTGACTCAAGAGCTGGGGGCACAGATGGAGGACTTCTTTGGCACAGGTGGGGAGGGGGTGGCTCTCCCATGCCCCATGGGCCTGGTTTTATGAGGAGGGGCTGTGGCTCAGTGGTAGAGCATCTGTTAGGTATGCAGAAGGTCCCAGGTTCAACCCCCAGCATCACCAGTTAAAAGGACCATGGAGGAGGTGACGTGAAAGACCCCTACCAGAAACCTTGGAGAGCTGCTGCCAGTCTGAGTTGACAATATGGACTTGGATGGACCGAGGGCCTGAGTCACTGTAAGGCAGCTTCATGAGTGCGCAGACCGAGGCATGTTGATGTGTGTTTATCAGGTTGGCTAATGGGTCAAAACGGTGTTCCTTAACAGGACAGAGGGAAAGGAGGTTGTGACCAAACCACTCATCTTGACAAGACCTCCACCCCCTTTTCAGGCATTGGTAATGGGGCCTCCACCCCTAACATCCATGCCCCCATGGAGTCTCTCTCCACTGTTCTCACTCTTGCTGGGCATTAACAGTTTGTGTGTGGTGGTGGTGGTCCTTTGGCTTAGATGCCGGGTTGCCAGGTGCCCTCTGTGTCCGGAGTGCTGACCCCCGATACTCAGCCCCTCCCGCTGCAGACAGCACACCTGCTCTCCTCAGAGCTTGGACTCATCTCTGCTCCAGAGAGCCAGAAGTTGGTTGTTCTCTGACATACTGTGCAGGTTGGGGGCCCTCCCCCCTCCCCCCACAGCAAAGTACGCTACGACAAAGTCATTCTTCAGAGAGGCAATGGCAGAGCCAGAAACTCCTCTTCCTCCTTTTTTGGCTTTTCACTTTAAATACCAGCCTTGTGTGTGTGTGTGTGTGAATTCAGACCAAGGCCATGGCATTGGGGGGGGTCAGTCTCCCCCACATCCGTACATGCCCTTTTTGCACCCGGGCTGTCCCCAGGGTTCTGTCTGCACAGCCTTGAGGCAAATGTTCTTCCCCACAGGACAGGTAGGGTCAGTGGAGACTGTGAAAAGAGCACTGGGGACAGGTTGACCTCCCATCACCAACCCGGGGGCCCCATCTGAATCCTCTCCCCCGTCCGTGAGTCTGCTTAGAAGGGGGCCAACACCAGCAGGGCTGTGTCCATAGGCATCCCACCAGCAAGGCCTTTTGTCTCTTCCAGCGTCACTCTTCTACAAGGGTAGCATCGGGACGTTCCAACAGCCTCCGCCCTTTCAATCCCATCAGGTTTGGCCAGAGCAGCTCTCCACGGGGGAGTCCATTTTGCAGGAGGGCACAAGGCGAGCTGCGTTTGGAAAGGAGGTGCTGCTTGTGGGTTGGTGGGGCTGAGGCCAGCTTGCACGAGAAGCGTCTACATGCTCTCCTGAGGCCAGCAAGATCTGTGTCTACCTTTGGTGAGCAGCTGCATCCACAGCTCCAAGTGGGGTCTTGCAGGAGAGAAGTGAAGGACAGGGAGACAACTGACAGTGGGGTAGCTGAGATCTTTATTGAGGGTATCACATAACCATTTAGAGCTGGGCAGCGCCTCAGGCCAGGGTCTTCGCACAGCTGAGCTTCTGCCCCTCCATGGCCCAGGCCAAGCCCCGTCCATTTAGCTCCCCTCAAAGCAGCCCCGCTTGTGCCACTGCTGGTCCCGGATTCGCCGCATGGACTGGATCAGGGGCTGGCTGGCATCCCACTCGTTCCAGTGCCGGTACTCGCCCTTCTCGAAGACATACTGCCGGCCACGGTACCCGGGGTATTCATAGCCCACCCATCTGCGCAGCCAGAGAGACAAAGGCAAGATGGGCCCAGGTCAGTCGCAGAGGCCAGAAATCCCCCTGCCCGCCTGGCCAACAGCACGGGGTGGGAGATCCAGGACGTGGCCATCCTTTCCTGGTTCCCTCTGGACTCCACTAGCTACTGCTTGTGTGACATAAGCTGGGAAACCTGTCGTAGATTCTGAGCACTAAAATGTAACCCCCCCACACAAAAATCTTTCTCCATCAACATGCTTGTAGCCCCCGCCCCCCTACCAATTTTACAATTGAATCCTGTGCTGCAGAATCCAACCGCGGCTGCTTCCATCCTTGCTCTAAGCTACCCTGGGATCAGGCAGGTCGCAAACTCTCCTTGGGCCCTGCCCCGCCCCCTTGCCAGCCTCGGGGGAGGCATGGGATTTACGCAGGTGCCCCTGATTCAGAATGTTCCTGTCCTAACCCTCCTTCCACCCCCAACCCCACTTGCCATAGTGGGTTGGTTAAGGGAAAGCTGGGGGCGGGGGTTCAAATTTTGCAGCCCCTCTTGGCTTATGGCCAGCAGGGCAAGCAAGCTCAGGGCTTGGCACCCCAAAGGAAGTGGGGTAGGGGCTGTGGCTCAGTGGGAAAGCCTCTGCTTGGCATGCAGAAGGTCCCAGGTTCAATCCCCAGTATGTCCAGTTAAAAACACCAGGCAGTAGGTGATGTGAAAGACCTCTGCCTGAGACCCTGGAGAGCCGCTGCCAGTCTGAGTAGACAGTACTGACTTTGACAAGGGGAGGGGCCGTGGCTCAGTGGTAGAGCCTCTGCTTGGCATGCAGAAGGTCCCAGGTTCAATCCCTAGCATCTCCAGTTAAAGGGATAGGCAAGTAGGTGATGTCAAAGACTTTCTCTGCCTGAGACCCTGGAGAGCCGCTGCCTGTCTGAGTAGACAATACTGATTTTGATGGACCAAGAGTCTGATTCAGTATAAGGCAGCTTGATGTGATGTGTTCAAGTGGTCATGCCCAGGACCCCCCCTTAGGAAGCCCCCCCTCCTTACATTCCATTCAGGGCCTTGACGCTGGCCACGCGGTCCTGGAAGCCATGCGCCCACAAACTGGGGACGTCGTCCTCCACAATCTCCATCTTCCTCCCTCCATAACTGGAGTTTTCAAAGAGGTGGATCTTATGATCAGCACTATCCTGTGGGAGGGGGAGAGAAGCAGTACAAGGGGGGGGGCAGAGTTGTTTTGAAATGGCCCCACTTCTGCCACAGCACAGGAGATGCCCGTGTGGCAGGTCATGTCGTGCTGGAGAAGGGATCGTAAGGCAGCGATGTTCTGGGCTGGCTGCAGACAGTGTGCTGCTGCCTGTGAGGACGGGGAATAAATGGGGAAGCCGAGCCTTCGCCTCGAGGCAAAGGACTCTGACATTCACTTCACAAGCGCTCCGGCATTCCCCACAAAGGAGCATCTCCCAGATGGGAGCCTCAGGTGGTGAGCGCGCCACTCGCCCGAGGCCACCGAGAATGGTCTGCGCCACGGGCCTTCCTCCGCCTGGGGAGAAGAGGAGAGGGGAGAGCCCCGAGTGACTTACAATTGGCAGGGGCCGGATGGACATCAGGCAGTCGTTGCTGTGGCTGTTGGACCAGGAGTCCCAGCGGGGGTAGTCCCCCCTTTCCAGCACAAATTGCTCCCCGTTGAATGCCTGCCGCTCGAAGCCGAGCCACCTGCAAAAGAGAGGCCGGAGTGAACCAGGGGCAGCTGCGACATGACAGCCCCCCGTCAGCAGGGGCAGGACACCAATTTGGGTCCAGAATCCAGGGTCCTGAGAATCACACCTTTCCTTTAAAACAAAGCAAGACTCTTGCCCCAGCAGCTCCAGTGGAGTGCTTCAAAAGCTATAGGCAATACGCCTGCTGAAATGTGTGGTTGGGGGGCCGGCCTGCAGTGGCCCTGGTCATTTCCTGGATTGCTTTAAAGGGGGGGGGGGTGAGACAATTTCATGGGGGGGGGAGGTCCTAGCCATAGTGACTGAAGGGAATCTCCACATTCAGAAGCTGTCAACCTCTGCATCCCAGTGCCTGGATGCAGCATCCGGGGAAAACCTCAGCCTCTGTGCCTTGTTGCTGGCCCTCCAGGGCAACTGGTCGGCCCCTGAGACACGATGCTGGGCGGGTCTCACCCTGCAGGGCTCCTCTTATGTTCTTATCCTCTTGGGGGGAAAGACTTGCTCGGCCTCAGCCTCTTCAGCACACTGGCCCGCCCTCCCTTCACTCCACAGATCCAGGCTGCAGGTTCCACTCCGGAGTTGCCAGGGCACGGGATTTCCCGGATGCCTGAAGTGTGTACATCCCTGACTGCGGCCAACGTCACTTGGGGGCAAGAGGGGTTTTGTGACTGCATGCCCTTTCCTGGCACCTCCCGTGTCATCCACAGGGTCGTGGACCCATGCACCCCCACCCCCAGACAGAGCAGCCTTTAATAAACACGTTGTCATGAGCCTTGCAAACTCTACCAACCGCTAAACACCACCTGCAATCCTCTTTTCAAGAAGCCTCTCCTTGGGGCTAAAACTCCAGCCAGGGCACCTTTGGCTCACTCTGCTGGTGCTTTCTGCCAGGTGACCTGAGAAAGGTCAGACTGTAAAGGCAAGATTTCTAGTCCTGGGGACAGTAGAAGGCTGCACCCCATTGTCCTTTGCCCCCTCCCCACCAGCAGATCAATACTCACGGGCCAGACTCCACCTGGAGGGACCCCACTTTCTCCAGCTCCTCTGTCAAATTGGGACTCTCAGCTGTCAGTTCATACTTCTTGCCTTGGAAATTCTCCATCTCATAGAGGGTGACCTAGAAGGGCAAAGCAGTTGAAGAGTTTACAGCCACCAATGGGATGCGGAGCCTTGTGAGGAACACTGCCCCCAGACCAAGGGGAGCCACAGTTGCCCAGCTCCTCCATCCAGGGACACGCTGCCAGCCTGGCCAGACCGGGCCACCTTCGGGCCTCTACTGCATGGGGCAAGCTCCAGCAGAGGCCCACCTCCCACGTGCTGGGGCAATCTCCAGCCTCTGCCAGATAATAATCTGCGCTGGCCTCCCTACTCCCCACCCTCAGTTTATGACCTATTTGAGGGTGGATAGCCGAACCGATTATATACTATGGTTGGCCTTACCTGCTACAGTATGCACTTATATACGGCAACCATCTTTTAAATTAACCGGGTTGTTCTGTGGTTTTATGGTTTTATATATTTTATTGTTATTATTCTATTGGAAATTTTGGTGTTGTAACCCGCCCTGAGCCCGGCTTTGCCGGGGGAGGGCGGGCTACAAATACAAAAATAAATAAATAAAATAAATAATAAAGTGCCATAAAGTTGCAGTGGATTAATGGTAACCCCAAGAAGTTCCACTTGTTGGGGTTTTCAAGGCAAGGGACAAACAGAGGTGGTTTGCCATTGCCTGCCTCTGCGTAGCAACCCTGGACTTCCTTGGTGGTCTCTAGAGTTGCCAGCCTCCGGGTGGTGGCTGGAGATCTCCCACTATTACAACTGATCTCCAGGAGACAGAGATCAGTTCCCCTGGAGAAAATGGCCACTTTGGAAGGTGGACTCTAGGGCATTATACCCCACTGAAGTCCCTCCTCTCCCCCAAACTCTGCCTCCTCAGGCTCCACCCCCAAATCTCCAAAATCTTCCAATCTGGAGCTGGCAACTCTAGTGGTCTCCCATCTAAGTACTGACCGAGCCCAACCCTGCTTAGCTCAAAAACTCTCATCAGCTCAAGCTAGTCTGAGCTATTGAGGCTGCTGGACGGAGCTGCAGGCAAATTGTGAAAAGGAGCTTAGTCAGGGAGACCAAATGACAACTGTAGATCCTCAGAGGCTGGGGGCCACTGTTTATAACAGAATCTACATGAGTGGTGCAGCTTGGCTCTTGCAGAGGAGGTGAGCGCAAGCAGAAGCAGTAAATCAGAGATGGAGCACGAGGCCCAGTTTGAAAGCTGACTCAGTGCCAGGGGTCCCTCCTCCTCTTTGCCTCTGGAGCCAGAAATACTTAACACGGCAAAACGTGGCCCCATCAGAGCGGCAAAAGGCACCACACTTCAGCAGTGAGTGCCTTGTGCCAGTGGAGGGGGGAGAAGAGATGCTTTATTAACCAAATTAGTCATTAAGTGCCTTAATTGATTTCAAATGCTGTCCACCCACACACAGCCCTGAGGGGTTAGGTGGTGTTAAGAAGCTAAATGAAAAACCCAGGCATGTTTCACATTGCATCTCACACTGCAAAGGCTGCTGAACTGGAGCCATGGAGTCTTTTAATGGCTGAGATAAAAGAGAGAACAGAGCTCAACAGGAGCTGCCCGGGAGTTGGAGAGGGACCGTGGCTCAGTGGAAGAGCCTCGGCTTTGGTCCCAGGTTCCATCCATTTAAAAGGAGCTGGTAGTGGGTGATGAGAGCCAGCATGGTGAAGTGGGTTAAGAGCGGTGGACTCTAATCTGGAGAACAGGGTTCAATTCCCCACTCCTCCCCAGGAAGCCTGCTGGGTGACCTTGGGCCAGTCACAGTTCTCTTGGAACCCTCTCAGCCCGCGCAGAGGCAGGCAATGGCAAACCACTTCCCAGCCTCTCTTGCCTTGAAAACTCTACAGGGTTGCCATAAGTCAGCTGTGACTTGAAGACACACGCAGACACACTAGGTGATGGGAAAGATCTCTGCATCGAATGCTGGAGAGTTACTGTCAGTCTGAACAGGCAATACTGACCTTGAGGGACCAACAGCCTGATTCAGTGCCAGGCAGCTTCGTGTGCGTTCTCATGTGGGAGCTTCCCAACGTCGAGTGTGCACACAAAAGTAGTGGCCGCAATATGTCCTTAGTGGTGATGTCTGCGGCAATGAAAGTAGCACAGCGATGCCCTTGGAAGACATGGCTAAGACCAAAACTACGGGAAGAGGCGTGGGCACCAGCAGCCACCCCCTTCCTGCTGGCAAGTGTCCCTTCCCCACCTCCGGAGCAGAGGGTCAGCAGGCCATGGAAGGTCAGGGGCTTTTGCAGGAGGCTGCACGCCCGTTAAGGTGTGGCAGCTGGCCTCCATGGCAAGGTTTCCTCTCTGGAGAGGGAGCAAACAGCTGGCTTCACACATCTCCCAGCTCCACCGCCTCTTGGGGGGCTTGTGGCATGGTGCGTGGCACAAGGGTAAAGAAGGGAAGGGGCTGTGGCTCAGTGGTAGAGCATCTGCTTGGCATGCAGAAGGTCCCAGGTTCAATCCCCAGCATCTCCAGTGAAAGGGATTAGGCAGGTAGGTGATGGGAAAGACCTCTACCTGAGACCCGGGAGACCCGCTGCCAGTCTGAGTAGACAATACTGACTTTGATGGACCGAGGGTCTGATTCAGTATCAGGCAGCTTCATGTGTTCATGTGATCAAGAAAGAGAATCCAACCTTTGGTCGTGCCCTACCTTGAAGTTGTGCTCCGTTTCTTCCAGGTTTTCGGCAGCCGCCATCTCCCCTGGTGGGCTCTGCTGTTCTGCCATGGTGCCTGAAAACCCCACCCCCAAATTCCAGGTAGTTAGCGCTTTACCTCAAGGAGGAACACCTACTGTGCAGATTTCTGTACGATCTGCTTTCACCAGAAGGGTGGAGAGAGTAGCTGCCTTTGGCTGCATCCTGAGCCCTTGGATTGCAAGGGGGACCTACGAAGAACTGAGCTGATGGAGAGAAGAGCCGTCCTGGCCCCCGAGCAGCAGAACCCAAAGAGGAGGAGCACCTCTGGCTCACAGCCACTCTGTGACATGTAGGGGGTGGGCCAAGGACCGCAGGAGCTTCCTGGACCAGGAGAATTCAGCACAGCAGAAGCCCTGTTTACAGATGCCTCTTGCAGCGTGGGGAAGGCCTACAGGGGCACGCTCCGCATGCTGGCAGTCATTAATGTATGACTTGCATGTGAGCCTCAAGCCCCCCCCCCACTCTCCTGCAGCACGGCTTCTGGAATTTCTCGGTGTTCTCTCTGCACCCCACAACCTTCCCTCCCCCCACAACTCAGCATGAGGGCCAATCCAGTTTCAGCCGCCTCGGAGACCGTACTTCTGCCTCTCGGCCCCTCGGATGCCCCTTGCCCACCCCTGAAGTGCCAGGCCTCTCACCACTGGGGCAGTGATATGATAACGTAGTTATGGGGAGGGGGTTAGCCTCAACATCTCCCTTTTTATGCTTCGGTGGGGCAAGATGCCGAAAGATGCCACCACCCAGAAGTGCTCCATTCACCTAGCAGAATCATTGCAAAAGCTACTGGCTTGGGGGGAAGGGCTCTTGTTCAGCCCAGGCTGTGGGGGCTTTGGGGTGTGGGGGGCGCGGGGCCCTGCCTACCTCCTGCTCCCGGACAGCACTGAATGCTCCGACAGGCTGGCCAGGCAAACAGGCTGCGCTATTTATTGGGCCCCCTCTGGCTGCAGCAGGGCTTTGGGGGGGGGATGCTGAGGCAGCAGCGGCAGCCGGCCGATTCCACCCGCTGCATTTTGCTCCAATCCCGAGGGCTTGACACCACAATGCCAGCCCATTGTGCCCGGCTCTCCCGGCCGCCCTGGGTGCAGATTAGCAGCAAGCCAGGGGGCCCGTCCGCAGGCTGGCTCCGCTCCTTGCCAGAGCCCCGTGAAACTTCTGGGTCAGCAGCTCTCCCAAGTGTTTGGCCAAAGGCCCGACACCGGCATGCGCCTGCCACATTCTCAGGAGACGCCCAGGGCCTGGCTATGGGAGCAGAAAGCAGCCAGACTCCTGGTTCGGTCTGGTTTGAAGGCAAACTCCTCGGAATTGCCGTCCAGAAACCAATCATCTCCAGAAGTGGAAACTGATAGGAGCCAGAGAGGTCTGCGGATGGGGTGCACCTAGCTCGGTCACCTGTGTCAAGGAAGAATGCAGGTAAGCAAGTGGGAAGCTTTCTAAAGCTGCAACAGAGCTGGGCAGCTCCTCTGTGTCGGGCTGCTGACATGCCAGAGACAGCCGGTGTGGCTACGCACAGGCAAGGAGGCTCCTCAACGTTTCTGCGGCCTAGATCAGGAGCCCCCCAACCTCTTTGCACATGGGGACACTTTTGGCATCCTGACAGGGTTGTGGGAACAAAACGGCTGCTGCAGGAGGCAGAGCCCAGCACAAAATGGCTGCCACTGGGGGTGGAGCCAACTGCAAAATGGCGTGGAGCGAGGTGGTGTATAACTCTAATAGTAACGCTTCAGTATTTCACATATAAGCTCTGTTTAGCCGTACACCTTTTAATCTACACAGCTAACCAGAAGCCCTGTTGGGAAAAAGCCCCATCTAGTTTCGCCCACATTCTAAAAACAATTGGTGGGCAACAGGAAAGCTATTGGGGCAGCCATGTTGGGAACCTCTGGACTAGAAACCTCTCCAGGTTCCACTGGTTAGGCCACGGATACGGTTAGGCTATCCCACCCGTCCATTTCAGAGAAGAACCAGGTCAGATACTAGCAGCTCGTAGTTCACTTGGCCCTGGGAGGTCCCGGGGCCCACGGCTGCCACCCAAGATGCCAAAGAGGTCCCCTCCCACGGGGGGGCTCTGGTTTTTCTCCCTTTCCCCAAAGCCCCAGGCAGGCGTGGAAGGGTGGAGACTTGATGCGGAGGCCGCTGCCGGGTGCTCCTTGCTGCCTCCTCCTGGCAATCGGATGGCGAGAATGCCAGGCCGCAGCTACTCAGCACCCGCCCCTGCCAAGCACCTCCCCTCCTCCCGACAGGAGAGCAATGCTGAATGGGGAGACCCTGGGATGGGAAGGGGGGCTTGGATCCCATGGATCCCTTCTCCTCGCAGCTGTGATTGGTGCAGACAGCCTTCCCACGGCACGGGAGGGGGGAGGGAGGAAAGCCCCTGGTGCCAGGGCTAAAGGGCCACTGTTAGCAAAATGGATCTCAGCCCCGGTCGGTCGTGCGAAGGCGTGAAAATTAAAATGAAGACAGACTCTCCACAGAATCTTTCGGAAGGGTTTGTTTTTAATCATAGTTAAAGGTCAAACATTCCTTCGTAGTAAAACTATAGGATCTCAGTGCCCTGCCCAAGCACAAAGGAGGGGTGACCGGGGGGGGGTACAAACCCAGAGGGGCCTGCCCGAACCCCGCCTCAAGCCCATCAGCTCTCGAGGGAAGTCGAGGTTCAGCTTCCCACGCCCGGCAAATGTCCCATCCTCAGATGGTGAAGAGATGCTGCCAACCTGCCTGAGGCCCCCCGGCTGGGCCGCTGTGAAGGGTGAGGGGGGCTTTGCCTGGGGGGGGGCGGTAGGTGTGTGTGTGTGTGTGTGTGTGTGTACACAAGTGCTCAGTACTGTTGGAGGAGAAATTGCTAACGTGCACTTTACAGGCAAAAGGAAAATCACACAGGAGAATAAAACAAAATGCAATAAAGCAGACACTTAAAAAAACACACACACAACACACACATATACAGACTAATGAAATGCAAGAGGGCCAAACCCTTCAAAAACATCTTGGTGTACACATCAGGGCATACAGCACATGGATAAACATCACACACAAACACACACACGCAGACCCCCAGGGCAAAAGAACGCCAAACAGACCCTACTTATGCAAGCAGACGGCAGCAGGCGTCATGAAGGAAAGGCTGAAGGGGGTGGCCGACAACATCTCTTTTTGCGTCCAGAAGAGCAGCCCCCCCACACACACCAGTGCAGGGGGGGTGCTTAGCAGCAGAGAGGACCCAGCATCACGCAGACTGGGTGTGTGTGTGCGTGCAAGGGTCCCATGGGAAAAGGACAAAGCATTAACGCTTCGCAATACATTCTTGGTTCCAAGATCAAAATATACGAGTTTTGCTGGGGGAAAATACAATATAGGTGGCATCTTTGAGAAAGTTCTGGTACAGCTGAGGGAGCCGGGCGGGGGGGAATCTGTGCAGGATCAAGGAGGCTGCCGCTCTGCTCATGCATGAGCACCGTATGCACCTCAGAGCCCTGTCGAGCTCTGGCTCTGAGGTGCATGCGGTGCTTACACATGAGCAGAGCTGCAGCCTCCTCGATTAAGCCACCTCAAAGTGAGTGAGGAAGACGTTTCCTTGGTGTGAGATCATCCAGACCGGGGTGGGGGAAGGGGGTGTAGGAGCAGAAAGGGCTGAGTGAGAAAGAAGCGTCTTCCTCAACACGGATTGGCACAAGCTTCATGGCGGCTCAGAGCCGGAGGGTGGCAGACCAGTCTGCCCACGTGCCAACAGGCTGCCCTCCGGCACTCTGTGGGACAACTAAGTTCCCTTCCTAAGTTCTGGCGCTGACAAATTCTGCCTTCCCTGCCTCGCCATGAATTCTGGCGGTGCTTGACCAGGGGAGGAGGGCAGGCCAGGCTCAGGGAGGGACCGGGAGCTCCTCACCTTCCTCTGGGCAGAGGCGGGGTGGCGGTAGGGACATCTGTGCCACGGAAGCAACTGCTAACATCTAAACTCTGATATATGAAAATAGAAAATTTCTGAGAAGAGCACTTATGGGGGGGGGGGCAGGAAGGGGAATAAACAATGCAACATTCTGAATGCAGCCCTTCATTCCAGAAAAGGGGGGTGGGGTCTGATATGAGGAAAGGAAACAAAATCGGGGTTGGTTCTCTGGCGCAGGGCGGGAGAGAACCGCAGCAGCTCTTCCTTGGTTACTTGTTCGAATGAAGATGCTCCTGGGGGGGGGGGGAGCCGAGAGCCACAGAAAAAGGACAGGTAGACCTTTGTGCAGCTGCAGTTCACCTTTGCCACTGTGGGGCACAACCTTAAGAACAAGTACACCTGGATCTCTCAAAGAGACCATCACCATACAGAGAGCAGAAACTGTCCCCAGTGATGCCTGGAGGCCATGGAAAGCGGCATCAGCCAGCTGGGAGCTTCTCTGCGCATCCGCCACAAGGTTAGCGCCTGTGCAAACAAAACACGCTTCTGCTCTTGAACTTTTGAAACACAGGAATAAGAATTAAACAAACCACACACAAAAAAACCTGGTTATGTACAGAATAAAAGGCTCCCAGCTAGACAATCCACAGGTTCCTGTGCAGCCCTGACAACTGCTCCAGCACATTTCCTGCTCCTTCCTTTCTGTCGCTGGCCAAGCAGAAAAGAAAACGGATTATTTATAGCTCTCTGACATTATTGCTTTGCCCTCCTAGGCACGGAAACGCATCATCAGAAACAATTATCCCGAGTGCTGACACAATCCACGCCATCGGACAGAAAAGAGCACAAAATCTTCTTAGAGCTTAAAAAAAAGTACAACAAAAAGTACAACAGCAAAAAGAACAGGATCCTGGTCCGGGCAGCACACCCACCAATCACATTTATCCTGACCAAATCCAAAATATACTTAAGAACAGTCAACGGTTAAATTTCCTTTTCAATGTGGCAGTAATCATTACCTGGTTTTCTTCCCAGCCTACCCCCCACCTTTGCCTCCCTCCTGCACAGGGCAGCCCCAAGAAACCACCCGCTCATTCCAGCGCTCTGACACCGGCGCAGGGCCTTTGCGCCTGACCCCAGCCCTTGGAGGCGCACCCCTGGATGCTCCGGGCCCTGGGAGCCGCAGCGCAGCAGCACCCCCTGCAGGCACCCAGCAGTCTTTGGGGCTCCAAGAAGGGCTCCTCTCCGGCTCTTGCTTTCTTCCAGGTCTGGCTGTTGACTTGGGCAGCAGTGGAGGGGCTTCCTGCACCAGAGAGGGGAGGGTCCCCCGCGCAGAGCGGTGGAGGCAGGAAGGGGCAGGCCGAGGGGCTGCGGGCGATTTAAGGCTTCTGTTTCCAAATCAATGTCTTTCCCCCAAGGAAGGCCTCCCAGCTGTCAAGGTGGGAGAGGCAGGGAGGGTGGGGGCAAAGCAAAGTAGACCCTCTGCTGGAGGACACAGAAAACACCGCTGGGCTGCCCTCCCTGGGGTGCAGCCCCCCCCATCAGAAAAGCCCAAGAATCGGGAGAGCTGCGCTTGCGACTCAGCTCCCAGGATCTCCAGCCGACTCATCCCATGTTTCCCATCTGGAGAGGGGTCTCCCTTGGCCTTCCCTCCCGGTGTGGTCTGCTGGCTCATAGCAGAAGAGGGCGAGGACGGCCCCGCTGGATCGTGCGAAGGGCCTGCCGACACCAACGTCCT
Organism: Euleptes europaea; assembly: GCF_029931775.1. NCBI lineage: Eukaryota > Metazoa > Chordata > Lepidosauria > Squamata > Sphaerodactylidae > Euleptes > Euleptes europaea. The sequence goes on along the minus strand of NC_079324.1, from coordinate 64,317,471 downwards.
CCCAACGGAAGCAAGCCAGGGGCCTCCAAAACCCCCGCAAGTGGGACCTTCTTTTCTTCATCCCCTTGGGAGGTAGACTGCCTCCAAACGTGGAGGTTCCATTTAACCACCATGGCTGATCTGCCATGACGGACTCGTCTGGAGTTCTTTGCTCAGCTGCCCCACGTGCGCAGGCTCCCCGCCGCCTCCAGACCTCCTCCTCCTCACACCTGGTTCTCGTACTGGCTCTGCCTCTTCTTGGACTTCAGCTCCTTCAGCCACTGCGGGGAGGGAGGCGCCTCCTCCGGTCTAGAGACACAAAAAGGCTGGCTCAGCTAGGGGGAGGGGAGGGGAGGGAGGGGTTTTCTTCCATGCCCCTTGGCGGTCAGAATTTGCACAGGCCCTTGCAAAAGGGTGAGAAGAGGTATTTGGAAAAGGATTGGGGAGAGACACACACACACACACGCCTGGGTTATAGGGTTGCCAACCTCCTGGTGGGGCCTAGAGTTCTCCCAGAATTACAACTTACCTTCTGACTACACAGATCCGTTCCTCTGGAGAAAACGGCAACTCGAGAGGGCAAACTCTACCGTATACCACAGATTCTAGGTGAAATCCCTCCCTCCACAGGCACCACCTCCAGATCTCCAAGAACTTCCCAGGCCAGAAATGGCAACCCTAACCTAGGTCAGGGTGACTGGGCCAACATGCCCCCCCCCAAAAAAAATGCCATCTTACCCAGCTGGAGCAGAGGGAAGGTGGGAAAACAAACCAAGGCACGTGTCAAGTTGCACTGCAAGCAAATGCCAGAGAGCCGGCTCATCCCCACGGGCTTCTTCCCACAGGACGAGACCTTTCCCTCCAGGCCCAGCCCGCCCTGGGTAGGGGGGCATTTGCAGCACCACATGGGAAGGGAAGGCACTAAAGCCAGCAGCACAGCAAGATGGGGGGCCTCTGTGAACCTGCATTTATTTGCCCCCCCTTGATGTCATAACAAAGACAAATCTCATTGGCTACCTAGCTCCATGACATTATCATGTTTGTTAGGCTTCCCCTGATTGGCTGGGAACATACAGTAAAGCTCCCAAAAGGGACCAGAACAACCAACATACTGAGTCTGCAAAAAAAAAAAAAAAAAAAGGATTGGGGGGGAGCAGTTGCAATAGTGGGGGGGGGGCTCTTTGCACCTTTGAAGCTCACTTTTTGACTCAAAACATTCAAGTGTGAAGATTCTTGCACACAGAAACTTTCCTTCCTTGCAAGGGAACGCGGATCTGTTCTTTTCCCCTCGACTCAAGGAGTTGGGTGGGGGAGGCTCCCGCAACATCACAGAACAGGACCCTGGGGGGTCAGCAGGTTTCAGTTTTTATTTTTAAAAACGCACATCGTCTTAAAAGCGAGTGGGCAAAACCTGCTAGAATCACAGAAGGAGGGCAACAAAGATGGTGAGAGGTCTGGAGACCAAGTCCTATGAGGAAAGGTTGAAGGAGCTGGGTACGCTGAAGGAGCCTGGAGAGGAGAAGACTGAGAGGGGACAGGATAACCATCTTCAAGTTCTTGAAGGGCTGTGAGAGAGAGGAGGGTGCAGAGTTGTTTTCTGCTGCCCCAGGTCGGACCAGAACCAACGGGTTGAAATTAAATCAAAAGAGTTTCCGTCTAGACATTAGGAAGAATTTTCTAACAGAGCAGTTCCTCAGTGGAATAGGCTTCCTCGGGAGGTGGTGAGCGCTCCTTCCCTGGAGGTTTTTGAGAAGAGGCTAGATGGCCATCTATCAGCAATGCTGATTCTATGACCTTAAGCAGATGATTAGAGGGAGGGCATCTTGGCCATCTTCTGGGCGTGGAGTAGGGGTCACTGGGTGTGTGTGTGTGGGGGGGGGGTAGTTGTGAATTTCCTGCATTGTGCAGGGGGTTGGACAAGATGACCCTGGTGGTCCCTTCCAACTCTATGATTCTAAGCCAGAGAGGCACCTGGCCCAGTGGCTGGCTGTCTCGGAGGCACAAAAACAGAACGGAGTAACACTGCAAGGAACACAGATTTAGGCAGATTCGCTCAATTCCGCAGAATCCACCTTTCCTTGGCGCAGAATCTGAACCTCTTTCTGAGCAGCAGCCTCACCATCCTGGGCAAACCCCCCACTCACCTCTCTTCTTTCTCTGTGCCCGCGGGCAGCACTCTGACCCCAGGGCTTCCAGCCGGGAACATAGATTTCGGAGACCTAGACAACTGCACAGGGCTGACTTCCCCCATTCCCTCTGGTTCTTGTCTTCTCCTGAGCTGAGCCTGGAAGGGGGACAGAATGAATTAATCTTTTGGCTGGTCCTCCTGCCTCTGCTGTTTAGACACGACCAAGGGGCCCCCATCCTTAGGGACCAGCAGCCAGGCATTCTCCCCCAGCCCCTCTTCCTCCTGGTCCCCCACTCCAAGGCTTCTTTACCCCATCCTCACTGGCAGGGTTTCTGTTTGAGTCACCTCTGGAACACATGCCCCCACCCCGTCCCCTCAAAGCATGAATGGGCTCCCAGCCGACGAGAACACAAGACACCCCACTCTCTTGACACCAAGCACCACAATTTGCAAACTGATATGCAAACATCATTAACTTGCCCAAGAGTGTGTGCGTGAAAGAAGAGGCAGGTAGGGGAGCAGAGTGCTGCCCCCGGCTCAGCTGCAAAGGACAGGGGGGGGGGCGAATGGCAGTAGTCACCTTGAGGGCCGAGTGGTCCAGCCCAGGGAACACAGGCAGCCGCTGTGGCTGGGAGACAGGCGGCCGCTCCGACGGCGGGGGCAGCTTCCCCTCCGCATCAGAGTCTTCAGGTTTCGCTGACTTTTCTTCATAGCCAAGGAGTGGTGTTTCGGGTTGTTGTTAGAAAGAGAGATGAAGGCCAAAAAAACAGAAGTTGTCAATCAGGACCCGCACGCTAAGCAGCAGCCGCGCCATTTTGAATCAGGCCTCCCGGTGACCTGTGGAAGCTCCAGTCATCAAAACGCCAGCCCTTTATGGGGAAGGCAGTTTTGGCCAACGGGAAACTTTCCTGCTCTCCGCCAACTTTCCCTTCTCCCCAGGCCTCAGAGGCTGCAATCCTCACACCCCTTTCCCCGATTCTTAGACCGGCCCTTCTTCCCCAGTCTGTTGGCAGTGGGGACCTCAAAGCTCCCTGTACCCAACTCTAAATGGCTTAGAATCATAGAGTTGCAAGGGATCACCAGGGTCATCTAGTCCAACCCCCTGCACAACGCAGGAAATTCACAACTACCTTCCTCCCACACACACCCAGTGACCCCTACTCCATGGCCAGAAAATGGCCAAGATGCCCGCCCTCTCATGATCTGCTTAAGGTCATAGAATCAGCCATGTAGCCTCTGCTTAAAACCCTCCAGGGAAGGAGCACTTACCACCTCCCGAGGAAGCCTGTTCCACTGAGGAAACCGCTCTTAGAAAATTCTTCCTAATGTCTAGATGGAAACTCTTATGATTTAATTTCAACCCCTTGGTTCTGGTCCGACCTTCTGGGGCTTCCTCTGCCATGGGCCAATCACACCTTTGGGAATACCCAAATTCAAGTCTTGGAGCACCTTAGAGATCGACATGATGTTAGGGATGTAATATTTTCTTGCTGGTCTCTGAGGTGTTACTGGATTTGAATCTAGCTGTTCCACTGGAGAACAACACGGCTACCCTCTGAAACTCTTTGGAGATGGCTCTCGAGTCCGATTTCCCCACCTGCTCTGGACCTGCTGTTCCAGCAAACAGGCAGGTCCAACACTGCAGGGGAATTTTCACCTCTCTCTGTAGGATGCAGCTTGGCTTGCTTTCTTAGACCCGTTCATTTTGCTGACTAGGCTTTGGGAACCAGGGATAAACTGTCCCACTGCACATCTCACATTAGCTACCTGTGGAATCCTTGGACATCCAGCTGCCGCCCGCCTCCTCCATCCCGGAGAGCTGCTGTATAGCTTCTCCCCCGCTGCTCCTCCTGAGCACGTGGGAGATGGGAGTGCGGTGTTGGCGCCGCCTTTTGCTAAGCTGAACTCGAGTCTTCAGGATGCTGGAGTCCAGCACCGCCGTTTGCTTTGGGAGGAAACAACAACACACGTGATTCACCACGGGACTATGGCATGGCCTGCCAAGGGCCACGAGGAAGCTGCTTGTGAAAACTCACCTCCAGGAAGGAGAAGTCCGGGCAGGCTTCTGCCAGTGCTGGGCCCTCAGCGCCGTCAGCGGAGTCCACGTCCGTGCTGGAACGGTCCAGACTGGCGCTCCTTTGGTCCCTGGAGGAGTCGTTCGGGTCAGTCGTGGAAGCCGGGTCGGTTTGGGAGGAGAACGACGACAGCCGACTGCTGGGGGGTTGTTTCCGGGCGGAGGCCACGTTGCTCTCCGGGGAAGACGATTCCGGCACCAAGCTACAACGACAGCAGCCTTCGCATTGGCGCAAGATACAGACCAAGTGCCAGAGGGCTGTGTGACATGCAAGCACATCCCCTACCCCTGGAGATGGGCTACACAGCTTTACATCAGGCCAGACCTCCCACACTGGCTTGGAACAGTCATACTTATCTGTCCCAAATCCCTCCCATCCCTGGAGCCAAGACAATAATGCCAGCAACCCAGGCAGCTGCCCTGCGTAGCCTCTGCCTCAAGATGTCATGCATCATCCCCAGAGGATGTGGGAGTGCAGCTCTGGGGTTGCATGGCACAGCCAAAAGGGGTGGTGGGGTTTCTTAGGCTGGTCCTGCTCATCTCTGTGGGGCTCACGACAAATTTAACCCCTACCCTGCACATAGAAGAGCCCCAAGGAATTAAAGGAAACAAGGGGGGGGGAGAGAAACGTGCGTACTCCACGAGGCAGGAAGTGACACACATGACACATGAAGCTGCCTCCTACTGAATCAGACCCCCTTTGGTCCATCAAAGTCAGTATTGTCTACTCAGACCGGCAGCAGCTCTCAGGGTCTCAGGCAGAGGTCTTTCACATCACCTGCTGCCTAGTCCCTTTAACTGGAGATGCCGGGGATTGAACCGGAGACCTTCTGCAAGCCAAGCAGGTGCTCTACAAACTGAGCCATACCCCTGGCTCTGAAGCTGGGGACATTTGAAGAAAAGCCCGACTCCATCAGACCAGTATCCCCTGGGCCCAGCATCCAGCCTCCAGCTGTGCCAAATGCCTCCAGGAAGCCCCACGAGCTTCTCCAGACCACCTTCTGCCATGAAGACCAGAGAGCCCTTCTGAATCCACTGCTCTCATCACACCCCACACAAAGGCTCTTTGGGGAACTGCGAGCGAAGAAAGAAAGCCCCTGTTGGCCAGCAGGTGGCACCAGAGCCTCTCCTTCACATGGGGAGGCCTTTGCCGGGAGTTCTCTGGAGGGGCAGGGGGGCTACCCAGGGTAGGGCTTCCCCCAGAGCACCTCCCGTGGTGCTTGCTTGGCAGGCCAGGCCAGGCCCTGCCCTGCCAAGGTCTTCACCATGAGGCGGAAGGTCTCGCCTGGACTGGAGCCAACCACCCATGCGAGCAGAAGTCCCTTCTGGGGGCACTGCTCCAAAGGCCCCTCAGGGGCACGTTCCCTGAGAGAGGGAAGATGCCTGAAGAGAAAAACCTCTCCAGAGGACCGCTTCTCTACAGGACTGCTTCTTCTGCCAAGCGCTGGAGGAAGAATGAAACCGGCTTACAATCGCCTTCCCTTCCCCTCCCCACAACAGGCACCCTGTGAGGTGGGTGGGGCTGAGAGAGTGTGACTAGCCCAAGGTCACCCGGCTGGCTTCATGGATAGGAGTGGGGAATCAAACCCAGTTCTCCAGATCAGAGTCCACCGCTCCAAGCCATCGCTTTTAATTGCTACACCACGCTGGCTTCAGGGAGCAGTTGGGGTGGGCGTTGTCAATCCCACCTCTGGAATGGCGGATTCTGGATTTAAAGCTAGGATAGCCACCTGTCTGGGGGAGGGGGAAGTCAAAGGCTGGCCATGCGATGGGGAGGAATGGAGAGTCAGGGGAACACAGTGTGGGGGGGATAGAGCAGGGCTGGGAAGGCTGGACTTAAAGAAGAGGGAAGGAAGAGCACGGGGCGGCTGCTTCAGCAAGAGGCCACTCTGAGGGCAGCAAACCTCATGGACACTGGATTGGGGAGAGGCAGAGACAGGGGGGCCAGCAAGAGAGGAGCTCATGTGTGGTGGAGAAGAAAGCGAGGGGCAGGGCAGGCAGCTTTAACACAGAGGACTAGAAGCTTGGGGGTGCTGAGCATGAGCGGAAGGCCTGGTGCAGTCTCAGGCCAAGAGGTAATGCAAAGCAGGTGAGTTTTTAGCGGAAGCCCTTCAGCTGGGACACCAGCTTTTGGGTTCCATGCACCAGCCACACAGGCCTGTGATGGGGGGGGGGGGGCTTTGCTGCCTCTGCTTTGCACAAGGGAGACAGGAGCCAAGAGCACCCACGCACAGACTGGGAAAAACTCTGGCCCACCTCCCACTCTTTTCCACAGGCCATGAAGCAAGAGGGGCTGTGAAGAGAGCACGAGGGGAGAGCTCCAGCCACTGGCTGCCTGCCGGCTCCGCAAGGCCTCACCTGTCCCCACTGGGCCGCTGCTCACTCCAGGTGCCATACTGGCTGTCTGCCTCCCGCACCAGCGTATCCGTGTCCTTGGCCTCAGCAGCAGGCCTGCCGAAACACTGCTTCAGCTGATCCTGCAACACAGAGAGAGAAGGACGGCATCAGAGGCCTTTCCAAGCCGTGAAGCAGCCAGCAGAGACCAGAACGGGCACCAGCGACAGGTTCTCCAAAGGGAACGCCTGCTGCCTTCAGCTCCGAGTACCACGGTGGCAGCCTGAGGCCTCCCTTTTTGATTCAAACAATTGCACAGAGCCCCCAAAGCCCTCCCCCTCTCTGTGGCCAGCGCATGTAATGTACATCTCTCCCCCCACCCACCGCCATAGTCCTCTGAATTAATGTGGAAGCCAGTTCAGATGTATACGGCAACTAACTAGGAGGACTGTACAAACATATAATATTACTGAGCAAAAGGCTTTACTGCATGGCCGATTCACACATTACACAGAAGCAAACCCAAATAAGTCACTGAGCCTCCAGACTCTCCTCTCCTGGATCCCCCACCCCAGTCCTCTTCCTCCCTCCTGGCCCCATGAACCACCTCTGAAAGAGCTGTGACCCACTTTTGTGTCTCAAACTGCTGCGCCAGACAGCAAGGGAATAGCCTCGCTAATGTTTACAGGGAAGAGCCAGCATGAAATGAAAGATCTCTGTAACTGGAAGGAAGGTTTTAGCAAGGCAGAACCCATCCAGTGAAGGCACAGAAAAGACACCCCTCAAAGCACAGCTCCAAAGGGGGAATCAAACCAATTTAGTGCTCCTCTAAAGACATCAGGAGCCACAGCCATGTGCGGACGCAATGAAGGTCCTCGACAGAAAACCCCCTTGGCCAAGGGATCCATCCCCAGAGCCCCTGGCCTGGGAGAAGCCAAGGCAGCAGCGGGGAGTCTTGGTCACCCGAGGAGCAGGGCAGTCGGAGGAGAGTCTCCGGGGAGTTGGGCAATGTTTATAACAAGTCACAATCAAAGGAAAAACATCTCCCCCGCCTGAGATTTCCTGGGGGACGGGGCAGGCCAGGGTCATTCACAGCTTCCCTTCTCAAGCTTGGGCGCAACAGGAGGTATGGCGCTGTCTTGCTCCAGTCCCGCCTTGTAAACATGCTAAACATTTCTCTATTTGGCAAAGTCCGCCTCCCCCCCCCCCCGCAACTCCCTGATTTGCACAGAGGAGCCCCATCCCCTCCCCTCCCTGTCTTTTGGCAACTGAGCTACGATGAGGTCACTCTGAACAAGAGCAACTGGGGGGGGGAACGGGATGCGTTAATTGAGGGCAACAGGAAAGAGGCGCAGGGAGCTGGGTCAGCACAAGGAAAGGGCCCCTGTTGCCAGGCAAACTCTCCCCCCCCCGCCAACCCCGTCTCTCTATGGTTCTGTCCCCTTCATCTTGCTCTGTGTAGCAAAACACTTTTCATAAACCAGGACTCCATTTTCTTGATGGCACTCCTTTTAAACTCCAAAGATCCGTTTGATTTGCTAGCCTCCCGCCGGAAGGAGGGCAAAAATTCAGGAGCTGCTACTTCAAGCAGTTTCCGCTTCTCTCTGCCGGCAGGAAAAAACTACGATTTTTGTCCTTGTTCAAAATGGTGTTAAGCCTGCCTGCCAATCACACCATGCAAAGCTACAGAACAGCTGCCCACTGCTGGCATCCAGGGCCAGAGCTAATTACAGACCGGCACTGCAGGCCCAGCCCCACGAGAGACCTGCTGTCCACCCGCGAGAAGGAACCGCCTCAACAGGTCCACAATGAAATTACAAAAGGCAACACGTATTAATCAGGCGCGTTCCCAGAGAACGTGATCAGGGAACAACCAGCCCGGCTCCTGATCAGGCCACTAGATACAGAAGGAATTTTCATCACCACTAACGCCACCAAATGTTCCAGCCCTTATAAATACACTGAAAACAAGACTGGGGTGGGGGACGACGACCCACAGAAACAGAAAAAAGCAACCCACACATGAACACATGAAGCTGCCTTCTACTGAATCAGACCTCCCTCGGTCCATCAAAGTCAGTATTGTCTACTCAGACGGGCAGCAGCTCTCCAGGGTCTCAGGCAGGGGTCTTTCACATCACCTACTTGACTAGTCCCTTTAACTGGAGATGCTGGGGATTGCATCTGGGACCTTTCGCATGCCAAGCAGAGGCTCTACAAACTGAGTCACACCCCCTCCCCAAAGCCCCACATTTACTGGCTTTTCACCTTTTGAGATTTCTTAAGTGTACAGAGCAAGATTTTTCTTTCAAGTGGAAAGCATAATTTCTGCACACAGCAGTACCCATTTCACAGGGAGCATAATAACCGCCACTTGCTGTTTCTGGAAGCTAAGCATAGCCCTCAGCACTGAGCATCATGGCCACCCACAACCAGAGGTGAGGATGCTGCCTCCTCCACAGTCCAAGAAGAAAGGGGAAAAGGCAGGAGCTCTATGGAAACCTCCTTAGAAGAACTGCCTATGAAAGCATGCTCAGGACAGGTCGTCCAAAGCCTCTATGGAGACGGAGAAGGAGAAGAAACGCAGACTGTGACTCTTGGACTCTGACCCCAGAAGAAGGCCCTGCTCCACTGTCAGATGGACCCTGCGGTCACTGGGACTTGCCTCCCACCTGGTGGCCAAAGCAGGGGGGGCCACTCAGCCAAATATGAATTCAGATGTCCCAACAAACCACAACAACTATGAAGTGTGGTTAAGAAACCAGCTTCAAACCTTGGCTTGAAATCCCAGCTTGGTGCCAACCAGGTTTCAGTTTGTTGGGCCATCTGCATTTAGATATTTTAACAGGGGTACATCTTATACTTGCATGTAGTTTGTGATGTCTGGACACAACCTGACCAGAAAAACTCCTTCCTTCCTTACCACGAAATTCCTCAAGGTTTCCAGAGGATATTTGCCTCAAACTGTGGCACGGGCCCTAGATTTATCCAGTAGGTGGCACAATATTACCGCAACACCTTTAAATGTCTGCTTGCAGGTTTCTTCTGCTTGCAAGTAGGAACGATAGAAAAAGCCTCGAAACAGGAAAACCCAACTTGCCCGAAAGGCTAAAACTAGGGGATGGGATGGGAGCCCTGGGGATGGGAGATGGCGGCTTCCTGTCTGCTCAGGGACGGGCCCCTGCCTCTTCCTCTTCTGTGACTCTGGGCAACAGCGCACCTTGCGGAGTCAGCCTGTCACTGCAAACTTCCCGGGGGCTCAATTAGGAAGCTTCCCCCCCCCCCGCACAAGACGCACCAAAATGACGGCATCAGCTTTTGTACAGTTCCCCTTTGTTTCCACGGGGCATGCGACAAAGGACTTTCCAACTGCTGAGCCTTCGGTCTGTCCCAGGTTGGATTACACAGAGACACTGTTTATCGACAGCCTCTGCCAGTGAGGGGGAGCTCACCGCCTCCCTAGGTAGCTGACTCTACTGCTGAACAACTCTTACTGTTAAAAACTTTGTCCTAATATCCAGCCTTTCTGCCTGCAATTTAAACCCGTTATTGTGAGTCCTATGATCCTCTGCTGCCAACAGGAACAGCTCCCTGCCCTCCAAGTGACAGACAGCCTTTCAGATACTTCAAGAGAGCAATCCTGTCCCCCCTCGACCTCCTCTTCTCCAGACTGACCATTCCCAACTCCCTCAGCCTTTCCTCGCAGGGCTCTGTCTCCAGGCCCCTGATCATCCTCGTCGCTCTCCTCTGCACCCACTCGGTTGTGTCCACATCCTTTTTGAAGTGGGGCCTCCCAGTTTCCACTTGAGAAGAGCAGTGTTTGGCTGCAGTGAAGCTTCGAAGGGGGCTACTGCAGGTGTGGTGGTCTGTGAAAAATGGTGGGTTAAGTCTACAGGAGACAGATGCGCCAGCTGGCCTCTGAAAGTGGTCCTTCGCAGGCTTGGCCTGAAAGGGAGGCTTTGCTTGATGTGCAGTTGGCTTTTCCAGGGTGACCCACTCGCAGCTAAAAGCCACCTCAAAGCCATCCATCTCCCTTTGCCTGGCAACACTTTAAGGAATTTGTCTGTGCTTTTTTTTGGTTACTGCAACAGAGCCATCCAGTAGCACCTACAGACCGACGGGCGATGACAATCCCGGCTGCAGCTGGCAAACCGTGGTGTGCGTGTGTGCTGCTGTGGAGACTAGGGTTTTCGCCACCCTTGTGCTGAAAACCCACGCATGGCCAAGAAGCACCTCCAATAAAGAGCTCCTCTGTGGTGCCCCTGAAACAGGATCATGCTCGAGTGAGTCTTCAGCAACAGGAAGTTCCGCGAGATCGGGGCACAAGCCCTCCAGGATGCCCCTCTTCATGCCCTTGAGGTTCCACTGCCAGGGCTGCTGGTAGATGGACATTTGAGACACCACAACTGAACACAAAGAGGGAGGCAGCCTCTAAGACCCGGCAGCAACAGACTTCCAAACAAACCCACCAGAAAGGTCTTGCTCACTGGGACCCAGAAGCAGACAAGAGCAGGCCTGTGGGCAGCATCCCCTCTTGGCGCGTGCCCACCAGGCCCCCTTTCCCCACCCAGAGAATGCCTGCCACTACTCTTTTTATCCACTTAGGGGAGGATCACCAGGGGACAAGCAACACAGAACTGCCCCACCTTTTCTCAAGAAGGTAACTAATCCAAGACTATTTTCTCGGCATGATGTGGCGTAAAGAGAAAAATCCCCACCTGAGATACATGTGCGACCACACAACAGAATGCGCACAGCCTGAAGCAAGAGTTCCCAAATACTCACTATCCGAGAGATCAGCTTTGTGTACAAGGAACGGAGCATCCTGCCTGTCCTGTCCTTCGCAGCCTGGCAAAGACTCCCAGCCCGCTGCCAATAACTCCTCTGGAGCCCCAGGGGCCCCCTCCTCTCTGTACCCCTGCTGCCAGGGCAGATAAACAGTTCCTAGAACCGGGCAGGATCCTGTCCCCAATGACCTCACCAACGACAGTGATGATCTGGAAGGATTCCCGCAGCAAGACGGCACAGCCTTTTCTTGGGCATGATGACTGCCTTCCAGAAGCACAAGTGGAAAGGAGCCAGCTGGTCCTCTGAAACCAAGCCGCACCTCGGCACAATGGGATTCAGATGCAGCCCTGGCTGAACCACCAATTGCTCAGCACTGCAGAAAGGGGTTAGAGGCATCAGCGCAGTGTGCGACGATTCAAAAGTCCTGCCCCGGAGATCCCAAATGTCACCGGCCGTAAGTAAGATATCCTACACCTGTTGCAGTGGGTTTTTTTTAACCATACTCTTCCCCCCACAAAGTGAAGGGCAGCGTGCATGGCTCTCCTCCTTCCTCCATCTTATTCCTGCCAAGGACACAATGAGGCAGGTCAGGCAGAGAGAGCACAAAGTAGCCACGAAGTGGCTCAGTGAGCATCATGCTCAAACAGGGATCTGAACCAGTCCTCATCCAACACTTTAGCTCCTCTACCACACTGCCCTACGTTAGAACATCCCAATTAATTGGTTCTTGTAGGTTATCCGGGCTGTGTAACCATGGTCTTGGTATTTTCTTTCCTGACGTTTCGCCAGCAGCTGTGGCAGGCATCTTCAGAGGAGTAACACTGAAAGACACTGTCCTATACAAACGAAGCACAAAATCCTGTTCCTGGGTTTCATCGCCACCAAGGGCAGGTGGGGGCTGCCCATGCCAAGCACACCCACCCCCTTTCCCAGCAGGCAGGAAATAAACAGATCATGACAGTTACCATAACCTTTTCCAGTTTGGAGAGGATGAAGCTTTCAGACTTGACACTACTCCCCCACCCACCCCCTACCCCCCACTTGGGTTGGTTCGATCCAGGAAGGACTTTGCCCCCCCCCCCCCCGTATCTGCTTTTTATGCAGAGTGGGAGTGTTAGGCCAGAGGGAAGCAGCAGAGACACCAAAGCACCTCTCACAGCAGGAAAATCTAGGAGACCTTTCCCAACCATCTTTCAAACCACCTGGGAGGTGAAAATGGGGGACTCCAAGGGGGACAAACCAGTGGATTTCAGGCACACACTCAGGCAGTCGCTTGGAAAACCTGCTGTCTTCCCAGGAGCTGGGAAGATTGGGGAATGCGCACCGCCAGGCATGCGCTCTCTTTCTCTCGGCCTCCTGCGATATTTGAGCCACACAAGCGTGGCAAGGGCCGCTCGCTTTCTCCGCACGTAACCCCACACCCCGCCCACTCCCTCGGCTGTGCCGTTTGACGCTCTCGCCGCCAAGGATACCGAGCAGCTACAGCTTCACCGTTGCCAGGCAACCCAAGGCCGCCTGATCGGTCCACCTTGCGTCTTCTCTCCCACGCTCCATCCTGGAGGGAGGAGCGCTCGGTGGAAAGGCAAAAGGGCTCTGCAAACACCCCGGAGGGATGCAGAGCGGTCCGTTTTGCAGATTCGCGGCCTGACCTCAGGATGGGACTGGGAACCACTGACATAAAAGAGGCACCAGGGATAAATCGCAAAGTCCACGCTTGCCACCCCCCAACTGAAAACCTCGAAGGGCACAGAGAAGGGACGGGCATCATGATGGCAAAACTGCACTGTGCCGGAGGCAAAGGGAGAAACGTGGAGGTTAAAGGGGCACTGACATAGACGCGGCAGGGAGCAGGAGAGGAAAGAGGCACGGGGGAGGCAGTGCCCAGCGGGCCCAAACCAGGAGCCACAACCGTTCTGACAGACAGTGGAATGGCACTGCAGAATGGCAGTGCAGAGGCACTGCAGAGGCCCAGATGGACAGACCTCACAGTAAGAGGAGAACACCCGCTGCGCAGAAGGGCCAAGGAAGCCATATGGAGGCAGCAAGAAAACCACCTGGTGGGACCTCAGGGAAGGAAGGGACGTCCCTCCCAGGCCCAGCCTCCCAAAGCTCAAGCAGCAGAAGCAGCGAATCATCAGGCTGAATCCCCAGCCACAAGTCATAGAATCATAGAGTTGGAAGGGACCGCCAGGGTCATCTAGTGCAACCCCCTGCACAATGCAGGAAATCCACAACTACCTCCCACACACCCAGTGACCCCCACTCCATGCCCAGAAGATGGCCAAGGTGCCCTCCCTCTCATGAACTGCCTACGGTCATAGAGTCAGAACTGCTGACAGATGGCCATCTAGCTTCTGCTTAAAAACCTCCAGGGAAGGAGAACTTGCCACCTCCTGAGGAAGCCTGTTCCACTGAGGAACCGCTCTAACTGTTAGAAAATTCTTCCTAATGTCTAGACGGAAACTCTTTAACTTCAACCCGTTGGTTCTGGTCCGACCTTCTGGGTCAGGAGTCTCTTTCTGCAGCTTCAACCCCCCCCCTCATTGGAATCCAAAGCATAACATTTATTTACTTCATTTAGACTCCCCTTCTCCTCGGTGGGGATCCTAAGCCGCTCATTTCATTCTCCTCTCCTCCATTTTATCCTTACAACTGCCCTGTGAGGTAGACTAGGTGGAGAATGTGTGACTGGCCCAAGGTCACCCAGCGAGCTTCCATGGCAGAGCGGGGGTTCGAACCTGGGTCTCCTGGATCCCAGTCCAACACTCTAACCACTACACCGCATTGGCTCTCTGTACTCTAACATGCAAACGTGTTAGCAAAGTGGCTTTTGCAGAGCGAGGCTGCCAGCCTCAGGCAGTTCCAGCTACACCACCAAGTAACTGTGCTAAAAACACACACACACACAGCCATCAATAGAACAACACCCCTGCAGAGAGATACTGCTTGCTGTGCAGATCCAGGGTGAGGTGGGATGCAGACAGATGGGGTAGCTGAATTAAGAAAACCCAGCCCACCTCATTCACTCGGTCTTGGAACATATACAGTAGCTGGTGGCTCTGGGGCCAGAGATGCGCTCAGTTATGTTTCTAGAATAGCCTGAGTTGATGCCAAATTTATGGTTAGAAGAAGAAGCCATCGGACTACTTAAGGAGGTGTCCAAGATGCAGCTTATCCGTGATCTCACACGGGTACACCTGAACACAAAGGCCTTGCACAGTGCTTCCAGAGTGGTGTAGTGGATAAGAGTGGTGGTTTGGAGTGGTGGACTCTGATCTGGAGAACCAGGTTTGGTTCCCCACTTCTACACATGAGCGGTGGAGGCTAATCTGGTGAATCAGGTTAGTTTCCCAACTTCTACACATGAAGCCAGCTGGGTGACCTTAGAGGGGCCATGGCTCAGTGGCAGAGAATCTGCTTGGCATGCAGAAGATCCCAGGTTCAATCCCTGGCATCTCCAGTTAAAGGAACTAGGCTAGGCAGGTAGGTGATGTGAAAGACCTCAGCCTGGAAAGCCGCTGCCGGTCTGAGTAGACAATAGTTACTTTGATGGACCAAGGGTCTGGTTCAGTATAAGGCAGCTTCATGTGTTGATGTGCTCATGTGACTAGTCACAGCTCTCTTAGAGCTCTCTCAGCCCCACCTACCTCACAGGGTGTCTGTTGTGGGGAGGGGAAAGGGAAGGTGATTCTAAGCCGGTTTGATTCTTCCTTAAGCGGCAGAGAAAGCAGGCATATAAAAACCAACTCTTCTTCTTCTTCCACTGTGGGTGACTGCTGGTGTCTGGCGTGACTTTGCAAGAAGCAGCTGGTGCCAGAGATAAGGGTGCTGCTGACACATGAGTAAAGCTGGGCTGAACAGATCTCACGGGCTGATGGACAAGGTATTTTTCTCCACTGGTATGAAGAAGACTGCCCCAAGGAGAGCTGTGCCTTCTCAGTGAACTAGGCCAAAGGCTCGGTGGAACGGGAAGAGACGGGCAAGTGGGCAGTCTGGACTCGCAGTCAGCGGTGTTGTAAACCCCTCCAGGAAAGGGCAGAAAAGCCTCAAACCCCCACCCCTCCCCTAGCAGCCCCTCTTGAAACACAAACACATTTCTCCCTGCGTGCCTTATCGAGCTCCCAAATCCCCCTCTTCGAGTCAATACTCTCCACTTATGGCTTGGCATGAAGCAGCTCCCAGGCTCCAGAATGTATATTATAGTGCAAATCATTAATGAACATCTCCCCCCCACACACACACACACAGCATGCAGGGTAGAACTCTTGCGTCTTAAGCAAACTGCGGGGGTGGGGGAAGAGAGAGAGACAGGCACCAATGCCACCAACCTGAGCCATATCAACCAGAAAAGATAGGCTCCTTATCACGTTCCCGGTTCAAGGCCCATCACGTTCCCAAGTTCAAACCTGCCTCCTTTATTCTAGTGGCTAGTAGAACTCCGGAGCAGCAGATGGCATGTTAGAGACTGTGTCCTGAGTTCAAATGCTATTTCTGCAGAGGCCCTCAAGTCAGTTTTCCACCGGTAAAATGAGAATGCGATCACCAAAATGCGACCCACCGCCCCCTGGACAAATAGAAGGAAAAGGAAAGAGCACTGCGCACATGAAGAAGCGCTAAGGCTGAACCAAGATGCCGTCTCAAGCATTCCTCACTAGTGCCAGCAGGGAACTGATGACCAATCATAGCAATATCAAGGCTATGAGCATCACATCTGGTAACCCTATTTCCCACCGTGACATGGACAGTCATGTTTAGTTGCATTGAAAAGCCTGCAGGCTTGTAGGAAATGCTTTTTAACATTAACATTATCATTCATCACCTTAAATGTTCTTCTATAGAATCTAAAAAAAATTCTAATGAGAGTAATTAATCCCACATTTCCTGGCAGAACATCTCTTAAAAGAACTAGAAAAGTTTTCTAATAGTGGGAGAAGTCCTGACAATGATGAAAACCTATTTTAAACATTTTTTTCAACACAACAAAAATCTTGCATTGCTTGAAATTAGCAGCCACACTAAACTAATCAGAAAACCAGCTGCTACTGCTCAGGTCTAAAACAGGTTTGATTTGCAAAACGCTGCATTCCCCACAGGCTTTCCCCCCGTCTCACCTAAACCAATAGACATTCCAAGTGGCTCACAACTGAAATATATGCAATATCCACAGCAAAATGAAAAAAAGAACAGAACATGAGAACAACTGCCCCCAAAGTCGCCCTATTAAAAGCTAGACCAAACAAGGTGTTTGCTAGCATCCTGGAGATTAGGAAGGCACGGGGACCAAGCAGACCCCACTCTAGAAAGGGATGGGCGCCATCACAGAGGAAACCCCAGCGCTTCATGTGCAAATCACAACCACCACCTGCCAGACTAAGGTCACAGAATTCATCTGTGGCCAGGATGGGACCGCCCTCTGGCACATCTGGTTTCAAAGCCCAACTCTCCACTCATCACACCAGACCAGCTCACTTCATGTTACCCAGCAATGCGCACATGTGCAACCATTCAGCATCCCCCCCCCCCCAAGAATTCTTAACACTGCCTAAAGATCATTTTCTCTTTGCAAGGACTTTGGAATCACTTCCAATATGTACAGTATCTATTTCATTTCTTTGTTGCCAGCCGCCCTCAGTCTGGCTTCGGCTGGGTATTTAGGATGGGATAAAAATCCAAATAAATAAAAACCACTTCTCCTGGATAAGTTCTCGGAAGCCTTCGATTCTATTAGCCAGCCCACAGAATGACAAATGCTGTGTGCGTGCTTATAAATATATAAATCGCACACACAAATCAATACTCCCAGGAACTGGCCTGATGGAACATTCCTCACCCATAATATAAATGCTCCACGGGCTCTCAGTTTGTTTCTGGGCACAATTCAAAGTGCTGGGCTGACGAAAAGAAAAGAAAAGGCCCTGGATGGCTTGGGACGAGCAATGCTGATTCTATGACCTTAGGCAGATCATGAGAGGGGGGGCATCTTGGCCATGGAGTAGGGGGTCACTGGGGGTGTGGGGGGGAGGTAGTTGTGAATTTCCTGCATTGTACAGGGGGTTGGACTAGATGACCCTGCTGGTCCCTTCCAACCCTACGATTCTATGAGGGCACCAGAAGGACTACCCTGCTCACATCTGAATTCTTTAAGATGTCTCTTAGAGGCCCCTTTCAGGGTACCCCCCCCCCACACACACACACAGGTGGCAGCTGGAGAGGAGGCCTTCTGGATGGTGCCACCCCCGGCCCCATCTGCAGAAAGTGAGGCCTTCTTTGGTTAGGTGTCCTGTGCCAGCTTTCCAGAACCAGATGAAAACCATTTCATTTGCCTGAGCCGTTAAAGGACTTTAGGAATTTTCCAGATTTTTTTGGTTTTTAGGGGAGATGCAGATTTCGCTGTCTTACGAGGGCTTTTCTACTGGGGCTGTAAAACGAGACAGAATCCCCAGGGGCCACCTGGGAGACGTATATTGCAGCAGGAGCTTTTGTGACCTTCCACAGACCTCTATCCCCCACCAAGGCAGACCACCAGTCATCAGGATAACAGCTGACAATACCACAACAAGCTGGGCTGACAAACTTTGTTGATATATTGTTAACCCACAACTACCTCCAACTTGACGACGTGGGACAAATGGGTCGGCCCCTATGGGAGAGAACCAATGAACACAAATCAGACATAAGAAATCACAACATCCAGAAATCAGCGGATGGGGGGACATCTTAACCTTCCTGGACATACTATTACAGACCTGAAAGATGCTGTTTTACATACACACATAGACAGCAAAGGGAATATACAACATGACAGTGCTGAATTAGAATGCATCGAGATATTACACGCTGTCTCTCATCCTGGCCTAAACAGAGACTTGGATTTCCTTACCAACTGCAATCTCTGATGGCTCCACAGCGCCCACTTTTTAAAGACATTAACTGGCTTTTCTTTACATCCTGCATCATCCTGTAACCCTTTACTGATGTCAGTAAATTCTCCTACGTTTCAGACTGCTTCTTCCTTGATTAGTTGTGCTGAACCTACATCATTCCACTGTGTTTATCTGCAGAGAGAGGCTGGAGCCTATGACCCCTCTCAGCATCCATTATGAACATAAGAACATAAGAAAAGCCCTGCTGTATCAGACTCAGGCCCATCAAGTCCAGCAGTCTGTTCACACAGTGGCCAACCAGATGCCTCTTGGAAGCCCACAAACAAGACGACTGCAGCAGCACCATCCTGCCTGCATTCCACAGCACCTAAGATAATAGGCCTGCTCCTCTGATACTGGAGAGAATAGAGATGCATCATGACTAGTAGCCATTTTGACTAGTAGCCATGGATAGCTCTATCCTCCATGAACATGTCCACTCCCCTCTTAAAGCTTCTCCCTGTCCACTCTCTCCAAACCATGCATAATTTTATAGACCTCTATCATGTCTCCCCTATGTGCAACAACCAAATCCACTCCAGCCCCTCAGGCAGGTAATCACATAAGCGTCTGAAGAAGTGAGCCTCTGACTCATGGAAGCTCCTACTGGAACAGTTGGTTGTCACACTTTCAGGTGCTGCTGGACTTCACTTTTATTTTGCACGGCTGCCCCTCTGGAGTTATGCATTCTGCAGTTATTGACGTTTTTAAATTCTTCTTTCACTTCTGCTAGCTGCCATGGGAGCTTAAGCAGAAAGGCGGGATGGAAATTCTAAAACGAAGATTCCTTTTAACTGCTTTTCTGCAACATTATACTGTATGCAATTTCTAAGATATAACTAAAGATCCAAAATGCAACTAATGTGCTGGAGTAAAGCAAGCGGTGAAATACTGAAAGCCGAGGGGTGCGTGTGTCGTAACTATGAACTTTAGCTACTATTTCAAAAAAACAAACAACCTATGTATAAGCTAACTATATTAACTACTTCTGGCCAAGCAACCGGAGGCTTTTGATTCAGGTCAGCAATTTGGCCTTCTGCACAGACCAGCCCGTTTGTTCAAACCACAGTAACTCCACTTAACACTGAGTGAGCAGAAAGAAACTTGGTTCCCCTGTGTTGGGCACCATTCCGTGCTTCAGCTCTCAACTCGTGCTCAACCGAGGCGAAGAAAAATGCCTTGTAAGACCCCCCAAGAGGGCAGGAAGGCAGCGTGCGGCCTCAGGACTCCAGTGGGCATTTCGTGCTTAGCCCCAGCTCCACTCCACAGCCATCCCAAAGAGTGTGCGAGGCTCCTGTCCAATGGGCACGACTGGCCTGCATGAAGCGCATTTGGCTCTCTCGCAAAGCAGAGCCCAAAAGATGCCGGTCAACACAAAAGGTTTCCCCTTTTTCTTGGAGGCCCGGCCTCCGGTGCCAGCAAATTCCATGGCATGATTATAACGCCATTAACAATGGAAAACCACAAGGTGCTTCTGTGCTGGAGTGAGGGCCCTTATTAATCAAACTCTGCTGGTTTGTGTTGTCGCTGCTCATTTATGCCTGGAGAACAGACAAACCACCAGCCCGCTTCCCTGCCCTGCTGGGTCGGTGACCGTCTGCTGCACGACTCTTCTCAGCACTTCCACAAAATTAGAAGCGTAAAAGATGTTCTGAGCCAGGCCAGCCCCTCTAGTTAATCCCAGCTCTTATTCGGGACTGCATCCCTCCAGATTAAATATTGTAGCATTTGCAGGAGGCTGAGGTCCGCGCCCCCCACCCCCCCGGCAAAATGAGAATGCTGCTCTGCACAGAAGGCTCCAAAATGATGGAAGGCCAGCCAGGAAGAATCCTCAAAGCAAGGGCATTTCTATCAAGTTAGCTACACCAACAACCCTCGTGCCTCTCTGGGAAACTTAGGAAGAATTTTCTAACAGTTAGAGCGGTTCCTCAGTGGAACAGGCTTCCTTGGGAAGTGGTGGGCTTCCCTGGAGGTTTTTAAGCAGAGGCTAGATGGCCATCTGTCAGCAAGGCTGATTCTATGACTTTAAGCAGATGATGAGAGGGAGCGCACCTTGCCCATCTTCTGGGCATGGAGTAGGGGTCACTGGGGGTGTGTGGGGGGGGAGGCAGTTGTGAATTTCCTGCATTGTGCTGGGGGTTGGACTAGATGACCCTGGTGGTCCCTCCCAATTCTATGATTCTATGAAACTTGCAGGGTTCACACAGCAGTGTTGGCACAAGGCTGGAGTACCTCAAAAGGGAGGCACCGGGAGCCCCCTCCCCCTTAAACTTCAGAACGCAGGCATCCTTCCAAGGAATCAGCAGGAAGCACTGGTCCCAGTGGGTGGTGAGACGCAGCAAAGCACCAGGGCCCCACTTATGCCAGAAAGCAAGTCCAGCCAAATGCTGAAGAGGAGTTGGAGGACAATGATGGGAGAGGAATAGGCCATCGAGGCCAGACAGGCTAGAAAAGGAGACCCCACCAAGACCCTCCTGAAGAAGATGTGAGCACCCCTTCCTGCTGGATAAGAAGAACCCACCAGTACTGCTACAGGAAATGCTTTATGGGGAGGCTTTTGCCAAAATATGGCATCTTGCTAGGGAGAGTCTGCACTGAAACTCCAAACGGGAAGTCAGTTCAAGTCAGGAACCAAAAGTCAAGATGAGAGAGATCTTGGGGCCATAAAGGAGGAAGCCGAGGACAAGAAAGCGGGTGTGAATCCTGTTGAGAACAGCTGACAAGGCCAACAATATGATTAAAAGCTAAACCATTAAAAAGTTTTCTGAATACATATAAGTTTAATACAAGTTAAAATCCAAATGATGCTAATAACTCCTATATGACCTTGCAATAAGCCTTACAAACACATATACTATAATAACACTATAGGCATAATATACAAGACATACATACACAGACCATAAACAAATAATCACATATAGACCATACATGTTTCAGCGTATTTGCCTATGGTCTATATGTGATTGTTTGTTTATGGTTCTAGGGCTTCGGGGGGGGGGGTGCTATCTCCAAAACCAATCAATCTCTTCTGAAGTTCCTATTCATTTCAACAGCGCTTGCACACAGGAACTTTTCACAGGACAAGTTAAAAACTTTGTCCACGTCAGTAAGCTGGAGCAGACTCAATTTCAAGATCACGAGGTGGCCCATGCCTTCCAGCATGAGTTCTGAGCATGAACAAATATTTGTAGGACAGAACGCCAAACTCTGTTGTGCCAGCAACTGATGCTCCGCCAACCACCACCCTATTAACCACGTATGTTTTCTGCAGGGCTGGAAAAGAAAGTCACTTTTAGCTAGGCAGAAAGATGGGTTAGAAACATTTACATCAAGAACTAAAACAGAGCCTCCTGCTGCTGAACCCCCCCCCTCCCCCAGGCAAAGGCTGCAGAGGCCTCTAGCCGGGCACTCCAAGAGCAATTCCTGGGGCCAGTCTTTACGCATGGCTCTGGGACTCAGGAAGGAATATTCTGAAACCCTGCTGGAGTATGCCTTATGCAACTCTTTCCTCACACATATAGAACCTACTTCAAACACTGCCCTTCAAAACTGAAAACTGGGAGGCCCCACTTCAAAAAAAGATGTGGACAGAATTGAGGAGGTGCAGAGGAGAGCGACGAGGATGATCAGGGGCCTGGAGGCCGAGCCCTACAAGGAAAGGCTGAGGGACTTGGGAATGTTCAGTCTGGAGAAGAGGAGGCTGGGGGGGGGGGACATGATTGCTCTCTAAGTATTTGAAGGGCTGTCATTTAGAGGAGGGCAGGGAGCTGTTCCTGTTGGCAGCACAGGATAGGACTCGTAATAATGGGTTTAAATTGAGGGCGGAAAGGTACTGGCTGGATATTAGGAAAACAATTTTTACAGTGAGAGTTGTTCTACTGTGGAATCAGCTACCTAGGGAGGTGGTGAGCTCCCCCTCCCTGGCAGTCTTCAAGCAGAGGCTGGACAAGCACTTGTCAGGGATGCTCTAGGCTGGTCCTCCATTGAGCAGGGGGTTGGACTAGATGGCCTGTATGGCTCCTACTCTATGATTCTCATAAAGTCCATGCCGAGTCTTACCTACTATACTAGGCTTTTTGCATTCATGCTGTTGCACAGAGAGGCGAGAGGTTCCCACAGTGGCGCTCACGGGCATTCTGCTTTTTAACTTTTGGAAGATATTTTCAAAAAGAAATGCAACTGAAGTGTAACAGCCTCACACTTGTAAATATGGATAAGGTGCATTAAGAGCGAGGTTTTTTGTGTGTGTAAAACAGCTTTTGAAAGAGGAGTGGCAACACGGGGCACCAGACCACCTCAGGATGCAGTTCGCTCAGCTGGATTAGTCATCACTGTGGAACGGCCTCCTTGCTTGCTTACGACGGCAGGAGTTACCCTCCCCATCCTCTGGCTTGTGTCAGCAAGCTTGCAAACCAAGCCCAGCGATACAGAGTATGTTCGTGCTGCTTTTACAGGGCCCTGGTCATGGAGAGCCGGGTAAGGCCCTCGTGGCAACAGTAAAGCTACACACTCAAACAGATACTAGCCATCTGCAAACCACACGCCAGTGGGCACTCTAACCAAGGATCTTTACTCAGTGACCCACATTCTGCACCTAGAAAAGATCCGGCAAGATTATTAAGCCATGCCACTAAATCAAGTGTGAACATCTTTGCACATTTTTGTATAATTGATTTGGCTTCCAAGAGGCCTGGGGAGCTATGAGGAAGTCACCACTGGATCACTAGAACGTCCTGCACGACGGACTCGAGCTCATTTCTGCATCAGAATTAGAAACTTGTTTTAAAAAATAAAAAAAATACAGACAGCCACCTGAGATTCTGGAGGTAGTAGGTTCCATATCCAAAGCCAAATTCTACAGGTGCACCAGCACAGCGCATACACAGCCCCAATCTTAACCAGACCTTCCTGCAACTTGTCAGGAATACCCCTTGGAACAGTAACAGCACAAGGCACTCTCGCTGGAGACACCTCACCATTTAGGGGTAGGCTCAGCCCAACATTGGTAGTGGTAACTCCCCCCCCCCCGGGGGGGGGCAGCAGCTAGCCTGGTTTTCATCTGTGGTTTTTTTTTTTGTTCCGAAACCCTTTTAGCAAGCTCGCGTGAACGCCATTGCCCTGTGTTGTTCAATGAACTAAGACTGTGGATTTTTTTTTAGTTTGGTGACGTGCCCCTCCCTCAGAGACAGCCAGTGGAAGGGTGCGGAACCTCAGTTTAAATCTAAGCTCAGTCTGGGACACTGGGCTGAATGGTCAGGACTCGCCAGGGCTTAGACCCTGACGCTATTTCATAAGCCAGGATACTCAACCCTGGATCACGGTGCGAGAACGCACGGGCATTTGCGGAATTCCCTGCTGCTTTATTTGGCAATCGGGGAGAAAGGAGAGAAAGATGAAACTTCTGTGTGGACCAGAACTCCTTTTTTAAATAACCCACAGGCAACCATCTCCTTAGCCTCATAACCCCACCTTGAATACTGACGCTCTTTGTCAGCTGGGCTACTGCTAAGACAAGGGCCATCCCTGAAGAACCTTGCGGGGTGGGGGGGAGACAGAGCTCGAAATGTTATTGGCATCAGAGAAGGGGATAACACTACCCAAGCTCTAAAGGGCTGTTTTCCTCCTGGCAATTGGCTGAGCCCAGGCACACACAAACACAGCGACACCGGCCTCTCCACACGCACAGAGTGCCACAGGGAGACCAATCCCGTCTCACTCCACATCGGTCCTCCCCAGCCCTCGGGCAGGTAGAAAGGCGCTTACGAGGTCAGGCTGCTCCTGCTCCGAGCTGGCTTGCCTCTTCCGCAGCGAAGAAAGCCTCTGCTGACTCCGCACTGAAAACCTCCGGAAGGACTCTCTGCTCCGGGACGCGAACTGCCTGAACGAGGAGGTGCGCTTGAAGGGGGCTCTGCTCGCCCCCTCCCCAGTGGTCCGTTCGTGGGCAACTGCCGTGGTGACCAAATTCAGGGCCTCCTGCAGGGATCTCCGCACCGAGCCCACCCAGTGGTTCATGTGCGTCTGGGCCACCGTCAGCTTGTCTCCGAGGTAATCCATGCCCCCCCCCCCAGACACAAAAAGGGTGCAGAAAAGACCAAGACCTTCACGGCCACCCACCTGGGACCACAGAACTTCTAAAACATTCTTCAGATCTAGTGATGCTGAGATGAAAGGGGGGGAGGGAGAGAGTGGGAGGCTGGTATTTTTTTACAAGTAAACAAAAATAAGCAGCCTGGTATTCTCTTGCTCAGTTGCAGACTTATGAATTGGCCAAATTTGCCCAATAAAAATACATCTGGCACCAAAAATAGAGCCCTACAGGCTTGTTTTTGAGGCAGGGGAGCATTCTGCCTCTCGCTTGCTCCCAGACGGCCTCAGCAAGGAAGTCTGAACTTTGCAGCGCGGGAACTCTCCGTCTTCCTCTCCCGCTGGCCTGGCAGCGGCACAGAGAGCCCCCTTCCAAAGCTCTCCAATGGGCGGTTTGCTCGACGTGCCACCAAGACCTCCTAAGAGATGCAATCCTGCGATGCCAGGTGTCGCCAGCCGGTCATTGCAGGTGGCGCTTAATCCTCAGCTGCACCACCACGTCGCTTCATTTCCAGAGCCACATAAATCCAGAGAGAGAGAGAGCACGAAGGTGAAACCGGCCGCCTTCAAGGCCGGGCGAGCCGTTGACTTGCAGCCAAAAGTTTTTCTGAATGGCCTGGGGGAGGGGGCTTTTCAGGAGAGGAAGGATTTCCTCGCAGCGCTGGACCGTCAGCTCCTCTCCGCCTGTGTGCCTTTATCGGGAGGCCCCCCCAGGGGGTATCAGGGGGCAGCGGAGGGGCCAAGGAGACTCGGCAGGCAGCTCAGAAGGCACTGAGCTGCTCCTGCCCCCCTCCTGCTCTCCTACAGGAAGGAAAACAATGAGCTAGGTGAAGCCGCCCGGGCGCAGAGGTCTTTCCAAGGAAGAGGATGGGCTGGGCTTGGTTATAGTACAGGCGAGGTCGTCATGGCAACCGAGGGAACAGCATCTGCCTGGTGACTGGGCAGGCAGAGTTGAGCAGATCCATTGGAATGATTCACAGTTTGCATATCTGTCACGTGGAGCGGGTAATTTTTTAACCCTTGCCTGCAAGCTCCTGGTTCACTCTCTGCGCGCCTCCTCTGCCAGGGCAACAACCGCCCGTGGCTCTGGAAAACTGTCCGTCAGCATGGCTCTGTGCAAAGCGTCTCCCTTAAACCTGGCACATCCTGTCCTCCTTGCCCACACCGAGCGTGGCTGGTGCTCTCACTCACACCTCCCCCCCCCACATACACACACACTCACACACACAACTGGTAGAGCACTCCCTCTCCTAGAAATTTCACCCAGAAAGCATAAGCCAACTCAGGGACGAAATGCAAGCTGACCAAGGTCAGTCAAGGTCACAGAGTTACACCATTCATGGCCAGAAACAACCAAGGCTACTGGAAGTCTATCACAGACTGTGGATAGGAATGAATCAACCCAGTATGAATAAGAGGTGGTGTTGCAAAGGACTCTGGGGAATAGGAGGGGCGGTGTGGAGAGCTGCAATCAGATGTGCTGCGCCCCCTTGAAAGGTGAAGCCGGCTGTCCTCGAGCGAACCCCGGTGTTGTCTGCCATTACTGCCCTCCTCCTTCAGGAAGCCCCAGTCAGCTCCTCACAAAGCAGCTCTGGATACAGTTGAGAAGCTGCCAAGAGATGACACCAGACTTGCCTGGGCTTTGTAAGAAGGATGCACAATCCTCGCTCCCTGGCCTCCTGGAAAGGGACCACAAGGGATGCTGAGCTGTTGTCAGGTTACGTCCGGGCAGCACAGACCGTCGAAGGAGAACAATCTTGCCGTGAGCAGCTCTGGCTTCCGAAAAGAACAGGGCCCACGGGGTGCAAATTTCAGCAGTTTCCATCAAGTCAAGG
This sequence comes from Euleptes europaea, assembly GCF_029931775.1. Classification (NCBI taxonomy): domain Eukaryota; kingdom Metazoa; phylum Chordata; class Lepidosauria; order Squamata; family Sphaerodactylidae; genus Euleptes; species Euleptes europaea. Next base: position 64,291,323 of record NC_079324.1, on the reverse strand, counting down.
ATGGCCATTACCAATGGCTGATGCAGAAAGATGGAGGGTGGAGAGAGCGAACCACACAAGAGTTCAGGTTTCCACCTCTCAGTTAAAAGGCCGATCCCACCCACAGCCCTGTGGGTGTCTTCAATTAGTTACTATCTGCTGGTTACTTGGTGCCTAGCAAGACACCCCTGCGCCAGTGTTTTGCTGGTTTCCTTCACAGATGCCCTACTACAGACATTTCCTTGAGCAACCATTCACTCTCTGCATAAAGCTCTTGTGTTGGACATTCCCTCTGGAAGACCTTCTCTCCCTTAGGATGGGTGAGTCCAGCTGAATCCGGGGTGGTGTGTGTGTGAAGGGGATGGGATGAGGGGGCAGCCCGTCCGTCTGCTTCAGCCCAGCTTTGGAGATCAAGAGAGGCAGCACAGAGTCCAGCATTTTTGGTTCTGCGCTCTCCTTGTTTAAACAATCCCATCAAAATATTTCTGTGACATTGAGAAACATCCAAAGCTCGCAAACAAGCTTACTCAAACTGTAAACGTGTCGCGTTCACTATCCATTTGCAATCTCTTCAACTGACATTCCTAAAAGCATTCTTGGAAGGATCCCTGTTTTCCTCAAGAGGAGAGGTGGTGACCGGGTAGACACTTCGCTCAAAGGCGTAACTTAGCAACCACTGGGAAAGAAACAGACTTTTCAATGCAGGCTTCTTTGGGCAAACGTCACTGCCTTGACTTTATTCCTGGGGTAATAATCTGGAAATGACTGCATCCCAAAATGGGAAACCCTAAGGAACTACTTGGGTTTAGCTTGTTTCCACAGCTAGCTAGAACATCTATCAGTTTGAAAACTATCAGATATTTTATATGAGAACACCTTGGAAGCTACACAAGATGCCGTAGCTCAGATGCAGAAGAGGAAACATGTCAACACCGCATAGAAACAGACAGCAGAAAATTCATTTTTATCAATACGTGGATCATGTACAATAATGAAATGGGAACATTAAAAAACTATTCAAGAGGAAATAGGTGCTTGCAGAAAGAGAACAAAAACAGCAGTTTGATTCTGCAAAATAATGAGTTATACTGTCCTCATCACAGGTGAGCAGAAAATTCCCTCCAGAAGTATGTTTATATTTAAATTCCAGGCTTGCACATACTGACTGTTCTCACTTCATTGTTGACTAACCATGGGAACATATGAAGCAAATATGATATATTCAAGAGGGTTTTAAATAATTTGAGTCTCACAAGTGTGAAGATGAACTACTTAAAGGTTCTGTAAAAGGGGAGGAAAAGGGATGGGGGGCTCTTAATTATCTGCGAGAGAAGTGGGGATAAGGGGAACAATTTCAGGAGCCAAAAGAAGGGATTCCCTGCATGATGGCCAGACACAGCCCAGACCAAGCAGAGGACTGCGATGAAAGGCACAGCCTGCTGGGTGACCTTGGGCCAGTCACACACACTCAGCCTAACCTACCTCACAGGGTTGTTGTGAGGATAAAATGAAGGATAACATGAAGGAGAAGAGAATGTTGTAAGGTGCTTTGGGTTCCCCCATTGGGGAGAAAGGCGAAGTATAATTGAATTAAATGAATTATTAAATAATTAAAACATTATGCACCTGATTAAGACCACTTAGTTAAACAGACCATCTGAAAATATTACCAGGAGATCAAATCCTGTTCTACCTTAACAGCAAGCCATTCCCAGTAGCTTCCACAATCCTTCTCAGCAGACCGGAAGAGAAGTCACCCAGCCTGCTTCCCAAATTCTATGCCATTTGGAAATAGGAAGGGATGCTAGCTTTGCCTAAGCAAAAGGCAGGAGTCCAGAGGAGTCCGCTGCACCACCTGCAAGAGCTCAGCAGGAAGGGACAGGAACCACCTTTTCCGGAGTTCTTTGTGATTCACACAGGACTTGTGGGAGGAGCCTCTGTCCAGCGTGGTACAGTGGTTAAGAGTGGTGGTTTGGAGTGGTAGACTCTAACCTGGAGAACTGGGTTTGATTCCCCACTCCTCCACATGAGCAGCGGAGGCTAATCTGACGAACCGGGCTGGTTTCCCCGCTCCTACACACGATGCTAGCTGGGTGACCTTGGGCCAGTCACAGTTCTCTTAGAGCTCTCTCAGCCCCACCTACCTCACAGGGTGTCTGTCATGAGGAGGAGAAGGAGATTGTAAGCCGGTTTGAGTCTCCCTTAAGTGGTAAAGAAAGTCGGCATATAAAAACCAACTCTTCTTCTTCTTCTATAAAATGTAGCTAACAAAGCCCCAGAAATGGGAGGCTACACACCTGATATGTTTTGTCTCTAACTTCGGAAAGCATTAATCATTTCTCCCAAATATCCTCCTCCAGAGATGTCTGCCAAGGGGGCGCCATTGGGGAACAAAATCAGGTGCCACCCTGGAAACAGTTACACTCCACTACTTCGGTACCAAGGCTCCATCCACCTGCATGAGCATCAGAGACATCTGCATCAACGCCAGGGAACACCCAACATGCGCTGCTGCGCCACTGGCAGAGAGCGAATTATCCCATTCCGGATCTGCCTACCACTAATTCCACCACCACCCAGTGGTGCCCAGCCAGGCCGAGGCATTCCAGACCCGAGTCTTCAATCCCACAGACAACCCGATCACGTCCATTATCGGGCAGGCTGTGCCCAGGACTCTGACCTCCTCCAGCTCTGCTCACTGTACAACGTTTATTCCTCGTACAGCTCACACAATGCCCACCTTTGCTAGTGGAACCAGGAACTTGTACTTTTCTGCCTTTTGGGAAAAACCAGTCCATGGATTTTTAGTGTTCCAAAAGCTACCCTGCATTGTCTTCCCTTTTACAAGGAGCCCGTTTTGTGACAGCTCAGTGGGTAGGTCAGAGGAGAACAGACCGGTGCCGAGCACAGCACGTGAAACCCTCCTGGAAAAAGGAGGGCTGGTGATGATCAGGTTTCTTGTACTGCTGCGGCACAAGTTCTGAACAAACTGGTTTTTCTTGCTATCCGCTCTCAGACTCAGGTCATTTCCACACAAGATACTCCAAGACTACCCCTGGACCTCTCTTGTGCTGCGACTCACAAGAACTTTGCTAATCGAGAGAAGAGAGAGATCCTGATCCTGAAGATAATAGGCATGCATCATAACTAGTATCCATTTTTACTAGCAGCCATGGATAGCCCTCTCCTCCATGAACATGTCCACTCCCCTCTATAAAGCCTTCCAAGTTGGCAGCCATCATCACATCCTGGGGCAGGGAGTTCCTCAATTTAACTATGCATTGTGTGAAGATATACTTCCTTCAATCTGTTTTGAATCTCTCACCTCCAGCTTCAGCAGATGACCCCGCGTTCTAGTATTATGAGAGAGGGAGAAAAGCTTCTCCCTGGGGAGATATATTTCAGCAGCAAAGTGATTTGGGGCTGGAATCCTGGCCTAGAAGAAGGCAGGGGCTCCACCAAAGGCCTGAGTCTGGGCCATTTACCTGGCTCTGGTACTCCAAACCTCACAGAAGTCTGAGGCCTCCGCAGCTTTTCCTTGTAAGGCTGGGGAAACCACACATTCCATAGCGATCATGGGTCATGTTTATTAGAAAGATTACTTCATTCCAGCCAGTTGGTTTGGCCACAGGCAGTTTAAATATAGCTCACCAGCCTGTGCTGAGCTCCATCCCGGCAGAACAGGTGCTTGGGAGCCCCCCATCTCCTCCTGCACGCGTCAGCAGCACACGGTGCCACCCATGTCTCCCCCCGCCCCCCAAGCAGATTGAAGGCATCACTGACAATTACTTCAGCAATCTGAAATCCAGTTACAACACTGAGCCTCTGAGGGCATTTGGAAGCCCACTCCCTGTGAAGGCCTTTCCATCGCTGCAGGCCACCCCCCTCTCCCCCAGCAGAAACCAGGGAAGCCAAATGAAATGAGTCTGTTTTTGCTGAACAGCTAGATTCCAGGCTGGTATCTGGGGAAGGGAGCTCTGACTCTTGAAAACTTACACCTCGAAAATCTCGTTGGTCTCTGAGGTGCTCCTGGACTCAAATCGAGCTGTTCTACTGCAGACCAGAACAGCTACGCCCTGAAACCACTCTTACTGCCAATACTCAGATCCCACCCTTCCTTCCATCACGGGCCTCCCGGCAGCATCCACGGGATTCCCACAAGGGCACCCACCCAGGCACTGACCAAAGCCAGGCCTGCCCAGCTCCAGGAGGGCCGCCGGCTCCCCCACCTTCCAAGCATCGCTCCCAGCGACCGCGAAGTGGCCGGCCCCTGTTATGACCACACCAGCAGCAACAAGGCAGGGGACAGACAGCCTGATGAGGACTGAGCATGGCTGAGAGCCCACGGACGAGAGTAAAAGGAGGGGGCAGCTGGGAAGGGAGCCTGTTCAAGCCCTCAAGAGCTTATAAAGGACTCGAAGGGGAGACTGACAGGGCGGAGGGGAAATTCCAAATCGTTCCACGATCTCTGGGGGCTCCCTGCCTGTCAAAGCGGCGGGAATCAAGCCCACCCTGAACTGCCTCTGCTGCTCCCACCTTCTAAGTAACCCGTCCCTCTCCCTTGCACAGGGCTCAGCCAGCCACTGTCCAGGATCTTGGCACCGGGTGCACCCGAGGCCACCCAGCAGAACGGCAAGGGTGCGGGACCAGCCGTAGGGTGAAAGGACTTTGTACCGCAGCTAGCCTGAAATCTCTTTGGTAAACTAAAACAGAGAATATCCCAGTTAATAGTTAAGCCAACACCAAAAAGGAGCTGAGTATGGTTAGCCTGAAGAGGAGAAGACTGAGAGGGGATATGATAACCATCTTCAAGTACTTGAAGGGCTGTCATATGGAGGAGGGTGCCGAGTTGTTTTCTGTTGCCCCAGAAGGTCGGACCAGAACCAACTGGTTGAAATTAAATCACAAGAGTTTCCTTCTAGGCATCAGGAAGAATTTTTCTAACAGTCAGAGAGTGGTTCCTCAGTGGAACAGGCTTCCTCGGGAGGTGGCGAGCTCTCTTTCCCTGCAGATTTTTAAGCAGAGGCTAGATGGCCATCTGTCAGCAATGCTGATTCTATGACCTTAGGCAGATCATGAGAGGGAGGGCATCTTGGGTATCTTCTGGGCATGGAGTAGGGGTCACTGGGGTGTGTGTGGGAGAGGTAGTTTGGAATTTCCTGCATTGTGCAGGGGGTTGGAATAGATGACCCTGGTGGTCCCTTCCAACTCTATGATTCTATGAGATGCAAAGAATGCCTGATGCTCTGAATGGGAATCTGGCACCTTTGTCCAACCAGGGAACACGCATCTTATAAGGTCAAACTCAGGGATACATTTTGGCACGCGTTGGGTCAGGGTTCCCCAACCAGACTCTGATCTCCTCATGGTCAGACAGGAGCTGCTGAGAACTGAGTTTCCAAGTCAGCTGGGGCCCAATTCAGATCCCGGCTGCACCAGGAGGGCCGTCAGCCTCCTTTTCCTGATCCTCAGCTTCTCCCAGTGATCCTGCAGTAGTCAATGGATCCTATCTGAGTTCCAGTATTGAAGGAGAAATGCAGTTCTACAGGACTGCTGCATTCAAAAAGAACAGTTGAAGAACTGTAGAACTGTTATACCACCACACTATACAAAGCAACTGCACAAAGACCAGCCTCATCATGAACAAATAGCTAGCACCTTCAAAACCAAGGCCTCCTTGAAGAACCTGTAACACTACCCATTAAAACACAAGCAATTAACAGATCTCTTAATGAAGGAACCAAAGCAGAACCGTGCCACTGAGAGATACTCAGAGAAAGAGTAAAAAAACACTATTTTTAAATGCTGCAAACCACCTTGAGGATCTTCTGGTTGAAAAGCAGGAAACGGATACAACAGGGAGACACTTGGGGCCTTTGGGGCAAAGGCGAGATAGAAATAAGTAAATAAAATGGCAGCCAAGCATTATTCCAAAGAAGCTGCTGCAATCAGCACTCCATTCCCAGGAACACCCCAAATTTGTGAGCCAGGAAATGCCTGCTGGCTCCATTTCCTGATTACTCTCAGGGAACAATTCAGGGGGCCTTAAAAGCCAAGTATGCACTGTGTACAATTAGTCAAGGGTGTGATGGGAACCACACAATGGAACTGTTCTCCACACACACACCCAACATGGTGATTTAATGCCACACTCAGTTTCCTATTGGGAAGGAGCCCCCAAGGAAGCCCAGAGCCTCAGTGCCTGCTAGATAAGACAAGGCCTGCTCTGGTTCCCCGGCAGACAGGCTCCTTCCACCCACTTCTACATAAAAGCCCCCCCCCCCACCAGAGAAGATAGTTTTATCAGAAGCCTCCCTGATAGAAGGGCACCTAAACACTCTGCCTGCAATTTCAACTGACCGAGTGTGAACATGCAGGAAAGATCTGCTTACAAAAGTGCTTGCTAGCCTGCAGGAAGTGGGACCGGGACGGAGGCTCTTCTTCAAAACGTACTTTTGTTTTGTGTCTACCTTGGCTCTTCCCCCTTAAGAGCTCTGCGGGAACTACATTGTGGTTCCCCAGCAGCCTCTTACCCAGGCAGCTTACAGGGCTTCTTAGCTGCATTATGCACCTTAAAACCATGTTTCCAAGGTGCACTCTGCAAAAAGGTACATCAGGAAGCCTCATGTGCAGCCCGAGCCTCTGAGCTGATGTTCCATAAAACAAGGGTAACTTCGCTGCCTGAGGGCCTCTGATGGTGTCCCAAAGGCCAGAGGGGTCCTCCAGTGCAGCAGCAGCAGAAGACGACAAGGGGTCACCATGAGAGCAGGTTGCCGCAAACACTTGGGCATTTTAAGGGTCACGGAATGACTGAAGCAGAAGCCTCTGTGAGCTACCTGTGGATGTTTATGCCACAATAAACCTGGGGAAGAGGGGAGGTGGAACTTCTCTGACCCAGCATCTTGCAACCCAGGGGGCCAGGATGCAAGCTGCTGAGAAGTCCTTCGATCCAGCTAGATTCAAGTCCAGCAGCACCTTAGGGACCAACAAGGTTTTGGGGGCATGAGCTTTTGAGAGTCAGGGCTCCCTTTGTCAATCCAGCTGCTGCAAATGAAGGAAGTGGGCAGATACAAGACAGCTATGTGAGTGAGGTGGGGCCTGGCTGAAGAAGAGCAGCCCACTTCTCACGCTGTCAGGTCACTAGTTGCATGGAAGCCAAACTGACACATCTAAGAAGGTTGGTTCAAAGGACTGAGCACGTGACACACAGAGGTGGGTCCGGGTCTCTGTCCTTCTCTAGGGGGGCCCGGAAGGTCTGCCAGCACAGTCCCTGTCCAGCTATACACAGGGTCAGGGTACCAGTGAGTCACACCTGTGCCCGCCTGAGCAGTTTTCATATTTATTGTCGAAGGCTTTCACGGTCAGAGTTCATTGGTTCTTGTAGGTTATCCGGGCTGTGTAACCGTGGTCTTGGAATTTTCTTTCCTGACGTTTCGCCAGCAACTGTGGCAGGCATCTTCAGAGTAGTAACACTGAAGAGACACTGTCCTTCAGTGTTACTACTCTGAAGATGCCTGCCACAGTTGCTGGCGAAACGTCAGGAAAGAAAATTCCAAGACCACGGTTACACAGCCTGGATAACCTACAAGAACCAGTTTTCATATTTATTTATAAACATATGAACAGAGAGCAGGTGACTCACTGAAGTCAACAACAACATGGGGATACCAGTCTTGAAATTATAAATATCTCTCATGCAAAGATGTCTCATCATACCGGGGTGGGGGAGACATCCCACACCAAGTTGAGCAGGCGAACAAAAATGGGACAGAGTTATTTGCACAACAGAAATCAACAGGTGCCCCAGGAAACTGGAGCAGAGGAAGGCAGAAGCTTTGGCCCGGCCACCCTGGGGAGGATTCCCCCCCCCCCATGCCAGAGTCCAAAAACCAGTCGCACCTTTAGCAAAACGCCTTCCTCATCTTTCCATCACTAGCCAGGAAAGGATGCAGCAAAGTAAGAACCAGACCCTTCAGCTGGGACCAAAACCAGACCCCCAGGCACGACCTAGCAAGTGCTTTGCAGCCTTGATCGGCCTCCTCCTCACGACCACATCGTGAATCAGGTCTCAATTGTCTCAGGACAACAGTGGGGAGGTTGAGAAATGAGGAAGCTTTGCCATGGCGGACTGATTTTGATCAGGGCCACATAAACGACAGGTTCCAACAGCAAGAACAGATTCAAACCACCGATTTCAATCCAGTTTCCAATTTGCAAATTCTTACACTTTCTGAGCTGGCGTACAAAGTAACTGAGTGCTGTAAAAAAACAACAACCACATGCCTCTACCTGGAACTAAACCGAGCCTTTCTGCTCCTCAGGAGCACAATGCAAACCCGCCATCTGTGCTACAGGATCTCTCTCTGCTCAAGGAAGCCCCCTTGGGAACCGCGGGGCTCTGTCTGGCCAGGAAACCTGGTCCCTCGCCCCGGGAGGCCAGAGGCTCCAAAGGAAGACTGAGCAGAACTGGGGGGAAGAGTGGCAGGGCCAAATGCCCCATCACGGCATGATGCCCAAACATGACCTGTTGGGTCTCACTGATAATAAGCCTTGCTCTCAAAAACCACGTATTTTTCAGTCTTTTAAATACAAAGATATTAGAGAGTCACAGACTAAGTTTTAAGAGATCACAAATGTAGATTTTACCATGTTCATTTGTATGATGTTCAGGTATCATTTTAAGCCAGGTAATTTTAAAAGATTCAGCCATAACGAGGTTTTAAAAAAAATCCAATTCAAATTTTCAAACAATTTTTTAAATTAGCCATCCATTTATTTTAACCCCTGGGACTTTCCGAAAGCCACAGGATGAGTCCATGGGAGAGGGGGGACAAGGGCTTTTGGTCCCCAAACGTGAGCCCACCAGCCAGCCCCCCCCCCCCAGTCAGATCTGGCCCAGCTGAGAACAACGGAGGCAGGGTCCTCCCCCTCCTCCAGGGGCTGCTTTCGGCTAGCAGGTGGTTGGCGATCCTGATAATACAAGGCCAGAAAGCTGCTGAAGCCAGGCAGGAGTAAACTCCACCTGCGAGGTTGGAGCCTCTGACCTCTCAGCTCTGCTTTTAACAGGCAAATGAAGGGCTGCAGCCTCAACTGGATTGAATCCACAAAGAAGCACAGTGCCCAGTGAATGACTCCCGTTTATCTTTTAAAAATCATATCCAACTTCAAGGAAGTACTGAATCATAAAATATAAAAGGGCATTTTAGAACCCCAAACCACAACTTGCTCTAAACATCCAAGAAACAGCATCTGATATTAAACCCACAGCCCCCAAACTGCCTATATTGGCAGAATCAGAAGCTCAAGCAGAAAAGCCCCTTTGGAATGATTCAGGTGTACCCAGTCTACAGACCCAGACGGGAGAAGCCTGCTCTTCGCCCGCCCTGGAAGGCCTCCCAACACAGGGCTAGCAGCGACCTCAGCTGTGAGGCTCTCAGCTGGGCCCGGTGCAATTCCGCAGGGCCCGCAAGACCAAGCCCGTCCCACCAGGCCTGCGGTTTAGGGCAACGACGGTTTCCATCTTAGCTGGCCTCCCTCTCTTCTTCCCTTGCCCTCTTACCTATTACCTCTTACTTATTTATTTGGCTTATTTTATATATTATATTGGGGCATTTCTTTATTGAGATTACCCTGCTGCTTCCCTTCCCTTATGCTCCCCCACTGTTTAGTCCCCCGCTATCGTGTCTTATGATTTTAAGGGGGCGCCATTAGAATTTTTAACAGATACTGATGAGGTTTTTTAATCCTACTTGAAATGTTGTTGGAATCTGTTGTATGCCGCCCGGAGCCTGACTTGGTCAGGAAAAGGCAGGTTAGAAATTGAATTGATAAATAAAAATGAGGCTCTACCGAGGGCCAAATGGATTTTCCAGAAGGAAGGCATCCTTGCAATGACAAGCTGGATCAACCCACACCGGCAGACCTTCAAATATGTGGGCCCCAGCATCCTGAACTGTGCCCCAGTAACAAACCAGCAACGGATGCTGCGAGTATGCTTTCAGGTAAATGCAGCGCTATGGTGCCCTCTGGTGGGGCAATCCTGAAGTCCCTTTGCAAAGGAACTCTAGGGATTCTGTGAAAAAACATACTTCTCGTCCAGATTTCACTCATAGTTCACCACACACACTCATAGAATCAGAGTTGTAAGGGACCACCAGGGTCATCTAGTCCAACCCCCTGCACAATGCAGGAAATTCACAACTACCTCCCCACACACACCCCCAGCGACCCCTACTCCATGCCCAGAAGATGGCCAAGACGCCCTCCCTCTCATCATCTGCCTAAGGTCATAGAATCAGCATTGCTGACAGATGGCCATCTAGCCTCTGCTTCAAAACCTCCAGGGAAGGAGAGCTCGCCACCTCCCGAGGAAGCCTGTTCCACTGAGGAACCACTCCGACTGTTAGAAAATTCTAACAGTCATAACAGTATGAGTAGATATTACTCATACACTTCGTTTAGAGAAAAGGAATACACATGACTAAAACGGACCCTTGCTCAACACTGATTGCCAAGAGGCAGCACAGACGTTTTCGAGCTGCAGTCGACAGCAGAAGCTCTCAAAATTCTCACTGTGCTCACGAAGCTAATGCGACCTTGGGGTGTGTCAACAGAGGCATAGCATCCAAATCGCAAGATGTCATAGTTCCACCATACACTGCATTGGTCAGGCTGCACCTGGAGTACTGTGTGCAGTTCTGGAGGCCTCACTTCAAAAAGGATGTGGACAGAATCGAGCAGGTGCAGAGGAGAGCGACGAGGATGATCAGGGGCCTGGAGACAGAGCTCTGCGAGGAAAGGCTGAGGGAGTTGGGAATGTTTTGTCTGGAGAAGAGGAGGCTGAGGGGGGACAGGATTGCTCTCTAAGTATTTGAAGGGCTGTCACTTAGAGGAGGGCAGGGAGCTGTTCCTGTTGGCAGCAGAGGATCATAAGACTCACAATAAGGGCGAAAAAATTACAGTAAAAGTTGTTCAACTATGGAATCAGCTACCTAGGGAGGTGGTGAGCTCCCCCTCCCAGGCAGTCTTTAAGCAGAGACTAGACCAGCACTTGTTAGGGATGCTCTAGGCTGATCTTGCATTAAGCAAGGGGTTGGACTAAATGGCCTGCATGGCCCCTTCCGATTCTACGATTCCATGAAGCCCCAGACAAACATTTAGACAGCAGAAAAACAGCCATTTGGAAAGGGAACGGCAACACACAGGTGTGGAGTGCTTTTTGTGGTGGCAGACCCCAACAGGGCCTCAATGGGACACCTGAGCCTAATACAGGGAGTCCCGTCCCCCCCGGAAACGGCAGTGGCGGGCGATGACCGGCCCCCAGCTGGATCCTTCCGTGCTTCCCTCTCCAGCCTCCAGCAACAACCAAAGGGCTTTGGAGGATTCCTCGATTTATTGCAGAGGCTGATTGTTTGGTCAGTCTCATGTTGCAATTTTATGTGCTGTTTTACATTAAGGTCACTTTCAATGGTGTTATGTAAGCAGATTGGAAAAAGCAGGAAACAAACTATGTGAAATATCTTTGAAAGAAAGGAGGGAAGGAAGGGCGCTACCTTTGGATCACAGCCACTGCCTTTCCACATCTTCAGCACATGCCAAAAAATTTGCAGGCTACCTACAGTTACAAGCAGCCTGTCGCTGCATCCGAGCATGACCCCCACTGAGTTGCCTCTGGATTCCAACCCAGAACTCCTGGAGGAGGCGCCTGGGGAGCCAGAGACATGGCTTGGGGGGAGAGCAGGAGACTCAGGGGGACCCCGGCACGGTAGATGACTCTGCTCCATCTTTTCCAGAGGCTTTCTCCAAGGAGCCTGCAGTTGACTGCCCTCTCTTCTCCCAGACACTGGGGAAATTAAAGGCCAGCCCAGGGGCCAGGAAACCCAGGGCCAGGTTTTAACTTACTGCCAAGCCTGCCATGGGGCAAAGAAGCTTGCCTGCTTCCTTCCCCATTTGCCAAGCACTCCTCTCTCCAGGGGTAGCGATGGCCTCTGGAGGCACTACAGCTGCACCATGTGAGCCGCCAAGCAGGTCTCTGGAGAGGCAGCACACTAATCAATTAATGGTCGTAACTGTGGTTTGGCAGTTCAGTTGCAACACGAAACCATTGCAAAGTAACCTCAAAATGTGGCTCCTGAGTTTGATAGACAGCATACTGTAAGCCATTATCTGACCACTTGGAAGTCATGCCAAATCATAGTTCAGGAAGGGGCCAGGGCTCGATGGCAGAGCATCTGCCTGGATTGCAGAAGGTCCCAAGTTCAATCCCCAGCAGCTCCTGTTGAAAGGATCGGGCGGTAGGTAATGTGAAAGGCCTCCACCTGCCTGAGACCCTGGAGAGCTGCTGCCCATCCGAGTAGGCAAGAATGACCTTGATGGACCTAGGGCCTGATTCGGCAGAACCCAGCAGCCTCCTCCCCGCCTCATCTTTATCAGTTCAAGGGTGTCACGTCCCACAGGCCTCAGCTCAGGAGAGGGAAGCAAAGGCTCTTCCCTTCATTTGGGCCGTGGGGGAGAAGAGGAACCACTGCAGGAAGTGAAGAGGCAGCGACCACGGTGGTCTCTTCTGGAGATTAGGCCCATCTGGCTGCTCCAGCCCCACCCCAGGGGACACCAGGCACCAAAGTCAGGCGCGCTACCACAACAGCCAGCCAACAGAGCTCAGATGGGGAGGCAAGTGGCAGAACCAGCGCCTCACACTTCTGCCCAAGCCATGTGCCCACTGTACAAGAGACCTTGTGTGCCCAGTGCCCAAGACACAGGCAGGAAAGGCGGTGTACTGTTGGCAGGAGGGAGGCAGAAAAGCAAGAAGGCAGGGGACGGGAAGGGGGACAAGGCAGTGAGAAATGCCCTTCTGGAAGATGCCTCTGGCTCCGTGGCCCTGCCCCCCCACGACATATAACACACCCCACAGAAACTTGCACACTTGCTGCTGCCCGGTCCCTCCAAAAGGCAGAGTGATGTTAAGCTGCCCAGACCGATGCGAAACCGAAAGCGCACTCCTGGAGAGTCCATTTGAGAGCATACTTCCGGAACAAGGGATGAGGCACAACTGCAGGAAAGCAGCCAGCGGAAAGTTAACACGGGGCAATGCAGGAGCCTACAAATGACCTGGGGAAAGGGGCACTAAGAGGGATGGAGAGTTGACCAGCAGCCGGTGCTTTCCCACAGCAAACCATGGAACTGGTCAAGAGCACCAAGCCATTTTGCCCAGCTGGCAGAACCCCATGACATTCCAGGCCAGTGCTGCAGGCAGCCAACGCCATGGGGGGAGGGGAAAGGCTCTGCAACTGCAGGTCAACAAAACCCAGGGTGACCAGGAGAGCAGGTGCGAGACTGGGCAGCCCCCGCCAGAATTGCTTGCATGTACCCCAAGACACGGTTCAAGTTGTGGTGGGGGAGGGGGACGGTAACGTATTCCTGATCCTTAAAGCCCCCCCCGAGGTGCTCTCATTGGAGACCCCCAGCAGTGCTACAAGATGCCCCCCCCCCACTCAAGAGGTACCACCTAGCTTTTTAAAGAGCAGCCGGCATTCAGAGCTGCTGTTTTTATCATTCCATCACAGTTAAGCTGCTTCCAGATGTACCTTTCCCCTCGCCCCCTTGAGACATTAAACAGAAACGGTTGCACTCCCTGCCTTCCAGCAGACTTACTTCCAGGAAAGCGATCAAAACTCATTGGCAAATCCACAAGCGGCAAGGGAGAAGAGGAGACCGAGAAGGCGTGTTCTACTCACCCACAACCACCGTAGAGGCTTCAGCAAGTTGGGGCAATAATAGTAGTCCATTTGCACAACGGGAGGGACAGTCACGGCCCCCTTCCCAGCCTCCGCTGGTTTTAGTCTTTAGTGAAAAGTTAGAAGCAGACCACCACAACTAAAGGCGGCATGAATAATTCAGAGAAAGGCCAGGCAGGATGCAAAACGCCACACGCCGCCTGTCTCTTTAACAGGTGGGGATGCTTCCATCTGAGCGGCGCGGAGGTCATATGACTCCCCAATTGCTCCGAGCCCAAACCGGTGCTCATTTCCACTAACTGACACTGCTGAGGGGTGGCCAGGAAACCAGCGGTCCTCTTAAGTTACCAAAACCTGTTCAAAAAAGCCCGCTGCCGAGGGGATGCGGGCAGCAACTCTTGCAGCCGCTTGACCTCATTTCCCCTGCAGCTGCACACCACAACGAGGTCAACAGGCTTAGTATCAAAAAGGATGGTGTGAATTCAAGGGGGGGGTCAGCAATACCACAGCACGGACTCTTTCTCCCCCCCTCGAGAGCGAGCAGCATTTGTGAAGCAGGAACCGGCAGCGAATCCTGAAAATTATTTATCAGCAGCTCTGTGATCCCTGGCAGACTCCCTTCTGAACAACGGGGTGGGGAGAGGGGAGGATAGGACAGGGCTGCCTTGTCTGCTCTCAAGTAACCTGAACCGCCATCCAAGCAGAGTCCGGGCGGTGCTGCCGGGGCTCTTAGCTTAACCAGAGGGTTTGTAAACAGACATTGCTCACATCCTGCGGCCAGAAGCTTCAGCAGCTGAAGACCGCGACATCTGGGGTTGAGAGAGGGGTGAAAGGAACACAGGAAGCGGCTTCCTCCTGAGCCAGACCCCCCTTTGGTCTCTGTCTACTCAGACTGGCAGCACCTCTCCAGGGTCCCAGGAAGTTGGAGGTCTGTGGCTCAGTGGCAGAGCATCTGCTTGGCATGAGGAAGGTCGCAGATTCATTGGTTCTTGTAGGTTATCCGGGCTGTGTGACCGTGGTCTTGGTATTTTCTTTCCTGACGTTTCGCCAGCAGCTGTGGCAGGCATCTTCAGAGGAGTCACACTGAAGGACAGTGTCTTCAGAGGAGTGACACTGAAGGAGAGACACTGTCCTTCAGTGTGACTCCTCTGAAGATGCCTGCCACAGCTGCTGGCGAAACGTCAGGAAAGAAAATACCAAGACCACGGTCACACAGCCCGGATAACCTACAAGAACCAATGAACTCTGACCGTGAAAGCCTTCGACAATATTTTGGTCGCAGGTTCAATCCCTGGCATCTCCAGTTAAAAAGAAGCAAGCTGTCGGTGATGTGAAAGAGAGCCTGGAGAGAGCTGCTGCCAGGCGGAGTAGACAATACTGACTTTGATGGACCAACTCAGCCTAAGGCAGCCTCCCCTGCTCATGTGTACCAAAGACCTTAAGGTTTTTTTCCCCTGGAGATGCTGCCAGTGATTGAAACTGGGCCCTTCTGCCTGCCAAGCAGGGCTTCTACCCCCAGGGGCCCCCCTCTCCCCCATGACACACCCGAAGAGCCCAACTGCCCTGGCTCCCACTTTGTTTCTGGGCACAATTCAAAAATGCCATTTGGGCTCTTAAAGCCCTGGACAGATTGGGTCCGAGGTAGCCGCAGGGCTGCCTGCACCCGCATGAACCCGCCTACTTCTAATGTCAGGCAAGGTCTTGCTGCAATGGGGCTGCGGAGGAGGCTCACGATTAGCTACAGGATGGGAGACGGCATCACCTGTCCCATTGTTTTCAGACTTAACCAGCTGACACAGATTAGCGCTTGCAAGGAGTGGCATGAGCATACTGGCCATGAGGAAATCTCCCACAAAGATTAAATCCTGCTGTGATTAAATTTACCTTCCCAGAATGCAGGGCTCGACTCACAGTGAAAATGGCCAAGGTGAGGGAACCCGGCACAAGGCACACAAAGTCCAGGAAGGAAAAAGCTCTGGCCCACCCTGCATTCCTCCAGGAGAAGACCAGGTGATCACCAGCGTCCCCAGAATGCCCATGCATGCATGCACACATGCTGCCTATAAACAGTGCTTGGAGCGCATGAATGACACCCCAGGGCCCACGCGGATGGCAACAGGCTCCGACATCTCACACACGTTAACTGTTTGTGCTTCAAATATGGCTGAGCTCCCGCCTCTTAGGAGCCCAGGGAAGTATTCTTGGCTTGCCCTCCCCCCACCCCCGTTTAACCTTACAACCTCCCTGTGAGGTACAATAGGTAGAGAGATAGCGACAGACCCATTGTCTCCTAATAAGCATCACAGCAGGGCGAAGGGAAACGTCAAACCTGGTCTCCCCGGTTCTTGTTCAGCACTGTAACCATGGCGCCATATTGCCTCAATAGCTCTTTGGAATATAAAAGTCCTTATTTCCTTTTTCAGCATCTCCAAAATGTATCCAACACATTGTTATAATCCATACTATTATTATTTTAGCATAATACTCTTTTGACAGGGTTTCATTTTCATCGGTACATGACAATGTATGGTCACATACATGGGAAAACCAACAACAACAACATACCCTCTTGCTTCCCTCCAACAGCTGAATATAAGACTTCCTGCATCTGACAAACGGGGCTCTGGGCCTCAAAGCATCTTCTGCAATAAATTCACTAGTCTTTAGGGTACCACAAGACGCCGTTCTACTCAAAACAGCACCCCTAGGTCATGAGCCATCAACCTTTAAGGTGCCGAAATTTTATACCGTGAGTGTTTCACGGGCTTAACCGCTGACTGGCATGGCAAGGCTTTGGCTCGATCCATTGTGGCAAAAGGTGGTCTCTTCGTAAGTATGTAAATACATCCAACAAGCACTTGAGATATAAGGTTTTAAAGGAAACTTAGCTAAAATTGTGCACACACTGAACTGAAAATATGTGGAATAGCCGAGGAAGTGGGAAGCTGGACCGACACACAGGGCAGCCCCCTGCATCCGATGAGAGGCAGAAATCTCCAAGAAGGATTTCTCCCTGGCGCTCACCACTGATGGCCTCATGCTTCCATGCCAGAAACCGGCTCCCTCGACAGGCAACTGACCAGGCCGAACTTCTTAAAGCTGATCAGGGCTCTGCAGCAACCTACTGGAGGGAAGCTCCTTCCTCAAAGGCAGCATCTTCCCCAGAATGGGATCACCTCGACTCAAGCGAGCTCACTAGCATCACCCTAAGCCACAAATGCACCAGGAAAAAACCCGGTGCCGTAACAGGCACCCAACGGTCACAGAAGGCTGAACTTCCCACACTCTTGTTCCACACTGCTACCAGTGCTAAAGCAGCAGTGCTCCCAGTCACCACACGGTGGGGTTAAACACCCAAAAGGTCTTGGACTCCTTCAAATGGGGATTCACTAGCTATAGCCCCTGCTCCGAAAATCTGAAATATACCAGTTTGGGCTTTTGCAAAAGACGTGTTTCTATCACAGGCACCAGTGGCCTGAAAGAAACCCAAATGGCCATCGAGACCAATAAACGGCAGGACGCAAGAATGCCAGCGACCACCTCGGAGGGTGGTCCGTCTCCAGTCTACACAGTGCGAGGCCCGACTGCCAAGCAATTCCAATATGTTTCTAATTACTGTATCCTAATCCCCACCGAAGATCAAGTTACCCTCAGCAAATGTAAGAAATTTACTGGTCAGATCTTGATTAAACACACGTTGGTTCATATCAGGAGCATAATGAGGGTCATTAGTGAATTGTTGGTTGTCAAAGAAGTCTTATTTATATAAAGAAATATCTAAGTATCTTCCTTCACTATCAGATGAGACCTCTTTAATCATGTAATGTATTGGTTCTTGTAGGTTATCCGGGTCTTGGACCACGGTTACACAGCCCGGATAACCTACAAGAACCAATGAACTCTGACCGTGAAAGCCTTCAACAATATCATGTAATGTATGTTTTTAATGTAAATAGCAACTCCTCTTGATTTGTGACTGAAGGATGCAGAAGATAACAAGCCTAATTTAGGACACTGCAACCTATGCCTTTGAGAATCACTAACGTGTTTCCTGCAATAAAAATGATATTAACATTTCCCTCCTTAAACGATGGGAAATTAGCTTCCTTTTGCAAGGTTCATTACGCTATTAACATTCCATGACAATTGCAGTAAACTGTTAAGATGTGTGTGTGTTAAGTGCCGTCAAGTCACTTCCGACTCATGGCGACCCTATGAATGAAAGTCCTCCAAAATGTCCTATCTTTGACAGCCTTGCTCAGATCTTGCAAATTGAAGGCTGTGGCTTCCTTTATTGAGTCAATCCATCTCTTGTTGGGTCTTCCTCTTTTCCTGCTGCCTTCAATTTTTCCTAGCATGACTGTCTTTTACAGTGACTCTTGTCGTCTCATGACATGATCAAAATACGACAGCCTCAGTTTAGTCATTTTAGCTTCTAGGGTCAGTTCAGGCTTGATTTGGTCTATAACCCACTGATTTGTTTTTTTGGCAGTCCACGGAATCCGTAACACTCTCCTCCAACACCACATTTCAAAGGAATCTATTTTCTTCCTATCAGCTTTCTTCACTGTCCAGCTTTCACACCCACACATAGTAATAGGGAATACGATTGCATGAATTAATCTAGTCTTGGTGGCCAGTGACACATCCTTACACTTCAAAATAAGATATCAAATCTGTATTCATTTATCCCTTGACACTTTTCCTATTTTTTTTTAAACTCTGTTGCAAATTCTTTAGCTTTCTCTGGAACCTTAATACAAAATCTTCCCTTAAACTTAATTGTTAACTTAGGGAGTACCCCACTTATAGTCTGTTTTTTTATTTCTCAGTTGCTCAATTAAAATTTTTAGTTTTCTTCTTTTGGGGAGATATTTCCAACTGATCATCATTAATCTTTGTGAGGTTACTCCAGGTGGTATGTTGAATTAAATCTCTACCACATGAACTTTCCAATACTACTAGCACATCTTTTCAGACCTTTGTACCACAAACTATTTCTGAATTGATGTGTCCTCTCAATTGCTACAGTATCATTAAAAGCCAATCCAAGGGTACCAATGAACAGATTGTCCGTGTATTGAATCAAATTATCCCCCATTTTAAATTTTAAACTTCTTGTTTAAATCCTGCACCTATTATTTTTATTGTCTACGTCTTCCACTTAAAAATCTTGTGATTTCTCCGCATTCTGGATTTTTTACCTTTGTTAATCTTACCTTTAAAAATCAAATGCTTCTGCCCCCTGATCTAAAGAGGTTACTGATATTTTCAAACCTCTTGTAAAGATCTTATCTCCACCTCTGATCTTTTCCAGTATTTTGTAGCCTAATATGGCAAACGTGGTTTTGATTTTGGCTCTCAACTCTTCTTCTTCTTTTTTTTATAACTTCTCTTCAAATGCTCTTAATTCATTTATAAACATTAACTCAATGGTTTCAAACTATGTCAAGGAGGGATCTATCACTACCTGTTTCTGGAACAGAGGGGATTATTTGATACGTGACATTTCTGTTTCTCTATATATTTCCTCTCCACCCCATTATTAATTTTATAAACCTCCATCATATCTCCCCCTTTTCAGATGTCTTTTTTCTGAACCAAACAGCCCCAAACTCTTTAGCTTTTCCTTACAGGAAAAGTGATCCAATCCCTTAATTTACAGTTGGTTGCCATCTTCCACACTTCCTCCAGCACTGCAGTGTCTTTTTGGAGAGCCTACGGTGGGTGACCAGAACTGAACTCCAAATGACCCAACCACATCTGCCTAGAGGATGCCTCTAAATGAAAAATGTGCTTTTTCCAGCAAAGCAAAGCACACAGGGCTTCCCTGTGCCTTCTAGTCTGAAGCTGTACCCTTGGAATTCAGAGACTGGGCTTCTGAACTTATTCGAACTTCAGCCCTTTCCTCAGCCAGCCATCTGCTCCATGGGTGAGCATGCAAATCTCCCTGCACGCAGCCAACTGCTAGAGAACATCTAGTGCCCCAGAAGGTAGGACCAGAACCAACAGGTTGAAATTAAATCAAAAGAGTTTCCGTCTAGAGACATTAGGAAGAATTTTCTAATAGTTAAAGCGGTTCCTCAGTGGAACAGGCTTTCTTGAGAGGTGGTGGGCTCTCCTTCCCAGGAGGATTTTAAGCAGAGGCTAGATGGCCATCTGTCAGCAATGCTGATTCTATGACCTTAGGCAGATTGTGAGAGGGAGGGCATCTTGGCCATCTTCTGTGCATGGAGTATGGGTCACTGGGGGTGTGGGGGGGAGGTAGTTGTGAATTTCCTGCATTGTGCAGGGGGTTGGACTAGATGACCCTGGTGGTCCCTCCAACTCTGTGATTCTATGATCTATGACCCCTCAGTAAAGCTGCACAAAGTGAAGCATGTCTAACACAAAAGCACTTCCCATCCAGCTGCGGAAGAGGGGTGAACAGCCTGGATCAATGAAGATCCTCTGTTCCAGGCAGCTACCTCATTAGTGTCTTGTCTGGTCATGGGAGACAAGCCCCGCCTGCTTCAGGATCCAAAGGCAACCTGGAACCGTGCCACCAGAGTTCGAAACCCCCCATGCTGAGGGCCACTGTTCTGCAGGTAGGCAACTCACTGGCACACCAACCTCAAGAGGTCCTAGCTATCCTCCGAGAAGCTCAGAGAGGAGTGAGGGATCCTCCCCTCCTCCACCCGTGTGATAGGAGAGGGTGGCAGCAAGTGGCCCCAGGCCCCCCAAGCAAGCTTCACAGCTGAGTGAGAATCAGAAGCCTTTCATCTGGCACTCCCAGCACAACAGCCGAGGCACTCTAAAGCCAGCCCCACAGAAACAAAACGAACTCAGACCCAAGCGTTCTGATCATTCCTCTGCCACCCGTGCCAACCCTCCTCCCTGTGGGATTCTGAGGTTGCCATCATGAGGCACGGAATGGACGGGCGGCAGTAGATGAAAGCAAGTGCCTACCGTTGCCCAGCGATCCTCCCTCCGGTCCCTGTAGAAGCTGCGACTCCTCCTCTGCAAAGCCAGACGTGGAGAACATCTGGCTCCAGGGCTCTCGGGGTCCGGCCTGCTCCGTTCTTTTTCCAGGTCCTAGGGGAAAGGTGTGCTTAGAACAAGAGAGAATATGTGCAGAAACCAAACACATGCTGGCAACGCCCCAGCCCATGGGACACTTATGAGGGGCAGCAGATGCTGGGGGTCTCTCAGCCAAATCCAAGCAGCGCATGCACCAAATTGCAGCTGCACCCACGAAGGCGCCCTGGGGTGGGTGCATCATGACTTGGACCGGGGGGTGGGGAGGGATTGAAATGAGGCTCTATCAAAGGTTCCTAAGTCCACCCACCTTTCCCCACTGGCTCCTTTCCGCCCAAGACCCCAAGCTCTTTCTCTGAACGCACCTTTCTTTCCTCGTGAAATAGGGAGCGCTGCTGAGAGGCGCTCCGTCTGCTTTGCCGGACGTTGTCTGTCTGTTCAGGTGGGAAACTCTGGCGGCCTTTGTGCTGGTCCCACCTCTCCCTTGCTTCCGGCCCAACAGGGAGGCTGCCCCTCGCTTTGGCCTGGTGAGTATTTTCGGAGAAGGAGCTTTTTAAATCTGGCGAGGTGCTTGCCAAAGCAGACACGTTCCACTCAGTGTGGTTCTGTGCTGCGGAAGCGCTACTCTTGCGAGGACTTCCAGCCACACTGCTTTTCCTCTTGCTTAGCCTGCTCGTGTCGTGCCAGTCACCCTCCGGAGGCACGTTTGTCACCTGCTGTTTTGGGCATGTTCCTTTCCGTAAGACACTGTCTGCAAGCACCGAGGAGGGATGAGGAGCCAAGCCTGCCTCTGCTTTCAAGTCCAAAGAGAGAGGACCGGGAATCTGCATCTGGTACTCTCCGTATTTTGCACCTTGGGACCATAGCAGAAGGCTCGCGCCCGGCTCCTCGTCGAGAATGAACGTTTTCTTCTTGGCGCTGGCTACATCCGCAGGCAAACTCCGTGCAGGAGGCCTTCCCCAGGGAGGGGGGGTGAACTCCCCCTCCTGGAGCTTGAAAGAACTCAGCTCCTGGCTGCTGCTGTCCGGTCTCTCTCTATCACTTACACACATGTTCTCGGACCTGGGGACTTCCCTACTGTAGACATCCTGCCTTTGGCTGCCAGGGAAATCGTCCAGTGCTTGTGGATCTTTCCGGTTGTAACTGAAAGATGTTTTATCTGAGCAGCTTCTTTTATACTTCTCCCGAGGAAACAAGTTGCTGTCGTCACCCTCTCTCAGGACCTGAATCACTGAGGGCTTCAGAGAATCTTCTTTATACTCTGCCATCAAAGCATCAATGTCGAGAACCCTCGACCTGTAACTATCGGCAGCCCTCTCTTTAGGTACACTGCAGCTTTGGTCGCTGTGCTTCTTTTGATCTAAATGCTCTCCACCTTGGTAAAAATGCCTGAAATAAGCAGGGGACTTCCACTCGCATGGTGAGGAGGCCGCTACGGAGTGAAGGGAATCAACGCTGGGAATTCTCTCTTTTGCGTCCTCTGCCTGCCTCCCAAGAGATCTCCAGCTCTCCTCTCTTCCCTCGCTTACTGGATATTTAAGTGCCCCTTTCTTCCAAAAAGCCGATCCGTCTTCTCCCCCTGCTTCCTCCCGGGCCTTGTCAAGATGCCCGTCCAAAGAGCCTTGCGTATCTGAAATGGCGGCACAGAACTGGTGATCAGACGAAGGAAGGGATCTTCTGGCAGTACCTGCATTAAAAGCAAACAATGTGTTTTCCACCAGCGACGAAATCCGTTTGCTTCTGTGAGCAAATTCTTTTCCAGAGCTACCATTGGCTTCATTCGGAATCTGGCACGTAACAGCAAAATAGGTTACCTTTGGTTTCGAAGGCAAGTGCGGATCCTTAAAACGGTCCTCTGGGCTGCCGGGGGAGGCCGAAGCCCCCTCCTTCGGCTCCACTGTGCTCCGGGGCTTCCTGCTTTTCTTTGACATGGAGCCCTCGTGACACTGCAAGGAGTCCCTTCTGACCAGCACGGTCGCCCCCTCTTCAGCCGGGGTCCCAGCGCCCTCAAACCTCATGTCGTGGGGCAACGTCTTCCGCCGCCACCTCTCTGACCCCTTCCCGGCAGAAACACGACGACCGCTCCTCTTCACCTGTGCTTCTGACTCTGACTGCTGCATCGAGAGTCCTTCCGGTCTGTGTCCTGCAGCATCGAATGTTTCTTGCGCGTGGCGTGCAGGCGGGTCTTTCCTTAATCCAAACCCTTTGGATTCCTCCTGCTCACAGGTTCTCAGCTCTGCATTAGGGCGCGGAGCCTTGCTGCTGACCGTCTGCCACTGGCTACCCCCACTTCCAGAACGTTGCCTTTCTGGCTCGCTGGGATAACCTGAAGCTGTTCTCTGACGGACGTGGGCTCCCGCTTCACCGCTGTCTACCCTGCCAGGTCCCGCTCCAGAATTCTCAGGCAAGCGTTTCGTCACTTTGGAACCTTCCACCTCAGCTTTGCTCTGTTCTTTTTCCAGTTCTGAAGATCCCATAGAGGCTCTGTCTTCTGTTGTGCCCAAATCTTTGCTTCTGTTCATGAAGTATGACGCTTTCCCAGTGACGTGCTTCTGTCCAATCTGATTTTTGTCCAGCTCCGTCCCTTGCTCACAGAAAGCACGCTGGCCACGGGAGATGCGGAATGCTTGCAAAACGTCTGCCTTTGCAGGAACTTCTCCCGCGTCCTTCGTTTTGGAACCGAAGCCATCCTCTTTCCAGCAGTCGCCCTTCAGGTCAAGACTACGGGACCAGGAAGCATCCATGAAACTCTCGCCAGGTTTTCTCCTCTCTTTCAGGGACCTTCGGCTTCGCAGCGTTACAGCTTTATCCTCGCAAATTTTGGCAACAGCCTCACTTTGAGCCCTTTTGCCAACTGTCTGCAGAATTTCATATCTTGGCTCTATCCTTTGGCATGCTAAGGAGTCTTCCACATGCTTTGGAGTGGGGTTTTCACATTTTTCCATGGCAGTGTATTTTTTCCATGAGGCGTCCTGCAGGACTCTATCTTCACTTAAAGAGTTTGCTTTTTCAGGTTTTTCAGCACCTACCAATATATCAAGCGGCCTACAGGGTGCTTCCTTGGAGAAAACCTTTGACTCTGCTGCTTTCCCCAGGCACAATTCCCTATGATTCCCAGAAAGCTCATTCATCAGCTGTGATGGAGGCTCAGCTCCAAGGTGATCAGCAGCTACTTTGTGCCTTTGCACATGATGCTCAAACATTGTTGCTCTGACAGTTTTAATACATGCTTTTCCCTCAGGTGGTGTGGATTTAGTACGCGCATCGTGATCTGCAACTGAAGCAGGGCGGCCACCCTGGAGAGTGCTGTGGTGCCTCTCTCTGGCAAAGCTGCCATCTGTCTGCACATGCAGTATTTTTACGGGCTGTTGCGGCCTCCACATCATTCCTCCGGCGTGGGTTTCTCCAGCATCTGTCCCATGCAGGGGGCTTATCTTAACCTGAAACAAAGAAAAAAAACAGGCCAACTGTTTACAAAGAGTTTTTGAGACAGCCCCTCTAAATCACAGAGTTGGAAGGGACCACCAGGGTTATCTAGTCCAACCCCCTGACAATACAAGAAATTCAAAACTGCCTCACCCACCACACACCTCCAGTGACTCCTACTCCATGCCCAGAAGATTGGGGGGGAACCCTCCAGGATCCCTGGCCAATCTGGCCTGGGGGGAAATTGCTTCCTGACCCCAAAGTGGCTACAGGCATTACCCTGGATATGTAAGAAAAGGCCACGAGAGCCAAGCACTGACCCTGTCTGCCCTCCCTCTCATGAACTGCCTAAGTTCACAGAATCAGCACTGCTGACAGATGGCCATCTAGACTCTGCTTAAAAACCTCCAGGGAAGGAGAGCCCACCACCTCCCAAGGAAGCCTGTTCCTGCCACTGCAGCAGGAGTAGCAAAACTCTACCAAGAAGCCAACACAGCTTTGCAAACAGAAAACGCATGGCACGGTTTAACACACCGTGCAACCTCAGTCTACACTTCATGACTCCTACTGGGAGGATTAGATCTACTGGTTTATTATCTTGGAGGGCTTCAAGCTCGTGCTGATCCCCTGTGACTCCTGCAGGTGTGTAGGGGCGGGGGCTGTCATGCTGTGCCGGGGGCAACCATCTCCCCCAACTCCAGATGATTTGCTCTGAGACTTGTGGCAGAGCCCCTGCCTCAGCCTTTTTGCAACTTCCTTTTAAATCTGAGGTTGCCCAAAGGCACAAGCTGAAGGACTCTTGTGCTCTGGATCTCAGCCTGTGACCCTGCTGGCCAAGCGACAGTCTCCCAGGACAGGATCAGAAGCAGCTTCAGCCAACCCAGAACATCTCTTCCTTAAGAAGATATTCTGTATACGGTTTTTCTATTGTTTTCATTTGAACCGTACTGTGGCGCTTTTGGTAGGCCGCCTTGGGTCCCCACTGGAGAGAAAAGCAGGGCAAAAGGGCTCAAATAATTAAGACAATAACGCATTATTGAAAAGGTTGGTATTTTCAATGCTGTTAAGATTAGCTCCATATCCAAACCTGCTGACAGTCTCCCTAACACCGTGACTGTATGATCACTGCTTCCAATTCAAAATTATAAACCTTTGGTTTATTAGAGAGCCAGCGTGGTGTAGTGGTTAAGAGCAGTGGTTTGGAGCGGTGGATTCTAATCTGGAGAACTGGGTTTGATTCCCCACTCCTCCACATGAGCGGCAGATGCTAATCTGGTGAACCGGGTTGGTTTCCCCACTCCTACACATGAAGCCAGCTGGGTGACCTTGGGCTAGTCACACCTCTCTTAGAGCTCTCTCAGCCTGACTACCTCACAAGGTGCCTGTTGTGGGGAAGGGAAGGTGATTGTAAGCCAGTTTAATTCTTCCTTAAGTGGTAGAGAAAGTCGGCATATAAAAACCAATTATTATTATTATTATTACAAAACGTATAGCTTCTGTTTCTAGCTTCTATTCTTCCCACTTCCCAGAGGACAAAAACTGAGTTATGTTTGCAGTTTTGTTAGGGCATTTATGCTTTTAAATTTCATTCACATGCCAAATATAACAAAGCTGCAAATTACGTGTTAGGTTAGAGCAGTAAAATACATTTGTTTTATAAGAAAGTAAATATTGAGAATATTTCTATTGTTTTCCCCATAAATAACCTGTTTTTTTAATAGCTTAAACGTTTCCAAATATTTACTTCTCCGCCCAGAACTCTTGTGATTTTTCTTCACAGAGTGACTGAACTGATCAGGACACTGCAAGGTTCTGCGTCAATACACCTGAGTGCATGAAACAGACTTCCACTGAGTCAGACCCCTGATCTGCCCAGGTTACTCTTGCCTCCTCTGGCAGGCAGTAGCTTTCCACAATTTCAGGCAGAGAAAGGGAGGGGGCTGTGGCTCAGTGGCAGAGCATCTGCTTGGCATGCAGAAGGTCCCAGGTTCAATCCCCGGCATCTCCAGTTAAAAGAAATGGGTTGTAGGTGATGTGAAAGACCTGTGACCCTGGACAGCAGCTGCTAGTCAGAGTAGGCAAAACTGACCTTGATGAACCAACAGTCTGATTCTGTATAGGGCAGGTTCATGTGAGTGTGAGCAAACCAGGTGCTCCACCACACAGCCACAGTCCCTTCTAAAATCCCTGAACCCAGGATTTTAGGGAAATATCCTAAGCCATACCAACCCTCCATGAAGTTTAGCAAACTACTGTGTTTGAGTCCAGTAGTACCTTAGAGACCAACAAGTTTTGGGGGTTATGAGCTTTTGAGAGTCAAGCTACTGTCTGTCTTAAAGCATATATGCATTTGTGTACCCACCCCTCTGCCAGGTCAAAGAGCCCTCCTTATTTACATATCAAGACTTCCTTACGAATAAAGTGTTCCTGCAAATTGAACAAAGCCAGGTTTTTGGGACTCCCACCAGTGTTATGTGATGGTGAAAAGTGCCGTCAAGTCACAGCTGACTTATGGTGACCCTGTGGGGTTTTCAAGGCAAGAGAAACTGGTAGGTGGTTTGCCATTGCCTGCCTCCACGTGGGCTGAGATGGTACCGAGAGAACTGTGACTGGCCCAAGGTCACCCAGCAGGAGTGCAGAATCGAACCCGGTTCTCCAGTTTCGAATCCTTAACCACTATACCACACTAGCTCTCCACTGTGCTGTATCTGGGGAGAATTAATTAAGGGCATAATGGCTAGAACACACAAAAGTAAACCATGATGTGTGTGTGTGTGTGGGAGACATACATTCATAGGACACTATTTAGCTAACTGAAGGATTTTATTATTTTATGATTAAAACACGTGTACAAAGTAACCACAGACCCTGCCTACAATTTGCTCTGCACAATCTCTGCTTCAGCAAAGGAATTAGCCAGCTAAGCTTATTAGGATTAGTTTGTTCTTAAAATGCACCAGGCCCATTTCTTATACAGCCACATGGATAAGCAGAGCCCTACATGACACCTAAATAGGATTGTATTGGTAAAAAGGCCCAAACTCCACAACACTCTCTCACCTCTTGGATTTCTTGCATGTGGTTCGCTGGTTTCCTGTTCAACTCAGCCGGTTTCTCAGACTTCAGTTCGCTGGCAGTCACGGGGCTGGCAAACCTGTTGAGCAAAGATTCATACAATTCCTTTGCAACTCTACGGAGAGATTCACTGCCTTCCACTTGCTAGCTCAACCCTGTACACCAAAGGTTCCTGGCATTTTATTGTACACGCTACCAAAATCTTAGCCTTCTCATACAATTCACTGGAAAAGCTGCAATGGGTTGGATCCCACAAATCCAGTCTGCCAACAGTTTCCTGCAGCTCCAAGAGCCCTTCCCCTATCCTTTGTATCTAAGCAGGGTCAGCCCTGGTTAGTACTTGGATGGGTGACCACCACAGAAGTCCAGGGTTGCTGAGCAGAGGGAGGCAATGACAAACCACCTCTGAACTTCTCTTGCCTTGAAAGCCCTACAAGGTTGCCATAAGTCTGTTGAGACTTGACAGCAATTTTTTTTAAAAAACTCCTCTTATAGGACAAAAATAATCTACATAAATAAGAAGAGAAATACCACCAGCAATCACCCCCTAACCCTCTGACGCAAAATGCAGTTGTTTGTGTGTTCACTGTCTAGATTTGTGCAAAGGCACAGAAAGCTAAGGTGGCAACTGACGTGTTAAAAAATAACATTCTACAAGAAAAACTTAATTAGACCACAGTGTGTGTTAAGTGCCGTCAAGTCACTTCCAACTCATGGTGGTGCTATGAAGTCATGACCTCCAAATAGACCACAGAGGGCCCAATAAGAAAACTGTTGGGAACACACGGCGTAAGGTTTTATGTCAGACTTTCCCACAACTCACAGTTTAGTCAAGTCTGCAGAAAGCGGCCGGGAACGGAACGACCGGCGTAGATTTCCTGGCTTAGTTTCTGTATTTTCTGCAGTCAGTTCTTTGATTCTCTGCTGAATGTTCATAATTCTATTTTCTTCCCCAGGGCTTTCCGGCTGAGATTCAACAGTCACTGAAGGTGCATCATGTACTGATCTATCTGGCACATTAATGGGTTTTTCAACATCTCTCAAACGCTGGTTTTCAGTGTCTGATCCATAGGTACCGTTCTTTCTAGTTGCGCATGGTTCCTTTTGACTTAATGCAGCCCTATCTTTAATTGACTGGCCTTTGGCATTGGATGGCTCTGTGACTTTTTCTGGCGTGGCCTCGGTCTCCATTTTGCTTGCGCTTTGTTCGTTGTGCTTTTTGAGCCTTGACTCCCACAGGCATTTTCGGTCCCTGGCAGAGATTTGGGGAAAGTCTTCTTGCGTGCTCTGACCTGAAGAGGCATCCTCCCTTGAAAAGGGCTTTGGATTCAGAACACTGGCAAAGTCAGCAAATGGGCCAGGACTTTTCAAACTGGATTTTGAAGAATCAGCTCTACCCAAAGCCACAGCTTCGTTCTTTGTCCACCTTTCAGATGGCCTGACAGACCCCTGGTTGGTGGGCTCGGGGCTCAGATTCTTCTCCTTGCTCTCAGCTGGACAAGATTTCCTTTGTAAAGAAAGGTCTCTGCTCTCAAATTTTGCCGTCAGGTCCATGGACAGTGGCCTAGGTTTTCTAGCCCAAGTCTTCTCGGGAAGAGGCTGTTCATCTGAAACCTCGGAGCAGCCCTGCTTTTGATCCTTTAATGTTTCCAGAAAGATGGCAGATACTGGTCTCTGTTTGGGCCTTGACTGCACCTCATAAGCCGGGCTAATGCCAGCCCTGTCCTGCCTTTCAATAACATTATCCTTCTCTTCAGAAGCACTGGTAAAGTGGTCTTTCCTTTCCAGAGATATACAAGGATTCCAGGAGACAGAGACAGGTCTGGATTCAGAGGAAAGAGACAGCTGTCTGTGAATGCCAGCTGTCCTGCAGAACTTTGAAGGGGGCAGATGCCCCTCCGGCGCCTGTAGAGTGCTACCTATTTGAGTTGAACCAAGATGGTGCTTCTCTGGGGTGAACTTCACCCTACCCTTCTCAGACTTTCCAGTTTCAAAAAGGATGACTGTATTTGCCTGGGGGCTGGAATCAAAGGGCATATTTGCTACTAGCTCACCCGGGCTTTTGTCCTCAATTAATTTTTGATCTACCAGTGGTGGAACATTTCCAGTCATCCCCTTAGCAACTGTCACATCTTCAAAGGTTTTGGCAAATGCAGATGGGTTGGGGGTGATGTTGCTAGGTTTGAACACGGGGACAGGAGGTTTGACCACGGCAAAAGTATCAGAAGACGTCTCCCGGGAAAACGGTTTGGGAGTCAGACGTGGTCTTGAAGCAACTGGCGGCATGGTGGCTGGTCTCAAAGGGTTTCCAAATTTGCTTCTCTCTTCCAGAATCAGCGGTGACAAAGAACTGGGAAGTCCACCGGGCTTGTTACTTGCATCAGAGAGAGAGCCGGCAAAGGCATGTTGCAGCTTGGCTTCGTTCATGAGCTCGCTTCGGGTGGTCAAGGAAGGGAGGGAGGAGCTGACTTCGACTTGCGTTGCCATTTCTCTCATTAAACATCCAGTGGAATTAAGACAATCCCATGAAGAAGAACATGCTATCAAAACAGCAAAATTAAGCATTAGTTCAGGATGGGGCAGGCTACTGATTGATTAAACAAATGAAAGTAAGACAAGACAGAGTGTGTGTGTGGGGGGGACACACACTAAATTAGTGATTAAGGGATTGGAATCATCTTTGCTGAGAACGTTTTATGGGTGCCTCTTTGCTGGCCGGTGGTTTCCATGTGGAAACTGCAGGCTTCTCAAGGCACAGTCAGACAACCAGCATTCTCTTGTACAACCAGACCTCTAGACTCACTGCCAAGTTGTTTTCCAGCACCTTTTTTATTTACAACTTTCTTCAGCTGGATTCCCAGCATACAGTTCACTGCAAAATGTGGCTGTTTACATACAAACAGTTATTTCTTTATTTATGTACAGTCTGCCTTTCTCACAGGGACTCAAGGCCATGGGGAGGGGCCATGGCTCAGTGGTAGAGCATCTGCTTGGCATGCAGAAGGTCCCAGGTTCTATCCCCAGCAGCATCTCCAGTTAAAGGGACTAGGCAGGTAGGTGGTGTGAAAGACATCTCTGCCTGAGACCCTGGAGAACTGCTGCTGGTCTGAGTAGACAATGCTGACTTTGATGGATCAAGGGTCTGATTCAGGATAAGGCAGCTTCATGTGTTCAGATTACACAGAGGGAGTCAATACAACCAGGCTCCTCAAACACTGGGCATGTGGTGAGTGGGTAACATGCAAACAAATCCTGGACATCAAGAATGCCTTTTGCGCACAGTGCCCATTACCTGGGTCTCCATGGTCCCTTCATTACACGGCCGCTGGGAAAAGAGGCAGGCCAAATCCAGAGTCATTCTAAGAGTGTCCTCCCCACGCACCGCACAAAGGATGGCTCAGGAGGAAACAGCAGCTCTCCAATCCACCAGGGTGCTGCTCCTGCGAATAAAACAAAACACCCTTCAGAGACCAAGGAGGGCGATGAACCCATGCAAAGCTCGCCTTCTCACCCTCTGACCTGCCTTCTCTCACCGCAGGACTCTGTGGGATTCTGCCTGCCTGCATAAGGGCACAAGGAAAGAGGGCAGGCGGAGCCAGGGGGCAGCAGCAAGTGCAGAGAGCACAGCATGGTGAGGAGGGAGGAAGCAGCAGGAGCCGCCACCCAGAGTGGAACTTGGGCAGCCCCCAAGAAACACCAGTTGAGAGGAGAGCAGGAAAGGTGGGCATCTCTCACCTCAATGCAGAAAAGAGGCTCATTCTTTTAACTGTTACCCCGGTGCATGAGTGCATATATAAAGGGGTAACGCACTGAGAGAACAGAGCATGCTAGAGTGTACACAGGCCCCATGCAGAAGCACAGGGGGGAGGGGATGACAGCCAGCATGCTTGGCCAGGACTGAGCCGGTGCATTTGCTCTCCCGACATGTGCGACTGAAGGCCCGCTTCTCCTTGGGAATGCCAGCTGATGTGACCACAACAGTTAACTCTGAAAATTAACCTCACACTGATCTTTAATACATGACCTGTCCAAGAATGATGCCGGGTTAGCTGGATAACCCCAAAACTTTGTTCCGAAGTCTGCTGACGGCTTTGAATGTTCTCAATCCCCACTTATGAACTGGGCTTTGTGCTGCCCTAATCTCAAATCACTGTAGCTTGCTTTCTGCTGCAAATCTCATTTTCTGGCGGAAATGCCAGTGCTTTAACAGGGCTTCCATTCAGGGTCACAGGCCAGAACCACTCCACAAAGGACTACTGGTCAAAGGAGGGCCTCCACTCCCCCAGGCAGGCCCTCCGACAAGTCTGCTCTAGACCCCGCCCAAAGAAGCATGCAGAGGGAAACCGAGGAAGGGCTGTGGGGGCAAAGGCAGGTGGTTCATGCCCACTCCACAGTGAACTTGTGCCGTCCACCAGCAGGCACAAATGTCTCATGCAGCCCAGGAGCTGCAGTGCCAGTAGCTAAACATAACGTGGATGTTTTCAGTTTAGCAAAATTAAAATGCTGCCAGAGCATCCAGTAGCTCAGATCCAAGGCAGGTGAGAACTATTTTGCTCCCTCGTTGAATTTGCCTGTTCTCTACCACATGCAGAGTCATGCCAGGGGTTGCCAGAGGCCTCCTACTAGCACAGCCTCCAGGACTCCCTTCTGCACACTCTGCCACTAGGGGCTCTACAGGCGCATTTCCCACATGCGACATTATGCCCCACACAGCCTGCCATGGCACTAGCAGGACAAAGCCGAAGAGTGAAAAGGCTGCAGTGTGAATCCTCTGAACCACCCAATGGTCCAGAGCCCCTGCAAATCAGGTGCACATCAGCCCTCAAGCAGATCGCTTTAGTATCATGGACAAGTTCTTTCCACGCGTACTTGGCCTTCCTGCACACGCACCCTTTCCCGCTTAGGTCTGGAATCAGCACAGGAAACAACAGCCTCCTCCCCTCCACACACTCAGAGTGCGAAGAGAAGCTGGGGGAGGTCTTCAAGCCATTGGGGAGGGCCTCCCTGTGTCTTGGGAGCCCCCCCCCCCATGTAGCTTGTCAGCCTCACCCACTGGCTCCAAAGCCTCCCACTTTTGTGTGGCTTAAAAAAAAAGAAAAGCAAGCAGCACAACCTGCATCCAACCGTTGTTTCCATTACCAGACCTTTGCTCTCCACAACATGTTTTCCTGTCCAATGCAGAAACGCCCACTCCAAAAGGATGGCCAAGAAGGACGCTGTTCTGGCAACATTCTTTCCCCTTTTTTTCTCTTTCATAATCAAAGAGCTCTCGGTGTGTTTTCCATTTGTCTTTTCGCCCACACTATGCCTTTTAGTTTAGATGCTTTTTCTTAACCGTCTTTCCGAGCACGGAGCACAATGGGACATGTGCAGGAAGGTCGGGCACTCCTTGTGAACTCTGCCCTTTGTCCCGAGCGAGGCGGCCGGGCCCTGGGGATCAGCAGGAAACTATTCAGAACGCTCCACCCAGGATCACCGTACAGGAGTGGTTCCCAGGCAACGGCTGCGTGCCGCTGATTCCCTGCCCTGATTATTTCTGCTCCTTGCCTTACGGCCCAGTGCCTGGAGTTTACGGCCCAGTGCCTGGAGTTTATGGGTTTATAAACAGGGGGGGTCACCTTCTGCAGCACAACTCGCTCCACCAAATCTACTCACAAGTCAGACTGGTCCAGGGGCACAACTGCCGTACGGTGGACCCTTGCCTGGTGCGACAGCCTGCTTGGATGCATAAACAGCACTTATGCTCATGCGCCTCACAGCACAGAGTGAGAGGCCAGCAAGCCTTGCTGCTGTGTGTGAAGGACAGAATAACCCCAGAAACGTTTTACGCTCACTTCCTCTGACTGCTCTGTGCAGACTGCATTCACTGCCCGGAAAATGAGTTTTCAAAAAACACGACCACCGGGGTAACAGAGGACACGCCCACAAGCACCTTCAGGGGCAAGGCTAAAAGAGCCGTGCGGTAGAAGTTTTTAATTGCCGGCACACAAGATTCCAAGGGAATAAAGCCAGAGAAAGAAGAACACCATGGTCAACAAAGACAGGAAAGTCCCAGATGCCCGATCACCCAGGCCCCTGGAAGAATATTCATTCAGCTCCACCTGCTGCTCCAAGGTCCGCAATTTGATGCTAAGCCCCACAGATCTGAAGTCAGTTTACACATGGAGGTATTCCACCCTCTCCGGAGAGCAAGATCCCTGCTTCGTAATGCAGCTCAGCCAGTCCATCAACAGCCATTTCGAGTGCCAGGGACTCCAGCGTCAGGTCTCTAGGCCTCTTCCCAAGCCGCCCGTCAGAAGTTCAGGCCTGGACCACTCCATTCAACTCACCTGCTCCAACAGAACTCTCTCATCAAAGGAGAGGCATCCGCCTTATCTTGGAACTTTAACAGGCATGTATTTTAACCCTCAGAGGAACTCCAAACACTTCACAGGCCTGCACAGAGTGCCATGTGGCTCATTCCAAGACAAAGTCCCAGTCCACACCAAAGCAGCAGCCCCCGCAAGCGCAAACACGGGACTCGGGTAAAGAGACTTCTTGGGTTAAACATTATAGAGCCATTAAAAAGCCTGCTCCCTTACCAGGAAACGTATGAACACCAGGCAGTGGAAAATGCTGGAAACCGTGTGAAGACCATCAGCACTGAGGCAGATGCGATGGAGGGAACAGGCTAATTCCCAGGGCGACCTCATGGGCCAGCCTTCTGCTTCCGTTCTACTCAGGCTTGACTCTCCGCAGTTGCATGCCCAAGACATACAATGAGCCACCTGGGCCCAAGAAAAGGATGCTGCACTCAAACCCAAGGGGCTTGTCCCCTTCCCGTGGCACTTTGTGAACACCTGGATAGACCTCATGAAAAAGGAAGAGCTGGCTGCTTCGTGAAGGTCATAGAATCATAGTTGGAAGGGATCACCAGGGTCATCTAGTCCAACCCCTTGCACACTGCAGGAAATTCACAACTACCTCCCCCCCACACCCCCAGTGACCCCTACTCCATGCCCAGAAAATGGCCAAGATGCCCTCCCTCTCATCATCTGCTTAAGGTGCCAGGTGACTTGCACTGGCGAAAGACAACAGCCAGCTCGCTAGGAGGGGAGCGGGCGTCCTAGAACAGCCCATAGTTTGATTTGAAAGGTGACTACTCAAAACCTCAGGAAAGCAAAGCAAAAACCTCAGACCTGAAGGAGACAGGCTGTCCCCCAGAGAGAAGAGCGGTCCCCCCCCCCCCCCATGAACTGACTCTGCTGCTGTTTCAAAAGGGTTACGCTTGGTACCATTCTGGCTCCCAGTGCTTCTTTAATGGAAGAATCAGTGAGAATGAAAGGATGCCGCAGCCTTTGGCTTCCCGTACTTGAAGCTGGTAACATTATACGTGTCACTTTTGCCCTTTAATTAAGCAAGAGAGAAGGAAAACTGATTCCTCTTATATGTTGTAATCCAGACGGAAGGTTGGGTATTCTCCCCGCTGAAAAGGAGACATCTCCAAACAACCAAGAAGACAGTTTACATGTGCATTGAATCCAAACCCCCTTTCCCTAGTTCTTCTCCCAAAGTTGCCGGTTTTGTGGCATCCCAGTGGTGATTAAATCCTTTGGTAAAAAACCCAATTACTGTTACTGTGACCACGAAGTGAAAAGCAACAGCAGAGATTAAAGAACCCAAATGTTCAACCCCAACCAAGGATCCTGGGATTTGTCCGATATTGGCTGTCTGCTCAGAGTGCCAGACTGACACCCAGATGCCAGAAGTCTCCTACTGTTCTTTCAGCCAGTCCTCCCCAGTCAATGGCAAAAAAAATAGGCTTCAGACACCCAGTGTGTATTTCTACACAGGCAGGGAAACACTCCTGGGGAAAGTTTGAGAAGGGCAGGTCATGTTGGTCTCAAGTAGAACAGCCAGATTCGAGTCCAAGAGCACCTGAGAGACCTACAAGATTTTCGGGGTATAAACTTCCACAAGTCAATGTTCGGAATAGCTTATGTCTGAAGAAGGGAGCATTGACGCTCGAAAGCTTATACCCCCAAAATCTTGTTGATCTCTAAGGTGCTACTGAACTCCCGTGGAAGTCAGCCCAATCAGCAGCCGCAGTGCTTTGGGGAGGGGGCAACTCTGGAAGGGGTAACCATGTTAGCAAAAACAAAACAGGCACCCAGAGGCACCCTGAAGACTGACAAAATCTGTTCCCACTTTTGTGAGTTACAGCTCGCTTCATCAGATGTACTGAAGTGCACATTAATTAGACCCATGCTTCTATATTCTAAACAGAAAAAGGGGGTTAAAAAGAGAAGCCAGTTTAAAGCAAGATGTAATAATAAGATCGATAAGATCCATCGATGTGGGTGAGGGCCACCCGCAATTGTTGTTAGATATGCAAAGTAAGATTAACATAAATTCTAATGCAGGATGAGCAGATACAATAGGAAGTTACAAGAGGAGATGCAAGATATTCTAATTCAGAAATTAATCCAACATTTCCCTTTGAAGTTACCTTGTCTGAGAAGCAGTAACTTTTAGCTCAGCAGCAGAATGCCCTTGGAAGATTAAAATATTCAACCACCAGTTCCTGAATATTGTTGTTTTTAATATCAGATTTGTGTCAATTATTTTCCATCGAGGTGAACCTGCTGAATTAGAATTCATTAACAAGTTTGAGGCTATTCCCAGGTCTGAAACAGGAACCTGGGATTCCTACAATACCTTGTGTGTCCTTCTGTAACTTCCTATTGCCCAGCATTCTTTAAGGACCACCTGCTCCCTTAGGAACCTTCCCAACCCCTGTGGTCATCTTCTGAGGCTCTGCTTTGGGTGGCCACACCTTCTGAGATTAAGTGGGTGGCAACCCAGGAGAGGGCCTTCTCAGTCATGGCTCCAAAGCTCCAGAACTCCCTCCCCAGAGAGACTAACCCGCCCCCTTCTGTTGCTGCTGTCCACCAGCAGGTGAAGACTTTTTTGTTTCGCCTGGAGTTCCCTCCATTTTAATTGTTTGAAACTGTTATTTTTCATTCTGCTATGTTTTAATTGTTGTTTTTATATGTATATTTCAGCTTTGTTTAAGTTATTTTAATGATATGTTTTTGTTTGGGTTTTAATGTGTGTTTTTATTATGCATGTTTTTAATCTGTTAGCCACCTTGGTGGTCCTGATGAAGGCAGAAAAGTAGGGTATATAAATATATCATAAATAAACTATATATTGTATTTAATATCCTGCGCCTGGTTTTATGTTAATCCTACTTTGTATATCTAACAATGGTTGTGGGTGGCCCTCGCCCACTTTGAGTAGACTCGTTATCCTTTTTATTAGATCTGGTTTTAAATTGGCCTCCCTTTTTAAGCCCCCCATGCCTTCTGTTGTGAATGAACCTATTAGAAATACACTCCAGTTCATCTGATGAAGCGAGTTGTGACTAACAAAAGCTTACTCTGGGACAAGCTGTTAGTCTTTACAGGGTCATTGAAATCTCATTTTACTTTGCACTCGAGGCAAGAAGTAATGATGGGAGATTGGTCTACACCCTCTAGATTCTAGATTAACTGCTGCTATCTACCAAGGGACATGCACATGCACACCCTCTTACTCTAGAACACCTCTGCGGCACTGCTTAGCTGAGAAAGCAAAACAGGTCTACTGCTGATATACACATTATCTCCTTCAGAAGGGTAGCTGTGTTGGTCTGCAATAAGAGAGCCAGATTCAAGTCCAGGGGCACCTTAGAGGCCAACAAGATTTTGGGGGGTAGGAGCTTTCGAGAGTCAAAGCTCCCTTCGTCAGATATGAGTCGGAATGGAGATCCCTGAGTCCTTATATACATTATCTGCTATGAGTTTTTTATTATTATTCCAAACATTTTTATGCCACCTTTCCACCCAACATAGGGTCCCTGAGGCGACAGCCAAAACCATTCAAACAACTCTAAGAATATATATAAACAATTAAACAAAACACATAAGTGGAATGGAGGACCAGTGAGAGAAAGCCAAACAAAACATAAAAGCTTTTGCCCACTGATGGAAGACAGCGATAGAGGGGGATGGGCAAATCTCCCCAGAGTTTGTGCCACAGCTGAGAAGGCCCTTTCCCAAACTGCCATCTGCCTGATCTCAGAAGGCAAGGGTACTCAAAGCAGGGCCCCTGAAGATGAACGCGGTGGTCAGGCAGGTTCATATGGGAGCAGTTAAGGTACGTTGACCCCAAGCCATATAGGGCTTTTAAGGTCCATATCAGCACCCTGAATTGGGCCCAGAAGCAAACTGGGAGCCAGTGCAGGTGGAAGAAGACTGGAGTGACGTGGTCACTGTGACCCACTCCAGTTAGCAATGAACTCTCTGGGGTCCAGCCAACATTTATGATTTTTAAACTGGGAGAGATCAGATGAAGTTTTAGGAGTCCCAGCAGAGCAGAACAGCTTTGATTCAGTTGTAGGTTCTCCAACGCACATGAGCTGTGCTCTGCCTTTTCTGCATGTGCAACTGGACTCTGCAATCAACACAATACCACAATTTGCATCCCACATCACCTTTATCTGGAGCCTGAAATAATTATAGACTTCAGAGCATGGAAAATCTAAAAAAAGAAAGAAAAACCCAAAGTAAACATACCAGACAGGGCATATCCACCAAGCACAGGCCTGTGGCAAGCTAAAGGAAAAACCGAAGAGCTGGGTTACCAGCTGAACCCAACCGCTTCCAGGTCCCTGTGCAGCTTCATTGGCATTACGAAGCACAAAGATGATCTGCCTGACCCACATGGTCTGCCCCACAGCCACCAATGAAGTATTTGCAAAAGGAAAACCAGACAGGGCTGAGGCAGGGCAATCTGCTCCAGAGTTAAATAATGTTAGTGAAAGAAGGCAAACGCGCCACGTACGAGCCTGAGACAATGGACAAGCACTGGGGGGGGGGGGTGTCAGTGCTGCATATCCTACATTTAGCCTGTCTGACATGATTGATTTGCACCACAACAGCTGCAAACTGTAGATACACAGACAATATTTACATATCAGGGCAGAAAGTTTTCTGTGGAAAAACACAACATTGGAAAATTTTCATAGAATCATAGAGTTGGAAGGGACCACCAGGGTCATCTAGTCCAACCCCCTGCACAATGCAGGAAATTCACAACTACCTCCCCTCCACACACACCCAGTGACCACTACTCCATGCCCAGAGGATGGCCAAGATGCCCTCCCTCTCATCATCTGCTTAAGGTCATAGAATCAGCATTGCTGACAGATGGCCATCTAGCCTCTGCTTAAAAACCTCCAGGGAAGCTCACCACCTCTCGAGGAAGCCTGTTCCACTGAGGAACCGCTCTAACGGTTAGAAAATTCTTCCTAATGTCTAGATGGAAACTCTTTTAATTTCAATTGAGAGCTGGTGTGAGATGCGAACATTGCGCTGATGGTGAACAGTGACCACAGTGGTATTTAAGTGCAGCATTCATGTCAATGGACACTCTTCACCATCAGCGCAACGTTCGCATCTCACACCAGCTCTCAAGCCCTGTTCAGAACCACGTCCAGGGACACCAACCCTCTAGTCCAGTGGTTCCCAACCGGTGGTCCGCGGACCCCTGGGGGTCCGCGAGAACTAAACTAGGGGTCCGCGAAACAAAGTTATACCACCAGGGCTCCGGCACGCAGCTCTCTCCCTCTCTCTCAGTTGAGCCGCGGCCGCGGCTCAGGGGCCGTGTGTGAGGTAAAGTGCCCTCCTCCTCCCCCCTTTCCCTCTCCTCACAGAGGGGCCGGGTTTTGCACGTGGCGCTCGAGGGCGGGCGGCACCAAGGCGGGCGGCGGCAGCAGCCAATTAGCAAGCAGGATTTTCCCGCTGGTTTTGGCTGGCGGAGGCGGCCGAGGCGCTGAGGACGGGCGGATGGCAGGCCCCTGGGGAGGGAAGATAGGAAGGAGCCCAGGCGGCGGCAGTGAGGAGGTGGTGGTGGTCTTGGATTTGCCTTCCTGTGGCGATCCTCCTCGGCCTCCACCCCATTCCCTCTTTATAGGGCCTCCCCCTCGCTCGTCCTCCTATCTCCCAGCCGTTTGTGGGGAGGTCCCTCGCTGTGCTCCTCTCTCGTGACGGCTTCCTAGAGGAGAGGGGACGTATTGGCAAGGGACCGGCTGGGCCTCAGTTCCCCCCGGCCCCCAGGCCGCTCACGCGGCCACCATCTTCCCTCGCCGGCGACGCGACCAAGGGGCGCTTGTTGGCACGAGTGCTGCCCTCCCGGCTCCCTCCGTCGGGGACGGAAGAGGCCCCCCCGGGCTAGCCTCCAGGCATGGGTTGCCCCCCTGTGCGGTAAGTGTGCGGTGTTGTAGAGGGCCCGCGACGGAAGGGCTAACAGCCGTCGCGGGACGGGGTTATTGGCCATTTGTGAATGGGAGGTTTTGCCTTGGATTTGCCATTCAGATGCACGTTTTCCCCATCCAGATTCTCAAAAAACTGCATGGGGGGTTATTGGCCATCTGTGAATGGGAGGTTTTGCCTTGGATTTGCCTTTCAATAAAAAGTTGTTTGTATCATTGAAAACTCTGCTATTGTGTTTTTCTTTTAAGGCAAAAGATGTTAACATATGAGTTGTTTTTTCTAAACTAAAACCTCAGTATTTAGGTTAAATTGCCGCATTGGCACTCGGAATTTTTATTTTGAACCTTGGGGTCCCTGCACCGAACAAAAAAGTTCTAGTGGTCCCTGGTCAAAAAAAGGTTGGGAACCACTGCTCTAGTCAGACCCACCGTCAGCTGCTCCAATGCACAGTAATTTAGGATCTCTGGAAACCTTGTTTTTATGGCATGACTCAAACACATATTTGCCCAGTCCACGTGAGGGTAGTTGAGGTCACACAGTATAACAAGATTTTCCACTTTACTCACCTCCCTCCTTTCCCTATCCATCCACTTTCAAGTAACACATGGCGCCCGGGATCTGCCCCATAGTGATTCCATGCGTTGGTAGTTTGTATCGCTTGCAAACTGATAACATGCAAGAAAAGTCATTGTTACAAATGCCTTTTAATCTACCCACTGAGTTTTAGAACTGGCAACACAAACTACCGGATTGCAGGCAGAGACCTTCTTCTTCACTGGGGCACTGTGCATGAAAAGCAGAAGCTCTGCCCACTGAGCAAGGATGAAGCAGGTTTGCCAGTTTCACCAGACCAAACTTCCTTGAAGACTCCGTTGCATCGGAAGATTCCCACCTTCTTTGTGCCTTAGCACAGAACAAAAAGTGTGGAGGGGAAATGCGAGGGGACACATCACTTGCTGCTCACACCTCACTTCTGCTTGCAGGCAGACAGAACAGCTTGCGCACAGCCCACGATCCCTGGTATCTACTAAATGGGGATGATCGGGACAAGTCATATGCAAGAGATGCTCTTAGGAGCTACAAGCCTCCATTGGTCAAGGAAAGTGTCCAAAACTTCCCAAGTAGAATGGCAAGCCAGGCAGCCTCCGCTTGTCTGGAGAAAGGCTCCAGGACACAAGGAGAAATCATCTGTGAAGGAACAGGGCAAGTCCACGGACTGAACTGCAGCTCTGCCGAGTCCCTTTCTTCTCTTCTTGGGTCTGCCAATCATGGCTCAGCCAGAACATGTGCTAGGCGGCTGGCAGGGCAAAACATCAGCTCACTGCTCCTGTGGCTACCAGTTTCCAGTGATGCTATGTGGGGAAGCAGGTTTTCGCTCCTGCAAAGGGAGCATGCCGTGCAGAGCCTGCGCATTCCCACCACAGTCTATGTGCTCTAGTTCTGCAAGGCCATGAATGCGAGCATTTAGCAAAAGCCCACGACTGCACATGTCAAGGGTATTTCTCCTATTCCACAGCACCCCAGTAGCCGCAGCCACTCTGAAACAGACTCGTTCCCAATGCAAGAACACTCATTACACAATACAGCGCATTTGTCCCCCTCGGCAAGCACAGCTCCTTCGTGAAGCGTAAAGCCTTCTGTACGCTGAAATGCGGTCATTTCAAAATGACACAATTGACTAACGACATTTATTTCAATGTGAGCTTTTGTGAATCACAGCATTCTCTAGGCTGCTAGAGATGGCAGGCAGAAGGCTCCCCACACTGCAAAGATGTTCTTTGGCAAGGAGAGGACAGAAATGCCATTTGCATGTAAATGGCTGTTACTTATCTAGTGCCATTAAGCACACAGTGCTTGGCAAAGACACCAGCTGTGCGGCTGCTTTCATCAGGGCCAAGCACAACGCCACAAATTAGTGAACAAGCGTGTCTTTTTCCAGACCTATGGCTGGACATTAAGCGAAACCAGTCATGCCCTGAAGAACTCAACACCTCCTTGAACGCAGA
Organism: Euleptes europaea; assembly: GCF_029931775.1. Lineage (NCBI taxonomy): Eukaryota > Metazoa > Chordata > Lepidosauria > Squamata > Sphaerodactylidae > Euleptes > Euleptes europaea. Next base: position 64,249,791 of record NC_079324.1, on the reverse strand, counting down.
CCCTGAGGAGGGGAGGGAGACATAGAGAGCAAGGGATGAAGATGAGTTAATGCAGGCAACAATGGATCGGGTGGAGAGGACAGGATGTTCTGGTAAGACACACACACAGATCCCCGCAGGACTGTGCCGGATTCTCAACTGCTGTCATGGAAGAGACAGTTGGATCAGCCAGCAAAATATTCTCACGGGTCTTCAGGAATGGAGCCCCGAAGTCCACGATCCACGGCCACCTTGCGGCTGCAAGCCCAGACACGCAGCCTGACCTCCCACACGAAAGGACGGCCTTTGGCTAGACCCACCAAGCATGTGTACCCCTCCGCAGCAGTTCACTGGCTGCAAAGCAGGGCTTTGTTCTCCAGACAGAGGCCTCATTATTTCACAATTATTCCGTGGGCCAAAAGCACTCGTCGCCACCCGAGGGAACCAACCGAGGGGCAGGAACCACAGAACCGGGCAGGGCTCAGGGCAGAGACTCATCCCCATTCATTCATAACAAGGGGGCACTTGGTGGAGGGTAGAGTGTTTTTAGCCGTATCTGCTTATTTTTTAAAAAAAATAATTGGTTGCTTACAAGGTTTGTGTCCTTAGCGGTTTTGCTTCTTTGGTAGCTACCATGAGGCGAAGGGCATAAGGTAGGGCAAAAATATTTTAGACAAATGAACATGGATATTATAGGTGCCCACAACTGGCACTCTACTGCTGGCACTCCACCCGCCAATGCTACTGGCTGCTGTATCTCTGTCAGGATGGCATTATTCCTTTCCCAGAATATTACTCAACAAGAGAAATCCAAATTTCTCTCTCTCACACAAACACAACCACCAGCATCCTCCACCCACCCTAGCAAAGGCAGTGGCTAAAGCCAAAAGTCTTGTTATGATATTCTCTACAAGCCTTCCAGGTAGACCAAAGAATACATAATAAAGCAATACCAATTTGCAGCACAGCTTTCTTCAGAGGTTACTGGCATAAACACACGCAGCCACTGTCTCTACCCAGTCAGACCACACAGGACTATCAAGGTCAGTATCATCTGACCTTATCAAGGTGGTGAGCACTCCTTCCCTGGAGGTTTTTAAGCAGAGGCTAGATGGCCATCTGTCAGCAATGCTGATTCTATGACCTTAGGCAGATCATGAGAGGGAGGGCACCTTGGCCATCTGGGCAGGGAGTATGGGTCACTGGGGGTGTGGGGGGGAGGTAGTTGTGAGTTTCCTGCGCTGTGCAGGGGATTGGATTAGATGACCCTGGTGGTCCCTTCCAACTCTATGATTCTGTGATCTGCAGTGACTGGCAGAGGTTCTTGGGAGAAGGACTTTACCATCATCTGCTTTCTAAGCTTTTTATCGGGAGGTGCTGCTGGGGGCTGAGACACCACCCCTCTCCTGAAACCCCTCTTCTGTCGGAGTCAACAACTGGATAGTCTTTATGTCACAACCCCACAGCACACTTGGAGACCCACAGCTAAGGTCTTGCACAGTGTTGGGGTGGGTGGAAGGACTTCTGCCTCCAGAGGGCAACGGTCTCACCTGCCCCTTCACAGTGTGACCCATAAGACCCCCTAGGGGACCACCAGGAGTGGCAGTTTGGGCTGTATTGGGGGTGGGGGAGTGTCACACTTTGCAAGCCGAAACCCTTCCACCCATGGAAATGCTGCACTGGATCCCAGTAGGTAAAAACACATTTTGCATAAAGACCTAAGGATGAGTTTTAAAACAGACAATAAACCTAAAACAGTAACAAAAACAGCTGAGGAGAAAAATCATTTAAAAATGATGTCAGAATTGTAATTCATGCTTTCCAGTTGATAGCCCCTAGGAATTGTGTGCATGATTTTACTTATCTGTAAATTGGCCAGGGAGGAAGATTAAACCACAAATACTATAATACAAAAAAAATGAATTCACCCAATCGGCTGCGCAGGTTCAATCAAAACCAAAGCTACAATTCTTATTTATATACCTCCTCTCACCTGGTGAAAGGGATACCGCAATCACCAATTTGCTACGGAACCAACAACTGAGGGGCTGTGGTTGTGGCTCAGTGGTGGAGCACCTGCTTGGCATGCAGAAGGTCCCAGGTTCAATCCCCGACATCTCCAGTTAAAGGGACTAGGCTTTATGTGACCCCTTTTGGAAGCTGTGCTTATTCAGAGTTGTAAAGGCTTCAAGTGGGGACACCCTCTGTTCAGCAGTTAAGAAATTGTGGGGCTAGAGAAGCGTTCCTGACTCACCCCTTTTGTCCTGGCATGGACGGGACACACGGTTGCCCAATGCAGACATGCGATCCCAGGGCAGCTGTGCTTTCTCCTCCACCTTTGTCTTGTCCTGGTGGGGGTTGGCTTGGGCACATTAATGCATTTCCTCTCCCTCCCCGCAGTCTTCCCAGAGTGGCAGTACTGGCCGACAGAATCTGGCCCGCCTGCAGAGTGACTCCAGCGGCAGCACGCAGGTCAGCCACCGTCTGGGCTACAGAGGGGGGAACGGGGCACATGCCGAGTCCCAAGCTTGGCTCTGAGTGGAGTCCTCCGCTTCCTTCAAGAGTTTATTTACTGTATTTATAGCCCACTTTTCTCTCTAAGACTCAAGGTGGGTTACCCCCCTCCTCACTGGGGAGGGACTGTGGCTCAGTGGTAGAGCCTCTGCTTTGTTTGCAGAAGTTCCCAGGTTCAATCCCTGGCATCTCCAGGTAAAGGGGCTAGGCAGGTAGGTGATGTGAAAGACCTCTGCCTGAGACCCTGGAGAACTGCTGCTGGTCTGAGTAGACAATGCTGACTTTGATGGATCAAGGGTCTGATTCAGTATAAGGCACCTTCATGTGTTCATGATGCTACAAAGAGCGACAGCAAAACTGAGATGCCCCAGCGACCTCCGTGGGAAAAGAGTTAAATTCTAATGAAACAACTGAGCGGACAGCCAAGTCCATGGCATATCAGGCACCGTTCTTTGGGTGTGCTCAAATTAGTGTGTCAAGTTTTCAATGCCTTTGGTTTTCCCCTTAAATTTAAACAATGAAAGGAAGCATGTGTTATACTGCTTTTAAAATTTGCCAGTAGTATTCCAATAAAAATAATTTCTGCATAAAGCTTTGAGTTTGCTTGAATATAACATTCAAAGTACCCTTGATCTCCCACTCCTCAATCAAATATTTTGATTCAGGTATTTGTTGTTCTTGGGGCATAAAATTAACACGGGGTACTTTTAAAAATTTGTTTACTAAATACAAGTCAAAATAAACATACAAAATCAGATCATGCTCTATTTAGGGCACTGGAAAGATTTCCAATTCAAATTTTCCTGGGAAACCTGTGTGCTGCACAAAGCCATACCGGCCCCGGCCTTGCAGCCAGCCCACAAATTGCAAAGCAGCCCAAGGTGCAGGTCAGAGCGCTGTGCGTTGCTTTCTCTTCTGCAGCGGCACATTTGGAAGCAAACATTTGGTGTCTGTCACAAGCTCGGACATTTAATCAAGACTGAAATGTGTCCCTGTATTGTACAGCATCTATTGCCAAACTTCCAAGGACAGAGACCTGCCCCTTTTGCAGGCTTATGTTGCTAAGCACCAAAGTGATGCTCGGTTGCACTTGGAAACGTCACCTGTGGCTCCTCTGAGCACAATTTCCCAGCAGAGAACTCACCCTACTTTTAGGAAAGTAGGCAAGGCTTGTGGTTTGCAGGTGGTTCCCACACAGAGAGAGGTCTGACGACCACCCGCCCCCCCCCATCTCTTGCAACACTAGAGTTAAACTGGAAGGGTACTCTTAACATTTATTGTTTAACATTATTCAGCTCAATGAAGAGTTCTGGAGAACCTGAAGGCCTGCACGCTGCTCCACGTCATAAGTCTGACTTTCAAGCCCATAAGAAAGGCAGACTATACATAACAAATAAATGAATAACTATCCAAGGGCTGGCTAAGGTCCAACAGAAGTATGGAGAGAAAAGCCTACATGCTTTAGAGGTACTCTGGTCGTGCCCTGACCTGGATGGCCCAGGCTACCCTGATCTCGTCAGATCTCAGAAGCTAAGCAGGGTCAGCCCTGGTTAGTATTTGGATGGGAGACCACCAAGGAATACCAGGGTTGCGGTGCAGAGGAAGGCACTGGCAAACCACCTCTGTTAGTCTCTTGCCATGAAAACCCCAAAAGGGGTCGCCATAAGTCAGCTGCGACTTGACGGCACTTTACACAACACATACTCTGGTAATATAAAATGTTATAATTATATGTTTAATATTAAATGTATATCTTATTGAATGTATTTCCCCCCCCCCCATTAGTACTGTAAACTGCAATGGTAAACTTTTACCTCCAAAACCCAATGATGAGAGTACGTAGCTCAGTCCACTGTGGTTTACCAAGTGACTCTAGGAAGCAGAACACAGGAGAGATTCACCCCCTTTGCCTCTGGCCAAATCCCCTGCAAATCAGAGTCAAAATCTCCTGCAAATCAGAGTCAAAAGCTCTAGAACATATTCCAGTGCCCAAAAAGATGCCCACTATCACAGCACACACCCTGGCTGGCTACCAACAGAGTGCTCCAAGCAAGGGACTCGGCTAGCAGAAACTCTCTCACCCCCTTTCTGGCCAAGGCCAGCAGCGCCACCCCCCTTGTCACAGGCAGCATGCGTGGTGCTGCCTGCAGGGCAGCAGAGCTGAGGTGGCGCGCCAGTGTGCATCTGGCGTGAGATGCTTTCTAAAATTACTAACACCTGCAGTATTGTGAACTTCCCGACTGGTTTGACCAGAAAAACGGGCATATCTATCCCTGTGCCTCTACTTGTGGCCCTGTTTGTGGGCCATTCAGGTTAATGGGTGATTCAGCACCGGCTCTTGTGAGCCAATTACTGTTTATAAAGCACTCTCAGTGCGCACAGCGCTTTACTGGAAAACAGAAACAGGCAGGAAGGCGGAAAGTCCTGCCTTCAAGGCATTTGGGACCACGAGAACAGGAGTGGTGGGTCTGAAGGACAAGGATCTGGGAGCCCAGGTTCAAATCCCCACTCCACCATAAAGCTTACGGGGGGGATCTTTGACCAGCCTCTGTCTCTCTTAACCTAGCCTACCTCACAGGGTTACTGTGAAGATAAAAGGAAAAGGGGAGATTAATGTATGCTGCTCTGAACTCCTTGAAGGAAAGGCAGGATAAAAATGTACTACAGTAAATAAGTGACAATAGTCACTGGAAAAGAAAATCATGCTAGGAAACTGTTGAAGGTAGCAGGAAAAGAGGAAGATCCAACAAGAAATAGACTGACTATAAAGGAAGCCACAGCCCTCAATGTGCAAGACCTGAGCAAGGCTGTTAAAGACAGGACGTTTTGGAGGACGTTGATTCACAGGGTCGCCATAAGTCGGAAGCGACTTGATGGCATTTAACACCCACACACATAAGATCTATCCAAATGGGCAAAAGCAACCCGGGTGGTTTAAAGGGTTGGGGGGGGGGGGAACTGTGTGCCTGCATCCATTCAGAAACTGCAATGACAGATCTTAGAAGCTTTTTTTGTCAAGCCAGCTGCCCAGGACAAGTAACATTTAAGTGAAATATTTTTTAACCAATACATGCAGGACTGCAGTTTTGTACTAACGGTAGTGAATATTCTGAAATTATTAAACAGGGTCCTTATAAAGGAAGCATGACTCATGTTTCATGGCCAGTGAACTTTAGCAATAGCACAGGACGACAGCCAGTCAGGTACGGGAGAATCCTCCTCGCCACGGTTGGCCCCTTGTTGTCTGTTAAGGTTGGGCGCTAGACCAGTCAATGCACAACTCAGCAGAGGTCACAAGGGTGTACCTTGGAGATTCTGCACATGGTGCTGAAAGAGGCCCTGGGGCACACCTGTTGACCTCAGTTTCTGGGTACACAAAAAGTCCTGGGGCAGCCCAGTTTGCATATTGGGGGGGGGGTTGAAAGAAGAGGGAGAGAGAAAGCATAGAGCGGCTGACAGAATTTCACAGTTGCCCTGGAAACATCGGCCACCTTTTTTCTTGCCATGAAATCTTCTCATAATTGCCACTGACAGATCAATTCCCATATGTTGCAATCCCCGAATGGCGATGCCAACTTGTGTTAATTGTTGCAATTAACACATTATCTTTAACGCATTCATGTCATTCAAAGTAAGATGCTTGAAAGCATCCACATTAGCATTCCTCTGACTGAAGATGTGTGTGGGAGGGGGAGATCAAACCTGAAAGTATACAAACTGAACGCCACACAGTGCAGCGATTCCGTTTGCACCCGGCCATCTGCTAAAGACCTTTCCTCATGCTACTGCAAACACAGACGCAAACACAGACAATGTAAAAACTCTCTGCGAGCCAGATGTGAAGACGGCACCTGCCTGCCTTCCAGATTAAACAGTTCAGTTCATTACACAACAGGCAAGGAATCGTCGTCCAACAGAACCGATGGAAGCTGTCTGAGGCGCACCAGTAAAGGAATCAAGAAGCAGCCTTGCAAACTTGAGGGAGACGTTTCATTTGCCAGTTCAGAACGCTTGCCGCACACCCCCAAAACACACAAGGGGTGTCCTACTGGGACATGTGATGTTTTGGCTAATGATACCCCAAACCAGAACATCAGCCACATGGCTTAGCGCACGACTTGTCCGATGCCTCTGACTAAACACACAAGGGCAACGGAGCCTTGTATCTACAGCTGTCGCTCCTCCACTGTCCAAAGAGACAAGCCAGTGAACTGAAAGCGGTCCTTGTAAAATGAGGCAACAGGGTCCCAAGGGTGGGGCTGAGGGACCACCCTAAACCCTGTGTTCCTGCAGAGACCCAACCCTGGTCTTTGCACTGCTAACACAACACACACACATCATGTGCCTGCTGGTTCAAGGAAGATATAGCCACAGTAAGCAAAGCAGAGCTGGAGAAGACTGAACCAAGACTGAGGTTTTCGTAGTCACAAAGGGAACCACAGTCTGTACAGCTGTGCTTATTTACTCCATTGACACCCCACCTTTCGCCTCAACAGGGGCCCAAAGCAGCAAATCGTTCTCCTCTCCTCCATTTTATCCTCACAACAACTGCCCTGTGAGGTAGGCTAGGCCAAGAGCATGCAACTGGCCCAAGGTCGTCCAGCAAGTTTCCATAGCAGATCAGGGATTTGAACTGGGGTCTCCCACATCCTAGACTGAAACACATTAGTGGGCAGAGAGGCACTACAGAGGAAAACAGTAAAACTGTTCCTGGACTGGACCACTTCAGAGTGGAGTTGGAAGGACTGCATGACTGAACACTCCCCACTTTAAAAAACACAACACACCCTGAATCATGGAGAGCTAGCCCATCAAGGGATAGGCTACACAAGAACACGGCATCCCAACATGCCTCTTTTCTATGTGCAAACAGTTGCTGGGATGAGGGGAGGGGGTTATTCACACATGAAGCTGTCTTATACTGAATCAGACCCTCGGTCCATAGAAGTCAGTATTGTCTACTCAAACTGGCAACAGCTCTCCAGGGTCTCAGGCAGAAAAGGGTCTTTCGCATCACCAACTTGCCTAGTCCCTTTAACTGGAGAGGACGGGGACTGAACCTGGGACCTTCTACATGCCAAGCTGATGCTCTACCACTGAGCCACAACTCAAGCAACCCATTGGTAGCCTGAAGCACTCTGGTCCAAGAAAAGTGGAATACAGACACACAGCTGCCTCTTGCTGAACCAGACCATCAGTCTCTCAAGCTCAGAGCCAGCAAGGTGTAGTGGTTAAGAACAGTGGCTTGGAGTGGTGGACTCTGATCTGGAGAACCAGGTTTGATTCCCCACTCCTCCGCATGAGCGGCAGAGGCTAATCTGGTGAACTGGATTTGTTTCCCCACTCCTACACACAAAGCCAGCTGGGTGACCCTGTGCTAGTCACAGCTCTGTTAGAGCTCTCTCAGCCCCACCCACCTCACAGGGGGTCTGTTGTGGGGAGGGGAAGGTGATTGTAAGCTGGTTTGAGTCTGCCTTAAGTGGTAGAGAAAGTCGGCATATAAAAACCAACTCTTCTTCTTCTTCTTCAGTGCTGTCTACTCAGACTGGCAGCCACTCTCCTCCTGGGTCACAGGCTGAGGCCTGTCACTTCACCTGCTACCAAATCCCTTTAACTCGAGATGCTGAACCTGAGACCTTCTGCATGCAAAGCAGAGGCTCTTCTGCTGAACCACGGCCCTTCCCTGACTCTACCTCATAATAAGGTGTTCAGCATCTATGACCTTAAAAAAGCCCAGAGAATCCATGGCTGAGGAGGGTCCTGAAAGCAGATAACTGATGACCAAGTCTGGCGCGTCACTGTCAGGTGCTCAACCGGCTCCTGCACTGGCTGTCTGGTTAACTCTGTCTTTAAAACTGACATCCTAGGATCAAACAAATTAACACCTCAATATCCATCGGTGTAAGCCCTATGAAGACGAACAACAGGTAGACTTCCAGTACAAGCCTATGCGGATGTACTTCACTTCCACTCCATTAGCTTCAATGGGATTGGGCTGGAGTTAACTTTACATAGGATTGCACTGATTACGCCGGTCCTAACTGCAGCCTTGAAGGCAACACACACACACCCCGAAGTAGAGGGGACCTGACTTGCTCTCAAAAGACAGCTGTGTCAATGCACAAAAGCCCATGCGCTTTCAAGCCTTGCATGAGGCGGGCAGAGGTCCCTTATCCAATGCTATCGGAGCCTCCCATGCAGAACAATAACGCGGGAACATCACAAGGCTAAAATGCTATTATGCCATTCACTGACAGAGGTTTCATTAATCCCATCAAAGTTTTCACGAATCCTGCCAACTGTCTTGCTTTTGAAGGACTGAGCGATAAACAAATTCAGACAACTGCGCCATCCCAGAAGACACAGCGACAGCACCAGGACTCTGGTGAGCAGAAAGCAGCTAAATCCTCATTTTAAACGCTTTGCCCACATCAACAGATTTCCCCTGATGCTTCCACCCTACCTCGGGTAACAACAACACTATCTGGACAGCGCACATCTTCACGGAGGGATGCTGAACACAGCAACAGACCTGCACCACATCAGGGATTTATCCACGAACACTTCCAACTCCCAATTCTTGTTTCTGAGACATTTCCCTGGAGGCCCCCATGACCTCACGGATCCTTGCGCGAACCCTGTGACACGCACAACACACAAACGGACAGTTTTAAATAAAGCAGGACTGGGGAGGGAGGAATCTGCCATCAGCACTAAGGGTTCAGGAGCTCCCATGAAGGGGGGCTGCTGCTGCTTCTGTGCCCCATTTCCCACCCCCATGTTTCTCCCCTTCCCTCCGTTTACTGTACAAAGGAAATAAATGATTAATATTCTCCAAGGGAAGGAGAGGGCAAACCCTGACGGCAGCAACCCAGCCCCACCGAGTCAAACCGCCAGAAATATAGTAAGACAGTTCATAGTTCTGTTGGGATCATTTAATGACCCCCCATAAAGCCTTAATGAGCGGCAGGTAGCAGCGCAGAAGGAAGAAACTCTAGAAACAGCCTGCTGTGATTTCCCCAAGGGCGGGAAGGGGCCGCCTCCTCTTGCCTCTCTCCTTCTCTCTTGATCATTCCCAGTGGGTCGCCGTGTTAGTCTGTCTGCAGTAGTAGAAATGGGCCAGAGTCCAGCAGCACCTTAAAGACTAACAAGAATATTTTCTGGCAGGGTGTGAGCTTTTTTTGTATCTGAAGAAGTGAGCTGTGGCTCACGAAAGCTCATACCCTAACCAGAAAATATTCTTGTTAGTCTTGAAGGAGCTGCTGGACTCTGGCCCTTTTCTACTCCTTCTCTCTTGAAAGTCTGGCAAATGCGGAAGGACCCCAGCCCAGCCCAGCCCGGCCCCCTCCCCACCCCTTTCTCAGGCCGGTGGCTGGCTTGCCACTCCCAAAAGCTCACCCACAGCGACCCTCTGAAATGAAGAAGGGGGGGGCTCTGCAGGGAGCTCGGTTCCAGCGGGGGGGGGGGCTCCTGGCCTCCCCCCCGCCCGCTGCTCGGTTTGCTAATCCCGTCCAAAAGGTCTGGCTGATCCTGCTCAAAGGGGTCGGAGCAGCACAAACAGCAATGGGGAAGGGGTGTGTGTGTGTGTGGGGGGGCTTTCCGGGGCCGAGAGCCCCCTCCCCCCTTTCCCAGGCGGTTGCAAAGTGGGGAAAAGCCCAGCCCGGGCGGGGGGGGGGGTTGCCAGGCAGGGAAGAGCTGGCCCGGGGGGAGGGGGGAGGGACCACCCCCCTGAATGAAACGGGGCGCCTCTTCCCTCCCTCCCTCCCTCCGCCCGCCCAGGTGCGGCAGCTTTGGGGGGAGGGTCTGTGGGGGGCCTGCTCAGGGAATTGGGGAGGGGGGCTGCACGGCTGCAAGGAAAAAGGGAGACAAGGGGGGGCGTTTCCTTGGGGGGGGGCTGAGCGTTAAGAGGAGACAGCCCCCCCCCGCAAGGTGATGCAAGTGAGGGGAAGGGGGGAGCGGGGGGGCAGAGGAGGAGGCCTCGGGGGAGGGAGGGAGATTTTTTGGGGGGGCAAAACAGATGAAGGGCAGCGACGGAGGGGGCGGGGCGGACCCTGGAGGGGGGGAGGGAGAGACCCTCCTTCCTCGGAGGCTCCGGGGGAGTGGGTGTGTGGTGGGGGGGGTCCCCGGGAGGGGGCGGGGCGGCCCGCCGCGGTCCTCACCTGCGTCCGCCGCCGTCCTCCTCCTCGCCTCTCTCCTCTCCTCTCCCGCGGCGCAGCCGAGCCTGGCGAGGGCCGGGGGGCGGGGCGGGGGGCGTGGCCTGGGCCGCAGCGGCCGCGGGAGGGAAGGCGGAGGGGGCGGGGCCGGCGCAACCTAACCCTGCTGGCGGCCGGCCGGGAGTGGAGGGAAGCGCCTCCGTTGCCACGGCGACCGCGCGAGGGGCGGGGCGGGGGAGCGGAGTCTCCGCCCGTCAGGAGAGAGAAGGGGCGTGGCCGGGGGCGTGGCCGCGGCGGAGGGGCGGTCCTCCTGCCTTCCTTCCCCGCCGGGAGGTGACTGCGGGTGGGGGGTCGGGGTGGGGGGTCGCGGGGGTCGGGGGTCGGCCTCGGGGCCCTTCCGGAGCCAGAGCCATCGGCACGAGAGCAGCCCAACCTCGAAAGCCGTTCATGACTATGAGAACAGTACCAGGAGCACCTCTGAGCACGTGCAGACTGCCTTTCCTCACCCCAGTCCAGGTAGTAGCTGGAGATCTCCCGCTATTACAACTGATCTCCAGCCAATAGAGATCGGTTCACCTGGAGAAAACAGCCGCCTTGGCAATTGGACTCTAGGGCATTGAAGCCCCTCCCCAAACCCCGCCCTCCTCAAGCTCCACCCCCCAAAATCTCCAGGTATTTCTACGGTTGCCAACCGCCAGGTAGCAGCTGGAGATCTCCTGCTATTAGAGATCCCTTCCCCTGGAGAAAATGGCCCCTTTGGCAATTGGACTCTATGGCACTGAAGTCCCTCCCCTCCTCAAACCCCTCCCTCCTCAGGCTCCGCCCCTAAAACCTTCCGCCAGTTTCCAAGAGGGACCTGGCAACCCTAGTCCGTCTTGGCCCCCCGTGTGGCCCACCTTTCTCCTCCTTCCCTTTTTTAGATTTTAACCTACCTTTTCTTCGTGACTGTTCAGCTGCCCAAACTGGGGCCGTGTGCAGGAAACTGGACCTTTCCCTTCTCCCCTTGTGACTGTACAACAGGGGTGGGGAACGTCAGGCCCGGGGGCCGCATAAGGCCCGCAAAATCATTTGGTCTGGCCCTCCGTGGGTCCTGGCAGATTTCTAGCTCAGAAGGATCTAAGACTGGCGTTTCGCTCAAAAGCGAGTCGCTCAACGTGGCAGACACTCGGAGCCGTCTCCGGCCCTGCCTCTTGGCTAAATGTTTGACCAAATATAGCAGGCTAATTTTTAAGTGGATAATTTTGTATGGTCCGCGAATGATGTTCTAAATATCCAAATGGCCCTTGGCAGAAACAAGGTTCCCCACCCCTGCTGTACAACCTCGAGGAGCCGTCGCTCATTCCCCAAAAGGGAGGGGGGAAAGCATCTGAAATTGGGGGTGAGGGGCTCACTGAATGAAGACCCGAGCAGTCTGAGGCACCAGGAGTTCCATTTCTTCTACGGACTTTGCACGTGTACAAACCTCCACCGAAGCCGTCTGAAGCCGTTTCCTCCCCGTACCAAGAAATAGCCAAGATGTCACAGCAAGGGTATGACACACAACCTGTTTTTGGCTGCCAAACCTATTCAGGAGGAGGAGGAGGCTGCTGGAAGATGACATGACAACATCCCTCAAGAACAAAGGAGCAGGGCCAGTGCGTGCCTGGAGCTTCCTTCGTTATTCAGAGGCTTTAGGCACCTTCTCATGTTCTCCGGCTGCAGTCCCCCACCCCCGGGATCCGGTGTGAAATGGAAGGGCTGGGGCAGCAGTGGTATAAATAAAGGATAGATACCGCCTCCAGCTACAGAACAGAGATAAACAGGACATCTAAAGTAAAGGAAGGAATGCACAGATTACCATCCGTTTACCTCCTGACTTGTGTGTGTGTGTGTCTTGAGAAGACGTCAACACTTGTGAATTTATTTATATTATTTATTACTTCACATTTATAGCTCGCCCTCATTCCCAGCAAGCCGGAATTTCCTACATTGTGCAGGGGGGTTGGACTAGATGACCCTGGTGGTTCCTTCCAGCTCTATGATTCTAACACCTTGAGGGTAAAGAAAGGAGGTCATTGCCTGACTCTGTGCAGGGTATCACTACAGGCAGCCTCCGGTTAGCTTGAGAGGCCTTCAGAGTCGTTGCAGAGTGTCCCTGAGGACACTTGTAATGACGGAGGGGTTCACTCAGCACACTGTGGATTTGTAACATGCAAGGATTTGACCTGGGCCAGTCAGACCACAGGGCTCCTTCCTCCAAGCCTTTCTTTCCAGTATCTAGTCAGTGCAAGGCACACTTTGCATGTGGGATTTTCAGAAAGCCTGAAGCATTTCCAGGCCACAACAGGCTGAAGGATTCCTTGCTGCAACTGCTCCCTCCGCCTTTATTCTCGGGGCGTACTTTTCTTCGTTCTCTTTGTTTTCATTTCACAGTTCCTTTGAAGGTGCCAGGAGAGATTGGGCTACAAGAAGTCTTCCGGATGCTCCAACCAGATTTGGATCTGTGTTTGAAATCCTACATCAGTTATGCAAATGTGGCCACAAGCAAAGGGTAAGATGTCGTGTCAGCAGGAAGCACAAAGTAACAACTGAGGCGGAGGCAGGCAGACACCCAAATGCCAGTGAGTCAGCCAAGGAATGTGTGGAGAGAGGCAGAGAGGTTCGACTGTGGGTACAGGTGGCATGTAAAGGGCAGGCCTTTGCTGACCCACGTGTACATCTGTAGTAGCCGGGTGTGCCCAGGGACATCAGGAGGGAGGGAAATTCGTCTGCAGTTTCCCCTAGGAAATTATATGTTTAAAGCAGTGCGGGGGGGGCAGGGTGAACGGTAAGCCAGTGGGGTGGTATATAGAACTCTGCACGGTGACAATCCACATTCTGTACCAACAGCAGCAAAGTTATGCAACCCATATAAATTATGCAGAGACAATTTGCATTTTTTTTTTGCAATTTTCATATTTTCTTTTAGTTTGCTAATTTATTTTGACTCAGACTGTCGCTGGGAAATGGCTGTGTGGGCAACGTATTCCTTAAACCGTACTGCTTCCGCAGGCATATGTTCCCTGCCTTGAGGGCTAGAAACGTGCTTTATTTTAATGGAAGCAAAGCTGTGTGGGAAACTGAATTCTGTACCCAACTGTCACCAGTGGTGGTGAGGGGACAGGGGAGGATGGTAGCATCCCCTCGACTGCGCTGTCCTCTCCCCCTCCTCCCTGCCATGGATTCCTCTTGGTTCAACATTAAGGTAAAGGTGGTGCCCCTTGCCACCACTGTCATCTACATGAGGGCTGAGAAGGCTGCCATTCCATCTCTGGCAGTCTGCACATGCTCCCCAGCCTGGGAGCATGCACAGGATTTCATCAGAACCTTGGCAAACCAAGCAGCAGATGAATTTCAGGGTGTCACGGTCATGTACCGACTGCTTTCCAGGACTAACACAGCTATTTGTTGGTTTAGAAAAGGTACGCCCTCCCTTTGCACGGCCCACAGCAGATGCAGGGGTGGCAGACAGCAGAGCTTCTTGGAATCTGTCACTACCAGAGAGTAGATTGTAAAACAGGCCTGGCCTGAGCATGGCTGCTTGTTGTGGGCTGCCCTCGCCCCCATCTTTCCTGCTGTTTCCCCAGTCCCAGCTCCTCAGAGCCAAGGAACTGAATGGGCTTTCGCTTGCAGAGGGGGGAGTTCCCTCATTCTAGACATCAATCAAGCGCTTCAACAGAATGGCCCACCTTGTCATGAGGGAACTCCTCAAGAGCCACCAAGAAGCCTGTTGGATGCATCATTCTCTGAGGACAGACCATTTTATCCAGAATGGGAGCTTTGGCTTTGCACTAACTAACTTTGCTCTAATGTCCATCTAGACATTAGAAAGTATTTTCTAACAGTTAGAGCGGTTCCTCAGTGGAACAAGGCTTCCTCGGGAGGTGGTGAGTTCTCCTTCCCTGGAGGTTTTTAAGCAGAGGAGAGATGGCCATCTGTCAGCAATGCTGATTCTGTGACCTTAGGCAGATCATGAGGGGGAGGGCATCTTGGCCATTTTCTGTGCATGTAGGGGTCCACTGGGGGTGTGTGGGGAGGTAGTTGTGAATTTCCTACATTGTGCAGGAAGTTGGACTAGATGACCCTGGTGGTCCCTTCCAACTCTATGATTCTAACAATTAAACATGTCATCTGGTGAGCACATGCAGTATACTGTATACCTCTCAGTGCGTCCCTGGACTGAATTATTTTACCCTAGCTCAGTTGGTAGAGCATCTGCTTGGCATGCAGAAGGTCCCAGGTTCAACCCCTGGCCTCTCCAGTGGGAAAGAGCAAGCAGCAGGTGATGTGAAAGACCTTTGCCTGAGATCTTGGAGCGCCACTGCCAATCAGAGTAGAAAATATTGACCTGGATGGACCAAGAGTCTGGTTCAGTATAAAGCAGCTTCATGTGTACTGAGGAATTTGCAGAGTCCCTCGCATGAGATTCGCGCACACAAGGTTCAAGATCACACACAGAAGGAAGTGCTTCAACACTGTTTCTCCCTCCGACCACCCAAGCTCTGGTGATTGACAAGGGGTAGCCACGTTGGTCTCTTGTAGCAAAATAAAGCAGAAGTTGAACGGCACCGAAAGGACCTTCTCTTCAAGACCTGTAAGCCTTTAGGTGCTGCTGGACTTTAATTTTATTCTCCCCCCAGCTAGAAGCATCTTTGCACTGTGAAGCAAGCTGAGAGCAACGAGAGGTGGCGGATTACAGCAGGCATTTCCTTTGCACTTCCTCATGAACAAGAACTGGGCTCTTGTCACTTGCAGCTGCTTCCTCACAACACTCGAGGGTTCTTTACTAGACTGCGGATGAGGACTCCAGGACCAGATCCCAACCCAAACTGCTGCAGCCCCAGATTTTGTGATGGGTGGTTTCCTGCTAGCTCAAGAGAAACGTGCTCCCTATAAAATACTTTAACCTCCTGTGGCAGCTTCTGAAATTCGACAGCCGTTTGCGCTGTCAACTGTTTTTATTGTACCACAGTTCATCTGATTTGACAAAATTTAAATTAGAAGGCAAGCAATTATTTTCTTCCCATGTATCTGCCTATTAACCACACTTTTATTGGGAGCATTTTATTTGCATTTTATAATGCTCTGTTATAATGTTCCACGCTGCAGTGCCCTAGGGCTATAGCATTGTCTGCCCATGAACCTCTTTTCCTACCCAGGGAAACACTGGCGCGGAAGGCAGATTATTCATGGCCTTTTCAGCAAAGCCCCCGTCAGAGTTTGAGGGAGGTTTGCCTTTTCACAAGGGGAAATGAGAGCAGAGGCAAGCCTGGCGTCTCCACTGTGGTCAGACTCAAAGGTGGCAACCTGTGTGTGGGCTGCGTTGGCACCAGCCTTGACCAGACCTGCGCTGCTGGACAGAGACAGTATCCTGTGGAGGGCGCTCAGACCCCCGTGATGGGGAACAGTTCTGTGTTCTGAAAACTTTCTTAACTCATTCTCACCATGAAGAATACATCTCTTCACTTGGGCCTGCTTGTTGAAGGCTGAAGAAAGGGTGAGACCTGGAAAACTCCGTAAGCAGGATGCAGTCAAGCAGCCTTGCAGGCCAAACATTCACGTGAACTGCACAGCATATATGATTAATACCACATTTCATCCCAATCCAGTATCACTCCTCGAAGAGTCTTGCCTATGGGTTAAAGATCTAGTTGGCTTCAGTCCTGAGGAAGCTGTTGGCACCAAAGAGCTGCTCTGGATCAGGAGAGCTCTTGCTTCTGACAAAAGCTCTCTCTCACAAAGTCGCTTGGAGCCTCAACAACCAGGTACCACCATCTTGCTTTGGGCGAAAACGCATGGTTGCTTTAGCCTCCTTTATTCCCTGTTTCAGCCAGGATTCAGCCAGGATCGAACGCACGTTCGGTGAAACACGTGTTCGATCCTGGCTGAATCCTGGCTTAAACAGGGAATAAAGGAGGCTAAAGCGACCGTGCATTTTCGTCCTTTTTGTAAACCTCAGGGAGTGTTGACAGGAATGGACTTCCCTGTCCTTTTCCAATCAGAACAGAAGAAAGCACGGCTCTCTGAAGTGGGCAGCTTCTACCCACCAGAGCAGCACATTTTAAATGCTGCCCATCAGCTGCCTTCTATATCCAGTGGTGCCAAAGAAGGAGGAAAGAGATGAGGGGAGGAACAATAATAAAGCCTATAATGTTTTGTTTTTAAAAATCTACATATTGATAAAAGTGATAATGGTAGGCGGGAGCCCTAGCTTACTGATCCTGTGGGGAGAGGTTTTTCCTGCTGTCTCCGTTGCGGTGGTTGAAGAACTGAGTGGGAAGGCACGACTCTGCCCGCATGGGACATGTGCTGTGGAGACCATTGTCTCAGGACAGGCAGAGTGAGTGCAAAAAATGCTGGCCACTGTGGTGCAGTGGTTAAGAGCGGTGGTTTGGAGCAGCAGACTCTAATCTGGAGAACTGGATTTGATTCCCCTCTCCTACATATGAAGCCTTGGGCTAGTCACAGTTCTCTGAGAGCTCTCAGCCCTGCCTACCTCACAGGGTGTCTGTTGTGGGGAGGGGAAGGGAAGGGGATTGCAAGCCTGTTTGATTCTCCCTTAAGTGGTAGAGAAAGTCTGCATATAAAAACCAACTCTTCTTCTTTGCTTAGCTGTAGAAGTTTCTGATGTATCCTTGGTGCAGCTTCAAGTGCCTGTTAGCATGATGCACAGAGAAGAACAAACTCTCAAAGATGCCAGAATCAAAGTGGAACGTAAGGCAAGGCTGAGCAGGAAGTTGTGAGCCCAGCCTGCCCGGACTGATCTGGAAGAGTGTTGGCATAATGGCAGCACTAGGTTTCAGACCCAAACAAATGCCCAATTCTTCCCAAATTCATTTCCAAGCCACTCCTATAACCAACAATCATTTTCTTTATTTATTTAAAAATACATAGAACCATAGAGAATATATAGCTTTCTTTTATTCTTTCTAGACCCACAATAAGTTACAATGAACATTAAAAAATCTCAAAGAACAATTAAAGTTATTTAAAAAATAAAACAGATTCTGCCACTCGGCAGAAATCAAACCAGTTAAAGACTTGAGCAGCACTTTTACTGACAAATGGCAACCATTAAAGCGACACAGGCTGATCATTCCACAGGGAGAGCCAAGACAGCCCCCCCTCAGACAAAAGCAGCAGGAGTTTGCAAGGAGGGGGCCAGGCACGGCTCTTCTGTTGTGCTGCATTCAGTCTCCAAAAAGGCACCCAAAGAACTTTCTTCAATCGGGGAGGGGGTTACCCAGTAGGTCCTTCCATTAGTACTGAATAAACCAAAGTGTCTCTCCTCCCATCCCCCCAGCATGGAGATATGGCTTCCTGTCAGGATTGACCCCTGGCCCCTCTCTGTCCCTCAAAAACCCTGCCTCCCACCCAGCAAATGACAATGGGCTGAGGAAACGGAGCCACAAGGCCTTTCCCTACAAAAGGCCGAACTAGATGAGACTTTTCTCCTGAGCTGGGTCTGGGTTGCCCTGACTTGATTCTCTCATTTCCCTCAGTCGGACTTCAGCTGCAGGGAACTCCATTTCTAAGTGCTGCAGGAGCCCAATTCAGATCAGAACCGCAGCAAATTGGGGGGGGGGAGAAGGTTTCAGTCTTCGCCCCCCACCATTGCCATTATCCTGAGCCGAAATGGCCCCATAGGCCTTATTTGCCCTGCAACCCAGTCCCAACTCAGGAACAGAGTCACATCTCGTTTGGACCTAAGAGGAGCCCATCCCCAGGTGCAGACTTCTGGTTATGGGGGCTGACCCCATAGAAATGAACTGGGACTGACCTACAGGTGCAGGAGGCCCAGGCAAACCTCTACACGGAGGCAGGAGTTGATGAGTGTGGCACCTGATAAAAGGAACCACGGCTAAATTAAATTTACTACTGCGTATTCCCTGCTTCAAACATATGTTCCTTGCTCAGAAATGAACAGGATGCTAATTTTTACATCCTTTGCAGAAGTAGAAACAGCAGTGGCTAGCACAGAGCATTTCAAGTGTCCAATCTGCACATCTGTCCCATGACAAACCTATTTCAACTGTGTATTTTTCTAGCTCTGGGCCAGCAGTTGAGGAACTCCCTATTCTGTAGTGAAGTGGGGGGAAAGATCAGCTGCACCATTAAAAAGTATGGAAGTGAGTTTGGATTGGAGGAAGAGAAGGAAGGGAGGGTTGCCATGGGAAGTGTGTGTGCTTTTTTCCAGACAGGCAAGGAGCACCTCACCTGCGTGGGAATGTTCAAAGGCAGCCACAGCAAGCATCACCAGACGTCCCTGGCCCAAGGCATCCCCGGCCCTCATGTCTGAAGGGAGTTGTGCAAAGCCGCAAGAACAGAAAACTAGTATTGTGTACATGCCCAATTGTGCTCTTCCCATGCCTGCTCCAAGAAGATTGGCATCAGGCAACCCATCACCCAAAGGGCACCAGTTTATCTTTCAAAGCAATCCACTCAGCAATGAAAATGCCACGCTGGCAGAGCCACAACAACAACCCCTTGATCCGTTTTCCAAGTTGGGCTGTTAAAATCAAGACTCACAAAAGGGAAACAAACCTTTTTAACTAGCTCTATTCCGGTAGGTAGTTAGGAGTGGAGCCCCTGCCCAGCTGACCACTTTTTTTCAGAGAGTGGAAGGATGCTGGAAATAAGTGGTTCCTGCTGGCGACTGAGGAAAGGTGAGCTCCCTCCCCCCACGCATCATAGCCCTGATCAGAATCAGGCCCCGGTGTGCCTGTTTTTGGGAGGGAAACAAATCCTCAGGCAGCTCTGCTCACGCAGTTCCCAGCAAGATAGTTCCTGAGGGAAGCTGGGCTGGTCTCTGCAGTAGGACAGCTAGATTCGAGTCCAGGAGCACCTGAGAGACAAATAAGATTTTAGGGGTATGAGCTTTCAAGAGTCAAAGCTATCTGACAATAAGGGAACTCTGACTCGCAAAAGCTCATACCCCAAAAATCTTGTTGGTCTCTCAGGTGCTCCTGGACTCGAAAGTTCCCAGCATCACATCTGGTGAGTCCTGAGCCAACATCTGCCTGTCTGGCCAAGGAGTTTTTTTTGGATTTTGTAGTGGCCCAAAATCTTTTGGTCAGCAGCAATAACAGAAGGCAACAAGGGGGGAGGAAGATGAATTTTAAGCCAGGGAAAGTGATGCTTCTCTTTTCAACTCTCTCTCAAAAAAAAAAAACAAAAAAAACAAAAAAAAAACCTGCCTCCAGCCTCAGAAAGATAAAGAACAATGACTGATTCCCCAGCCCCAAAGACAGTTTTGGGCATCTAAGGGGCAAGGGGTCGCTCCCAAGACAAGCCTGTAGTTCTAAATTCAGTGCTTTCTTAGTGCCCTGCATGATTCACATACATATAAATTCTATACTGTATATATAATAATATTTGATCTATATCATCCATAAGTATATCGACACAGACACAATTTTCTGATAAACATTTACAAGTTATGTTTTCTGACTTTGAGAAAGAGATGCCTGTTTGCATAATGCTTCACACAGAGAGAGAATTAGGACACACACAGAATAAATACACGTAAATAAATAACATTTTCTTTGTATTAAATCCTTCCCCCACCCCCAATAACAACAACATTGTTATCAAACGGCCAAAATATGGTCTCTGATAGCACAGGCAGCAGATACTGGGCAGGATTCTTCAGCTAGCTTTTTTAATTTTTAAAAAAGGGAGGATTCTGGAAAACTGAAGGGTCACCCAAAGACGGAATGGTTTTGTCCACTTTCCACCACAATGGAAATTCAAGGACAGTCCTTGGAAAACAGGGTGCAAAGTAGGAAGAGGGAAGCCATGCGCCAACCTAGCACGGGGCGTTGCTTTGTAGGGGTGGCCGGCGGTGCTCTGGGTTGGCTGCGGTCTCATCTGGTGTGCAGATGGGGGGGGGCACCAGTTTGGACCGACGTCTCTCTGCAGGGACCACTCCTGTTGCACGAGCCCCGCTCACTCCGCCAGCTGCCTCTCTCTTACTTTTACAGCTGCCCCCCCCCCTTCCCCAAGGCCATCAATAAAATCCAAAGGCAGACACCCCCTCACACTACATGGATTGATCCAAGAACTCTACGATACTGGAATCACAGAATCATATAGTTGGAAGGGACCACTAAAGTCATCTAGTCCAACCCCCTGCACAATGCAGAGATTTCACAACTACTAATTGGTATCCTCCCTGCAATCACTTCATGGGTGTTGCTCCTTATCTGCAGTTTGGCAAGCAGGGGCCCTGCCCCATCAGACAACGCTGTCTGGTTTCCATGTTCCAACGTCTTGAAAGCTACAAGGTCTACATTTTCGGAAGAGGTTGCTAGCTAAGGCTTGTGCTTTTAAGAAAGAAGGGCAGATTTGTTAGCATCGCAGGTTAGAAAGCCCAGAGTGACCGAAATGTAAACACATATGCAAGCACGCACACACACACACATGCTCCCTGCTTCACACACACTCCATCCTTAAAATTCTGTTTTGCCCGCCAAACCTCAGCGAAACCCTTCTGGAGAACTTTAAGGAGGCAGGATTGCTCCAAAGCAGGCGGCAGGTGGGGTTTGGGTAGGAGACCCTCTTTCAGGACATCACCAGGGTTAAAGCCCTACAGGACAGTCCAGTCTAGCAAGAGGCTTTTCTTGTGCTTTCGCCTCCGGCTGAGCCCCGTGAGTCCATCTGCCCTGGAGAGCGGATCCGCGTCCGTGTGGCTCATTGTCCTGCCGAGTGAGGTTTAGGGAGCTTGTGGCCACTTGAAGCTTGAGATGGCAAAAGCATGGAGCCGCTCCGGCCTGGCCCCTCGGCTCTCTCAGGAAGAGGCTACCATGGCTAGCTGACTGGTCATGGCTTTGCCCAAAGAACCCCGGGAAATATCCTTTGGGCCACTGTGAGCATCCACTGGTGTGGAAAAGTGCAGTATACGTTTGCTGAAATATATAAAATAAGTGAAGCTTTGCCTAGAGGAGACTTGTAGCCCCTCTCACGGAACAAAAGTTCCTACCATTTTGTGGAAGGAAGCCATACAGCACCCTGTGGGGCTGCTGAGAGTTCACCATTTTGCAAAGCAGACGGGTGGCGTCATCTGAAGGGCCTGGTTGTTTACCTAGCGAAGCCCAGCCAGGAAGCCCCCACCCCAAGTACACAAGCAGTGCAAATCTCAGAGAAGAAGGTAACCCACAGAGGGTCCTTCACCGTGTAAGTGGGCAGCCCTTGACTGTGGCCTCCCCAGAGAAGATGGGGAAGATGTGGAGTGGAGCTGGCACACTCAGCCAGCATGGCGGGAGCTCAAAGATTTTGGAGCACAGGATTAAAAAAAAAAAAAAGCATGTGGGAAACCAGAGAGCCACGGCCAGACACTTTCTGGCTACCTGGAAATGGTTCCTGTGGCTCAACCAGGCTCCAGCTTGGCTACGATGGGCATCTGTCAGGATTTGTATCACTTCTTTCTCACACTCTTTAGGGGAAAAACACCTGAGTTTTAAAAACAATTAAATGCAAACCTTTGCCCTCCATAACATTGCTGAGGGCCTCTAATATGACAGAGCAGCAAGCTTACTGATTAGCGTGAGGCAGGTTGAAAACAAGAGGGTGGCAGGCTATGGGAGGAAGCCCCTAACATTCCCCATGGGGCAGTGGGAGGACTGTGATGCCAACCACAAGGGCACTGGGGGCAAAGGCAGGCACAGGGGGGCGGCTCCAAGAAGCCCTTTCGCCCAGGAGAACAGAGCAGGCTGCTCACGGCCATGGTCTGTTCTCCAGCCGAGCCCCCAAGATGGCCGCCTTGGGGGACGCCATGTGGTCAGAAGCCCCACAGAGGCTCAGCTCACTCCCAGTCTCCAGTGGTTCAGGAGTGGGCCAGCATCACACACACACCCCGGGCCAAGTGCAAGCCCAGCCTTGCAGTGCTGCCCTGAGGAACTGTCTTGGATCCAGCCAGCACCCGCGGGGCCTAGGAGGGGATGCGTGTGACTGCCGCGCTCGAGGAGAAGGAGCGCCTGGAAGGAGTCCAGCTTGCCCTTCTGAATGCCGAGGAGAAGCCCAGGCCAGAAGAGCCAGAACAGGGAAGGCCAGAGGCGCAAGGGTCTCCTTGAGAGGCCTCCCCGTGGCTTCTGAATCTTCCAGCCAAGGCAGCTGGCCTCTGGCCTCTGAATCTGGGCCCGAGCTCCCAAAAGGAGGGTGGGGAGGGGGCATCAAAGCAGCCCCACAGAACGGTGCTGGGTGGGCTGCCTGCCTGCAGGTGAGGGGGCGGGGGTGGCCCATGCAGGGAGGCCATGGGGGGGGCAGAGCTCCGTGCCAAATTGAGCAGGGGTGTCGAACACAATTGTTACGAGGGCTGGATATGACACAGATGTCACTTGGTTGGGCCGGGCATGCCTCACCAGCCCAGATGGGGACTGGAGGGGATGGCTGCCTCAGGGACAGGATGAGAGCTCTCAAGGGGCCGGATCCAGCCCTCGGGCCGGATGTTTAACACCCCTGCCCTAGAGTTTGGTCCTGCTCCCAGGGGAGGCAAGACCCGGAGCTCCCTGGAGGCAGGACCGGGGCATGCGGG
This sequence comes from Euleptes europaea, assembly GCF_029931775.1. NCBI lineage: Eukaryota > Metazoa > Chordata > Lepidosauria > Squamata > Sphaerodactylidae > Euleptes > Euleptes europaea. Next base: position 64,226,595 of record NC_079324.1, on the reverse strand, counting down.
ATTCTGTGAAGATCACACGGAGGGTGGGAGAAGAAGGGACACGGGCTTTGTCCATCCACTCATTGCTCCGGCACGTGAGAAGCAGCAGTTTCATCCAACCAGGCAGCCACACTGTGCGGGGGGGGTGTGTGTGTTTCAGCCCTGACCTAAAAGCAAGACTTGTGCCACGTCAGGCTCCACCTCACTTGGAAAAGAAAGGAGATGGAGGGTGCGAGTTCTTTGGTTAATTGCCACAACGGATGCAGAACCAGTGAGTGGTGGCCAGAAACACAAGAATTGGCACCTGGTCTGGCGCCCACCTCCTCTGGGGCTCACGTGAGGCAAACTGCAACTGTGTGCATGTGTGTTTGTGTGTGCAGGGGGTCTCTGTGTCTTACACACACTCCACTGTGGCTGCGTTTTGCCTCCGAAGATGACATGTGGTGGTCTCCGTCCTTGCCCCGCCGGGACAGGCATCCTGCTGGCTCACTTGTTCTCGATCAGGGTCTGGACTTTGTACACGAGGTCCCGTGCCAGTTTCAGGATCTGCTTGGTGTTGTGATGCTCGGCCATTTCTGCAGGAGGGAAGGGGGAGGAAGAGGAGGAATTAAGCCAACCCAATGGAGGAAAAGGGGGATTCCAAATGACACCGTCCCTGCCTTTCCCCTCCTTGCACTCAGCTACATTCTTCAATTGAGGGAGAACAAAAGAGAGAGACAGAGACAGAGAAAGGCGGACTTCTAGGACATAACATGTTTACAGAACATCCAGGGGAGGCTGGGGTCCCAGAGGCCAGCAGGGGGCTCAGAAGATGGCCCAGCAGCCTGTAACTGGCAAGTGAGCTGCCCAGACTCAGACAGATGTCTGTACAGAAGAGAGGTTCCGGACAGCGGCTTTCTCCAGATTCCTGCTGAGACAGCGGCTGCAGAACTACCCTCCGGTCACCCGCAGTGGTGGCACTGCAGTGCCGCAGAGATCAAACCAAGAGTTCCCTCTGCCCGGAAAGGACCGTGTGAGTGGCACAGAGAGTTGGGCACCTGGCCCCAGTGCTTGACGTCCCCAGTGCTTGATCCAAAAGGGGGTCACCAAACGCTGCACAACACGGGGGCCTCCTTTTAAGTGGGGGTTTGCCTCTTCTGTGGCCCACAGGACTAGTGCAGTAGCAGCAGGCAATGTTGGTTTGGACCCTGCCAAATTAATTTTTGGAGCAATATTATGATTCAATCACATAATCACTGCATAGAGTAGCTCATTTCTAATTAACAGCTCAGCTTTTGTACACGTAACAAGCCGACAAAAAAGATGTTTAGAATGTCTGGATATCTTAGTGCTCCAGTCAACAGTCTCGAAAGACGGACCAGTCTGACTGTGCCCGTTTCGCAGATGGTGGGACTGAGGCAGAGGGAGAAAGAGGCTTGCCTGGGGAAACGTGCACCAGCGCTGGCTGGAGAGGAGCGTCTCACCACTGGCCCCGAGGCTCTGGAATCCCGAGTGAAACTTGCTTCGCGCCCTCTCTGTTGGCCTCCCAGCACCAACTAAAGGAGCACCCGTGTTAGCGGGAAAGTTTCCTGTCTGCCTTTGTTGTTTTAAGGGGATGCCCCAAAGCTCAGTGTTTTTAGCATTTGCTTTGCTCGCAGTTTCAATCCTCAGCATCCCCAGGAAAAAAGAGCGGAGGGCTGGGAAAGACTCTCTCCCTGCCCTGGAGAGACACCAGCAGCCAGAGAAGACAAGACTAGGAGGATCTGACTTGGTTTGGGTGCAATCTCATGATTCTTCTTGAGAGGTGCTCAGTTTTCTGTTGCTATCGATTGTTTTCTACCACCTTGGGGATTTTGTTAAACAGAAGGGCAGAATGTAAATATTTCAAATAAATTGTATGGAGCCACCCACAAGCAATCTCTTGGGATGCCAAAAGAGGAACTGCTCAGTTCATGCCACAAGAGGTCCTGGGCCACAACTCCCAGACTGCACAGTGAAACAACTAGGAGGCAGTCAAACATCTCGGGACCCGCCTAGCCAGCCACGATCCATACCGTTGAAGAACTTGATGATATCCGTGAAATCCATGTTGTTCTCAAGGATGATGTCCCGGTAGACTTCCACCAAGGCGAGCGCGATGAAGAGGACATAGTGCGAAGAGGAGATGCGACCAGCTGCCCAGATGGTCTCCCAGACGGAAAAGACGTCATCGTAAATGAGTTCTGTTGAGAAGAAACAACTAAAGAGCAGCCACAGGAACAGGCCGAAAGCAGCAGGTACTGACGTGGCCCATCCCTGCCGGAGCCCTGAAACCCTACAGAGCAAACAGCTCCTTCTTTCCACCATGGAAGCCCTGGGGGCGAACCGAGGCCGGGGCCAATGCCTGAGAAGAAGGGAACGGGGACAGCCTGTGGGAGGCACCCAGCCACAAGGGCACACTTAGGCCAAGGCGAGGCCGCCAGAAACCACGCGTCTTACAAAGGGGGACCCAGAGACAAGCGCAGAGACGCAGCTCCTCTAAGCAAGGACCCATGACTAAGGCTCCTGTGCTAAATCAGCACTGGGGCAAGGAACGTAAGAGTAGGAGACATGAGCTTTCTTGGCACAGGATTCTACGTAGTTTCAGGTCAGGACCCTTTCTTACACCTTAACACCATTAAACAACCAAAGTGGCCATGGAGTGAGACTGCCAGCAGGGAGACAGGGGTGAGCCAGCGTTTTGCAAAGAGGACCCCATGTACGATTATCTGCCCACTGGACAGAAATTGTGGGTGGCCGATGAATGGAGTTCTTGGCTCTCAGGTATATGTTTGGAGTCTTGATGCCCCTCCCACCGCCCACACACACCTCGCTTAAAATCCAGGAGGAACCAGCGGTAGCAGAAGTAGAAATGCGTGTAGTCCCCGTTTTGGTGCATCAGCTCAAACAGCTCCGAGTCCAGAATCTGCTTGGGGGAGGGAAGCCTTCAGGATATTGTGCCTGCAAGGAAAGCATATCCCCCCCACCTCCCGAGTGCCCCCCACTTTCACACTTGTGATGGCGTGAGGCAATTCTCCAGGGGAGGTTCTCATCTTCTCTACCAGGGCTAGTGTGCTTTTAAGAGCTGCGCGGCAGAGGGACGTTCAGCCCACAATGCTCCCACACACACACACCCAGAGCGCCTGTCCTGGGAAAGACTTGCACATGTTGGATTTCTGCCTCTCTAAGGCACAGGCTTTGTCCCACCCTTCTGGGCAAATGCCGTACCTGAATGAGGGACCTCATGTTTGCAAAGTGCGTGTCCATGGCTCCTCCATGGGGAAAGTTCTGGTTCATCCGCTTCATGAGCTCCGAGAAGCAGCTGAAGGCCAGTGCCTCTGGGCAGAAGAGATTGAGGAGAGCATCAGGGGAGGGGCCGTGGCTCAGTGGTAGAGCATCTCCTTGGTATGCAGAAGGTCCTAGGTTAAACCCCCGGCATCTCCAGTTAAAGGGACTAGGCAGGTAGGTGATGTGAAAGACCTCACTGCCTGAGACCCTGGAGAGACGCTGCCAGTCTGAGTAGACAGTACTGACTTTGATGGACCAAGGGTCTGGTTCAGTATAAGGTAGCTTCTCATGTTGGGGAGGGGCCATGGCTCAGTGGTAGAGCATCTGCTTGGCATGCAGAAGGTCCTAGGTTCAATCCCCAACATCTCCAGTTAAAGGGACTAAGCAAGTAGGTGATGTGAAAGACCTCTGCCTGAGACCCTGGAGAGCCGCTGCCGGTCTGAGCAGACAATACTGACTTTGATGGATCAAGGGTCTGATTCAGGATAAGGCAGATTCATGTGTTCATGTGAACAGAGAGGGCCTGCAGTGGGGCTTCAGTGGGGCCCACAGTCCCTGGCTCCAGAGGGGACTGGTTCACGCTACAGGCTTGGGCACTGGAGCGGAAGCATCCATCCGCTCCCAACATCTTCCTGTGCTCCTCGTGGGTTGGCAAGCACAGGCCTTTGTGGGGCCACATCCATCCTTTGTTTCAGTGGCAGCCGAGGACCACCGCTGCCCCTCTGGACCTTCTCCTCAACTGCACTGCTCACACCAGTGCCTGACAGTCATCGGGACCGGCACAGACTGGTGGGAATCAAAGAGTGGGAGAGCTGAAATAAGATACCCAAGGCCTGAGACTCAGCTTGCCAGGAGGGAGCCTGATGAAGGGGGCTGGCAATTGGGGGGGGGGGGCAAACACAACACACTCACCGTCATCTAAAATGACCAGCAAAGGAGCCAGCAGGTCACACATCCCCTGGACGTAGCCGATGTCCAGGTGGTGCCAGATGTAGCTGTGGAGAGAAATTGGGGTGAGCTAGGACAGATGTCACCCCCCCCCCCCGCAGCAGGCCAGGGTAACAGGCTGGGGGCAAGACTTCAGCTTCAACCACAGACCCAAACTCTGCCCGTGCATGCACATGCCCAGTTCCCTTACACAGATTATGCCTCTTCGCACACCTGTGCATCACCAGCCAAGTCACGTCATGTTCGGACAGGAGCGCCGTCGGGTTCCCCCCGCCCCCCAAGCCTGCTCAGCCCTGCTCCTAGTGCCAAGAAGCCCAAGCAGCTCCAAACCCAAAACCACAACAGACTCCCCGGGCCATTGCAGGTCACCCTGCCCCGATCCCAGGCAGCGGCTACCTGCACATGATGTTGCGCAGTTTCTCCAGGTTGGCTGGCGTGAAGTACCAGTAGTTACGGTCACACCTCTGCACATCCTTCTCAATTCGGTGCAGATTCACGGTGTACAGGTCTAGGAGCGCCGGCTGTAGACCCAAGGTGGGGGAGGGGAGAGCCAACATTGAAATCCTGGCCTAAAGTTCCTCCCCTGCCGAAAAAGGCCCAGGACTCCAGGGACTCCTTTGCGAGGGCACACTCACCGAATACGTGACCCCTGACGAGGAGACCGGAGAAACTTCAGCAGCAGTCAAGTCCGTGACGGTCAGCGAATGTGGATCCAGCTGCGGGTACAAGCTTTCCATTTCCGGCTCTTCCGAGAGGTCATCTTCACTTCCCGTAGAGTTCTGCTGCCCAACGCTGCGGTCGGCCCAGCCCTCCGCCCTGTCTGCCGTGGACAGAGCGGCCTCCCCTTCCTTGCCCGTTGGGTCAAGCTCCTCTAAACTCCTGTTGGCGGAGGAGTCCCCGTCCAGGCTGTCTTGACACGGCAGGCCTTCCCCCATCAGGCTCCCATCCAAGAGGCCCTCATTTCTGGCAGAGGCTTCCTGGACCCCCCCTCCGCTCACTCCCGCCAGATGGGACCCAGCGGGCCTGCCAGCCTCCATCGCACTGTCCTCGGGGCTGAAGCTGCGCTCCGAATATGCTGAGGTGAGGGAAAAGTTCTGCAAGGAAGGGTGGCCGGAGTCTGGGGAGCTGGTCCCGTTGGGGATGGCCCCATTGGAGAGCTTGGCTCGCTTGCCCTCTTCAAGCCGGGCCTCCGCTTCAGGCTGCTCCACCTCATCGACCGACTCGAACACCTGGGCAAAGAAGCGGCCGCAGCTGAAAAGAAGGGGCTCGGCGCTCCCAGGGCCACCCCGGCAGAAAAGCAGCCACATCCCAAGAAATGAAGAGCCGGAGGACGGCTGCAGTGGAGCCCAAGAGGCTGTCTTTGTTCCTGGGCAAAGCCCAGGTGCCACAGGAACATTGAGAGCCCACTGGGCAGGAAGGGCCCGAGGGGGCTTTCAGGGAATAGTTTTAAACACGCCCATGGACTGTGGGTGCAAAAGAGCTTGAAACAAAGGCTGTCTTGGCCACCAAAGGCCTTTTCGCCCATTACAAAGTCCACAAGGTGGACATGGGGTTGTCAAAAGGACTTTATGTACACCTCGGCTTTTGTGCTGGGAACTTAAGTTAGCAGGTACATGGGATCCCGATTCAGATTGAGACCATGGAGCGCGAGGAGGAAGGGATTTGGCCTCCCCCACACCAAATGGCACCAGGCAGCCCAGCATGGAAAATTTACAGGTGGCTCCCAGGGGTCATTTAAGGGTAAAAAAGCAGTTGGCCGGGTGGGGGGTGGGGTGACACCTCTTCTCTCCACAAGCCACAATCCTGATCTGAGTCAGGCTCTCAGGTGCCTTCTGGGAACTCCCCAAACATGTCTGTGCCAAGTCCACATGTGGGATACGTGGGCTTTTGTGATGTGTGAATCAGCCCTAAGTGATGAACTGATCCTGCCCCTGAAATTTGGGATATATTACTTGGTGAGAATTTGGCCTAAAGATGGGACTCTGGATAGTGCATGCTGGAGGAATTCTTGAGAGTTTGGTTCTACCCTGCAGATTAGTTAGATGGATAGCGGAGTTCCCCATGGGGGCCCCCCTCCTTGCCCGGGCGAGGTGCCTGGAGGCTCCCACACTTCTTTCATTCCCCAGACGACGTCAAACAGAACAGGTCAAGAGGCCAAAGGTCCAGGATGGCACATTTATAAAGGGAACGGGCTACTGCAATCTTGTTCTTCATGCATTTTCTACTTTTTTTATAATCCATTTTCTGTATTACTTATGGTGTGATTTCTTGGACTGTTTTTTGTTCACATGGTCTTCTAATTTTGCAATTCTAGTCCTATTGCACTATTTATTGGATATCGTATGCTGTTTGATTGCATTTTATACACCCGAACACATGAAGCTGCCTTCTGCTAAATCAGACCCTTGGTCCATCAAAGTCAGTATTGTTTACTCAGACTGACGAGGCTCTCCAGGGTCTCAGGCAGAGGTCTTTCACATCACCTACTTCCCTAGTCCCTTTACCTGGAGATGCCAGGGATTGAACCTGGGACCTTCTGCACACAAAGCAGAGGCTCTACCACTAAGCCACAGTCCCTCCCCAGTGAGGAGGGGGGGTAACCCACCTTGAGTCTTAGTGAGAAAAGTGGGCTATAAATACAGTAAATAAACTCTTGTAGGAAGCGGAGGACCACTCAGAGCCAAGCTTGGGACTCGGCATGTGCCCCGTTCCCCCCTCTGTAGCCCAGTGGCTACAGACGGTGTCTGACCTGCGTGCTGCCGCTGGAGTCACTCTGCAGGCGAGCCAGATTCTGTCGGCCAGAACTGCCACTCTGGGAAGACTGCGGGGAGGGAGAGGAAATGCATTAATGTGCCCAAGCCAACCCCCACCAGGACAAGACAAAGGTGGAGGACAAAGCACAGCTGCCCTGGGATCGCATGTCTGCACTGGGCAGCTGTGTGTCCCGTCCATGCCGGGACAAAAGGGGTGAGTCAGGAACGCTTCTCTAGCTCCACAGTTTCTTAACTGCTGAACAGACAGGGTGTCCCCACTTGAAGCCTTTACAACTCTGAATAAGCACAGCTTCCAAAGGGGATCACATAAAGCAGGGGTTGTTTTACATGCAATAATGCAACTCAGAAAGTTTGTTACAGAACATTTTTTGGTATTCCAGTTGACTGTAGACAACTGAACAGCCCAACAGCAGAAGATCACTGATACCGTTGCAACAGAGGATGCAAGCACGCTTGAGCAAACCTGGAGAAAGTGAGAGCATCGACTTGATATCCTCCAGGCAAAAAGAAGGGCTCACATCCAAGTTGAATTTGGATAACTGCATGTAAAAATAAACTTTTGGATGTGTTCTATTCACTAAAGCAACCTTCATTACTATACAGGTTTTCATTCAATATTTATCGTGATTCAAAGTTGCAAAGGTTTCATGTGGATGCGGTATTTTGTAAGAAAGCAGATGCTTCCTCTGTGATGCGCATGCAATGCATTATGGGGGTTCTCGATAATGACTCTTACAGTGCATTTAGGGTAGTTGGGGAGGGGCACAAAATGTCTCCAAATGCCTCATGCTCATAATTCTGGCTTGAAAGCAGAGACGTCCCATCACAAATGAAACTTTAGAAAGGTTCCTTTGGCCATTTATGCTTGGTAACTAGCAGCACGTTCCAGGCTGAAGTGCCCCGGATATTTTTTGAGTTTTTCACGCTGAACCATCATTCAGGAACTGACTGCGAAGCCAGTGCATACCTGTTTCGCATTTCTTCAGAGCTCCTTTAATGCGACCTTTTGTGTTTGCTCTGCCCCGCCAAAGAATCCCCTCGAGGAAGCATGCAAAATTACAGCTGCGTGTTAGCTATGCACACAGCAAACAAAGGAACGAAGGAGCAGGCGAACGGGGGTGGTGATGGAATTTCTCCTTTTGCATCGGGACTGTGAATAGGAATTTTAAAGGTCGCATTAAAAAAAAGAGCTTTGAGCGAGCATCAAAATTGACCCTGCATAAATGGCCTTTATTTTAAAAGGCCACACTTTAGAAGAATTCTGCCAGGACCGCCCCTGGCTGCCCTCACGGTCTTATCCATGGCAAGCAGCATGGCCAATAGAAAGGAAAAGACCAGAGGGCGGGGAGGAGAAGGGCCAAGAGGACTGGGCACCCTGTGAAAGCTTTGCTGCCCCAGAGGAGTGTAAGAGATGGCCACAGCCCTTCTGCCTCCCCGGCAGGCACACTCACGTCGTTGCTGATGGTGGAGTCGCGGTGCATCAGGCGCTCCAGGTGGGAGTCGAGGCTGGCCCCCGAGTTGCACTTGGCGAGGGCGGCCGCGTGCGACTCCTTCTCCCGCTGCCTGACGATGGCCTCGCAGCCCAGCCACTCCGCCATGGTCTGCACGTAGCAGGCGTGGGTCTGGTGGTCAATCTGCCAGCCAACACAGAGCAGGGGTCAAGCTGCCCTCCTCGCTGTCCCAAGAGAACCGCCCCCGTCCGCGGAGCCTGGGAGCAGCAGAAGTGGAAAGTCCTCCACGGCTCTCACCTCTCTCCTCTCGGCTTCCGACATTCCGATCTGGTAATGTCCCAGGAGGAACGGCCAGACGGCTTTCCGGATCTCAGGCTGGACTCCTCCAAAGTAGACCAGGCGTAGCAGCTCCTTCTCCTCGTAGCTCTGAGGAGGCGTTGCAAAGACAAGCACTGCTGGTTACCCAAACCCCGAGGCCTCTGTGCTTTCCTCCAATGAGAAAAGCACCCGTCAGCTTGCCTGGCATCAGGGAAGGAAATGGGGAGAAGGGGGCACTTGCGGAGGACCCGAGGGAGAAGGTTGCCATACCGAGCTGTCCTGCATGAACGTCTCCCAGATCTCCGCCGTCAGACCCAGACTGGCATCGCAAGGTACACTGGGAGACACAATGTCGTGGTTCACCAGCGCTGACAGGTGAGTGCGCACCGTGGAGAGATGGCGGCAGTAGGCCAGCCCTGTGCCAGGGAAGCAAGAAGCAGGAAGAGAGAGATTGCAGAGACCCAGAATGCCTCATTTGCAGCCAGCAGATGCAGAAGGCGGGCAGCTCCTTCCAGGCGAGAGCCACACGACAGAGGGGTGGGAAGGGGCCACATCCGCTGCCCTTTGAGGTGCTTGAAAAAGGAATTGGTGCTACTCACAGCCATAGAAAGCCCGGGAGAGGATCTGGTACTTCATGTTGTCACACAGGAGCTTGAGCGGAGCTCTGGAAAGACAGAAGAGAAGCCGCCGCCGGAGTCAGCAAGGAAGCCTCCAGTCCAGACAGACACCTCGTTGGGAGGCAGCACCAGAAAGCGCTCTGAGAGAGGCATCACTTCCCCTGGTGTGAACACTTACACTTTTTTGTTCCACTGATACCCACTAGTCAAACAGGTTTGCTAGGTTTTTGCAATAATACCCAAGACCACCACACCTGTTTTCCAGTGGGCCGAAACCAGGACCAACCTATATACAACTCCTCTTTCGACTTTCTCTCTCCAAAAAGAAATCAGACAGTGGGGCAAAGTTTTTTGTTTGTTTGTTTATATCTCAGCAGCCAAACTGCCAGTTGAGTGTGATGACTGAACGGGGCTCGCAGGGGTGGGGCCCTGATGCTCTAGACCACCAGATCTCCACTCTCCCACCTTTGGGGCTCCCTTTCCACACCAAGTCACCTGCACCGGAGCCTGACATGTGGCAGAGGATTCTGGGAGATAGTCCAAACAGCGCGCACACGCACAGTCCGTGTGGCATTAAGGCCAGGCCTGCAGGCCTTCGCTCTCGCTCCACATGAGCAGATGTGCCTTGGAGAACACCCACAACATTTCTTGGAGGCTCCGTACTGCAGGGGGAGATCCACAGTGGTGGGCATGCTCTTTTGGGGAAGCTGATCCAGCCACCGATAAACTCCCAAGAAAGGGGTTCTCCAAACACCTGCTCCTACACTGGGTCTCTGCTTCTGCTCACTAGAGGAGGAACAATTCTGCCAGGCGTTTGGATCCACACAGTATTGAGTCCTCTGCATGATTTAGTCTGGTAGCTCACCTGGCATCTGTGTCCAGAGGCTACCGGGACGCCCAGCGTGGCCGGGATGACCCACGACCAGCCTCCATTTCACCGCCACTCACCTGGGCCTTGGCACAAACGGGATGCCTTGGCTTGCCCAGAGCACCGGGGGCCCTGCTGGGAAGCCAAGGCACCTTTCTGAGGCAGGGGGCCAGTGGAACCTCCTGGTCCCTTCCAGTGATAAGCCAGCCTCTTCATTAGTCTGGGGCTACAGTGGCGGTGGCAAGAGCCCCAAGCCCGGCCCTCTCGGACTCTGCAGTCGGTTCAGCCTCTTCCCAAGCCTCAAAGCAGCCATGCACATACACCCCACCCCCACCAGACAGCCGTCCCTCCAGAAGAGGGGTTTTGTCCCTTCACCTTTCGTGGTTGCAGCCGTTGGAGGGGCCACTCTCTGTCGAGCCGCTCTGGGAGCAAGAGGAGCAGGAGGACTTGCGGGTGCTCGGCTGCCAGATGGAGGGAAGGCCACTCCCGGGCCCGTCCATCAGGTCGTAGGGGGCTGAAAGAGGCAGAACGAGACAGCGTGGCACTGAACTCGGCACCGGGAGAAAGGAGCAGCTTATGCTAAGAGTACAGAAAAGAGAGTGCAGGAAGGCCGGCTGGAGAGATCCACACGTCCAGAGTATTGCACCAAGCCAATCACATTATCAGCACCCAATCATGGTTATATCTCTGAGGAAAGAGAAGCGAGGGAAGGCCGTCCAGAGAAGGATCCTGCGACTGGGGGTGGGCAGACACTCTCGAGGGCACTGTGTTAGGAACGTTATCAAAGGGTAACCTTTGTCTCCTAGGCAAACCTAGGAATTGGGGGTGGGGGATGTACCCTCCCTTCTTAGCTGAATTTGTCAGGGTCCTTCACAAGTCACTCTGCTCCGAGTCTAGGGGAACCTAGAGTATGCTGTCCTCAAGGCCACTTACCTAGGGAAGAAGGGGAGCCCCTAATCATAACAGAACCCGCATTTGCAAGGCAGAAGGGGGGGAGCAGCAAAGCGACTCTGAGCAGTAAAGAAGGCGGCTTTGGAGATGGTGGCATTTGTATAAACCCAACAGCAGCCAACCAGTTATATGTACAATGCAGAGTTACACTTTTCTAAGCCCGTTTCCTTCAGTGGACTAAGAAGGGGGTAACTCTGCTTAGGACTGTGCTATTCATAGACTAACAGTTTATTTTTTACCCCAGAAGTGAGGACAGGTCCTGCCCCGAAGAAGCAAGATGGAAACTGCACGGGAAGTGGCAAACTAAATCCTGTAGCAGCATCTAGCAGACCAAGTTCTGTCATTACTGGTGCTGCTACCCACAGCGAGTGTTTACGTAACGCTTCAGAGAGGACTCAAAGCACTTTGCACAGAGCATATCTGCAGTTCTTGCGACAGCCTTACAAGGTAGGCTGGGGTTCTTATTCCCCTGTTGCCACTGTAGGAGCTCAGGATACGAGCAGAGGGGATTCCCTCGTTCTTGGCCAAGGGGCAAGCCCCCTGGGCCAGGGGAGAAGTCAGCCCTCCCCCACCCCCAGTAAAGGGGGCTTCATCATTTGAAGGACTGGAGGGAGGGGTAAGTGGCTTTGGAGGTCTCACTTCCTCCAACGGCCCAGGGATATTTTCATCATTCCCGGTTCATGACAGAGATGGGAATGGGGGCTTTGCTGGAAGCCGGGGGGGGGGAGTGGTTCTGCCCAAAGAACACATCTGGGCCTCCACCCTCTTTTAAAGCCTCCGAGTGGGATGCGGCTCTTCCCCTTTCCCAACGCCTCCCCCTCTCTGACACTCTCAAAGGCCCTCACTGCCCATTTAACAATATTTGGGAATTTTGGCCCACTAGTAATGTGGTCATCTAGTAGACTGATGCTCCCAAAAATTGCAGTGCAAACTGAGGGCTGGACGACAGGCTTCTATGGGTCAGATATCGACGGGGGCCCAGACCGTAACTTGCTCCGCTCTATTGTAGCCCCTCCAAAGTCTCCTCCCCCTTTTTCTGCCTCCAAGAAACCCCAGGAAATCTCCAGAGAATAAGTTGCTGTGGGGAAATTCCTGGGTCCTTGACCAGATCCACGGATGCCAACATGAGCCAAGCCACCCAGCCAGAAAAACACCCCAATGCCCTGGCAGTGGCGGCGGCAGCAGCAGCATTACAGAGGTGGCGGCTGGGCCCAGATGTGGCGAGGAGAGACGGGGCCCCTTCAGGGAAGCTCAGAGACCGTTTGGGCATCACCAGAACTTTGCCAGCAGTCTTAGTCGTCCCGGCCGTCTTGTCCCCGGAAGCGGCGGTGGTGGCAGAAGGGAGGGGGAGGCACAAAGGGCCCTTCACCACCACTACACATGTGGGAAAGAGAGAAGCCGTGGTGACGCCGGGCCTGCCCCGCCAGAGAGCCTCGCTGAAGCTCACGGCCCCTCTTGGACAGGGCTCAGCCAGCGAGGGAGGACACATCAAGCGGGCCCAAGAGGAAAGGACCCCAAAGACACAGGCAGCCCCGCCGGTTAGAATCCAGGGACTCAGACAAGAAATTGTTCCTCATCGTCCACTATTACCTGAACCTCTTCCTTCCCTTCCACCATCAAAATGAAGACTGGCAGCTTGTTGGGTGGAGACCCACCCTTTGCCTATGTTCTGCAATAAAGCACCTTGCCGCTGGATGGCACGTAGCAAAAAAATGAGCCCACCTGGAAGCTCCACTCAAAACGGTGCCCACCGTTTCCACTGCCTCACAGCACGTTCACAGCATGCTCTGGTTTGCACCTCTGCTTGCGTTGCCTCCCTTTCTTGCATGTGTGTGAAACAGAGAGATCCAGAATGGGCTTTTCCCCCCAGTCAGCTCCCTGGCGACACAGGCCTTCCTGCCTGTTTCTCCAACCTGTGTGCCATTTCTGGCATAAACAGGTGTCAACACAACCAGCACACACAGAGTGCCAAATACCCAAGAACCAGAGGAGCCTCACCCCAAACTGAATGCTGCATGGAGGGCAGCTCCAGCAAGGCCCCTGCATGTTGTGACCTGGCAGGAACACAGAGCCAGGCCTTTCAGTGGCTCGACTGTCATCCATAAAATAAGTTTCTAGTCCTCGTGGCTGCAAGGATATACATGGGAGTGCCTTGGCTTTGCCCAGATTGAGGGCTGCAGGCTGGATAAGATGACCTGAACCTAGAGATGGAACTTCCGTGCCCCGCAAACCTTCCCTGGTTAGAAAAACCAAAATAAAACATGCATAGTAGTTAACTGTGCAAAATGCACAATGTGAATTTAACACTTCAACATCACTAGGACAAGGCAAAGGATTCCACTTTCTGTGGTGTGGAATTTTAGGTTTTTCACTCGCGTTGCCCGCAGCCCGGAACATCCACCTGCAATCTCCAGGGTGTGGAAGGAGTCGGAAGCGCCCTGGCTTATTTCTGTAGCTGAAACCAGCCTAAGGAGAACTAAGTCAGCCAGCAAACTCACCGAACTCTGACTGCGTTCCAGGGTAGAGGATTCGGAAAACGTAGTCTGTGGCTTCATCCTCCTCCTTGTCTGACATGGACTCTGCTGATCCTTGGGGGCTGCGCTTTTTCAACTTTGGAAAGACTTTCCCCTTTAGGAACAAAAACACTAGGAGGTGAGGGGGGTTTTCTGCCTGGAGAGCCAGCTGGGGGGATTCTGGTGGGCTTCGGCCAGGGGCTAAAGGCCGGGCAACAGCCCCATCCCACTCAGGCAGGGGCTCTGAAAGGGCCCCGCTGATCAGGACTGGGGTCTGGCATCTGCCCTTTCCTTGGACTCCTTCATGTATGTCAATAAGACCTATTCTGAGTGACACGAGATGCTGCTGCAATTAGGCTCAGGAGGGTTTCCTCCCCCTTAATATATTGATGTTCAGCTTGGGCTAAATGACACTCTGTGATCTGTCAACAGCAGTCACGTGGTCCCCAAAAAACAAATGAGTTTTCATTCTTGCAGATGCTTTTGCTAGCCCAAGAACAAAATCTTTTTAGCTTCCCGCAAGACTCCACCTTTGTAGCCACAGACTCATCCTCTCAAGGGGTCCCTCTCTGGGTGTCTTTTCTACAGATGCATTTGATTTCTCATGCAGATATATACCTCGAGGAAGGGCATTTTTGAATCATTAGGATCAGTACTTACTAGCATACTGTGTGGGTGTGTGTAAAGTGCCTTGAAGTGGCAGCTGACTTACGGTGGTGACCTCTCATAGGGTTTTCAAAGCAAGAGACGTGCAGAGGCGGTGTGCCGTGGCCCTGCCTCTGCATAGCCTCCTTGGTGGTCTCCCATCCAACTACTAACCTGGGCTGACCCTGCTTAGCTTCTGAGATCTGACAAGATCAGGCTAGCCTGGGCCGAACCATTTAGGAACCATTTACTGCTAGCTTCTCAGCAAAGATTCCTGGCTTACAAAAAGGGAGGAGAAGAATCACAGAGCTGGAAAGGGCCGTGGAGGCCGACTAGACCAATCCCCCCTGCTCAATGCACGATCAGCCTGAAGGCATTCCTGACAGAGCAGCATAGTGGCTACAGTGAATCTGGAAAAAAGCAGATCGTACACGGATCTGGAAAAAAGCAGGTTCAAATCCCCACTTTGTCATGGAAGCTTGCTGGGTGACCTTGGGCCAGTCACACTCTCGGCCTAACCTTCCTCACAGGGTTGTTGTGAGGATAAATTGGAGGAGAGGAGAATAATGTAAGCTGCTTTGGGTCCCCGCTGCGGAAACACACAGCTGAAGCAGAAGTCACAAAATAAACAAAGAGCCCGGGCCTCTCCCACCCCCGGCTGGCAATGCCACGGACTGGAGAGAGGGCTCCTGTGGTGCACAGCTGGGGCCTTGCCGCAGATCCACACAGGGTTTTGCAACGTGACCAACCCCACCCCCCACCAAATCTGCTGAGCAGAAAGGACAGTGAGCGTGAAGGTCCTTGGGAGCAGGCCTGGGAAAGACCGTTCCCCACCTGAGACCCTGGAGAGCCGCTGCCCATCAGAACCAACAGCGCTGAGCTCGGTGTAGCTAAGGGAGGAAAGGGCCACCACAGGCAATGAGACAACATCAGGGACAAAGGTGCCACCCCAAATGCCTCACCTTCCCCCTCTGCGACCAGAGCGGTGGGTCCAGCTGGCCGTGGGGCAGGAGTCCGTTTTCAAGGCAAGAGAGGAACTGCAGGAGGTGACCCCCTCTGGGGAAGCGCAGCGGAGGACGCTGGATCCCGTCTTGACTCACCAGAACGACTGTCCCACCGCTGTCTACTATTAGCAATGGAAAGGAGAAAGCCAGAAAAGGGGTAGCAGAGGGGAGAAGCAGGAACACAGTGAACCTAGGGAGAACACTGCCCCAAGGGGAGGTCCGGCCCCCCCAGGAGCCCTGGCAGTGGGACTGAGCAGCAACACATTTGGCCTCATGGAGACAAGGACCGTGGACCTCAAAGCAAGAACCTTGTGGCTGGAGGGAGAGACCTAGCCTAGTTCTGGGTCAACCTAGCCCTCTTAGAATCACAGAGTTGGAAGGGGCCATAGAGGCCATCTAGTCCAACCACTTGCTTAGTGCAGGATCAGCCTAGAGCATCCCTGACAAATGCTTGTTTAGCCTCTGCTTAAAGTCTGCCAGGGAGGGGGGGCTCATTCCACTCCCTGGATAGCTGGTTCCACTGCTGAACTACTCTTACTGTAAAGTATTTTTTTCCTAATATCCAGCCGAGACCTTTTATCCCGCAATTTAAACCCATTATTGCAAGTCCTGCCCTCTGCTGCCAACAGGAACAGCTCCCTGCCCTCCTCTTCCTGCCAGCAGTGTGTGCAAACCCAACCCCCACCATTGCCAGGCTCTACAGACTGGCCAGACTGGGAGACTTTGTCCAGGTGGAAGGACGAGACCTTCGGCCTGCCACCCATGAGGCTCTGGCAGCTGACTGCTTGAGCTGGAGATCTTCTCCTCCTAGAGTCAGGTCTGGCTCCAGCCTGGGAATCTCATACTCACACACAATACACCCTTTCTGCTTTACAGCTGCCTCAGAAAATATCAGCACCCGAGTGGCGGCTGGGGCTGCTTCTTTCCTAAGAACATAAGAAAGGCCCTGCTGGATCAGACCAAGAAGGCCCATCAAGTCCAGCAGTCTGTTCACACAGTGGCCAACCTGGTGCCTCCAAACAAGACGAGTGCAGCAGCACCATCCTGCCTGTGTTCCACAGCACCTAAGATAATGGGCATGCTCCTCTGATCCTGGAGAGAATAGGGATGCATCACGACTAGCATCCATTTTTACTAGTAGCCATGGATAGCCCTCTCCTCCATGAACATGCCCACTTCCCTCTTAAAGCCTTCCAAGTTTTCTCTGGCTGGGGGCACGGCACAGCCAGGCATGTTTGCTGCGGCAGAGTTCCCTCTAAGGCCTTTTCTCCACCTGGAATGAGAAGGGGGCGGGTGGGGGGGGAGAGGTCTGGCTGCCTTTCCGGAAGGCTCATTCCCGTGGGATCCCTGCGAAGCTTCTGGGGAGCCTCCGAGCGAGTGCCGTTGGGAGTTTGCAGGTAGCCTGACGGTGAGACGGGCGCCGCAGGGCCTGGCCGCCCTCTTACCCTGTTGGTGGCAGTGCAGGTAGACGATCTCCTCCAGGCGGATGGTCATGGCGTAGTCCCAGTACACGCTACAAGGGGGGAAGAGAGAAGTGGCTCAGTGCCACCCCACGGACCCACCAGGGCCAGCCCATCCCCCTCCTGTGGGTAGATCTAAAAGGGGCAAAAAGAGACGCCCTCCAAGCACTCAACTTGTCCTTTTTAGGAAGCCGCTCGGGCTCGTCGCCGTCACAAATCCAGTGTCGAATGAGTTCCACAGGTTCTCGGTACGTGAAAATGGAGGCCACGTTTTCGGCAACTGCGGCTAGCGGCCACCGATGAGATCTGTCTTCCCTGTATTTGAGCACTCCGGTTACCCCCATGGAGAATGACAGGTTGAGGTGACCCTTCCCCGGGACGCCCTTCACTAATGTTATTTTATTCCGCTGTCTCATTTCCTCCTACACGAGATTTGATGCATCTTACATCCACTCCGGCTGAACTGGCTTTTATTGTGATTGTTTTATACCAGCCACGCTCTGTAGCCCTGCCCTCCCCACCATCCTGCTGGGTATTTAACCAGGGTTAACGGATCCCCCCACCCCACATCCACAGTTACATCAAAGTCTTCCTATTGGTCCACTTCAGGGTCCACCTGAGGATCACAGGATCCTTTGGACAGCTGCTGAGTTTGGAGCCCTTTTTTTAAAAAAAGTTAAAAGCCCTTTTTACAGACGATCGTTTCCTTTTGTTTACTACCGCCTGCTTGGGCTCCGATGTCGAACGGGTGCGTCAGAGGCTGCAAGTGTGTCAACAGAGCCCTGCCTGACCTTTCGGGGAATCTGGCTCCGGCAATGTTCTCCTCGGGTGAGAAAGGGACAGTCAGCCACACCCGTCCAGACAGCGCCCTTTTAAAACAACAGTGGGAAAGGCAGCCTAAGAGAGCTTCCCCGGCCCAGGCCCTCTTCTCCCTGCCAGGCTCTGAAAAAAGGGACTTCTTTTGTGCCATTTGCTGCCCAGCCAGTATTTGCCACATGCGGAATGATGGCTTGGTTTATTAAGCCCTCTACATCACCATGATCCCAGGAGAAGAGACGCCCCTTGCAGCAACTCTTCATGTGATTAAAAGCCATGCCAGCTCTCACCAAAGGCTGGCATATACACGGCTCTCTTCGACGTTTATTTCAGACTTTGATATACTGCTTTCCTGTCATACACACAAGGAATCCTGGCCCACTGGAATGTCTGAGCTGGGAATATACAAGCACACGAAGCTACCTCATACTGAGTCAAACTCTCAATCCATCAAGGTCAGTATTGTCTACTCAGACCGGCAGCGGCTCTCCAGGGTCTCAGGCAGGGGTCTTTCACATCACCTACTCGCCTAGTCCCTTTAACTGGAGACGCCAGGGACGGAACCTGGGACTTTCTGCAAGCAAAGCAGGGGCTCTGCCACTGAAGCATGGCCTCCTCTCCCTAAAGAATATTCACCACTAAGTGAAGCTGCCTTATACTGAGTCAGCCTTTTACTGAGACTGGTCCATCACAGTCTTTAGTGTCTACTCAGACTGTCACGGGCTCTCCGGGATCTCAGGCAGAGGTCTTTCACATCACTTACTACTTGGTCCCTTTAACTGGAGATGCCAGGGATTGAACCTGGGACCTTCTGCATGCCAAGCAAACGCTCTACCACTGAGCCACGGCCCTTCCCTAAATCCCAGCTGCCAAAAGTGTCATGGGGGAGGCAGTCCCCATGACTGAGAAAGTGACCACCGCCTAAATTCTTCTCCTGCAGGTGGGCCCCACGCACCCCTCCGGTCAGGGGAAGCCAAGAGAGAAGGAAAACCCTGTGATCCTCCCTTGAGAGAGGAGCCAAAGGCGGAAGGATGCAAACTCCTCTTGGGAAGAGTTTGCTGACGGCTGCACGGGACCCAGGTTTGCCTGCTCCCAGGAGCCTCTGGCCACTCTGGGAAGGAGGGACTCTGGGATGCCTCACATGACTTAGCTGAACAGGGCCTCCCTTGTGGGGAAACCGAGGGACGCACTCATGTAACTAAAGTGATGCACAAACCACACCAGGCCACCCCCTCCCCACCAGAATTCCTCACACTGTTTGCTTAGTCTCAGGAGGGTCTCTGGGCAGCCCCCTGTTCAAGCCCACTCCTTATCCACAACAGGTGCGTCACCTTTTCTCGTAGTCCAAGTCTCCCACGGAGCCGTTCATCAGCTGGTTCGGAGTCCACTTCAGCGTCATGATGTCAGCAGTCTGGTGAAGGGACAGGTATCCCGGAATGGCCTCCATGTCATCTCGCTGGGAAGAGAGAGAGAGCACCGAGGCAGCTGCTAGATGGCCGCTCTGCCAGAGGCAGGTGCACCCCACACGCCCACCGATCGCAAAAGAGGATTTCAGGTGTGGAAGTCAGCACCCTGCTCATTTCTTTAAAAAGGTAAAGGTCCCCTGTGCAAGCACCGGGTCATTCCTGACCCATGGGGTGACGTCACATCCCGACGTTTACTAGGCAAACTTTGTTTTTACAGGGTGGTTTGCCAGTGCCTTCCCCAGTCGTCTACACTTTACCCCCAGCGAGCTGGGGACTCATTTTACCAACCTTGGAAGGATGGAAGGCTGAGTCACCCTTGAGCTGGCTACCCAAACCTTCCGTCGGATTCGAACTCAGGTCATGAGCAGAGCTTTTGACTGCATTTATTTACCTTACAGATTTTATTTTTCTCCTTCTCCCATAGTACTAGAACTTGGAGTCACCCAACGAAGGCTTTAAAAGGGGATCAGCCAGATTCACGGAGGAGCCGTCCATCAATGGCTATGAGCCATGGTGACTAAAGGGAAACCCAATGCCAGGAGGCAACAGCAGCAGCAGCAGGGGAAGGCCTGGCCTTTTTGCCCAGTTGGTTGGCTGAGGAAGGGTATCTGGTTGGCCTCTGTGTCAGGCAGGATGCTGGATCAGATGGACCCCCCCCCCCCCGCCACTGCTCTGATCCAGCTGCATCCGTCTTATGTTCAATTGTCCAGGTGGCCTGGATATCTGACATTTCAGGGTTGCCAAACATGGCTTTTAAGAACCAGGAGGAAAAGGGAAGAGCCTTTTGTGCTCTGCCAATCTCCTTGAGCGTCCTCATGGTTATCTGAAGAATCAATTACACATAACTTCAACAAAAAAATGGCAGATTTCCAGGATTTGCATCAAGTACCAGAAGCATTAAGCATGGCTTGGTAGCGGGGGACTCGTTCACTGAGCTTAGATTCCACCGGTCTCCTCCCGTGCTGGAGGCCACCCGCCACCCCCACTCACTGGTCACTTACCGGCTGCACCAGGACGTTGTTCTTGCCGTACAAAAGGGTGGCCCTGGAGTTCTGGTGCAGGGACTCCACGTAGTCTCTGGCTGAGAGGGACAGCCGGTCATCCATGCTGCCGCTAGAATGCCTTTTCTGGATCTAGGAGAGTCCAGCAAGAGGGAAAAGGAGAAGAATTGCTGACCCTGCAGCCATCGCAGCATCAAGGGAGAATTTTGCCAGCTGCAGCTTCTCCCGTCAGAGGGTTTCAGCAGAGGGAAAAGCTGACCCAGAAATCCTCCCTTACAAGGCTGTGACATTACTCTGTTCGTGGTGGATCGTGAGATGCAATGGGATCCATCAGCTTCCCAATAAGTGGGGAGACCTCAGGGTATTTTCCCCTGCCCACCTCTCTCCCCATCCAAGTGTCACAATTTGTTGAATTTATTCATTTTGATTTCATCTGCCAATACCACAAAAGGGAGCAGCCCTCCCTCCCCAAAGGGGATGTGTTAAGTTACAAGAAGAATTCAATTCCAAGAGCTGGGTGGATGAACAGATAACACGGCCATGCCTGTAGATTCAGCACATGGTGGGAGTATCCAGATAGGCAAGCAGTAGCCCCCCTTTATATTTACAACAACCTTGTGAAGTAGGTTAGACTGCAAGGAAACCACCGATGTGTGAATCAGGGTCTCCAAATCCAAGCTCTCAAGCAACACCCTAGAGCAGGTGTCCCCAAACTTTTCCAGCCTGCAGGCACCTTTGGAATCCCGATACAGTGCGGTGGCCGCAGATGCAAAATGGCCGCCACAAAATGGCTGCCGCAGCTGACCTTCAGTCATACAGTGAAGATCTCTGTGTTCTGGTGGCAGCTGCTGCCAAAGCAAAGTTTTTGAAAATCTGCACAGCCATCAAATCTCCTGTGGCCAAAAGCCCCACCTGGCCCTGCCCACCTCCTAAAAATACTTGACGGGCTCCAGGGATGCTAGCGGGCGCCATGATGCCCATGGGCGCTATGTTGGGAAACCCTGCCCTAGAAAAGAATCCTGTCTCCGCCTGTCCCCTCTGCCCGGATCGTCACGCAGAGTCTTACTATATCTCTTCTACCCATTGGACTAGCCCACAGCGCTCCCCATAACACTCACGGGAGGGTGTGTTTTTGGACAGTGTAATCCGCCCTGAGCCTGGCTTGGCTGGGAATTGAGGGCGGGCTATAAATATGGATAAAGAAACAAACAAACAGGACTGCCTCAAAATAGAAATTAATTAGGAGGACACAGGTGAGGACCACCAGCCTGATCTCAGAGCGCCCCCTCCCCCAGTTACAAGACCAGTTAAGCTGAAGGCCATCAAAGACACGGACCTTGCAGAGCTGACCCAGCTGGCCCAGAACACCCGCAACCCCTCCCTCCCCCAGCCTCTTCCTCGGTTTCCCCACCCGCCACCTACGCAGAGGGCGGGGCGCTTGGTCGGCGAGTCCTGGCGACAGTGGGAGCCGTGGATCCGGTGCCGCTGGACCAGCTCGTCCGCCGAAGGGTCGGTCCAGAAGTGATCGGCCGTTTTCATCTTGGTGTACTCGAGGGCACAGGGCCCCACTGCACGGGGTGGAGGAAGACGGGTCAGGAAAGGGCGGGCGGGCAGGACCGGCTTCTGCTCCGAACACATACATGCACACTCCCATCTCCGGGCCAAGCCCAGCCCAACGGTCAGCGCCCAGGGGCTCCAGAATTCAAGAAGTGCCAAATGCCCAGGGGGATCCTAGAGGGTGGGGGCACAATCATGCACCTCTCCCCTCAAGCTGGACCCCTCAAAGAGCACGCTCTGGCCTGAGGGAGTGGGCCACACCCTGGCAGGCTTTCTCAACTGCAGCCCTCTGAGGGAAAGAGGACACTGTCAATAAAGATACTGAGCAGGGAAGGCACTTACCCCCACACACCCTCTTAAAAAGGTAATTGGGCATAAAATTGATTCTCTCCAAGGACAACAAAAATGGCTTGAGAGCTGCTTCCGCTCCCCCAGGGGCCAGCAAGAGCCACGGGGCTGCCTCCAGACACTCCCCCCCCCAGGTGTTCCCTTGGAAAAGGATTATTTCCAGAGGAAACGAGTCCCACAACAACCCTCCAAAAATGATGTCAGTCTGGCTCCATCTGGCACATGAACACATGAAGCTGCCTTCTACTGAATCAGACCCTCAGTCCATCAAAGTCAGTCTTGTCTACTCAGACCAGCAGCGGCTCTCCAGGGTCTCAGGCAGAAAAGAGTCTTTCACATCACCTACTTGCCTGGACCCTTTAACAGGAGATGCCGGGGATTGAACCTGGGACCTTTTGCATGCCGAGCAGATGCTCTACCACTGAGCTACAGCCCCTCGGCAGGTTGTCCACCCTCTTACCCTTGCCTCGCCTTTTCCTCCTCGCTCTCCTTCCCTTGCAGCTGTAGACACCTCCAGTCAAAGCAGATTCCTGCATAACCCAAAGACCTGCTTCCTGCCCTGGGCCCATTCGTTCCTGGTAAGGCCAGTCAACTGTGGGGCTTTGAAATGGAAAGGCACAGAAGGGTCCTGGCTCAGCCCTCAGCATCTTTACTTAAGAAGGGATTTGGGCTACCAGGCTGTCGAAAGCCCTTCTCTGCTGCCCAAGACCCTGGAAAGCTCTGGCCTGTGAGATCGGACAAGACCAGGCTCAAGAGGCCTGGGAGGGGGGGCTGACGTGGCAGAAGGCAGGTAGAAAGGAGCGCCCTTCCAGCTACAAGATGCACCAAAGTCTAGAAAGGCTCCACAAACCCAGCAGAGAGGCGAGAATCGGCCCATCGACAGGATCCATTAGCAGGGCTTCTTTTTCATAGTATTTGCTGGGAACAGAAAGGGAGAGAGACAGAGGGCTTAGAAGGCAGGGAGCTGGCCAGAAAACAAAGCATCCAAAAAGGATTTTCATGATATTAACCAGAGGTACTCATGTTAATCAAACGTTGTTTTCGTAGGTTAATCAGCATCTGAAATTACCGATCACATTCTTGCCTAATAAAAGGAGTTACAGTTTATTTTAAGTCAAACCATTAACTCAAAGAAGTTGTCGGTTTGTTCTACTGGCTAACGATCAGACCCCTAGACCCCTAACATTCATTGTGCTATAAGACAGAAGTGTCTGGGGACACCACTGGCCAACTTCCAGCCTCTGGAGCCACTCCTGAGGGAAAAGTGACCAACAGGGGCTGTGAGAGTGGCCACCCCAGACTCACCAGGCTAGCCTGATCTCATCAGGTCTCAGAAGCTAAGCAGGGTGGGCCCTGGTTAGTACTTGGATGGGAGACTGCCAAGGAATACCTGGGTTGCTACGCAGAGGAAGGCAATGGCAAACCTCCTCTGAACATCTCTTGCCTTGAAAACCCGATGGGGTCGCCATAAGTCGCCTGTGACTTGATGGCACTTGACACACACACACACACACACACAATGTTTTAAAACTGCCTACCTCCCATCCATTCTTGAGGAAGGATGGAGCAGCATTGAGTAAATACAAGATCAGTAAAGGAAAGCTTAAGCAGGCCCAATCGTTGCACTCTGCAGGCTCCCCAGACCTACAGTTTCAACACACCAACCTAGTTGTGCTGGTCAGCTGTCCCAACAGAGAGAAGAAAGGAGCCGTCCTACAAACGCTGCAGCCTTACCTGCTGTTTTCCACCAAGTGGTGCACAATTTTGTCCAGGACTTTCTCAAAAAGCGCCGTGCGGATCCAGAGGTGCCTGATGGCCTGAGGAGACAAGCTGGGGACTTTCTGGACCTTGCGCGTATTCTCCTGTGACCCCGGGCCCTGGTTGCGTCTAAGAGGAAACAAGTGAGAAAGAAGCCCGCCCCTTCATTAGTGTCTCTAGATAAATGCATGAAGAACCCACACACACACACACACACACACACTCCATCTCTGACCCCATTTTATATATATTTCTTTACAGAACAAAATGATATCTATTTATACAAATTTTCCCCCTGAAATTTGCAAAGACAACCAGTGCAAGATGCTGCAGACTCTGCATTTGCTTAAACAAATTAGAGAAATCAGCTCGATTCGAGTTCAGTAGCAACTTAGAAACCAACAAGATTTTCAGAGAAGGAGCTTTTTGAGAGTCAGAGCTCCCTTTGTCCGAAAGGCTGAAGAAGCCCAGTACCCTGAAAATCCTGTTGGTCTCTCCGGTGCTCCTGGACTCGAATCGAGCGGTTCTACTGCAGACCAACATGGCCCTGCCCTTGGAAACTATCTTGGAGAAATCAGCTACTCTTGCCACGGCATCTGGGTTGCCTTGATCCAGAATTTTCACTTTTTAAGGCAGATGTTACCTTGTCATTCCTATCCAGCAACCATGCCTGAGGCAGAAGTAGAAAAAGAAGAAGAGTTGGTTTTTATATGCTGACTTTCTCTACTTTTTAAGGAGAATCAAACTGGCTTACAATCACCTTTCCTTCCTCTCCCCACAAGTAAAGTAAGTTTAAGCTTGATAAGGAAATAAGTACTGCATATATTTCAGTTTTCCCCAAAATGCGCCCCCCAAGTTTTCCCCCTCCACAGCTTCCAAATTTTCAGAAATGTTATATTTCTGCACACAAACCTCCCGCGTTCTCACTTGACCAATGGTCTGGATCCCCAGCAAAGCTCCTGCCTAACTGGGGCACAGTCCCGTCACCATTGCCCCTGCCCATTCCCCATCGACTCACGCATTCTCGATGAGCTGCTCCAGATCCTGCACCTTTCGAGAAAGCTCTTCAGCTGGAGGGAAGGTCTTTCCCACTTTCATGAACAGAGCAGCAATCTTGTTGCTGCGCAGGAAACCAGCTGCTCGACGCTTCAGACCGTGCAGGACGCAGGCCTCAACCGCAGCTGCGGGCAGAGGGAGAGGAAAGAGTGTCCTGTGCCGAAGCGGTTGCTTCCTGAACACCAGGCAATGCCAAGAACCCCACAGTAAACACGGATCCCGGGGACAGCGCTGCAAGAAACCTGAGTCTGGAACGCCTCCTCACCATGGCCACAATCTATTCCTTGTCTTTCCCTGGCACCACAGTTGCTACGTAGGGGTGTGCATCCAGAGATACAAGAGCCAAAAACATATCTGAAATTAGCCATTTCAGCCCAGCTTTGGTATCCCTAAATAAAAACAAGCACTGCTGGAATTATGAGAGTAATGAAAAGTCTCAAAAAGCCCAGCAGGCCGCAATTTGCAGCCAGCAGCCCGGCAGCCATTCTCCAGCTGTTTGGGTCCAGGCGGGCTCTTCCTCCCACAGAAGGAAGGGCCAGAGGCTGTGATGCAGCCCCAAAGAGCTGGTCAGCCATGCCTTCCTTCCCTTCCCGGGGGGTGGTATTGGTGCTTCATTTTAAATTTCAAGTTACTGTTTTTCTACAGGTGATGCTTTTCAGGAGCTGACATTTCCAAAGCCAAAAACTGTGCCGGGAAATAATTGTTAAAACAAGCTCCCCCTCCCCGAAATTCCAGCACAATGAAAAGTACACCCTGGAAAAACCAGACCTGAAATCCAAACAGAAATGGTTCCATTAGAAGATTTTAAGATGAAATGGCTACCAGTATATGATAAATATTTACCTGGGTCGGAAATTTCTGTTAGAGGCAGGATATAGAGAAATGTTATTTACTGATATTATGTACCAGGAAACGATAGTTTCAGTTTACGGTTAGATTTAAGAATATCAAATTATATCGAGGCACCACTGAGTATCTGATTATTTGTTATCTATAAAGTGATCTCATATATCTTGTAAAACTTAGTATTTTATAAAGAATAGAAAACTCTGTAAAGGGCATCATAAAGAACTAGTTTTAGCTTTTAAGGGGTGAGAATTAAGTTGATATATTAATGTTTTAATCTGTAAAGCTTGAACACAGGCATGTGTCTGTTTGTTGCAGCGCACGCCCTAATGCTGAGCAGCCTGACACTTCTGGTGTTCCCCCAGGCAGAGAGTCCAGCCACCCTGCCTGCCTCTAGCTCACCGACGGCGCATTCCGAGTTTGCTCATCATGGACTCGGACCTGGTTAATGGTTGGGCTCAGAGGCTCTGCCTTCCCTCCTCCCCTTGTGTGAAATGCCAAGACTGAGGACAGAGGTGTGTGGTGCGCTCTAACCGCGTGTGACATCCAAACACGGGCACATTAACCAGAAGAGGTTGGCTTGTTTCCTAGTCACCAGGATTCTTAGCTAGGACTGAACCCTGGGGAAAAAGCTCCAAGTGCAGAGAAGAAACAAATTTCAATGAGTTGACGGGCACCTGGTTTCGCAAACTGCTCTCCAATGCCCAGGCTACATTCAGCTGTCTAAAGCAAATCTCCACTGTCCACAGCTGACACACATTTGGGCTGGCACCCACCCTCCTCTCTCCCTTCATACCAAGATGGAAGTCCTCGGCCAACTCTGGTCATTAGTCATGATGCTGGAACAGCCTGGGGTTCGTCTCCTTCCCGACAACTGAGGTTTAGATGGGGGCAGGCAGCCCTACACCCCCTGGGGTGGTGTCATGAGCTGAAGGAGCAGGGCTTGACAGCCTTGAAAACCCAAAACTCAGAGGAGCTTCAGACCTGCAGGAGATCCTTGTTCAAGGAGAGCCGAAGGAAAAAAGAAGCCCCAGGGCCTGCAGACTCACCGCAGAAAGAGATAATGTGGCTGCTGTCTTCATGCACAAATTTCCTGGTGACGGCTTCCTCCATGATTTGCTTCACCTGCCAAAACAAGACCCGGAGGTAACACTTCAGACACACTGGACAGCCCTGGAGGGCCAAACTCCACATGTGGCTCAGTACCCAAGGGTTGCCGGGCTGGCCTGCAGTAGAACGGCTACTTTTGAGTCCGGTAGCACCCTGGAGATCAGCAAGATTTGGAGGGTATGCGTTTTCAAGAATCAAGGAGCTTGGAATCTCAAAAGCCTGGAAATTTCAAAATACCCCAGATATTTTGTTGGTGTTAACACATGAAGCTGCCTTATACTGAATCAGTCCATCAAGGTCCATCAAAGTCAGTATTGTCTACTCAGACCGGCAGCAGCTCTCCAGGGTCTCAGGCAGAGGTCTTTCACATCACCTACTTGCCTAGTCCCTTTAACTGGAGATGCCAGGGATTGAAGCTGGGACCTTCTGCATGCCAAGCAGAGGCTCTACCACTGAGCCATGGTCCCTCTCCTATGTCTTCTACACGGTGCTCCTGCACTCGAATCCAGTGGGTCTGTACCCGTGGCTGGATTCCCCAATGTGGAAATCAGCTACAAATAGCAATATGGAGGAGGGCCATGGCACAGAGGGAAAGGAAGGTTAACTCCTCCCCCTCCCCCCGTCATTTCCTTAGTGGAAATGCCCCCCTCAGCTGCTTGTACAGCTGGTAAGGGGGGGGAGGAGTCTCCATACCATGCAAGTCTTCTCCCTAGTAGGACTTAAAGCAGTGGGGGGGGGGTATCCCAGAGGCAGCATTTCCAGTGCATCAAGCAGACAAAGCAGGGATGAGAGTGAATCCCTCCCGCTCCGCAGTGCTTTGGTCCCAATCCACAGCAGCCTCTCAGCAGTTTGATCCTGCTTCACTGATTATAGATCCCCAGCACTCTGTGGATCATTCAGTGCTGAATTAGCCACAATGGCCACAGAACAGTTTATGCTTTACAGGCAACACAAAATTGATAGAATCACAGAGTCGGAAGGGGCCACACAGGCCATCTAGTCCAACCCCCTGCTCAATGCAGGACCAGCCTAGAGCATCCCTGACAAGTGATTATCCAGCCTCTGCTTGAAGACCGCCAGTGAGGGGGAGCTCATTCCACTGCTGAACTACTCTCCATAAAGAATTTTTTCCTAGTGTCCAGTTGGTACCTTTCTGCCTGTAATTTAGACCCATTAGTGCAATTCCTATCCTCTGCTGCCAACAGGAACAGCTCCCGTTTCCTTTTTCTACACAACAAGTGAATAGTGCCGCCTTCTTTTTTTCTAAATGATCCTACTAAAAGACGCACTTTACTAAAGAGGCGTATCATCTAAGAACCTTTCAGTTTATTTAGAACATTTTTAATCCCACACTTCCTTCTTCCAAGGCGCTCTGGGCAGCGCACCTCCCTCTCCCCCCTCCTCCATCTTATCCTCTCAGCAACCCTGTGAGGTAGGCAAGGCTGAGAATGTGTGGTTGGATGAAGATCACCAAGCAAGCTTCCATGGCAGAGCAGGGATTTGAACCTGAGCTTCCCAGATTCTAGTCTAACAATGGAACCACCACACCACACCGGTCAACCCAATCACTTTACCACCAGATCATAAATCAGCTAAAAGATGAATCCCTTGCCAAGCATCTTGAGTTCCAGTCCTACCAGTTGCAACCAGCCACTCAGCCGTTCCTAGGGGAAGGGGCCGTGGCTCAGTGGTAGAATCTCTGCTTGGCATGCAGAAGGTCCCAGGTTCAATCCCCAGCATCTCCAGTTAAAGGGATTAGGCAAGTAGGTGATGTGATAGACCCTTTTCCGCCTGAGACCCTGGAGAGCTGCTGCCGGTCTGAGTAGACAATACTGACTTTGATGGACTGAGGGTCTGATTCAGTATAAGGCAGCTTCATGTGTTCATATCTTTCTGGTCTTTGAAGCACCAGTGACCAAACTGAAAGGTCTTGAAAGCCCCCCCTTCCACACACACACACACAAAATACACACTCATTCGCAAATCCAGGAAAGAGACTTTGTATTTTCATCATGTGCAGAAATAGACAGGGGGTGAGGAAGAGGTAATTGAAGGCTGAAGATTAAGAGCGGGAGAGAGAGAGCTGCCTTCGGACATCCATTCATGGCCATTCTGCCCATTCATCCCGCTGGGTCTCACTAGCACCACCAGGAGACCACATATCCATGCAAACGGGGGAGGGCAATAATGCTTTGCTCACATCAGTTGCTTCCAGCCTGCGCATCGTTTCGGAGAATGGTTAAATGGCTACGTGTGGTCACCAGAGGAAAGGGAGCAGATGGCCAGCTGCCTGTGGGGGCAGCAGGCAACTCTACGCTGGGATGGGCACGGCTGGAGCCCAGGCGAGGCCCCATCTGCTCCTCTGCCACTCTCTACAAAATGCAAGAATGTTAGAACGGTTTCCTGGGTCAGACCAAGGGGCCACCCCAAGCTGGCCTCCTGCCCTGCACCCCTGGCACTCGGCTCAGCTAAGCCTTCCTGAAGTGCCACTGTGGCTGGGGGAGAAGGAGGAGGAGGAAGAGGTGGTTTTTATATACCGACTTTCTCTACCTTTAAGGAGAACCAAACCAAATCTCCTTCCCTTCCTCTCCCCACAACAGACACCCTGTGAGGGAGGTGGGGCTGAGAGAGCTCTAAGAGAGCTGGCTTCATGTGGAGGAGTGGGGAAACCAACCTGGGTCACCAGATTAATATCCGCCGCTCCTGTGGAGGAGTGGGGGAATCAAACCCGGTTCTCCAGATCAGAGTCCACCGTTCCAAACCACTGCTCTTAACCACTACACCACAAAGGCTTCAACTTGGCTGGGTGGAGTGGCAGCATGAAGCCACACACACACACACACACACACACACACACACACACACACACACACACACAGCCTCCCACTTCTATCAGCAACAGGCATGCAGATGTGAGGGCAAGCAGAGCCGCTTTGGGAGGGGGGGCTGCCTTCTGGAAGGCCCCGCTGCCAGTGAGCATGCACAGAGAGCATGGGTGCCAGGCCTCTTCCCTTGCTTTGAGGCAGCACCCTGACGTGGGTGGTAGAGATGATCCCACCAGGTCTCTCTCTGCCCCTTAGAGCTTGTTCCTTACTGTGGTTCACCTCTGGGGACTTGGCTTATGTTTCCTGTACTGTTCTTTTGATGGGATACCCCAGGGTCCTGGTAAGACCATCACTCTCATGGGCTCCCACTCTTACCATGCAACTTCCTGTCACATGCCTGCATCTCAAAGAATCCCCCACTCAGGGGGACCCAACCAAAGCTAGTTTAGAAGATTCATAGGCATGGCCACCAAAAGACCCCAGAAGCGCCCAGCAGCTGCCCTGAATTAGCATTTCCAACTCCTTGGAGCCAAACCCTGTAGAAAGAGCCAAGGAAACATTCATATGTCTCTTTAAGATTCAGTATCAATTTTAGGAGCCAGAAAGAATCGCTGCCCAAGATTTTCCCATCTCTGTTGTCCCTCTCCATTTCCCAGGAATAGGGAGGGCTACATGACCACAGAGAGGCCGTCATTCCCTGGGGAGGGGGGGTGTCTCAGGCCACACTGTGATCCTGTTGAATGATGTTTGTGCTGGGCAGAGTGGGTACAAGACTCTCTCCCAAGATTTTTGCCCACAATTACGGCATCCTTTGCTCTCTTACAAGGAAAAGTAAACCCGATCATAAGCTGCCTCTGATGAGACAACAAAGAAATCTCTTAAATACATAAATAAACTTAAAAGATGAGCGCTGCTATACACGTAAGGACATCGTGTAACTGGAGCAGTGGGGGGGGGGGTCATAAATGCTGCCCACTCAGCATTTCCCTCCCACTCAGAGAAGTCCCAGCAGAGAGTTTAAAACAAGACGTGTCTGAAACATTAGTTGTATCCTGACACGTAAGCAGATGCATGGGACTGTCACAATCAAAATTCTGAAATCTGTTTAAATTACACAAAAAGTTGAAACTGCGCAGGAGTCTGAGGAGCTTTTCCCTTGCTTGTAAATTATAATTTTAGAATTCTTGCAAAAAGAGACAGAGAAGCAACCACATTGTAAAGCCCTGAAGGGCTAGGCCGGGGGTCTCTTAAGGACCCACTCCTCTGGTATGAGCCTGTCTATTTGCAGAGATAAAAGTGCTGAAACCCTATTCTGGCTATCCTTGCCTTCAGGGGCTAAGCGGGCAGCCCCTGGGGCAGAGTCTTTTTCTGTGGTGGCACCCCAATTGTTGAGGACTTCCTTAAACACATTCACCCCAAGCCTTCCAGGCACCCCTTCAGAACCAAGCTAAACCTCTCTCATTTTCCCACACTTTTGAGCCCAGGTCTTTGTTCTGCTTTTTAAATTTGATGTAAAAAAAGGTAAAGGACCCCTGTGCAAGCACCGGGTCACATCCTGATGTTTTCTAGGCAGACTTTGTTTACGGGGTGGTTTGCCAGTGCCTTCCCCAGTCATCTTCCCTTTACCCCCAGCAAGCTGGGTCCTCATTTTACCAACCTCAGAACGATGGAAGGCTGAGTCAACCTTGAGCCGGCTACCTGAAACCAATTTCCGTTGGGATCAAACTCAGGTTGTGAGCAGAGCTTGGACTGCAGTACTGCAGCTTACCACTTTGCGCCACGGGGCTCTTAAATTTGATGTACTTTATTCTTTATCCTCATTTGTATGGAACCACCTTGGGTGCCAATAGTGAGAAAGCAAGATAGAACCATTGTAATTTTAAAAACGTATTAATGCTTAAGAGGAAGATTTGCATGGAGTGCTGATGGAGCAACTGAGCTCTTGCAAAGCTCATTTCTCAATAGGCAAGGATGCTTCCTTATCAAAGACTTCATAAGAGGGGAGGGGATTTGGCTCAGTGCTAAAGCACCTGCTTGGAAGGCAGAAGGTCCCAGGTTCACTCCCCGGCATCTCCAGTTAAAAGGATCAGGTAGTAAGTGACATGAAAGACTTCCACCCGAGACGCTGCCAGACAGAGTAGACAATATTGGCCTTGATGGATCAAGGGTCTGATCCAGAATAAGGCAGCTTCATGTGTTCATGCGTGTGAGAGTAAAGTACGGGGCTGGCTGGCCTCCTCCTCTCCCTGCTTTGTATCATAGAGGCCCAAGACCTTCTGTTTCTATCATCCATCTGTCAACGCCGGCACTCTCAGGGTTAGGCCCTGTTGCCAAAGCCGGCACATGCAGCTGTCTCCGTTTTTCACGGAAAACTCAGCATTGCCGCTGCTTCACCCACAGCTGAGGCACCTGAATCAGTGCCAATGACTCATCCTTTTCAGCCTCGAATTTTACCACTGTGCCCGCAGGCTGCTCCTCCTCCCCCCACCCCAAGATGACCCTCTTGGTAGAAAGGGCCTGTGCTCCTCATGAGCCAATTCAGGTCACAGCAGCCAGGCCCTGCGGGAGGAATTCAACCCCAGCAGCTCTCCAAGCTGTTTGCAATGCTAGAGCTCAGTTTTGGAAGCAAGAATAAAGCAGTTCTTCCGAACATGTGAGGGATGTCTCTCTGGCACTGCATGTACACCCGGTGCTGGAGCAGAGCGAGGGCTTCCAGGATCGGGGAGCTGCTTCTCAGGCTGCAACACCACCACCCCTTGGCCAAGCTCTCACAAACAACTAGTGTGCCTCTTTCTGGATTGGCCCACTTCACACTGCAGGTGAATCAATCAGTCATTGTGGACAGGTTCATGGAGGAGAGGGGCTATCCATGGCTACTAGTAAAAATGGATACTAGTCATGATGCATCCCTAGCAGAAGGAAAAAGAGGAGAATAAAACCCAACCTAGAAAGCAGAAGCTGGGTACCCAAGGTTGGGTGGGATGAAAATATATATAAATAATGAAGATATAATTTATTAGAAGTGCTATGTCAAGATTAAAATTATTTTAAAAGGTTGAAACAGCACAATGGCATTTCCTAAGGTTGTTATCTATAACCACATGCCAGACGCGTTTCAGCCTATATGGCCTTCCTCAGTGGTCTGTTTGAAACCCATGTAAAATATGCACACATTCATAGATATATATATTCATATACAGACATATACATATGTATATGAAAAATGGTTGGGAGGAGAAGGATTCTAACCTAGCCTCTTGGCTCCTAGTTTTCTATGTGCAAGGAAATTGTTTTTGTATGAAGGATAATTACTTGTATGAACCTGCCCCCCCCACAACCCTGCTGTGCGGAGCAGCCCCACTGACAAAGAGGTTTACTACCCATTCCCTAGATGGAAACTTTGCCTTTTCTGGGTTCCCAAAGCTCTGGCAACCTTCCCACCCCCCACCCCCCAGCACCAACCCATGCAGAGGAAATGTGCACGGAGCAATTCTGAAGACAAGAGTAGCAGAAACCCATTTTGCAAGCACCCTTCCCCTGGGCAAGGAGGAAATTCTGACCATCCAGAATGCGACAAACAACTCTACCTTGAGTCAAGGATGGCTCTGGACTTGTGCCCCACACGGAATTATGGCAGCCAGACCCCATGTGCAAGAGTTTCGGGAGCACTGACTCTCAGAAGCTGATACCCCCCCCCCAAAAAAAAATCTCTGTCTCTCAGGTGCTACTGGACTCGGTTCTAGCTGTTCTACTGCAGACCAACACAGCTACCCTCTGAAACCAGTGTTGGTTTCAGTATTGGACATGATATGTCAACAAAAACGCAAAAAATATGAAATCACAGAAGTAGAAAACAATGCAGTAAGAGCCAGCAATGCGGGGCAGAAATTTCTCCCCCCCCCCCCAAATTCTGATGCTATATTTTTCCATGGAAAATTTTCCGCCTAGCATAAGTAAATATAGTCTGTTTATTTATAGTCACAGCTATTGTGCTGCAAATCAATCATGTTAGACGGGCTCAGTGTGGGATACGAAGCACAAATGAACCCCGCTGCTTGTACAGGGTGTATTTGCCTTAGAATCATAGAAGCATAGAGTTGGAAAGGGTCACCAGGGTCATCTAGTCCAACCCCCTGCACAGTGCAGGAAATTCACAACTACCTCCCCCCCACACACAGTGACAGTGACCCCCTACTCCATGCCCAGAAGATGGCCAAGATGGGCCTCCCTCTCATGAACTGCCTAAGTTCATAGCATCCGCATTGCTGACAGACGGCCTTCTTTTGCTAACTTTATTTACATATTCCAATTCACATCTTCCTGGAAAACCTACATCACTGGTAAGAGCAAGATAACATGAAATAAACAACCCCTGCCCCCTCTACCACCTCGCACAGGGACCTGTCTCTCCACAAAGTCAGCAAATGCACAAAATAAGCACATGTTGTTACATTCATGACTTATGGGGCAGAGTTTAGACTTCTTTTCAGTGCACAATGCCCTGCCCACAAGATGTGGGTCTCCTAACTGGGGGTCTTCCAACCTATTCCAAGACAGCAGAAATTTGGAGATCACAGGGAGGGGAAACCAGGGGCAATCTGGCCATCATCCATGCTCCGCGCATGCCTGAGTACTCCAGCTGATCCATTCCTGGGCACACCTCTGCTCTCGTCATCTCTTGCTGGGTTTCCCTGGGAAATATTACAGGGTTTCCAAAACTGTGGGGCCAGGCGCACAAGAAGGGGGACCAGTTAGGGGAAGAAGTACATCGAGCTTTTAAAAATTACATCAAACAGTTTACAAAGTGACAGGAGAGACCTCCTCTGCCCAAGACCCTGGAAAGCGAGGGGGGCCCAGGGCAGCTTCCCATGTTCACGTGCTTTTCGGTGAGGGGCTGTGGCTCAGTGGCAGAGTGCCTGCTCCGCATGCAGGACGCCCCCAGTTCAAGGGCAGCCATCCTCAGGCAGCCAGACCTGGGAAAGGCGATTCTCTGCCCAGGACGCTGGAGAGCTGCTCCCGGTCAGAGGAGACGACATGGGAGGACTTGGCAGAGAGCAGCTTCATCTCAAAGGATCCACAGGCCCAAATTCGATTGTTTATTCATTAACTTAATTTATACCCTACTTTCCCCTGCCCCCAATGGGGACCCAAAGTGGCTTGTAACATTACCCCCCTCTCCATTTTATCCTTACAACAACCCTGAAAGGTAGGCTAGGCTGAGCACATGTGACTGGCCCAAGGTCACCCAGTAAGCTTCCATGGCAGAGTGGGGATTCGAACCTGGACCTCCCAAGTCCTAGTTCAGCCATAAGAACATAAAAAAGGCCCTGCTGGATCAGACCCAGGCCCACCAAGTCCAGCAGTCTGTCCACACAGTGGCCAACCAGGGGCCTCTGGGAAGCCACAAACAGGACGACTGCAGCAGCACCATCCTGCCTGTGTTCCACAGCTCCTAACAGGATCGCTAAAATCCAAGCAGCCCATGAAGCACAGAAAATTTTTTGCCAGCGAAGTTTCCGAAGTGTTTGACTGAAGAAGCCACATATTTGTGGTGAAAACGTGAGAATCAATCCGGAGACTGTTTTCAAGTACTCATATGCTACGACATACACTTTTCAATCCTGAGAGGATATAATTAGTCATCTGTCTTCAAGTCTAATTGACATCTACAACTGCAAGAAAATGACTGTTCCATTCTCAAACTAAGCTTTCTAAGCTTTTTGGATTTGAATAGCTGTTGAATAACGTCCTACTGAAATTGTTTGGACATATCTATTGAAGAACGTTATATTGTTTTTCCTCAGGGATTATATTCAGTTAGCATTAGGTTTTTGTATATAAACTGTATATAGTCTTGTATATTTGATTGTGAGTATTTGTGATGCACATTGTCTTTGTCATTATCACTATTTTGAAAATATATTGAGATTTTCTAATTGGAATTTGGGTATGAATTATTGAGCCTTATACTGGTTTTTTGCCTAACCTTCAGGTACTAGCTGGAGATCTCCTGCTATTACCACTGATCTCCAGCCGATAGAGATCAGTTCCCCTGGAGAAAATGGCCGCTTTGGCCATTGGACTCTATGGCATTGAAGCCCCTCCCCTCCCCCAAACCCCGCCCTCCTCAGCCTCTGCCCCCAAAACCTCCCGCCGGTGGCAAAGAGGGACCTGGCTACCCTACTGATAGGCCAAGGGTCTGACTCAGTGGAAGGCAGCTGTGTGTGATCTCCCCACCCCCTCAAAAAGATGAGGGGAGAAACCAAAAACATCTACAAATAAAAGCACATCTGCTTTAAGATTAGCTACCAATGGCCAATCTTCAAGACAGCAGCCAGGGCTCTTCAGAAGCAGCTGCCCGGTGCCCCCACTGGACTGGTTCCCAAGGCTGACCCGAACTCACAGGTCAAGGCGGGGATTTCTCAAAGCCGACAGCCAGCCCTTTTCCAGATAAACTCTGGCAGAGCAGCCCAGGCAGTCCTGAAAAACCTGTTCTCTGCGTTTTACGTTTGCATGTGTGCAAGTCAAGATCAGATCTTTCAGCTTGCAGATTTATCATCCTATGAACAAAACACGCTTGGTATGCTGTCACCAGCAGGCAATTCCAATATCCTGTGGGGAGAAGCTGAAAAACTCCGCTGCAGATAAAAGAACAAGCAACACCCGATTACTAATTAAAAAAGGAACACGGCCGCCAGTGTTGCTGGCCTTCGGTCTCTGTTTGCTCTGGGTGACCACCCCCGCAGGACCCTGATAAGGGCTGAACCACCTCACTTGCCCCCTGCCCCACTTGTTTTTTAAGGAGACAGTGAACTATATTTTCTCCTTGCTTTCCTTGCCTCTTAAATGCCATCAACGGGCTCAGCCATTTATTTTTAATGCCCAGGCCATTGACGTCAAACTTTTAGAAGAAGGGGTCATATTTTTCAGCAATTGCCCACACACATTTCTGGGGTGGGGGGGTCCACCTCCTAAAAGTCAACATTCCAAGCACCTGCTCACCCAGGTGTGGCCCTTCCCCCAGCTGTGCTGCCTGCCACACGCACACACACCCTCTTGGAGCCGTAGGAAGTTCCAAGGCCAGGACCTGTGCTGTTTTCGTGAGATCTGTTGGCTTGCAGGCCCGGGGGAGGCACCCAAACAGACCGCTTTCATCTTTCAAGCAGGGCCAGGTGACTCTGGTGGCCAAACCCCCTCCATGCCAGGTGCTGCGGCTGCCCCCCTGCCCACCCTGCTGTTTCGGGGGAGCCTCAACCGGTTTGTGACATCGTCACCCAGCTGGCCAAGGCAACTGGGAAACTATCAGGCAGCCTGAGGAACCAATGACGCTCTCCAGTGGGCTGGAGGAGCCCCCCATCGTAATCCCCTCCCACTACATCAAAGCATCAAAAGTTTCCCTGGAGCAAGCAGTGGCCCTGGAGACCCACAAGGCTCCCCCCACCCCCGCTGCCAGCTGTCTGACAAGCATCTCTGCGTCCATCCCCAGCTCCATCCCAGTCGCTTCCCTGGAGTGGGGGGGGGGAATCCCCCCATGAGCATCCACCCGCAGGCCCACCCCGAGTCACTCTGCGGCCTCCATCTACGCAGCAATAGAAGAAAAAAGAGAGGAATGAAACCCAACCAGGTTGATAATTGCACACATCTTATAAGGGAGACATGTAC
This sequence comes from Euleptes europaea, assembly GCF_029931775.1. Classification (NCBI taxonomy): domain Eukaryota; kingdom Metazoa; phylum Chordata; class Lepidosauria; order Squamata; family Sphaerodactylidae; genus Euleptes; species Euleptes europaea. The sequence goes on along the minus strand of NC_079324.1, from coordinate 64,189,337 downwards.
AGCCCAGTATAACAATTTGAGACAATCTTACCAGATGTTTGTATAATTGGTAATATACTATAAAACCTATCTACATGCCTGGTCTGATATTGTCAGTATATGTGTATATATATCTGTAAATGTGTGTAAGTTTTACATGGGTTTCAATTGACCACTGAGGAAGGCCAAATAGGCAGAAACATGTCTGGCACATGGTTACGGTATATCAACCTTAGGAAATGCCATTGTGCTGTTTTAATGTTTTTAAAATAATTTTTATCTTGACATAGCACTTTTAAATAAATTATATTTTCATTATCTATTTATTTTATTTATCCCACCCAGCCCAGGGTACCCAGCTTCATCCACGCAGCCCATTTTTATTCCCACCGACTCAACGGCCTCCCTGATCACTGGAAGCGCCACACACTAAATTATGAGCCACGAGGCCAACAGAAGAGACCCACGTGACTCACATGAGCCTCGCCAGGTAGCAGCTTTGCACCCCGCGGAGACTTTTCCCTCCTGACTTCTGCTCTGGCCAACCGCTCGCACAAGCTGGACGTATCTCAAAAGGAATTCCAGGGGGAAATAATACTGGATCCACGCCAAAAGGTGGGGGAACCGAGAAGGGGAGAGAGAGAGAGCCTTATGACCACAGTAGATTTGGCTGGCAGAGGCAGCGCTCCTGCACAAGTACCAAAGGCCATATCCTGACCCCAGGAGCCGTGGGAGCTGCTCCTGCCCAGCCCAGCTGTGTCCACAGGAGGTCTCTTGGCCTCCTTGATTCCTGAGCTGGGGCAGAGGGAGAGAGCCATACTTTTGGAGGCTGGAAAAGGAATTGTGCAGCAAAAGAGATGCAGCCTGGATGGGGGACCCCGGAGCCCCCGCAACGAGCACAGGAGTGATCACTTGGAAACGGCACACCTTCCCACCCACAACAGAGATGCTGGGGTGATGCGGCTGTAGTGTTCCAGCTTCCGTCCTCTGCCTCCACCACACTCCTAACCCTTCCCATCGTTGAAATGACGATGCTGGGCTCAGGAGAAGGCTGTGGTTTCCTTGGAGACGAGCTGATGCTATCATCGCCAGAGGATGAGCTCTCACTACTGGACCAGGAGGGGAAGAGATGGAGTAAGGACCTCTTCCTGAACGGCTATCAAAGAAGCATGACTCAGAACGGGGAGAGAACACCAGGTCCTCCCTTGCAGGCACTAGAGAGCAGTCAGCTGCAAGCCACGGCCTCCGTCCTCGAACAGAAATAAAACACCTACCCACCCCCCACCATTTTTTAGAAAATGCCGCCCACAGCACAGAGCCGATGAAACGGCCCTTCTGTTTACCTCCAAAATGTTTTCTGGGGTGGCTGGGAGCTTGAGATGTTCTTATGTTCTTAAATCATGGAATCTCTTACCACTGGCTCTTCATCATCATCTACCTTACAGCCAGGTGTATTTATAGGACAGACAAGAATGATCAGCTGGGGAATTTCATCCCCACTACATTCCAAGCCCCGGGTTCATTCCATACAGGAGTTGCCGTAACTTCTACCCTTTGCCAGCCTTCAGGCACTGGCAGAGAAAGTCAGTGCTTCCCACAGCAAGCACAGGTAGAATAACAGCATCACAGAGTTGGAAGGGACCACCAGGGTCATCTAGTCCAATTCTTAGCACTCGAGGCAAACTACAGTTCCCAGGATTCAGGGTGGGGGGCTGGGGGGGGGGGAATCATGACCATTGTATTTCATGAATTGTTATCACTGCATAAAGCTTGTCTGTTAAAACCCCCAGCAATTCATCTCAGGTTCATGGACAACTGTACATTAAAAACACCATGCAACAGATAACAAGGTTCACAAATCTAATTTAAAAAATGTGTGAGAGAGGCAAAAAAAGCGATCTAATCCTCCCAGTCTGTGCCAGTGTTAAACCTACTCAATGCACAGTTCAGTCCATCAATGGAGGCGTGCCCACATCCCCTATCAGCAAGCGCAGACCGTCTTCCACGCGGCCCGTGTCCAACAGGCCTCGGCGTGGTCGAGGCAGACCTGGGGAATAAAAACGCTTCAAGCTCGCTGCTGGCAGATCAGACAATTAAAAGGCATTTACCGCCCACTGCAGACGGCCCCCGGCCTCCGTTTCAATGAAAGGAGGGCTGCCCGGCTGCCAGAGGAGGCCCGCCGGGCATCCAGAGTGACGAGTGCCTGCCTTCCAGACTCGAGGCCAGTTGCCCAGGCAACCAAAAGAACTTCTTCCTGTTCTGCCATCACAAATTTGGAGCTGCTCAAAATGGTGGCCCTGAACCCCCTCCACCAAGCACGTCAGTTCTGCCAAGATGTTTGGGAGGGCCCTGGGGGCCCTCAGGCTGCCCTCCCCACCAGAAGGGCCGCTCGAGCTCCCCAGGAGACCCAGAACATTTCCCAGCGAGAAAGAGGCCGATTCACACCTGCCTGGATCAGCACCTGGTTCATCCCTCTCCTTGTACAAGGGTTCCTTCGCTTTAGCTGACCCCTTCGGTCCCTAGACAAGGTCACTGGGAGTGTGGGGGGGAGGTAGTTGTGAATTTCCTGCATTGTGCAGGGGGATGGACTAGATGACCCTGGTGGTCCCAATTCTATGATTCTAAGGTTTTTCAGGGGGCTTCTCTTGCTACGCGCCTGCCGTGTCAGGGAACCAGCGGGAGTCGCAGACTGGCGATGCCCGACCCCCCCTGGCTGTAACACCAGGCCGTAAAACCAGCCTTCTCCCCCCACCTTCTGCTCCTTACGCGGTGTGGGCCCAGGCAACTTAGAGAGGCCCATGGCCACAGGCCCCCTGGTCACTGCCCTCCCTGCTCTGCCCATCTAGAGGCCCAAAAAGTACAGGCGCCATTTGGACACCACCAGCCACGTGCCCAGGGAGCAGCACGTGGGCAAGAGCCCCCTCCGGCTTGCAAGAGCAAACAGAACCAGGGGGGCCCTAAGTGCCCGCGGCTCCTTGGGCTGCCCAGGGTGGCCTTCAACCACGCGGCAGCTGATCCACCCCACACAGTTCCCTTGGATGCACAGCCGTCCAGGTGCTCGCAGCACGTTTGGAAGCGGCACAAATCCCAGAAGGCGCCGCTGGCCTCGAAGGGGCGACGGAATTTCTCTCGCGTTCTGGTCCCCAAAGCGGGAGGGGAGCCTGAACAAAACTCATCCGTGGCCTTTACATAACCGCCAGCAGATGCAGTGCGAAGCCACAGCCCGGTGCAGCAGCCCTGCCCCTCGCCACGGGAGCTGCAGCAAGGGAGGGGGCCAGAGGGACGGAGAGAGAAGCCCCCAAGCCCCCATGGCCAAGCAGGCTGCTCTGCCCACCCCACCCCCAGGCATCATCCACAGTCAGAGGTTGGTTGGCTTCAAATGGAGGGTTCCCAGAGGAACCGGCAGCCCAGCCCCCACCCAAGGGCCACCTGGATGGAGGCACACGCCCCTTCTGAGCCCCCCCCCCCTTGAGAATTGCAGCCCCTTGCTGAGACCCAGTGGGGAAAGCCTCGCAGGCACAACCAGCTGCTGACTCCGAAGGGCCTCCAAACCCCGTTTTATGGTCCTGAGGGCACAACTGGGGCAGAGGCGGGTGCCAAGCAGCCCAGGCGTCGGGGCTGGATTTTGACCCGTGTGCCCTTCCTCTGGGCAGGCGCCTCGGAGGTCCAGCTAGGAGACGGCCAGAGACCTCGGGGGTCAGATAATACAGGAGGCAAATGGCTGGGGGGCAGGGGGGCTGCATGCAGCCCTCTGCCCATTCAGTGCTCATAAGAAAGGATTGCGGATCTCTCGGCGGTCCTCTGGAGGGGGAAAGGCACTCTGCCCATACTCAGAGGCACTCTTCTTTCTTAATTCTCCACCTGCTCCGCAGCTGAGCACCTTTCTGGGCCAGACTTTAGACACAGCCACCCCCAACTGCTCTGAATACCGGGGGGGGGGCTAGTTGTGGAATACAGAAGGTCACGCCCCACAAAGCCACTGAGCATACAAAGAGTGCAATCCCCATCACCAGCAGTTATCCAGGACTGGTGAAAAAGTGGCAGCAGAGGGGGGTGGGGGTCGAACCCCATCACCAAGCAGGGTCGAACCCCATCACCCACCTCAAAGCCCCCCCCCCCCCGCATACACTTCCTCCTGGCTTGTCAGAAGCCCCAGAATCAGCTGGTCTTCCAGGGAACTCCTGGGCCCCCCCGCCCCCTCCCCAGCCACCCCCTCCCCCAAGGCGCAGAGGCCCACGGCCCCCAACGCCCCTCCCTTCTCAGCAGCCCCCTAACAGCACTCAGAGCAAACGGAGGGGGGGGCTGCGAAATGCCCCCCCCCCGCCACCCCCCAAGGCTTGGCGCGGATGAGTCCGAGGCTCGTGCCCTGATCCCGCCCCCTCCGGACTCCGGCCCCGGTGACGCGGGGAGGCGACCCCCCGCCCCCCCCCCCAGCCCCGCGGCCCCCCACCTCCTTCTTGGCGGTGCGCAGCAGGCGCTGGCGCGTCTCGGCCTCGGCGGGCAGCAGCAGCAGCGAGGAGGGCGTCAGGGCGCGCAGGGCCGCCGACCCCGACGCCCCCCCGACGCCCCGACGACCCCCCGAAGACGCCCCCGGCGCCGCAGCCATCCCGCTCCCTGCCGCCGCTGCCCGCAGCCCACCGCGCAGAGGAGGAGCAGGCGCCGCCCCCGACGGGCCGCCCACGGCCGCTAAGCGGCGCGCAACGCCCGCTCGCCTTCGCCTTCCCCGGCGGCGCTGCGCTGCGCTGCGTTGCGCTCCGGAGGGACCCGGTGGGGAAATCGAGGCAGAGCGCGAAAGCGCACGCGCGCCGGAGCCTCCTGTCTTCCCGGTCCCAGCCAGGATCCAGCCAGGATCGAACGCACGGCCGTGCGTTCGATCCTGGCTGGATCCTGGCTGGGACCGGGAAGACAGGAGGCTCCGGCGCCCGTGCGCTTTCGCGCTGTAGCAGGAGTGCGGGACCTTTTTCCTCTGCCCAGGGCCATTTGGAGATCTAGAGCATCCTTCGCGGGCCACGCAAAGTTATCCACTTAAACATTGGCCTGCTCTACTTGGTCAGACAGTTAGCCCAGAGGCAGGGCCGGAGACGGCGCCGAGTGTCCGCCGCATGCAGCGACTCGCTCTGGAGCTCCGCCGTCCCCAGCTGGGCCCAAGAGATTCAGGCAGGGCAGCATCCTTCTGAGCTAGAGATCGGCCAGGACCCACGAAGGGCCAGGCCAAATGATTCCGCGGGCCTTATGCGGCCCCCGGGCCGGACGTTCCCCACCCCTGCCCTATCATGACAGGGAGAATTCATGGGAAGCGCCAGGTCAAGGTTAAAACGGCTTTAAAAACGTTGAAACAGGACAGCGGCATGGCCTACGGCTGATCAGGAAGACCCTCCTAACGGTCAGGGCGGTCCCTCAGTGGAGCAGGCTTCCTCGGGAGGCGGTGAGCGCTCCTTCCCTGGAGGTTTTGAAGCGGGATGGCCATCTGTCAGCCATGCTGATGATGAGAGGGAGGGCATCTTGGCCGTCTTCTGGGCATGGAGTAGGGGTCGCTGGGGGCGTAGGGGGAAGGTAGTTGTGAAGTTCCTGCATTGTGCAGGGGGTTGGACTAGATGATCCAGGAGGTCCCTTCCAACTTGATCATTCTATGATTCTAAACACATTCCAGATGCATTTCAGCCTGCATGGCCTTCCTCAGTGGTCTGTTAGAAACCCATGTAAAACATGCACACATTCACAGATATATATACATATACAGATTGTTTCACCAGGTTGATAATTGCACACGTCTTACATGGGAGACATATACAGCCCAGCATAACAACTTGAGACAATCTTACCAGATGTTTGTGTAATTGGTTATATAATATACAACCTATATACACACCTGGTCTGATATATATTGTCTGTATATATATGTGTGTGTGTGTGTGTGTGTGTGTGTGTGTGAGAATGTGTGCATGTTTTACATGGGTTTCAAATAAACCACGGAGGAAGGCCAAACAGGCCGAAACACATCTGGCATGTGGTTATAGAGGTTCTTAGGAAATGCCATTGTGCTGTTTTAACATTTTTAAATAATTTTAATCTTGACATAGCACCTTAAATAAATTATATTTTCATTATATGTTTTTTTCATCCCACCCAACCTTGGGTACCCAGCTTCTGTTTTCTAGGTTGGGTTTTATTCCCCTCTTTTTTCTTCTATTCCGGGGCTGCGCTCCAGAAGTCTCCACCCCTACCCCAAGTCCTGGTGGCAACGACCCCAACAGCGCCTCAAGGGGAGCAAGGCGGAGACCGAGGGCGCCACCACTCTGGAGCCCAAACAGAGCCTGGGGGGGGGGCACCGGAAAGACACCCGCCCACCCCACCGCCATCCTGTGATGGGCCTCTGGTCTTCCAGGCGGGGCTGGAGCAGGCGGGCCTGTCCGAGGGGCCTCTGGTGCTTAAAACTGGGGGTGGGGGTGTCATCCACTCAAGCTGGAGGGTGGAAGATTCAGTAGGGTTACAGGCAAGGGCGTCTTCAGGCAGCGCAGAGTTAATCTGTGGAACTCGTCGCCACTGGGTGAGGTCATGGCTGCCAACGTGGAAGGCTATAAAGGGGGAGTCGAAGGCAGGGCGATTGATGGCTACTAGTCATGGGAGATACCTACTCCCTCCAGTACCAGCGACAGTATGCTGGGGAGGACTGGCAGGAGGATGCTGTTGCAGTCTCCCCGCTCATGGCAGCTGGTCGGCTACTGTGGGGGTGGAATTTTGGAGTAGCAGGGCCTTGGGGCTGATCTCTTCTGGTGTTCTTATTGCACTCTTGGCCAGTGGGAGGGGAGGCCACCACCTCCGGGCCCTGGAGGTGGCCAGGCCAGGCTGGAAGACCCAAAGGCCATCTGGAGCTGGGGGCAAAAGGGCACATGAACACATGAAGCTGCGTTATCCTGAAGCAGACCCTTGGTCCATCAAGTCAGTATTGTCTACTCAGACTGGCAGCAGCTCTCCAGGGTCTCAGGCAGAGGTCTTTCACATCACCTGCTTGCCTAGTCCCTTTAACTGGAGATGCCGGGGATTGAACCTCGGACCTTCTGCATGCCAAGGAGAGGCTCTGCCACTGAGCCAACGCCCCTCCCACAGCGGTTTTCTGCACTCAACTAGTACTGAAAATGTGGGGTTTGGTGCCCCTGGGCCTGGTTACCAGCACTGATGCCCCTGCCCACACTGTCACTCCAGGGCAGCTGGTTGGCCACTGCATGAGAAGGCATATGATCCAGCCAGACACCTCCTGTGTTGGGATGCCAGGTGATGCCAGTCACATGACATGAACCCCACCCCCACCCCCGCAGCCAATCTCTCAGCCCTCACTGTCTTTCAGAGGGTCGTTTCCATAGAAGACAAATATTGTTTACAGCCAATCTGGTGCAGAATCAGAAATCCAAAACCAATCTGCAACCCACATGATACCTTTGATGAGGACCAGGGACCAAGGGGCCGGGCCTCTGCCAGAACGCTTCATCAGGCTTAACATTACAAAATGCAAAATAAAGGTGGGGAGAGACACCTTTTCCCCCTTAGTCAGAGGAACTATTTATTTATTATTGATTTTAATAATTTCATTTATTGTCAATCTTTCTTACTGGGACTAGAGATGTAAAATTTTCAGAAATTTTGTAGCCATGAGAAAAAAACTGTCCCCCCCCCGCTGTTTTTTCCTGAAAAAAATTGAAATTTTGGAAAAATTGAAAAAAAGTTCAGTGTGGAGTAGTTTTACAAATTGCGTGAAACGCAGTGTATATAAAAGTATTATGCTTGCAATAAAACAGGTAACCACCCCCCCTTTCCCTCAAAAGCAACAAAAAAGCAAGAAACCATCAACATAACAAATAATCAGATTTGCCCCTTAGCACCAACAGCAAATAAAGTTAAGGTCCCACCTCAATATTGAAGCTCCATAGAAATATTCTTTTCCAAATGCTACAAGGATGACAAAACACATTCTTGCATGCCAGAGGTGCCCTAAAGACATTAAAAAATACTTTATGGGATGAAATGATGAGGACCAGAATGAAAGTGCAAGTAGCTTTTCCTTCCAGAGTTCTAATTCCAGAAACACTATTGCTGCTGCTTCTGGATCATTACAAAGTATTTCTTCACCAGGAGCATCTTCAAGTAAAAAAGTGTTGCAAACCACTGCCTCACAAAAATGCACCATACCTTCATTTATAGATAAAATGATACCTGAAAATCAGGAGGGAATTGATCATGCCCTTGCAAGAGCAATATATGCTTCTGGATCAGCATTGTCAGCTGAGAGAACTTGCAATAATTTAAGTCTCAGAAATCTTACATTAAGGTCTTCATGTTATATAGTTTGAATACCATGTCATAGATATATTATTTATCATTGGAAAAGAACATATTCCACACACTTTTTTCTTCTTCAATTTTTCCGGAAAAAAACGGCTTTGGAAAAAAACGGAAAAAAACTGTTTTTTCCCAAAATTTTCCGGCTTTTTTCCAGGCTTTCCCATCTCTAACTGGACTCAGGTGGATTACACAGGTGCAATGAATGCAATCAGTAGGATGGGACATTCAGTAAGTGATGGAACAAAATGAGGATTGCAGACATCTGAAACAATGCAAAAGTATTAACATGACATGTTAAACAATGCAGAAATTACATAACAAGATAATACAGCAACAGATAGTATGTACTATGCACAGTGCTTTAGTCCAGAATGGTATAGTCTTCCCCTTGATTTAAGCATCTTCCTGAACCATTCCATTATAATAAAGCCATTATTACCATTGTAAAAGTGCCCTGCTGAATAATGCCAGGAGGGTGGGAATTTTCCAGCCAGGGTTCCACCTGACACCAAGGCACCAACCTATATCTACCTACCTGCTGGCATTAAGCACAGGGACACTGGCAGGAAAGGGCCTTTAAGATCACGGCCTGGCACATCTTTTTCCACCTCTTGTTTTATTCTGTAACATCCAGGCTGAGGAGGAATTCTGGAGAACTGCAGGGCCTGCAGGCTGCTTTGTGTCATTGTACTTGGTCTAATAAAAGGTATTTCATGGTTTGTGGCTCCTTTGCAAGGAAGTGTCAGCTCTAGTCCCGTGATAATCCCATAAACAGACATCAGCAGACAATCAGTCTAAAGAAGGATGATTTATTGGGAAATCCACAGGTTAACAGAAGCCAAGAGTCAAATGGACACTAGTGAAAACTATGGGAACAGTACAGGGCATATATGGCAGAGCAAAGGGCAAATCGGGGTAGATCTGGATACCATGGCAACCTCCCTCCCAGGAGCTGTCAGGGTGACTTCCCACAAAGAGCAGTCTAAACACACTGTTTACCGGACACAGAGCTGGCCGAGGCCAGCGCCTGGAGAAACCACAACATTCCTTTCTCAGACCATGTCTGACAGGAAGCAAGATGCTGCTCCTCAGTGGTGCAGCCTCTCCCCGGCCGTGAAGCATGGCCCAGTCAAGGCTGCGGTCAGTCTGCCCTGTCCACGAAAGGTGCCCTTTCTGGCAAACCGGGGCGCTGGGCATAACTGGGGTGGATTCAGAGGACCCCAGGCAGTAAGAAACAATAGTACATTGCCCAAAAAGTAAAGGGCTGGTGGCAGGGGGTGGGCTTTCAAGGCCTGAACTCTCCTTGTGTCGCCCCCTTCAGCTTCCTCTCTGGATGAATGTGGGCAAGGCCAATATGCATCCTGCTTTTTTTCCAAGAACGCTTTGTGATGCCTCAGACAATGCTAGGGATGCAACCAGCCGCACCATCTTCCAGAAGCCTCTCCCCAATCTGGCCCTGATCCTGTGTCTTTAGCAGAGGCCTGAGATGATGAAATCAGGAGGTGATGCACCTCTTGCTCTTAGCTGCCATGCGGAGCGACCGGAGGGACAGCGCAGATCCAGATGCCAGGCGATGCCAGGCCAGCTGGGTTCCTTTCCTGCATATAATGGGCAGGCAGTCCTTCTTTGATAGATTTATTATGAAGTGCTCATGCAGATATTAAAAGCAAGCCTATAAGGTAACAACTACAAGGTTGATAGTCTGAAACCATGACGTGCCAAATGTGTCTCGGCCCTCTGTTTGGTTGATACTCTTATGCACTCCTTGTACGTAACATCAGCCCAGTCCAGAAACAAATATTCAGACTTCATTCCACGTTTGGGTGCCTTTACGATTTTAAACATATTTTAATTACAATCTGACCTAGGCACATAGTTCATTTGGAAGACATCCTTAAATACATACCTGGGCTGTTACAAAATTGTTGTATCTGTTGATTAGTTTTGGCTTGTTTTTAATATCTGCATGAGCGCTTTGTGATCACTATAAACCTCTGGGTACCCAGCTTTGTCTTTAGGTTGGGTCTTCCCCCCACTCCCTCTGTTTTGTCCAGTCCTCTGATAGAAGCATCACCAGAGTGCTGGGGAGAGGGAGCACGCAGCAGGTCAATCAAGCCAGAGAGGAGCAAGGTCCATGGGATTTCTGCAGCCTGGCCAGCACCCCAGCCCGCTCGCTGGCAGAAGAGCCCTTGTGCCTGCTCCACACTTGCCACGTCGTGTGCCAGCGGGCAACCCTAGCCACTTTGCCAATGACTAGGGAAATCATTGCAGAGGCAACCAGGTGGCACCAGAGGGCGCTGTGGGGCTTTTGAATGACTTGAAATGAGGGTTGCTCGACTGGACTTGTACCAAATTTCGTTTTGCCTTATGAAGTTTTTACATCACGTGTTAAAGTGACTGGTTGGTGTAGAGAAATATGGATGTGGCCCGAAGCAATGCTTTCTTTATTGTTGCTACCCATGTTCCAGGCCTGGCCTCTGGAACTGCTTATTTATTGGTTGCATTTCTATCTCAGTTTTCCACCCAGACAGCCGGGGTGTGTGTGTGTGTGTGTGTGTGTGTGTGTGTGTGTGTGTGTGTGCACAAGGTCTCCTGTTCACACACTGAGCTCCAACAAGGGCTGCTTCACATGATGCCTCCAGACCAACGGATTCTGGGCCTTGACCCAAATGAAGCCCCAGTACATGCCGTGAAGCACTGCAGTCCAGAAGGCACAGGTGGGCATTTCCTAAGGGCCCAAGGAACAGGCTTTTGTCAACTGGGGACTGGCAAAAATTCAGCAGTTGCAGCTGACCCCAGCTTGAAGAAGCAGCGGTGTGAGAAGTTTTCCCTGGTGAATTTCAGCCTGTTAGCTGGCTGGGAAAGGCTGGGAAACCAGCCACGGAGGAGGCGTCAATCATTCCCTTATCACGGTGCCCCCAGGAATGAGACAATCCCGGCTAGGCGGAGGGAGGAAACAAACTTTCTGGCATCCAGAAATGTCATTAGTAATTGACAAGATCCTGTCCATATGTTGCAATACTGATCACAGGCAAGGATCACAATGCTTCAGCAACACAAGGATCTTCGCAAAAACCTTATCAAAATCACCCTTTGTGATGCCAGCTTCCCCCCTCTGCAAATAGATCCACTCTAGCCAGATTGCAAAGCCTGAAACGGAAAATGAGACGGGTTTCCAGTGTGTATTGCTTGTGCTTCTGCGTAATCAAGAGAGTGAGTGAGGCATAGTGGTTAACAGTGTAGGACTAGTATCTGGAAGACCTGGGTTCGAATCCCCACTTGTACCATGGAAGCTTGCTGGGTGATCTTGGACCAGTCACTCTTGGGCCAGCCAACCTCGCCAGTTTGTTGTGAGGATAAAATGGAGGAGAGGAGAATGATGTAAACTGGTTTGGGTTCTCATGGGGGAGAAAGGCAGGGTATAAATGAATTAAATCATTAAATAAATGAATGTCTGGTCATCATTGCACTAGACTGCCCTCTGGTAGCCACCTGGCGTGTGTTCAGAACTACCCTGGTGGTTGATAAGCTCACGTACCCCCCCCCCCCCAAAAAAAAGTCAGGGGCAGGGAACCCTGGTTTAGAAGTGTGGCTGTAAAAAAAGCAAATGGGCTTGGTGGTGGGGAAAGCTGTTTTAGTTTTTATAAAGAACCTGAACAACATCCACCAACAACTGAAAATGTTCCCAGATATAAACAGAAAGTTGTGCAGTTTCCTGGGCGACGTAGTGCCTCCCTCCATGCAATTCTCGCAATTTCCAAGAGGCAGTGTAAGAGTAAAATGGCACAAAGTATTTGTAATCCTATTTAGGAATCCCAGCAAAAAGCAAGCACTTTTCCAGGTACTTGAGGGTTCTGCTCGTAATTTGCAATCATGTGACCATATGAGCAGAGTCTAACGCTGGTGAATTATTAATACTTACAACTGTCTCTGCATGCTCACAGCACACATTTCCTCAGTTTCCCTTACAACTCCTCTGTGAAGTAGGCGAGTCCTATTATCCCTCAGAGCCTCAAATGGGCTGAGAGGAGCTGTGCGCCTCATGCTTTGTACAGAAAACTTTGGGATTCGCAGCTCATCGCTCGGGCTCTCTGAGTGTTTCCTAAGCCCAACCCTCCCACCAAAGGGATCAGGGCCTCCCATCATTCTGGGCCTCGGTAACACACCAGGGACAGGAGAAGCCCTGCAGGAGCAAGGAAGCGCGGCTTCCTTGCCCTTTGCCAGCTCAGGCTTGGGGGTCTTCTGAAATCTCCACTCCTGCCAATCTTCCTGCACTCCTACAGGCCAATGAACATTGGATCAGCAAAGGCCTGTCGCTTCCCATCACTCTGCCGTTCAGGGCTGGCGGCACAGAGCAACTTCTAGACTTAGGAGCAGGAATGACAATGGGGCCACGCTCCCTTCCTGGGCCTGTGGTCCCTTCCTGGGAGCCAGCGTGGTGTAGTGGTTAAGAGCGGTGGTTTGGAGTGATGGACTCTGATTTGGAGAACCGGGTTTGATTCCTCACTCCTCCACATGAGCCGCGGAGGCTCATCTGGTGAACTGGATTTGCTTCCCCACTTCTACACATGAAGCCAGCTAGGTGACCTTGGGCCAATCACAGCTCTCTCAGCCCCGCCTACCTCACAGGGTGTCTGTTGTGGGGAGGGGAAGGGAAGGTGATTGTAAGCCGGTTTGAGTTTCCTTTAAGTGGCAGAAAAAGTCGGCATATAAAAACCAACTCTTCTTCTTCTGCTCCCCAGGTGGCCAACCTGTCACCCAATAGCGCTACTCCCTCCCCATACCCTGTTTCTCCTCCTGTTCTCTCAGGCCTGGTTGAAGCAGGACTGTGGCTGAGGCCTTGGCATTTCCCCATGAGGTTTTGCACTGGCACAGTGTTCCCTTTGAACTGGGCTGCCAGCTGCAAAAAGCAGCTTTGTGTGCTGGGCAAGGTTAGGGTCCAGGGTGAAATGGCACTTTTGGCATCTTTTCTGAGGAAAGAAGGGCACTGGCGTAGTTTGAGAGGTTATGCTTAGCCAAGCACCACAACTGTAGTGGGGTTGCCAATCTTTGTGTCATTGGCAGCACCTCGATCTGTGCCTACAAGTGAATGAACTGACATTTACACTGGGAAAAGCTTCACCTGCTGCTTACTGCAGCTGTTGCTCAAGGCCCAGGAGCATTTGGCTGCGCCTGTTTGTTTCATAGTTTGGTTCAAGGGGCCACGCGTGACATTTCCAGCTCTTCTGGACTGGACACACCGACCCAAAGGACCGTCTCACTCAGGACGAGCCCCCTGCTGTCCCAGCAGTTCTGCTTCTTTCAAACAAACCTTGTCACAGCCTGGTCCCAGGGCCTTTTCTGTTCTGGCCCCCCTGGGCCTGTGAGGAACGCACCCTGCCCTCCTGACTGTTAGGAAGCCGAGCTTCAAGGATGAATGGGAGGTAGATGTTCTGCTGACCAGTTTCGGGGTTTGTTCAGCTTGAGTTAGGGGTTCTGTCATGCACTGCACACAGCTTGGGGTCTGTTCGGGAGACAAATGTGTGGAAAGTGTTTGGGATGTCAAAGCCCCTCTCTCCCCTACCCCTGTTTTGCATTCCTTAGTTCGTTCCCATGCCCTTCCTTGTGGTTTCCAGGTCTCAGAGCTCACCCTCCCCTGACCCAACAGAAGGATGCTTGAAGGCAGAAGGCTGGCAGTGGAGCCTGGCCAAGCAGAGCAGACCTGCCCGTCGTGCGTGAGGGATCCGGTGCTCACAGGATCAGGGATTCTAGCCTGTGGTGCATCTCCTCCAACGTCTGCCCTCCACTGCTCCTTTGACTGACAGCCCTGGGAGACGGGTCTGCTGAGGAGGACAAGAGCTCTGAACATCAACCTGAAGGAGCACAGTAGGGGAGCAAAGAGGCTGAAGAAGAGAAAGTTGGTCGTCTTCAAGGAACCCCTGGATGTTGGTTTTATTTTGTCCAGGCTTGGTGCAGGGTTTCAGGACATCCTGAGATGATGTGGATCCATAAAGTGTGTGTGAGAGGGGGGGATATGTGTGTATGTTTTGGGGGAGGTAGACTTTCTTCCCAAGATTTGGAGTTGCCACAGCATCCAAATTCAGGTATTGCAGCTTGGACTATCAGGATGGCACAGCCAGGAAGCAAACCGAGGAGTCCTCGTGCCACATCTCAGAGGGGTTGGCCGGGGCACAGTGAGGTTTGAACTCTGGTCTGCAAATAGGGGTCCCAGGAATCCTTCTTCCTGAAATCTAAGCCAGGTGAGGGAAATGCAAGAAGGACATCAGAAGAATCCTGCAGGATGTAACAAAAGTCCAAATAGCCTGGCATCCTGTTTCCAGTCAGGAGATCCCCACAAAGTTGGGTGACCTTGGGCTAGTCACTGGTCTCTCAGCCCCACTTCCCTCACAAGGTGTCTGTTGTGGAGAGGGGAAGGGAAGGTGATTGTAAGTCGGTTTGATTCTTCCTTAAGGGGTAGAGAAAGTCGGCATATAAAAACCAAGTCTTCTTCTTCCTCCTCCTCTTCTTCCTCCTCCTCTTCTTCTTCTTCCACTCTGTGAATAATTTTCTAAACCTCTATGTTTGCCCCCATCCCTTATTCCAAACTAAAAAAAACCCAAAGGCTTTCAAGCCTTCCTGCATGCAGAAGATGCTCCAACCCTTGGGACTTCTGGCCCCAAAATGCCCTAAGCCCCCCAACAATCACACCACACCACATGCAGCCACTCTGCAGCCCCCCACTGGCTTCTTCACACATTCTATCTTGCTTCACACATGCCCTCTTTCTTGCCTACAGCACATAAGACATCCCTGTCCCCAGGCGCTGAGTGAGAATCTTCCCACCCCTATCCAAACTGGCAGGTAACTTCTGTTACTAAATGGGACTGGTCTGCAAACCTGGCGCACAACACCCCAGCTGCTGCCCCATGGAACAGCCCAGACAGAACAGGCTGCCTCCTCTGGCTGGTGGACTGGGGTCTCCCACTCCTGTCAAGCTGCCACCAAGCACATCTGGCTGCCTCCTGAGCTTTGCGCCCCTGTGCCTGAAGAGCAATCCCCTGGGCAGGCCGTTGTGGTCTCTGGAGTCCTGGCCGGCCTCACAACAGCTCTATAAGTTTTGTGGCGGAGAGGAAAGCTCTGCAGGCTCACCGACCAAGCTGTGGTGTGGCCAGGCGCCTTCCCCTCCCCTGGGATCCAAAGGCCCGTCTTCCCAGTGGCTGCTTGGGGGTGGGGGGCACCGGTCGAGGCCCGGCTCCCTGCTTCCCTCCCGCCTCCTCCCGGCAGGCCCTCCCCCTCTGGGGTCTACCTCCTCTCCCCCAGCTCCTCCCGCTGAGATCCTGCAGGGACTCGCTGGGGAGGCTGATGGCGGCTCCAGCTGCGCCCCTGGCCGCTCAGACCCCCGCCCGGGACAGGTGGAGGAGGAAGATGGATTTCCTTCTGTCGGTGGTGGGGTTCGCCGTGGACCTGGGCAACGTCTGGAGGTTCCCCTACATCTGCTACCAGAACGGAGGCGGTAAGGAACCCCGGGGGCGTTGTTGGCTATTCCCACACACGCGCGCACACACACACACACACACTCCACAGCAACTAGCGAGAGATTCCCACGGTTATCTCTGCAGATCTTGTTTTTCCTGTCGGAGATTCAACATGCTGTTGGTTAGCAACACTTTCTTGGGTTTCTTTTTATTTTGCAATTTCACCACCGCAACCAGAATAAGAAGTCCGGATTGATGAACGTGGGTCCCCGGGGTGGGGGGTCAATGCCAAATAGAAACCGGAAAGGCAGTCGCAGCCCCCTCGTCTCTTCTTGCGCACGTCGTGGCTTTTCGCTGTTCGAGGTTCAGCTCCAGGCGTCTGGAAGCCGCCGCCCCCCCCAAACCTGTTGACGCTCGAGTTTTTGAAAAGTTTGGAAAGTTTGGCGCAACTTGCCGGCCGGAGGGCTCTTCCTCCCTTGTCCTCGAGAGCTGTCCATGGTAGTCGGCGGCCGGGTGTCTGCGGCTCCTCGCAGACGCAGACGAACCAGGGCTTCTTCTAGCAGAAGCCTTTGTGGAGGAGAAACCTGAAGCTAGAAAGGTTCCGCTAGTATTTGTTTTTTTAAACACCCCCAAATCGTTAGTCTTTAAGATGCCAAAGGAAGAAGTGGTCCGACGTGCGCTGCAGGAAAGCCAGAGAATTCGCCCTGGCGACACACGCCGGAGTCTGGGGGCACCTGAAAGATTGGCAGAGTGGCTGGAAGCAGCCCAGATATTATCGGCCGAATCCGAGGGAGCCCCCCCCCCCCCAGCAAGTGCCAGCGAGAATCTTCCTTCTTTTAGCAAGTGAGCAAAAAGCCCCTCTGCACAGAGTGAAAAGGCAAAGCTGCCTCTGCCCAGTGGAGAGGTCAGGGAAGGACCACAGCTGTCCCAGGGAGCCTCCTGTCCCCAAATGTTCATCTTGTTACCAAATAGGGCAGACAAGAGTTAACACTCCCTCTTACTTGAAGGTTGTAATTATGGGTCAGACGATTAATTCATTGTGCTCCCATAATAATGTCCCACATCACAGAATTGACCATCATAACCGTCCCTCTAGCATCTCGAAACATTCTTCTTGTGTAAGGCTCCAGCCCACACGGGACAGGGGGAAAAGGCATCTTCAGTGGAAGAACTCCCGGGGTACTTTGTCTGGCTTCAGGATGCAACCGTGTTGCTTTTTGGTCTGGCCACATTCTGCACATCATCATGCACTTTCTGGCTTTGTGGGTGCATTGAATCCTTGGCAGAGATGTGCAGTGGTCGGCCACTTCGATCCCAGCCACGCACAGGACTTGTGCTTCATAGCCACAGCTAACTGTTCTTCCCCAAATAGGGTGTGTGTGTGTAGGTTCCTCACACTTCAAACAGTTAGTACAAAAAACCAGTGTGCCCTCAGCACAACACAGGATGTGCCCTCAAGCCTCTGGAACAGAAATGATTCACAGAAGACAAATGGCTCTTCCTCATTCTCTGCATTTCCCAAAGCCATCCTACTTTCCATACTCATCTAAAGCCATCAACACAGAGCAGTGGGGGTGGGGTGGGGGATGAGGGGCAGCCTGACCATATGCATGTTTACTCCCCCCCAACACAGATCGTCTCATTAGGGCTTACTTCTGTGTAAGTGTGCATTGGGTTACAGCTTTAACCTCCTTTTAACGGGAGATGCAGCTGGGGATTGAACCTGCAAACTTCCAAACCATAGCCCCACCCCAGCTCCATTGGGATGCTTTGATAAAGTAGGGGAGGGAATTGGGATGAGATGCAATTGCCCCCTCGTTATATGCCATGCTAATTAGATTATTAACCATGCACACCGTTGCACTGGCCAGATGCATATTCATGCTGCTTTCCCTTCTCAGCTGCCAGATTTCTGACTAAAAGGCCCTCACCTTCTCGCATCCACTCAGTAGATCAGAATCTCACTCACCTTTCCTGTTTGTTTGGGGAAGGGGTAGTCAGGCCCCTCCTTCTGTCTCAGACTGCAGACCTCCCAGCCCCAACAGCCCAGGAAGGAGAAGCCAGAACCCCTTCAGCTCCCGCAGAAATCAAGAGAACCGGGAGGTGTGGCTGGGAATGTGGAGGAAACCTTTCTCACTAGGTAGAGCCAGCATGCACGCACACACACGCACACACAAAAATGGTCTAAAAACACAGAAATGCTGGGGGGGGGGGGACAAAGCTAAAACTAAAGGCACAAAAACTGCACATGGAAATCAGGGGATAAAATGAAGCAGTCTGGGGCCAGAACGGATGACAAACACCTCTCTGCAGAAAAGGCCAAGCTTTGCCTTCCTGGATACCAAGCTGCTGCCAGAGATGTCAGGAGAGGCCAGCTTGCCAGTCGGGAGGGTCCCATTGGGGGCTGCGGAGTAACTCTCGGGTCTTGGCATCCTCTCTCTGCAGGAGCTTTCCTCATCCCCTACACCCTGATGGCCATTTTCGGAGGCGTGCCCCTCTTTTACATGGAGCTGGCTCTGGGGCAATTCCACCGGGTCGGGGCCATTCCCATCTGGAAGCACATCTGCCCCATCTTTAAAGGTAAAGAGGCAAGGAGGGGCTCTGGGCCAGATTTAGGTACCAGCTACACAAGCTATGGCTCAGAGGCTTGGATTAATGGGGGTCCCTAAATACAACCCCCTAAAATCACTATATGACCCCATTTTGGTAATGCTACTGGTCTTCCTGAACTTGACGTAGGCTAGGGCCTAAGCATGTCTTAGTCCAGTCCTGAGGCAGAGAGTTAGAAGACAAGTTAAATAAGGAACCTAGGAACAAGGCCAAGGGAAGTAGCGAGGGCTGTGGGGTTTTGCAGGCTTTTAAAATGTAGTTTCCAGCTTCGGGACACATTGAACAAACTTGGGTTTCAGCATTCAGAGACATATTTTACTCAACCCGTCCCAAGGTTAATTTATTTAAATAGCTGAAGCTGAAGCTGCAGAGACTTCCCAGGTGCCAGATCACACGGGCCCCGATTCCTGCTCCTCTCTGCTCCCCACCTGCTGTTGGAAGTGGTATGGGCTCACAGAAGTGGGGCCCACCGGGGCTGTACCGCGTATGACTTCTGAACAGCACCCAGAGCTCTGAAAGGGCACCATGAGGTCCGTGACTGGCACCTGCACCCCAGGCCAGCTTCATAACTCCAACCAGCCTCTGAGACAAAACACAGCAGCACAGGAACAGGCTGGCATCAGCCAAACTAGCAGGCAAAGCAAAACTTGCGGCAGGCAGCCTTTAACGGAGGCTTCGCCTCCCCACCCCTTGGCCTGATAGCAGCTGAAAATGGCCCTGTCTGAAGATGGGGACACATCAGCATCTGGAGGGAGGCAGTCCCCAAACCATATGTCTCCATGCCATGCAAAGCTTTCCCCTTGGGTTACTTCAGACCTGCTGTTGTTGCTGCAGGCCGAACAGCTTGGGCAGTGGCAGCAACCCCTGCCATTCCTGGAGGGATGACCCTTTTCTTGCCCCCTGCAGGGTCTTCATCCTCTCAGTTGAACTCCTAGCCCCTCCAGTAGAGTCCTGATCTGGATGCCATCAGCTCCAATGGTTCTGGGTCCCAGGGCAGCTGGGGGGGGGTGAGGGGAGGTGACCCGTGGCCCTGCCCTAACAGTGCCCTTTGGTTCTCCCCGCAGGCATCGGCTTTGCCATCTGCATCATCGGCCTCTACGTCTCCTTCTACTACAATACCATAATTGCCTGGGCACTCTACTATTTCTACTCCTCCTTCACCACCACGCTGCCCTGGACCAGTTGCGCCAACCCCTGGAACACCCCCAACTGCACCAGCTACTTTGGGGGCAGCAACGTCACCTGGACTAAGGACTCCAGCTCACCAGCCGAGGAGTTTTACATGTAAGGGGCAGCGAGGGGCCGGAGGCAGCCGCGCCTGGGCTGGGAGGGGGCCAGAGCCTCTAAAAGTGCCAGGTGGTGGCTGGAAATCTCCTGCTATTGCAACTGATCTCTAGGTGACAGAGATCAGTTCCCCTGGAGAAAATGACTGCTTTGGCAATTGGCAATTGGACTGTATCCAACATGGCAATTGGACTGTATGGCATTGACGTCCCTCCCCTCTCCAAACCCTGCCCTCCTCAGGCTCCACTCGCAAAAGTGAGCCAGCGTGGTGTAGTGGTTAAGAGCGGTGGTTTGGAGCGGTGGAGTCTGATCTGGAGAACCAGGTTTGATTCCCCACTCCTCCACATGAGAGGCGGCAGAGATTCATCTGGTGAACTGGATTGGTTTCCCCCACTCCTATACATGGAGCCAACTGGGTGACCTTGGGCTAATCACAGCTCTCTCAGCTTCACCTACCTCACAGGGTGTCTGTTGTGGGGAGGGGAAGGGGAGGTGACTGTAGGCCGGTTTGAGTCTCCCTTAAGTGGTAGAGAAAGTCGGCACATAAAAACTAACCTTCAAAATCTGCAGGTGTTTCCCAACCTGGAGATGGTAATCCTAGTGCCAGCCCATCTTAGACTTCGTTCCCTTGCCTTGAAGAGCTCTTTAGGGTTGCCAGGTCCCTCTTTGCCACCAGTGGGAGGTTTTTGGGGTGGGGCCTGAGGAGAGCAGGGTTTGGGGAGGGGAGGGACTTCAATGCCACAGAATCCAATTACCAAAGCGGCCATTTTCTCCAGGTGATCTGATCTATATCGACTGGAGATCAGTTCTAATAGCAGGAGATCTCCAGCTACCATCTGGAGGTTGGCAACCCTAGAGATCTTGATGTGCACCAAGGGAACCAGTTGTTGCACCTTCGTAGGATTTAGCAATAGTACGTTAACTGATACATTTTCAAATGTTTAGAAGTTGGACCAAGGCCCAATAATCCATCATCTCCATTCCTGGTCTTTCTCCCATAGGGAGATTCCTCCCCTCCCCCAAATCCGGCTTGCTTCCCTCTGTGCATATGCCCTGTGCACTCTGAGCGTCAATGTTGGCCCACCTCCTGCCTTCCCTAGCTAGGCGCCATTCTCCTGGATCTCAGGCAGAGGAAGGGCCTTTCTTAGCCCCTGAGAGCTGAAGGGGGCTCCTACATGCCAAGCAGTTGCGCTTCCCTTGAGTTGAGATATGCGGTGCCGTTGTTCTGTCTGTCTTCCTCAATAAGTGCATTTGTGTCCTCCAAGTTGTTCAGGATGGTGCCTCTTCCTCATTTTATTCTCAGAACAATCCTATAAGGTAGGCTAGGCGAAGAGAGTGTGATTGGCCCAAGGTCACCCAGCAAGTTTCCTGGCAGAGTGGGGACAAGAACACTTCCCTCCCCAGTCCTAGTCTGGCACCGTGACCCCTGCAGACACTGTTTCTGGCCCAGCTCTGCCACCTCTGCTGGACCCCAAGGGCTGGGGCAGAGACCAGGTCCCTGAGATCCCTTTGCTGGAGATAGCCGAGGCTGACCGTGGGCAGGAGCTGGGCTGCAGCCGCTCCCTGCTCCATCTCCGGTGCCCCAGGAGCCTGTGAGAGAAGTGAGGAGGACAGGGTGCCTGACAGGGCTCACCCAGCTCCAAAAGCAGTATGTTGGCCAAGCCTGGGTGTTGTGACTTGTTTCCATCTCTCTTTGCCGCAGGAGGAGAGTTCTGGCACTCCAGAACTCGCAAGGCCTGGACGAGGTGGGTGGGATCCGCTGGCACCTGCTCCTCTGCCTCTTCCTCATCTTTGCCATTGTCTACTTCAGCCTCTGGAAGGGGGTCAAGACCTCTGGAAAGGTAACCCCAGCCAGGCCCAGTTAGGGGGAGGGAGTCAAGACCCTTGGCACAAGTTCCTGGCTGGCCCCCGCCTCCTCCTCTGGACTTCATCCCTACAGCCCTCTGCACTGCCCAGCATTGTATTGCTGGCATGTTCCATTTCTGCCCTGTTTCCCTGGCATCTGCAGCACCCAGATGTGCAAGTCAGACAAGAGCAATTGTCAACCTAGAAGGACAATTCCCTGGGTGGGCAGCCCAGGTACCTGTTGGGGCTGCAGCACAAAATTGGGGCATGCTGCCTCCATGCCAAGGGCAGGTGCCTTTCCCTGCAGCCATCTGCCAGGGACGGCTCCTGTTGAAGTGCCAACTTCTTCCGAAATGGGAAGCCTTCTCAACCAGCCTCTGGCAGAGTAGTTGGGACTTCTTCTGGGATGCAAGATCCTTCCTTTTCAGAAACTGGCATGGGCTGCAGAGCTCTCCATCCTGAGAAGCTCTTTTCCTTTATGAAACAAACAAGTAGGCAATCCTTGAAAAAATAAGGGGAGGCCAGAGCCAAGCAAAGCTGTGAAGGATTTCCTCTGGAAAAGCTGCTCACTTTGATTGGCAGGAGCACCTTAAATGGTGCAATTAATAATGCAAGTAAGCCAATATATGCATATCTGCCCAACATGAATAATGTGCACAGGCCCAGAGGTTTAGCTGGATTCTGCAGTCTATACACATTCTTCTTTTTAACACTCAGAGCAAAGGGTCACAAGATTCATCTGCTCAGAGGATATGGAGGAACCACTCAAGAGGGGAATAATTAATGGGCACATTTCCGTGGGCTGGTGTATTAGCCATGAACAAGTCAAGTGGGAAGAGTTGCAGTGGGGGGAGGGGAGAAATTGCCAAGAAAATCTATCTACTTGAACAATTGCAGACGTTTGCCATGTTTGTTAATTTACTTAATTTATACTCCCCCTTTCTGCCCAATGGCGACCCAAAGCAGTTTAAATAATTCTCCTCTCCTCCATTTTATCCTCACAACAGCCCTGTGAGGTAGGCTAGGCTGAGAGAGTGTGACTGGCCCAAGGTCACCCAGCAAGCTTCTATGGCAGAGTGGGGATTCGAACCTGGTCTCTCAGACCCAAGTATGATGACACTTTAACCACTACACCACACTGGGAGGGGGGATGAACTTGGGGGGCAGTGCGCCATTGTGGTTCTTTCCCTTGCAGGTGGTGTGGGTGACGGCCACTCTCCCCTACGTTGTTCTGCTCATCCTGCTGATTCGCGGGACGACTCTGCCCGGGGCCTGGAGAGGAATCGTCTTCTACCTGCAGCCCAACTGGAAGAAGCTCATGAGCACAGCTGTAAGACAGCCAGATGCATGCAGATGTGGCCAGTTGCTCCTTTGTACACTGCACAGTTGGGCCTGCCAACTCCCCCTCCCCCCTCCGGGAGCTGCCTCTGTGTTTATCAGCTGTGTGGCAGGCTGAGATTCAGGACAGCCTTGCCAGGAGTAGGAGGCCGAAGTGGTACCCCGGCAGGCTCTCACCCGGACCTGAGGCTGGAGCACACGAGGAACGGTCCCACCACTTGCTGGCCTGAGCCTGCACAGCGTTCAGTGGACCTCTGTCCATTGGTGTGCTGTTGAAATCCCAAGGGCTCGCATCTCAGATACTGCTCTTGTGTGCAGCTGCGGACCACTGCTGCCCTGAGTCTTTCATTTCCCTCCCCACTTTGGCAGTGTTCAGTGTCTGAACATGCTTTTCCATCAGGGCCCCCGAGAGTGTGCCTGGCCAGTGGTCCTCACAGAGTTTTCCATCTACCATCTAGCAGGTATCCCTGCTGAAAAGAAAACAGACCACCAGGTCACCTCACCTCAACCACTGCCAGTATATTCCAGGGCTTTGGATGCCCAGCCCCCACTGCACCTATCCTCCCTAGGGGTGCCAACCTCCAGGTGCAGCCTGGAGATCCCCTGGAATTACAACTACATAGATCAGTTCTCCGGGATAAAATGGCTGCTTTGGAGGGTGGACTCTATGGCATTATACCCTGCTGAGGCCCCTCCCCTCCCCAAACCCCACCCTTCCCAGGCTCCATCCCCAAATCTCTAGGAATTTCCCAACCCAGAGCTGGTAACCCTTCCCCTCCCCTTTCAGGGACACTGGTATCAAAAGGGTAGCCAAAGGCTCTCCAGAAGGGGGCTCAGGCCCAGTGGCGGCTCCACTGGCTCACAGCCACCACCAGCAGCAGAGGAGGGGCCGGGGGGGGGGGCAAAACAGCTCGACCCTGCCCTGGTTTTGGAGAGCAGAGCAGACCCCTCGTGGCCAAATAGCTGAGGCAGTGGGAGTGGCAGCTCACTGCAACGTGTCGTTCATTGCACCTGTTGATTCCATGACCCCCCAAATCCCTTTTTATACATGCATGAGAGCCCCCCCTTCCATCTGCCAGCCACCCCACAGAAGATCAGAGGACCAAAAGAGGTTCATTATTCCCTTGGAAGTCAGAGGCCCTTGGAAATGCAAATCTCTAATTGAATCACCCATCTCATTTGTTGGCTGGGGAGAGGTCCTCTGGGGGCTGCTCCCTTTCAGCCTCCTCTTTGCAAAGCCGGCCCAACAATGGATTTCCTGCCTGCCAAGACCTCTGAGCCCCCCTCACACACAGATGAATTTTCACTAAAGGTAATTGGGTAAGGTAAAGGGAGGGGAACACTATGCAGCAAAGGAACCCTTCTGAAGGGTTCAAGTACTATTGCATGGGGGGGCATGCACATCTATGCACACACACATCCATACCCTTCTCATGCTACTCAGGCAAGCAGGCTGGGGGTGGGTGGGTGTCCAGAACTTTCCTGCTTTTTCCTAGCCCCTGAAGACTACAGCCACCCTTGCTTGGGGGGCTAGAGTTGAGGGCAGAAGTGCCTTCGACAACACCCAGATCTTCAGGGAATGAACTTCCGAGAGCCAAAGCTCCCTCTGTCAGAGTTTAGCTGTCCTATCACAGACCAACACGGCTGCCTTCCAAGACTTCACTTGCTGGCTGTGTTTGTGCATAGAATCATAGGATCATAGAGTTGGAAGGGACCACCAGGGTTATCTAGTCCAACCCCCTGCACAATGCGGAAAATTCCAAACTACCTCCCCCCCACACCCCCAGTGACCCATACTTCATACCCAGAAGATGGTCAATGTGCCCTCCCTGTCAAGGTGCCCTCTGCCTAAGGTCAGCCTTGCTGACAGATGGCCATCTAGCCTCTGCTTAAAAACCTCCAGGGAAGGAGCAATTACCTCCTCCCGAGGAAGCCGGTTCCACCGAGGAACCGCTCTAACTGTTAGAAAATTCTTCCTAATGTCTAGACGGAAACTCTTTTGATTTAATTTCAACCTGTTGGTTCTGGTCCAACCTTCTAGGGCAACAGAAAACAATTTCAGGGTTGCTAGTGGCACGGGAAGCCAAGAAATCAGAAGGAGATTGAGACAGGGAAGGGCAGCCATGAAGGAGCTAGAAAAGATTCTGAAGTGTAAGGATGTGTCACTGGCGACAAAGATCAAAATAATTCATGCCATTGTATTCCCTATTACTATGTATGGGTGTGAAAGCTGGACACTGAAGAAAGCTGATATGAAGAAAGTAGATTCCTTTGAAATGTGGTGTTGAAATGTAGTTTTATGGATACCATAGACCATCAAAAAGACAAATAACTGGGTTCTAGATCATATCAAGCCTGAACTCTTCCTATAAGCTAAAATGATTAAACTGAGGCTATTGTACTTTGTTCACATTATAAGAAGAGTCACTGGAAAAGACAATAATGCTAGGAAAAGTCGAAGAGAGCAGGAAAAGAGAAAGACCCAACATAAGGTGAATTGACTCAATCAAGGAAGCCACGGCCCTCAGTTTGCAATATCTGAGCAAGGCTGTCAAAGATAGGACATTTTGGAGGACATTGATTCATAGGGTAGCCATGAGCCGGAAGCGACTTGACAACACTTAACACACCCACAGTGGCACGGGAGGGGGGTGCCTCAGGATTGTTGGCAATATGGCAGAAGATGCTGCAGGTGAATCATCAGAAATAATTGTGTGTGGTGGTGCAAAAGGATCCTGGGGTTGTAAAGTCAGGACCATTTTGACCGGTGGGGGGGGGGGAGGATTGTGCCAGGGCTGGTACACAACAGGGACCACCATAACACTCTCAAATAGTGCTAAGTTTTAATGCCCAAAATGATATGATCTGATCTTTTTCCTTCTAAGGTAGCAACACAGCTCTGCAGAACGCATGACTTTGGGACCAGGGTTTGATTGGTATTTATTTTAAACAGTGTGTGGATATCTAATTCTTTCCAGCTGAGAAAAACACAAAGCGATCCAAGGTGCAGTGAGACTGAAGGGGAGCCTTGAATGAGCAATGAGCCGCTGGGCCCCTCCCAGTCTCGAAAGGGCCTGTGTGGGGTGCAGCCCCATGAGGTCTGGGGGCAGCTCTGTGTCCCTCTGCCAGACTGCTCTTAATGGGAGTCTTTCTGTCTCTGGGTTTGTCGAGGTGTGGGTCGACGCGGCTGCCCAGATCTTCTTCTCGCTGGGGCCAGGCTTTGGGGTGCTTCTTGCTCTCGCCAGCTACAACCCATTCCACAACAACTGCTACAGGTAAGTGCTCAGGACCCTGCTTCTCCTGGGGTTGCCAGCCCCAGGTTCGGAAATACCTGGAGATTGGAGGGTGGAGCCAGGAAGCATGGGATTTAGGGAGGGGAGGGACCTTGGTAGGTTATAATACCATGCAGTCCACCTTCCAAAGCAGCCATTTGCTCCAGAAGAAGTGGAATGAATGTTTTAAACAAACAAACAAACAAGTGATTTATCTAGTCTGGAGATCAGATGTAATTCTAGGAGATCTCCAGCCCCCACCTGGCGGTTGGCGAGCCTAGCTCCTTCTTCAAGTACCCCAAATTCTTCCTCCTTGGAAGGTTGCCAAGGCAGACTCCTGGCTAGTTAGGCTTCTCAGCAGTTCTCCAGGGTTCAACCCTAACCCTCTCTCCACAGCCCTAAATAGGTTCACAACTCAAGCAGAGGCTCTCCTGTATAATTTTGCCTGGATTGGCCAGGTTTAGAGAACCAGTTGATTTCCCTCCCCAGGAAATAGCAGGCTCTGTTCCTCCTGAGGGAAGCAGTAAGCCTGGAGCTGCAGAAACAGGATCATTTAGCAGGCCTGCCCTTCCTGGCTACGGCTGCCAGCCTCCAGATGGGGCCTGGAGATCTCCAGAATTACGACTGATCCCCAGGCAAAAGAGACCAGTTCCCTGCTGCTTCGCGGGGTGGACTCTGTGGTGCTACAACCTGCTGAGGCCCCTCCCCTCCCCAAATGCTACCCTCCCCAGGCTCCACCCCCAGAATCTCCAGGAATTTCCCAACCTGGACTTGGCAACATACTCCTATCCCTGATGCTTCCTTGAAGTGCAAACCAGGGAGCATCTTGTTTTGTGAGTGTGTGTGTGTGTGTGGGGGGGGTGACACGGAGCCCACTGGGTGTCAAGAATGCCCTGGTCAGGAGCCGGAAGCAGCCCTGGGCCCGCTGGGGCCTCTCTGCTCTCCCTCCCTCTCTGCCCACCTTGCAGGGACGCCGTGGTCACCAGCATCATCAACTG
Organism: Euleptes europaea; assembly: GCF_029931775.1. Taxonomy (NCBI): domain Eukaryota; kingdom Metazoa; phylum Chordata; class Lepidosauria; order Squamata; family Sphaerodactylidae; genus Euleptes; species Euleptes europaea. The sequence continues at coordinate 64,162,220 of NC_079324.1, read as the reverse complement.
CCTCACCAGCTTCCTCTCTGGCTTTGTCATTTTCACCGTCTTGGGCTACATGGCAGAAATGAGGGGCGTGGAAGTGGAGGACGTGGCCAAAGACAAAGGTGGGTGCCGCACACATCCGGCATATAGAAACCGACTCTTCTTCTTCTGAGGGTGGCCCCGCACAGTCCTGAGTCCTGAGCACCATGAATGTTCCAGCCATGGAAAGCACAGGGGCTTGGGCTGCTGCTCCTGAGAGGTCCAGGCCTAATCCTTGATATTAGAACTTAAGAACATAAGAAAGGCCCTGCTGGGTCAGACCAAGGTCCATCAAGTCCAGCAGTCTGTTCACACAGTGGCCAACCAGGTGCCTCCAAGAAGCCCACAAGCAAGAAGACTGCAGCAGCACCATCCTGCCTGTGCTCCACAGCACCTAAGATAGCAGGCATGCTCCTCTGATACTGGAGAGAATAGGTATGCATCATGACTAGTATCCACTTTGACCAGTAGCCATGGATAGCCCTCTCCTCCATGAACATGCCCACTCCCCTCTTAAAGCCAGGTGCTTCTGGGCATCCCATCCCAGGGTAGCAGGAGAGGTGAGAATCATTTTTCAAGCACAGTGCCCTGGTTGCAGCTCATAATCTAAACATGAAGGAGGCATGAGGAGAAAAATAAAATGAAGGGAAGGTCCATCTTCTGTCAGAACAGCCGCCCTGGATCAGAAAGTAGTCCATCTCGCCCCCATCCTGTTTCCCACAGTGAGCAAGTTGATGCCAATGAGAAGCAAACAAGCAGGGCACAGAAGGGCCTCACCCTGTTGCTGCCCCCAGCACTGATGTTCAGAGATATACTGTCTCTAAACATGGAGGTTCTTTGAAATCATTGAAAGAACCCCTCCTCTTTTCAAAGCCAGTTAAACTAGTCTATCCATCTAGGGCATTTTCTTCTTTTCTACATTTTACCTTCACAACAGCCCTGTGAGGCAGGTGATACTAAGAGAGAGTGACTGGTCCAACATCTCCCAATGAGCTCCATGACAGGAAGGTGGGGTCTTTGATCCTGGGGATCCCAGAACAGAGTCTGACCCTCTAGCTGCTGCGCAACACCCTCTCTTTAAGCAACTGCCATCACGGCATCCTGCAGCAATGAATCCCACAAGTTAAATACTCACTGAGCAAAGTAGTACTTCCTTTTGCCAATCACCTTCATTGGGTGCCCCCCCCCCCAAGATCTTCTATGATGGGGGAGAGAAGGTTCTCTCTCTCCAGCCCCTGCCACACGTGAGGGCTCCATTTCCTCAATGTCTTTGTCAAATGGAAGGTGGCACAACGCAGCTCCTCTCCGCAGGGCCCAGCCTCCTCTTCATCACATACCCCGAGGCCATCGGCAACATGGTCGGCTCCACCTTCTTTGCCATCCTCTTCTTCCTCATGATGGTAATGCTGGGGCTGGACAGCACGGTAAGGGGGGGCTGGGGGGCTCCCTTGCCCCACCAGTTGTTTATTTATTTTACATATTTATGAGCTGCCTTTCTTCCTATGGAGCTCAAGGCAGCTTGCAGGATGAATAAAATACATAAAACCAACATTTAAACTCACACTTTATAACTACTTTAATTAAATACATCCCTAATTAAAACAGTCCTAAATAAAGCAAATTCACAGTGGGTAGCCGTGTTAGTCTGTTTGCAGTAGTCAAAAAGGGCAAGAGTCCAGTAGCACCTTAAAGACTTACAAAAATATTTTCTGGTAGGGTATGAGCTTTCGTTTATCTAAATAAAGCAGTCTTCTAAAGATCAACCTGAGGGCTCCTGGTACATCTCCCTGGGGTGGTTGTTCCATAATTGTGGGGCTGCCAACAAAAAGGCCTTCTCTCATGTACCCACCAAACAGGCATCCTTGATTGATGGGACAGTCAGGAGGGACTCTCTCTCCCTGTGATGATAATCCCTGGGCTGGAACAGTTGGGAGAAGGTGGTCTTTCAGATATTCTGGTCCCAACCCATGTAGGGCTTTAACGGTCAAAAACAATACCTTGAAGTGGGCCCACGAGCAGATGTAATTGCTGCACTAGCTGCAGCCTCTGAACACTCTTCAAGAGTAGCCCCAAACAGAGTACACTGCAATAGTCCAGTCCAGATGTAAGCAAGGCATGGATCACTGTGGCTGAAAAGTGATTTTTTTTTGGGGGGGATTTGCAGTTTGGGGGCCTGGAAGCTGTGATCACAGCAATCATGGATGAATATCCACACCTCCTGGCCAAGCGACGAGAGCTGTTTGTCTTGGGGCTGATCACCGTGTGCTTTCTTGGTTCCCTGGCCACACTGACCAATGTGAGTAGCTGGGGGGGGGGAATCTTGATTCTCTTGCTGCTACCTGTTCCGGGGGGGGGAAGGCAAACTCAACACACCACCTCCAAGGGCCCCACCCCCAGATCTGTGTTGTATTTCATTAAGCATGTTGTCGTCTAGCTACACAGAGCCAGCGTGGTGTCTCTAGCTAGAGGGCCAGCGTGGTGCAGTGGTTAAGAGTGGTGGTTTTGAGTGGTGGACTCTGATATGGAGAACTGGGTTCGATTCCCCACTCCTCCACATGAAGCCAGCTGGGTGACCTTGGGCTAGTCACAGCTCTCTTAGAGCTCTCTCCACCCCACCTGCCTCATGGGGTTTGTGATGTGGGGAGGGGAAGGGGATTGTAAACTGGTTTGATTCTTCCTTAAGTGGTAAAGAAAGTCAGCATATAAAAACCAACTCTTCATCATCATCTTGGCTAGCTCCTCCCTCTGCACATGGCCAGGCTAACAGCCTGGGTTAAAGTGAAAAAATCAATCAATCAAAATTGCCCTGTTGAATCAGACCAAAGGTCTGTTCTCCCGAGCCCAGGGCTCCTGTTCCCAGCAGTGGCTGCAGCCAGATACCCCAGGAGAGCTGGCTGTTTCCTATTGCTTGTCTTATCCTCAGTGTTTGATATGCAGATGTCATGCCTCTGAACCCGGAGGTGCCAGTAAGCTTCCATAGCTAAAAGCCATCATGAAGCCCAGGTTGCCTTCCCACCCACCTTGATTCCTGATCTCCTTTAGGATATTGACCCAAACTTTAGAGCCAGCGTGGTGTCGGGGTTAAGAGCAGCGGGACCCTAATCTGGAGAATCAGGTTGGTTTCCCCCCTCCTCCACATGAAACCTGCTGGGTGACCTTGGGGCAGTCACAGTTCTCTCCGAATTCTCCCAGCCCCACCTACCTCACAAGGTATCTGTTGTGGGGAGAGGAAGGGGGCAATTGTAAGCTGCTTTGAGACTCCTTAAAGGTAGAAAAAAAGCAAGACATAAAAACTCTTCTTCTTCTATGCCTCCTTTCCTCCCAAATAGGGTTCCAAGGCAGCGACCCCAAATCCACCCCAAACTACAGACTTTACACTGAGACCACTAAAATCAGGGCTGCTCCTTGCTACTGCCTTTGGTCCCACCCTGGCCCCAGCCCCATGCAGAGGGCACCACCCCAAAGCCCCACCAGAACTCTTTATTTCAAGAACTGACCATACAGTCTGCAGCCTATTGCCAATTTCTCTGTGTCAGGGGAACGCTTGGGGAATGCTCAGAAAACTCCATTCTTGAATATTATGTGAATACCATGACTGAGGAATCTGCAGCCAGCAGAATCACAAAAAAAAGGCAGTGTGGCCATAGCCCAGCTAAGATCTCAGTTCTGCCTCTGGTGTTGTTCTAGGGTGGGTCCTACATTGTGAAGCTCTTGGAAGAGTTTGGCGCTGGCTGCTCCATTTTAGCCGTGGTGCTTCTAGAAGCCATTGCTGTCTCCTGGTTTTATGGTAAGAGGCACTGTTCTCGGGGCGGAGGGGGGATGCGCTGCCCTGCTGTCAAAATCAGCCCCCTCCTCGCAGGATTTGGCATCCTAGGAAAAGGACTGGGCAGGGAAGGGCAGCCAGGCAGCCTCCAAAACATCTGTTTTCTCCTGGGGAACTGATCACTGTGGTCTGGAGATCAGCTGCAGTTCCAGGAGCTCCCTAGGCCCCACCTAGAGGCTGGCAACCCTACCCTGCACACATCCCATAAACATCAAGTTGGGGACAGGGGCTGCCTCTCAAAGGTCTTATGGACCAAAGATTAATTCACACACGGCCCCCCTCCCCAGGAACAGGGAAAGGTTCGCGCTGGGCTTACACTTCCTCCTGCTTCTTAGGAATCCAGCAGTTCTGCAGTGATGTGAAGGCCATGCTGGGGTTTACGCCGGGAATCTACTGGCAGGTGTGCTGGGCGGCCATCAGCCCGGCCTTCTTGTCAGTGAGTACCAAGTGATGACGATGCCCTCGGTTGTGCTGTATCTTGCAGAGGGACTTAAGCAATACAGGCAGGCCCCTGCCCCCAAGGGACTTACAGTGTAATTTCACATGGGGTGGGCGGGGACCAAGAGGCCAGGCTACGAATGCAAGCAAACATGCCTGACCTCAGGACATTTAGAGAGTGCCTTGAATGCCCAGGAGCATCCACCAACCAGCCTTCCGTAGGCTGATTTTAACAGATCACACTACAAGTGTGAGAGCCAGCATGGTGCAGTGGTTAAGAGCGGTGGTTTGGAGCGGTGGACTCTGATCTGGAGAACCGGGGTTGATTCCCCACTCCTCCGCATGAGCGGAGGCTCATCTGGTGAACTGGATTTGTTTCCCCAATCCTACACACAAAGCCAGCTGGGTGACCTTGGGCCAGTCACGCTCTCTCAGCCCCATCTATTTCACAGGGTGTCTATTGTGGGGAGGGGAAGGTGATTGTAAGCTGGTTTGATTCTCCCTTAAGTGGTAGAGAAAGTCAGCATATAAAAACCAACTCTTCTTCTTCTAAACAGAGCAAGTTTCTAGCTCTCAACATTACAGGGAGGAAGTTCTAATGCTGAGCATGGAAAAGCACTCTGAGTTTGAGACTGTGGCCCGCCTCTGCCCCCACTCCTCTCCTTTGCACCCCCACTTCTTTTTGCACATGAAATACACATTCCTTTTGTTGCTTGCAACACACAAACACACACACATAGGAAAAGCAAAAGAACAAAAAATCAATTGGAAGCTCTTAAATTGGGCACCTGCTTGATCAAAGGCTGTGTGTCACCTATCTGCTGGGTTGCAAATGCCCTCTAAGTCTGGGCCTCTTGCAGGGTGCTGGCAGCTGTACAGCCTGTCCAAGGGAGAGGCTCCTGCCCAGGAGGGTGGCAACCTTGGTTGGCCCACCAAGTAGACATGGAAAAGAGGGAGGGTGAGGGGGTTGGCTCTGGGACCCTCCCTCCCCCAGGGCTTTGCAACCAGGCTTTTCTCTCTGCCTAGTTCATCATCATCAGCTCTCTGCTGAACCAGCCCCCCCTCACGTTGTTCGACTACCAGTACCCGGCCTGGAGCATCTCGGTGGGGTACCTGATCGGCGCCTCCTCTTTCCTCTGCATCCCTGTCTACATGGCCTACAAGCTTGTCTGGACCCCAGGATCTCTCAAGCAGGTCAGGGCAGGGGGATCCCCAGAGCTGGGGAGGGGGGGCACTTCCCTTCAGGAAACACCATAAGAATATATGAAAGGCCCTGCTGGATCAGACCCAGGCCCATCAAGCCAGCAATCTGTCCACACAGTGGCCAACCAGGTGCCTCTAGGAAGCCCACAAACAAGACCACTGCAGCAGCATTATCCTGCCTGTGTTCCTCAGCACCTAATATGATAGGCCTGCTCCTCTGATCCTGGAGAGAATAGGTATGCATCATGACTAGTCTCCATTTTAACTAGTAGCCACAGATAGCCCTCTCCACCATGAATATGTTCACGCCCCTCTTAAAGCCTTCCAGTTAGGCAGCCATCACCACATCCTGGGGCAGGGAGTTCCACAATTTAACTATTTACCCTCCTATAACAGAATCCTTTTTCTCCTTGTGCAAATGATCTCCCAGGTGGCTGGTTCAGCAACCCCATATTTGGCCTTCCCAATTCAGTTCTACACTGAGAATTTGCAGGGCCTTTGCGAGTGGAGGATGATTCTGGCCGGGGCCCCAGCCACCTCCTGGTTTTCCAGGCTCCCTGGGGAAGGTCCAGAAGCCAGCCTGCGGTCCCTAATCACCTGTCCCTCTTTTCTTGACCACCCAGCGCCTTGCAGTGTGCCTTCGACCCGAGAAGACAAAAGGGGAGCAGCCACTGGGATCTGTGGACATGGTGCCAGCCCCCCCTCAAGGGAAACATGGACTGCTTTTTGCCAATATGAAGACAACTGAGGAGCCACCAGGAGTGGGGCTCCCCCATTGACGGCCATAGCTGTCCCAGCCCTCTCTCCCTACGGATTGGACACCACGGCCAAAGTCCTCTTCTGCAAACCATGCCCAAAGAGGTCTCTGTGCCTGCTGGTGCCCAAGCCCCCACCCCCGGCAACCCTCGACCCAGGCTGCAGCAATGCCAGGCACGGGGCTTCAGCTAGGTTTGCTGCGGCTGGTGCTGCAGTTGCCCAGGCCCCCTCCTCTACCCTGTCCTCCCAGCTCCTGAGCATTTTGTTTGTCCCCTTTTGTCACATGATGGTTAATCTCAAGATTTACCCTCGGGATGCCTGACTGCTGCGTGCGATTTTGTGTGAGAACCGTTCTAGAAAAGAAATGCAGACATTTGGGAAGTGTGCGGACCTCCAGGGCCGCCTCACCTTTCAGGAGGCAAGACCCACAGGAGAGGAAGGCACCGCTGTGCTGAACTGGGGCAGTATGAGTGCATGATGCTGTGGCTCAGTGGTAGAGCCTCTGCTTGGCATGCAGAAGGCCCCAGGTTCAATCCCCGGCATCTCCAGTTAAAGGGACTAGGCGAGTAGGTGACGTGAAAGACCCCTGCCTGAGACCCTGGAGAGCCGCTGCCGGTCTGAGTAGACAATACTGACTTCGATGGACCAAGGCTGGGTCTGATTCAGTAGAAGGCAGCTTCATCTGTTCATGTGACGGCCCTCCCTCTCTTCTGCTGCACTGCCAGAGGGTTCTGCAGGGAGGGGTCATGGCTGCCTCCCCATCCCCCTGGGATCCTCCACAGTGCAGGGATAGCGCAGGGCTTTTTGTCACCCTAAGCCAGGGACTCGTGGTCATTTCCCTCCCAGGCCGGTGCCACCACCAGCCAGGCCGAGTCCAGGCCAGAGGCAGCACAAGCCCAGACGAGATGGTGCCACTGACCACTGGGGACTGGCCAAGCCCTTGCGGAGGAGCAAGAGTGCAGCTGCTCGGCTGGCTCTGACTTGCTGCCAAGGTGACTCTTCCAGCCCGATCCCATGCACGTTTGGTCGCATCTGATTGAAGGGGGCTCTTCTTTCTCATCAATGCTCTGAAGCTCCCGGCCTCATTGGGAGCTGAAGGGTCCACCCAGGGAGGCTCATCCAAATGCCAGCGACGTCCTCAGCCCGCCAGCCAGCCGTTTCTTTCAGCCTCAGCACAAGGGAAGAAAGAGAGGCAAGAAGAATTGGGTGGACCATGAAGGACGGTGCAGAGACATCTCTCCCTCCCTGTCTGCAGCCCTCCAGGTGCAAAGGGGGCCTTTCCTTGCGGGTAGCAGAAGAGGGCATTCGGGGCAGGGTGAGTTGGCATCCAAGGCTCAGGGAAATCAGTAACTGCCAAAGGGTTCACTCTTATATACATATGTATATTTACTTCATTTATAGCCCTACTTTTCTTCCTGATGGGGACCCACATAGGCTTCCAAAATCCTTCTGTCCTCCATTATACCTTCACAACAACAACCCTGTGAGGCAGGTTAGGCTGAGAGAGTGTGACTGGCCCAAGATCACCCGGCCAGCTTCCACAGCAGAGTGGGGATTCGAACCTGGGACTCCCAAATCCTAGTTCAGAACTCCATGCTCCACACTACACAGGCTGTTTGATTTTAAACCACCATTCTCGTCTCTGAACACTCACCCCCAGGTATCTCCTCAAGCGCTTTTCAGAATGCAGGTTTGAGTCCAAAGATGGTACAGATTGAGCTGCCCTAGCATGGCCGCCCGACCCAAGACAGCGACTCTGGCTTGTTCAGCTGCCTTTGAAAACCTGGTCTGCAGAGATCCTCAGGGGTTTTTCGGCACGAAGCCAAGCACCTGCAGATGAAGTCGCCATTCAGGGCACTGGAGCAGTGGGTCCAACCCTACTTCTGTCCTCTGAGAAATGTCCCAGAAGCGTGCGGTGCCCTTGATGCTCTGTTCACACAGTCCTATTTTCTCAAATCTCTTGGTAGTGACAAGCTAGGGTTGCCAACCTCCTGCTGGGGGGTGGAGATCTCCCAGTCTTACAGCTGTTCTCCAGACAACAGAGATCAGTCGCCCTGGAGAAAATGGCTCCAGTGTTAGGTGAGCTGCAAGGCATTATACCCCACTGAGGTCCGTCTCCTCCCCAAACCCCACCCTCCCTAGACTGCACACCCAGTTCTCCAGGAATTTCCCAACCCAGCGCTGGCAACCCTGTAAAAAGCACCGAGGATGTTATGACTCTGGATAGACAACCTCTTGTTATCTCCAATGCCCCATGAACCATTCTGGCTAAAGGGCCACCTCTGAATGAAGAAGGCATCATTCTTAAAATGTATTCTTGGCTGTCCTTCCCAGTCCAAAAGCAGAGTTTCATAGAATCATAGAGTTGGAAGGGACCACCAGGGCCATCAAGTCCAACCCCCTGCACAATGCAGGAAATTCACAACTACCTCCCCCCTCCACACCCCTAGTGACCAGAAGATGGCCAAGATGCCCTCCCTCTCATCATCTGCCCAAGGTCACAGAATCAGCATTGCTGACAGATGGCCATCTAACCTCTGCTTAAAAACCTCCAGGGAAGGAGAACTCACCACCTCCCGAAGAAGCCTGTTCCACTGAGGAACCGCTCTAACTGTTAGAAAATTCTTCCTAATGTCTAGACGGAAACTCTTTCGCTCTAATTTCAAACCGTTGGTTCTGGTCCGACCTTCTTGAGCAACAGAAAACAACTCGGCACCCTCCTCTATATGCCCTTCAAGTCCTTAAACATAGTTATCATATCCCCTCTCAGTCTTCTCCTCTTCAGGCTAAACATACCCAGCTCAAAATATTGTCGAAGGCTTTCACGGTCAGAGTTCATTGGTTCTTGTAGGTTATCCGGGCTGTGTAACCGTGGTCTTGGAATTTTCTTTCCTGACGTTTCGCCAGCAACTGTGGCAGGCATCTTCAGAGTAGTAACACTGAAGGACAGTGTCTCTCAGTGTCAAGGGTGTAGGAAGAGTAATATATAGTCAGAAAGGGGTTGGGTTTGAGCTGAGTATTGTCCTGCAAAAGTATTGTCCTGTAAGTATCAAGATAATGTGCTAATGAGGGTATGGTATGTTAATATGGAACCATTGTATCCTGAAGTGATCTGTTAATGTGTGTAATCCAAAGCTAATCTGTATGGCTATTGTTGAATGTTGTCTTTGTCTGGAGGTTTTTCAGGGCAGGAAGCCAAGCCATATTCATTCTTAAACTCTCCTCTTTTCTGTTAAAGTTGTGCTGATGTTTATGAATTTCAATGGCTTCTCTGTGCAATCTGACAAAATAGTTGGTAGAATTGTCCAGTCTTTCAGTGTCTTGGAATAAGACCCTGTGTCCTGTTTGTGTCAGTCCATGTTCAGCCACTGCTGATTTCTCAGGTTGGCCAAGTCTGCAGTATCTTTCATGTTCTTTTATCCTTGTTTGTATGCTGCGTTTTGTGGTCCCGATGTAAACTTCTCCACAGCTGCAAGGTATACGATATACTCCTGCAGAGGTGAGGGGGTCTCTTTTGTCTTTTGCTGATCGTAGCATTTGTTGTATTTTCTTGGTGGGTTTAAACACTGTTTGTAGGTTATGTTTTTTCAAAAGTTTCTCCATCCTGTCAGTGACTCCTTTAATAAATGGCAAGAATACCTTTCCTATGGGAGACTGTTTTTCTTGAGTTTTCTGATTTTTGTTTGGTTTAATGGCCCTTCTGATTTCATTCTTGGAGTAGCCGTTTGCTAGCAGTGCGTGATTTAGATGATTAGTTTCTTCCTTGAGAAACTGTGGTTCACAGATCCGTCTTGCACGGTCCATTAATGTTTTGATTATTCCTCTTTTCTGTCGGGGGTGGTGGTTGGAGTTTTTGTGTAAGTAGCGATCTGTGTGAGTTGGTTTCCGGTAGACCTTGTGACCTAACTGAAGGTTTGATTTACGGATGACAAGGGTATCAAGAAATGGGAGTTTACCCTCAATTTCCTTTTCCATGGTAAACTGAATGTTTGGATGGATATTATTAAGATGGTTTAGAAAGTCCATTAATTTTTCTTCACCATGGCTCCAAATGGTAAATGTATCATCTACGAATCTGAACCAGACTGTAGGTTTGTAAGGTAGTGTGAATTCATATGTTCCCCAACATATGAATTAGCTAAATATTTGACCACCCTCCTACAGGACCACATTGGAAAAACCACTTCTTACATCAAAGATTCAACTCACTTCATCAACAAAATCAGTCCGTTAAGACTCAATCCAAAGGATATATTAATCAGTTTTGATGTTGTATCCCTCTTTACCAAGGTTCCAGTAAAAGACACAATCTCATTGATTAACCAGATTTTTCCAGAAGATATAACAGCCTTATTTCACCATTGTTTGACAACAAGTTATTTCCTATGGGATCAAGAATTTTATGAACAGATTGATGGAGTAGCTATGGGAAGTCCACTCAGTCCAGTAATAGCAAACTTTTACATGGAATATTTTGAAAAGACAGCATTAGAATCAGCACCTTACAAACCTACAGTCTGGTTCAGATTCGTAGATGATACATTTACCATTTGGAGCCATGGTGAAGAAAAATTAATGGACTTTCTAAACCATCTTAATAATATCCATCCAAACATTCAGTTTACCATGGAAAAGGAAATTGAGGGTAAACTCCCATTTCTTGATACCCTTGTCATCCGTAAATCAAACCTTCAGTTAGGTCACAAGGTCTACCGGAAACCAACTCACACAGATCGCTACTTACACAAAAACTCCAACCACCACCCCCGACAGAAAAGAGGAATAATCAAAACATTAATGGACCGTGCAAGACGGATCTGTGAACCACAGTTTCTCAAGCTGATTCTAATGCTGTCTTTTCAAAATATTCCATGTAAAAGTTTGCTATTACTGGACTGAGTGGACTTCCCATAGCTACTCCATCAATCTGTTCATAAAATTCTTGATCCCATAGGAAATAACTTGTTGTCAAACAATGGTGAAATAAGGCTGTTATATCTTCTGGAAAAATCTGGTTAATCAATGAGATTGTGTCTTTTACTGGAACCTTGGTAAAGAGGGATACAACATCAAAACTGATTAATATATCCTTTGGATTGAGTCTTAACGGACTGATTTTGTTGATGAAGTGAGTTGAATCTTTGATGTAAGAAGTGGTTTTTCCAATGTGGTCCTGTAGGAGGGTGGTCAAATATTTAGCTAATTCATATGTTGGGGAACCAATGGCACTCAAGATGGGTCGGAGTGGAACGGAATCCTTATGAATTTTAGGTAGTCCATATAATCGTGGTGGTTGTGCTTCAGTCTTGCATAGTTTTCTGTGTGTGTCGGGATGAAGAGTGGAATTCTTGATCAGAATGCTAGTTTTCCTGGTAATTTTGCAAGTTGGATCTCGTTTTAGTTTTTTGTATGTGGCAGGGTCCAGAAGTTCCTCAATCTTCTTTTTGTATTCTTCTGTTTTCATGATCACTGTGGCATTGCCTTTGTCAGCTGGTAGAATAATGATTTCTGGATCTGCATTGAGGGTCTTGATGGCGTTTCTCTCCTTGCGTGTTATATTGCTAGCAGGGGGCTTTGCTTTTCGTAGAATTCTTGCTGTCTCTCCTCTTATTTCCTCAGCATCTTCTTCAGGTAGATTACGAATGGCAGATTCTACATTTGCAATGATGTCTTCCACTGGAATTTGGGTGGGAGTGATTGCAAAGTTTCCTCCCTTAGCTAAGATGGAAGTTTCTTCAGGTGAGAGTTGTCGGTCTGTCAGATTGAAGATAATCCGTTTGTTGTCAAGTTTTGGACTGTTCTGTCTTCTTTCCTGTAATTTGTTAAACTTTTGCTTCTGTCTGGAAGTATGGCTGGTTAACCCCTGTTCCATTTTTCTGTAGGTGAGATTATCAATCTTGTCCCAATCATGGCTTCTCATTTTGTGGCTAGTATTGATATGTAAGGAAAACAACTCCTTGTCTGTGGCAGCAAGTTCTCTGCGGGTAGTGTGAATTCATATGTTCCCCAACATATGAATTAGCTAAATATTTGACCACCCTCCTACAGGACCACATTGGAAAAACCACTTCTTACATCAAAGATTCAACTCACTTCATCAACAAAATCAGTCCGTTAAGACTCAATCCAAAGGATATATTAATCAGTTTTGATGTTGTATCCCTCTTTACCAAGGTTCCAGTAAAAGACACAATCTCATTGATTAACCAGATTTTTCCAGAAGATATAACAGCCTTATTTCACCATTGTTTGACAACAAGTTATTTCCTATGGGATCAAGAATTTTATGAACAGATTGATGGAGTAGCTATGGGAAGTCCACTCAGTCCAGTAATAGCAAACTTTTACATGGAATATTTTGAAAAGACAGCATTAGAATCAGCACCTTACAAACCTACAGTCTGGTTCAGATTCGTAGATGATACATTTACCATTTGGAGCCATGGTGAAGAAAAATTAATGGACTTTCTAAACCATCTTAATAATATCCATCCAAACATTCAGTTTACCATGGAAAAGGAAATTGAGGGTAAACTCCCATTTCTTGATACCCTTGTCATCCGTAAATCAAACCTTCAGTTAGGTCACAAGGTCTACCGGAAACCAACTCACACAGATCGCTACTTACACAAAAACTCCAACCACCACCCCCGACAGAAAAGAGGAATAATCAAAACATTAATGGACCGTGCAAGACGGATCTGTGAACCACAGTTTCTCAAGGAAGAAACTAATCATCTAAATCACGCACTGCTAGCAAACGGCTACTCCAAGAATGAAATCAGAAGGGCCATTAAACCAAACAAAAATCAGAAAACTCAAGAAAAACAGTCTCCCATAGGAAAGGTATTCTTGCCATTTATTAAAGGAGTCACTGACAGGATGGAGAAACTTTTGAAAAAACATAACCTACAAACAGTGTTTAAACCCACCAAGAAAATACAACAAATGCTACGATCAGCAAAAGACAAAAGAGACCCCCTCACCTCTGCAGGAGTATATCGTATACCTTGCAGCTGTGGAGAAGTTTACATCGGGACCACAAAACGCAGCATACAAACAAGGATAAAAGAACATGAAAGATACTGCAGACTTGGCCAACCTGAGAAATCAGCAGTGGCTGAACATGGACTGACACAAACAGGACACAGGGTCTTATTCCAAGACACTGAAAGACTGGACAATTCTACCAACTATTTTGTCAGATTGCACAGAGAAGCCATTGAAATTCATAAACATCAGCACAACTTTAACAGAAAAGAGGAGAGTTTAAGAATGAATAAGGCTTGGCTTCCTGCCCTGAAAAACCTCCAGACAAAGACAACATTCAACAATAGCCATACAGATTAGCTTTGGATTACACACATTAACAGATCACTTCAGGATACAATGGTTCCATATTAACATACCATACCCTCATTAGCACATTATCTTGATACTTACAGGACAATACTTTTGCAGGACAATACTCAGCTCAAACCCAACCCCTTTCTGACTATATATTACTCTTCCTACACCCTTGACACTGAGAGACACTGTCCTTCAGTGTTACTACTCTGAAGATGCCTGCCACAGTTGCTGGCGAAACGTCAGGAAAGAAAATTCCAAGACCACGGTTACACAGCCCGGATAACCTACAAGAACCAATACCCAGCTCCTTCAACCTTTCCTCATAGGACTTGGTCTCCAGACCCCTCACCATCTTTGTTGCCCTCCTCTGGACACGTTCCAGCTTGTCTACATCTTTCTTAAATTGTGGTGCCCAAAACTAAACACAGTACTCTAGGTGAGGTCTAACCAGGTGAGGTCTAACCAGAGCAGAATAAAGCGATACCATCACTTTGTGTGATCTGGACACTATACTTCTGTTGATGCAGCCCAAGACTGCATTTACCTTTTTAGTTACAGCATCACACTGGTGACTCATGTTCAGTGCTTGGTCTACTAAGACCACACTACTGCTTAAACAAGTCTCCCCCATCCTATAATTATGCATTTGATTTTTCCTACCTAAATGCAGAACTTTACATTTGTCTTTGTTGAAGTGCATTTTATTAGTTCTAGCCCATTTCTCCAACCTGTCAAGATCATCCTGCATCTTGGCTCTGTTTTCTACCGTATTTGCTACCCCTCCCAATTTAGTATCATCTGCAAATTTAATAAGCATCCCCTCTATTCTTTCATCCAAATCATTTATAAAGATGTTGAACAACACAGGGCCCAGCACAGATCCCTGAGGAAGTACACTAGTCACTTCTCTCCAAGTGGACGAGGAACCATTAACTAGAACTCTTTGGGTACGATCTGTCAACCAGTTGCAGATCCATCTAACAACCAGTTGCAGATCCAATCTAACCCACATTTTCCCAATTTGTCAACTAGAATACTATGTGGAACCTTATCAAAAGCTTTACTGAAATTTAGATAAACTATGTCTACAGCATTCCCCTGATCCAGCAAGGTAGTAACTTTCTCAAAAAAGGAGCAAGAGTCCAGTAGTAAGTACCTTAAAGACTAACAAAAATATTTTCTGGCAGGGTATGAGCTTTCGTGAGCCACAGCTCACTTCTTCAAAAAAGGAGATAAGATTCGTCTGACATGACTTATTCTTGAGAAACCCATGCTGGCTCTTAGTGATCAGATCCATCCTTTCTAAATGCTCAAGGATGGACTGTTTGATGATTTGTTCGAACAGTTTTCCTGGTATAGAAGTCAAGCTGATGGGTCGGTAGTCACCCGGATCCTCGTTTTTCCCCTTCTTGAAGATGGGGACAACATTTGCCCGCCTCCAATTTTCTGGCACCTCACCTGTTTGCCAAGACTTTTCAAAAATAATGGACAGAGGTTCCGAAATTACATCTGCAAGTTCTTTGAGTACCCTTGGGTGCAATTCGTCTGGCCCAGAGGATTTTGTTTCATTTAAAGAAACCAGGTGTTTGTGCACTACCCCAATGCCAATTCTAGGCTGCAAATCCCTTCCCTCATCACATTTTCTGTTTATGCCATGTTGAGCACCACTTCCCTCACGAGAAAAAACTGAGGAAAAGTAGGAATTGAGGAGTTCTGCCCTCTCTTCATCTCCTGTTACAATTCATAAGAACGTAAGGAAAGTCCTGCTGGATCAGACCCAGGCCCCTCAAGTCCAGCAGTCTGTTCCCACAGGGGCCAACCAGGTGCCTCTAGGAAGCCCCCAAACAAGATGACTGTGGCAGCATTGACCTGCCTGTGTTCCAAAGCACCCAATATTATAGGCATGCTCCACTGATCCTGGAGAGAATAGGTATGAATCGTGACTAGTATCCATTTCGACTAGTATCCATGGATAGCCCCATCCTCATAAGAACATAAGAAAGGCCCTGCTGGATCAGACCCAGGCCCGCCAAATCCAGCAGTCTGTTCACACCGTGGCCGACCAGGCGCCTCTAGGAAGGCCACAAGCAAGACAACTGCAGCAGCATTGACCTGCCTCTGTTCCACAGCACCTCATATATTGTGTGTGTGTGTTAAGTGCCGTCAAGTCGCTTCCGACTCAAGGCGACCCTATGAATGAAAGTCCTCCAAAATGTCCTATCTTTGACAGCCTTGCTCAGATCTTGCAAATTGAAGGCTGTGGCTTCCTTTATTGAGTCATATATTAGGGATGCTCTTCAGATCCTGGAGAGAATAGGGGCCACCCCCCAGGGCAGCCATTTGTGCAATTCCGGGAGATCCCCCGGGCCCCTCCTGGAGGCTGGCCCTCCCCCCCGGGTAGAGGGGCAGCCCCGAACCCTCCCCGGGGGCAGAGGGACGCCGGTCTGGCGCCGCATCCAGCTCCTGCGCGGATCACGGCGGGGTTTTTGCCCGCGGCCCCGAAGCGGGGGGGGGGTCTCCCGCAGCCCCTGCAGCCCCTGCCGGCACACGCGTTGGTTCCCCCACCTGGGGGGAGAGGCGGCCTTCTGCACGTGCTCGGGGGGCGGCGCTGCTGCCGGGCCGCCCCGTCTCCGCGCTCTGCGGCTGGGCCCGGGCGGGCGGGCGGGATGCTGCTGATGCTGCCGCTGCTGCTGCTGCTGCTGCTGCTGGCGCCGCTGGCCCCGGCCGGCGGGGGGGAGGCGGCGGCGGACGGGCGGGGCCGGCCCTACGCCGTGCTGCGGACCCAGAACCTGGGTGAGGCTGGCGCCGGGCGGGGGGGGGGCGTCAGCGGGCGAGGGGGGGGGGGTCGAAGCCCTGCAGCGCAGCCCGGCCCGGGGCGGACGGGGCGGGCTGGGGTGGGGTCTTTTGGAAACGAGCTGGGTTGGGGTCTTTTGGAAACGAGCCTCCCGTGGAGAGGGGCGCCTGCCCGCCCCTCAGCCACACGCCCGCCGGCGCTCGGAGGGATGCCCGCCTGGCACCCCCCGGAATGACCGCTCCTCTCCCGGCTACGGAAATCAGGGGGGGGGGCTCTGCTGAGCCCCCTCCCCCCCCCCCGCTTCACCCCTGAATGGCCGCATTTCCCAGCCCGAGGGGAGGGGGGGTCCGAGGGCTGGTGGGTGGTGCGGTTGGTTGGCAGGAGGGGCAACAGAGGGATGCCAGCCTCCAGGGGGGGCTGGGGACCCCATCCCGGATTGACAGCTCGTCTCCAGACTATGGTGATTAGTCCCCCTGGGCGGGTGGGCGCTCTGGCATGGGACCCCACCGAGGTCCTTGCCCTCCCCAGGCTCCATCTCCAAATTTCCAGAGGTTTCCCAGCCTCGAGCTGGCAACCCTATGCCGCCCATCCCCTGCCAAGGGGGGGGGGTCACTGTAGTCTGGCGTCACCTTAAATAGTAACTGAATATTAACAAATATTAACAGAACAAATCCCAGGGTGGGTTTTTGTGAGTCAGCTTTGTAGAGGACATTTTGCAGCTTTTCTTTGAGCCTACAGAAAGGCTGTTGTCGGCCTAACCTGCAACCCTGCCAGGTAGGCCTCTGTTAGCATCCCCCTCAAGACTCAAAAGCTCATACCCTGAAAATCTTGCTGGTCTCTAAGGTGCTTCTGGTCTTCAGTCTATCTTTCTGAGTTGCTGTTTCTTTTAAATCCCCTTCTCTCCCGGCCCCCTCCATCTTTGACCTTGTTTGTGTGGGGGCTCTGCGGCCCCCTGGAACTGGGGGAAACATAAAAGAGGTCCTTCCCTCATGTTTATCAAAGTTTCATTTGTTGTAAAGTCTCCTTGCATATCTGAAAAAGGGCACCTATCTTTGCGTTTTATTTATTCTAGCTGCATACCATTTTTCACCACGCTTGCAGGGGAGGGGAAATCACATTATTTTGCCACCCAGCAGTAAAAACTGTGGAACCATTGCAGTAAATTCTCAGCCCCCTTTGGTATTCGTAATGGGCCACCAGGCAGGGATTGAACCCGGGACCGGGACCTTCACCCCTCAGCTGTGGCCACTGCCCAAGCTGCAACAGGATGTCTCTTAGGGTAAAATGTGGAGAAATGGGTTAAATTTTATGTGTTTGTTATTTATTTTAAAACATTTTTAATGCCACCTTTCCATTCAATCAGGGTTCACAAGGCGACGAACATAAACATTTT
Source organism: Euleptes europaea (assembly GCF_029931775.1). Classification (NCBI taxonomy): domain Eukaryota; kingdom Metazoa; phylum Chordata; class Lepidosauria; order Squamata; family Sphaerodactylidae; genus Euleptes; species Euleptes europaea. Next base: position 64,144,448 of record NC_079324.1, on the reverse strand, counting down.
AAAAAAATTCAACAATTAAAAACAACATTTAATTATAAAACAATGCAATAAACACATATAAACAAACAACAATAGAAGGAGGGCCAGTAACCGTTATTGGGGGTATGCCAGACGAAACAAAGAAGTCTTCATCTGCTGGTGAAAGATACCAATAGAGGGAGGCAGATGAATCTCCCTGGAGCGGGAATTCCAAAGTTTGGGTGCCACAACCGAGAAGGCACAACCAAGAGCCAGCGAGGTGTAGTGGTTAAGAGCGGTGGTTTGGAGTGGTGGAATCTGATCTGGAGAACCAGGTTTGATTCCCCACTCCTCCACATGAGCGGCCGAGGCTAATCTGGTGAACTGGATTTGTTTCCCCACTCCTACACACAAAGCCAGCTGGGTGACCTTGGGCAAGTCATTCTCTCTCAGCCTCACCTACCTCACAGGGTGTCTGTTGTGGGGAGGGGAAAGGAAAGTGATTGTAAGCCGGTTTGAGTCTCCCTTAAGTGGCAGAGAAAGTCGGCACATAAAAACCAACTCTTCTTCAACTCTTCTTCATTGTAGAATCATAGAGTTGGAAGGGACCACCAAGTCATCTAGTCCAACCCCCTGCACAACACAGGGCAGGAAATTCACAACTACCTCCCCCCACACACCCCCAGTGATCTCTACTCCATGCCCAGAAGATGGCCAAGATGTCCTCCCTCTCATCATCTGCCTAAGGTCACAGAATCAGCATTGCTGACAGATGGCCATCCAGACTCTGCTTAAAAACCTCCAGGGAAGGAGAGCTCTCTCTGGCGTCAGATGGCGGGGGAAACTGAAGCAGGGCCTCTGAAGAGGACCAAAGTGAGGGGTGCCAAAGGTGTTTTCAGGCTAGTGAGATCTGGAGGTGAGGGTGCGCATCCTCATTCTCGGAGGAGCCAAAGCGCTTGGACGATTTCTTTGTCTGCCAGGCCTTAAGAAACCAGCACTTGTGTTGTGACCCTGCCCTGTCCTGGGAAGCTGTTCCCACCCCCCAGTGTAAGCTGCTTTCCTCTGCCCTTGCCGGCTCATGCTCTTCCTTCCTCTTGCAGCTCTGTTGGGAAGCGTCTTCGGCATCTTGCTGATCGTCATGATCTTGATGGCTGTGTGTGTCTACAAGCCCCTTCGCCGGCGGTAGCCATGGGAGCAGGCCTTCTGGGGGGGCCAGATTCAGCTGTGGCCGGTTGGCTCGTGAGCTGGGCCAGACTGGAACGTCAACCCTTGCCGGGTGCTCCGGCCACCATCTTCCTTGACCGTCAGATCTCTGGACCTCCAGGGCTTCTCGCTGATGGGATTGTGGGGCTGGGGTGAACCTTGTTTCTTTTTTAGCTGTAAGAGCTCTTTGCTCCTGGCTGGATCCCTCCTGTTGCCTCCGTGGCTGTGCCACGGATATGTTGACAGAGAGGTATCCTCAGGAACTTGTGGGTCAGCAAAGAGGAGCGTGTTGAGTGTTTTGGGCCAGCTGTTGCTTAACTAACAGACTTTCAAGGATGCAGAGAATCTCCTGGTTCCTCTAGTCCTGAGGGTGGGGGCTGTCTGCATTCATGAAACCATCTGGCTGTTTTGCGTCAGGATCTGTTTTGTCGGCTGTAATCTTGTGCTGCGAGAAGAGTTGTTTCCGGCCCACTCTGCTTCCAGCAGTGTGTGTATTTTTCAGGACTATTTGCACTTCTCAGCTGTCTAGGCAAAGGCACACCTCCAGTTCTCTTGAAAGATGCCCAGACCGTTTTGCCCAGGGGAGCCCAAAAGACTTCTGTCCAGTCTCCATGCTCATAACTTTGTCATTCTTGAGAAGTTTAAATGCACTCAACAGCCTCACAGTGGAACCCTAAGCAGAGTAATACCTTTGTAGGCCCATTGACTCCTGTGGACTTTGAAGGATGTAACTCTGTTAAGGATTGCTCAGTTCATGTGAGGCAAACTCGGAAATTACAAGCATTGTCCTCCTCTGCCAGCACAAGGTTGCAAAGCTCCCGGTTGGTACCCACGCTCAGGCTTCTCCCTGCATTGAGGGCCCCCCCACAAAGGAGCGTGTGTGTGAGGCTCCACCCTTCCTTTGAAACAGGTGCTCCACGCACCAGCACCAGCCTCAAACAGCTGCACAAAAGAGCAGTCGCTGGGCTGATGAGATGCCCAGCAGTGACTCTTGGAATCACTGGTAAGACACCTACCTGCCCTGCAGGCTGCCCCCCCCCCCAAGTAGGCGCACCACGTGCTCACAGCTGCCGACGCCACAGACAGCGTGTTTTTCTCTTGTCCCCAAACGTGGGATTCTTTCAGATGCTCAGCTCCAAGATACCGCGTGCAGACTGGCTCACGGTCTTCGTGGTGAAAGCTGCTATTGTGTGTATATGTGTGGGTTGTTGTTTTTTGGCATTTGTGTATTCGAACTAGCTGCTGTATAGTTTTGAAACATTTGACATGTAACAGAGGATTGGCTTTGTGACTGTATTAATTTATTTTTATTTAGCAGGCTTCATCCTGGTCTCCCTCCCTGTCTTGGTGAATTCTTTGGGGCATCAGTGTTTGAGCGTTCTTGGAGTGGGCGAGGTTGTGTTGCTCTATTAGAAATGTGTAATAAAGCAGCAGTAGCTTTGCAGAATGGATTCCTGGTGATGACAAGTCATTTACAAGAAGAGTTGGTTTTTATATGTCGACTTTCTCTACCTTTTTTTTTTTTTAGGAGAATCAATCCGGCTTACTATCACCTTCCCTTCCTCTCCCCACAACAGACACCTTGTGAGGAAGATGGGGCTGAGAGAGCTTTTAAAAAAACTGTGACTAGCCCAAGGTCACCCAGCTGGCTTCATGCATAGGAGCGGGGAATCAAACCCGGTTCTCCAGATTAGAGTCCACCACTCTTAACCACTACATCATATTGGCTCTCGAAGTCATAATTGTGGTGGGCCCTTGCAATCGTACATAATTTCATCCTTGCGAGAACCTCCGAAAGCAGACTACCCGGCTGTTCTCATTCAGCAGGGAGGGAGTCCAGCTGAGGGCTACCCAGCCAGTCTGCGGTTGAAGGGGGGCTTGGGTTCCGAGGCCTCTTGTCCACACATCCCCATGTTATCACTACTGTGAGCAAACATGAAGGCACAACGTCTGATCAATTTTGCAACTGCTGTTATTATGTATATATACATTTTTTTGTTTTTACTGTTTTGCATAATTCCCATTTTGCAACCCAAAGAGAATCATAGAATCATAGAGTTGGAATGAGCCATACAGGCCATCTAGTCCAACCCCCTGCTCAATGCAGTTTAGAGTATCAGCTTAGAGTATCCCTGACAAGTGTTTGTCCAGCCTTTGTTTAAAGTGAGGGGGAGCTCACCACCTCCCTAAATAGCTGATTCCACTATTGAACAGCTCTTACTGTAAAAAAATGTTTTCTAATAGCCAGCCGGTACCACTCTACCCATAATTTATACCCATTATTGCAAGTCCTATCCTCTGCTGCCACCAGGAACAGCTCCCTGTCCTCCTCTAAGTGACAGCCTTTCAAATACTTAAAGAGAGCAATCACGTCCCCCCCTCAATCTCCTCCAGACGAATAGAAATTAAAAACACTGCAATAAAAGAGAAAATTGCTTGCAACTCTGTACACATTCAAATGTTTTAAGCATTCAATGTCACAGCAGTAATGCCAGTTGCTCCTTCAGAAAGAAAGATCTTGCGGCCCCTTCTGAGGAGGGGGATGGGGCAGCATCCGTGGGCATTCTTTTCCCAAATATACACTATAAAAAAATAATAATCAGAAAAAGAAAAGCCAGTACTTGAGGTGAACAGATTGACGACAGGGGCATTCAGCACTGACCTTTGTTGTTCTCAGATTTATTTTGTTTTTACAATTGAGGTTTTGGGGACCACTGAGTCTTCTAATCCTCAGTGAGGGTGATGCCTCGACCCAGGATGCCATCTGACCATCACTTGGCCTGTTATGAGGCAATTATAGTCTTGAAGGAACTGCATAGTAAGCTTAATAAAAAAATAACTGAGAAGCAGGTTTATTTCAGTGGTAGGTGTGGCTTGATTGTTTCTTTTCTCCAGTCCTTTCAGTGTTACAGGAACAAAGTTGATGGCCAGCAGGGCCCGGAGAAAGCACAACCGTTACAAAGCAGGTTTCTTGATGGACTGATTCAGACAACGTGTAGATAGATCATGATGGGAAGCCGTGTTAGTCTGCCTGTAGAGGCAGAAAAGAGCAAAAGTCCAGTAGCATCTTGAAGACTAACAACATTTCTGGCAGGAGATGAGCTTTCGTGAGTCACAGCTCACTTCTTCAGGCGACTCATGAAAGCGTGTAGTGGTTAAGAGTGGCAGACTCCAACGTGGCATAGTGGTTAAGAACAGCAGACTCTAATCTGGTGAACCAGGTTGGTTTCCCCATTCCTCCACATGAAGCCTGCTGGTAGACCTTGGGCTAGTCACAGTTCTCTCAGAGCTCTCTCAGCCTCACCTCCCTCACAGTGTCTGTTGTGAGGAAGAGATGGTGAGTGTAAGCCACTTTGAGACTCCTTAAAGGTAGAGAAAAGTGGGGTATAAAAACCAACTCTTCTTCTTCTTCACATACCCTGTCAGAAATTTTGTTGGACAATGTGTAGGGTCAGTGTACCCTATTGTGAGAACTGACCTTGCTGCTCAAAATTGTTTTGCCAGCTTGGAAGCCAAAACAACTCTTCCTCTTGCTTAGAAAAAGGGACTCTTTTTCGTAGGAAGATACAGGGCCTGAAATGATGCAAAAGAGACGGCTCTGACTTAACCATGCTTCTTCATGCTTCTTCCTTATCCTACAATATTTATTTTGTTTAATTTTTAATAAATTCTTTACAAGGATGCATTTCTTCAGCCCCGTTATATTTTTCTGTTGGGAGAATAATCCAGCCAAAGGATTCTCCCCCTTATCCCCCAAAGCCTAGTTGCCCTAAGTCAAGAGTTGTTAGATCTTCCCAAAAGGGACTCGACACCCTATTCCTTCCTTGCAAGCAGAAGGGGACATTGCATCCACCAAGTGCAGCAGTGAGGTGAGAGTGATGAGAAATGGGTGCAAGAGGCTATCTACCACCACCACCACCACCACCACCACCAACTGCAGTGCAAAGGCCATATTCTGAAGGGGGGAAAGTGAGAAGTCCTTCTCTGTCCTTCTTTTCAGTGTGCCCCATTGTCAGCAATGATGGACCACCACCCAAGTCCTCTCTGTGTGCTGGAGAACTCTGCTGTTCCTGGCAAGGCCTTGACCAGGAGAAGACCAGCCAAAGGGGGGGGGCAGCTTCCCTGACAAGTTTGTACCTACTGTTCTCCTGCTTCCCTGAAGAATTTCCGCATGTGAAGGATTCTCAGGAATATGCAGTGGATGCGGGGCAGTTTGGGCTCTTTCTTGGATACCCCTTGTCCCCCCACCCCAGGACCAGACTGAGAAGCTAGCCCATCTGCTAGTGGCGCAAATGGATGCTGCCTGGCTCCACTGTTTTGCAGGAGAAGAAAGAAGTCAACGTGAGTTGGGGAAATCAGCCCGATGCAGTTGGCACAAGTTGGAGACAGGGAAGTTGCCCAGGAGAAGGAGGGAAGGGATGCGTTTTCTGGTCTCCCTGCAAGGGGCGGCGCTGCACCCTCAGCAGCTGGGGCTTGGGCCGTGGGTCAGGAAGCCCAGAACCACCTCCTCCTGTGATGTCAGAGCTGTCCACAGCAGTAGGCGTTCTGTCCCAGGTCTGTCCCCAGAGATGTCCAGCCATGTTGTGGTCACTTCTGGTTCTCCCAGATAACTCTGACTCTCCGCCTAACCTGGCCACCATTTCCCCTGTGGGGGTGTCTTTTCAAGGTCTCTGACTGCTTGGGAAAGTATCTTTCCTTCTCAACCCAAGCAAGTTTGAGGAAAGCCTACACCGCAGCACTAGGTTTCAAAGGATGCTAGTTTGGGCTTGAATGGGAGAGACCTGGGTTAAATCAAATAGGCAGCCATAGTCACATCTAAGCCATAGAACGAGTGGCCCTGTTGGCAAACGGGAAGAGGATGGTCTGTTGGGGGGAGATTGGTAGGGCAGATAATAAAACCTCTCTCTGGGCCGTTTTTAATACACCAAAGAGGAGGAATCCATCTTGACTCGATGCTGTGGTGCCATGACGCGAGCAATTTCCCAGATCTCTATGGCAAAACCCTTCATTTTGCTCCAATAGCTCCACTGAGCAGTGGCAGAGCCCAGAGCAGTGGGCACCTGGGGGGGGCAGGAGGTCTTACTACAGCCGGACACCTGGTCGCCCTAGTAACAGATGAAGTTGCAACCTGATAGCCTAGCAATCAAAAGGAAAGTGGGGGGGAATCTGATCTGGAACCTTTTGTCTGTCTGGAAAAGAGGTTTTCGCTTAAACTCAACATTTGCTTTACGAAGTTGTAATTTTTTTTAACGCAGATGCCTGTGGGTGGCAACATTTCACTGAAGGGTGCAATCCAAATCAAGGCCAAGTCAGCTTGTTGTTTGAATTGAGACCAATTGACATCAAAACTGGGCATCAAAATTGACATCTTCTGGGTATGGAGTACGGGTCACTGGGGGTGTGGGGGTGTGGGGGGGAGGTAATTGTGAATTTCCTGCATTGTGCAGGGGGTTGGACTAAATGACCCCGGAGGTCCCTTCCAACTGTATGATTCTATGAAAACAAGGAGGGAAGCTGTTTTGTCATTAGGTAGCCCTAGGGCTGCCAGGTCCCTCTTTGCCACCGGCGGGAGGTCTTTGGAGCAGAGCTTGAGGAAGGTAGGGTTTGGGGAGGGGAGGTTCTTTGATGCCATAGAGTCCACTTGCCAAAGCGGCCATTTTCTCCAGGTGACTTTATCTCTATCAGCTGGAGATCAACAGCAGGAGATATCCAGCTAGTACCTGGAGGTTTGCAACCCTAGGTAGCCCCATGGGAAATGCAAAAGAGCCAGACATATTGGCTATGCTCTGTGGCAGCATGACTGGCCGAGGGCAGACATGGGCAGGGGGAAAGGGGTGGTAGACTTCCTAACAAGAACCTCTCTTGGTTAGGTTTTTAATGGCTTGCTTGCTCATTTTAACAAGCATTTTTATGATTGTATGATGTTTTTCTTTGTAAGCTGCATTGAACAGTTCTCTGGAGGGCTTGCAGATACATTTTCTAAATAAGGAAATCCATGCAACATGTTCCTCAAGCAGGAGAGACGCACCACCCCCAGGACAGACCTCACAAGAAAAGTGAAAACAGGAATCACAACCCTCTTGCACTTCCCCTTCTCTCCCACTCCCACCCCCAAGTGCCAGGATTCTCCGAAACTCTGTGGGTGCCGCTTTCTGTTCCATCCTCGATGGCCCAGCCCAGACATCCTGTAGCTACACCTCTGGCCACATCCTGTGCTGCTGGTGGTGAGCATGCGACTGACCAGGCCTCGCAAAACCACCCCCTCCCGGTCTCTCTCTCGAAATTGCCACTGATCAGAAGGGACAAATCTGGCACAACTCATTTCCCTTGGCAAAGAAGTGGAAAGCAATTTCCCCCCTTCCTTTCTGGGGGCTGAGATTAAGGACAGATACCACCGGGCTCCTTCAGCCCAGCAGCGCAATGATCGTGGGGGCCTTTCTGTGGGCTCTTGTGGGTGAGTAGAAGCAAGGGCAGGGGTGGTTTTTTCCTTCTCCAGGGACCAGGTTGAGGGGAAGCAGAGAACCAGCTTCTCCCAGAGGGCAGGAGGCACCAAGGAAGTCGCTCCCGCCTGGGTCTCTGCCTGAACTTGCGCAGAGTCGGGAGACGGGTCCCAGGGTGTGGTCTGGCTGAAGGCAGACCTTTGCTGCTGTGGGGCAGATCTGGCTCTGGTCAGTGCCAGGAGTGGAGACCTCCTCCTGGGGGTCTCACTGATTTACATCCTCTGGTGGAAGGAAAGAGGAGATAGATGCCAGAAGGAAATAAGGAACAGTTTTCTCTGCTCATTTGGCCATCTTCCTCAGAATGGCTGTCTTTCCTGTACTTTCACCTGCATCTTGAGGTGAAGCTTTGGCTCTCAGTTTGCAACTGTCTGGAGTTTTGGAGGAAGACTCCAGATGCTGGACACATGAACACGCCTGGAGCTGCTTATCCTGAGTCCGGCTCTCCTTGGCCTCTCAGTGCCACTTTCCTCTCCTCTGACTGGCAGCCACTTTCCCGGGCCTCAGCTGGATCTCTTCCACATTATTTTTGTAAACGGGAGATGCTGCCAGGCATGGCGGCTCTTGGGGTGGGGTGGACCCTGAGGCAAACTGCCCGCTGGACTGAAGAATGTCCAGTCCTCTGCCCTGGCCTCTCCTATGGAGTCTTTATGCCCCAACCGCCCACTCTCAGGCCAAAAGGGGGACGCAAGCTTGGAGGAAGGGACTGGTAGCGTGTAAGCAGCGGGCTCCCGAAAGGTCTCTTGTTTGGGAACCTTCTCTAGACCAAGGCTGTAATCATTTATGAGGTAAAGAGACATTGCTTTTTCATCGGTATTTGACTAGACAGGCAAGACACAGCTGGAGATGACCAACAAAGATTTATTTGACCGGGGAAAAAATAGGATGGCTTGAATATAGAAGGTGAGCCTGGCTCTCAACCTCACCCCACGTAGGTGATGAGAACAACCGCTTTGTAGCGGAGCCACTGTTGTGGCAAGTAGCCCTGAGAGGAGGAGACTGGGTCCCCCTTTCTCCAGGCAGGTTGCCTCAGCTGACGGGATTTCGCTGGCATCTAATTCCACAACTGACCGGATTCTTCTCTTTTACCACCCAGAGCCTCCGGTCCACAGAACCTGGACGCCCAAGTGAGGCGTGTTGTCGGGGCCCTTAACGGGACGCTTGTTTGTCCCCCTGAAAGAAGCTTCCTTCCCTCAGCCAACCCCCAAAACCCAAACTAAAAGCCCAATTAAAGCCTGGCTAAGCTGACCCTCTTATCTGGAGCCACCAAAGTCCCTAGCTGAGGGGGGGATGTTTTCCCCTCCTCTTTTATGCTGAGGCTGGCTCAGCCCCCCCCCCCCCATCCATCTCTTGGATCTGCATGAGGCCAAAATGGCCAGGATCGGTTCAGAGTCCTGGTGGAGAGGGGTGATTGACGCACTTTTGGGGGTGATTGACGCAGCGAGGGCTGCCCCTGGGCCCTTCTGCCTGCCAAGCAAGTGCTCTGGCACTGAATCCCTGTCGCCCCCCTGTGGGATGTCTTGCTGGGGAGCGGGAACCAACTCTGAACTTAAGCCTGGCTCATTTTCACTGGTCGTGCAGAGGCTGAATTCGCCTCTTTGTTTGTCCTTATAAGGTGTGTGTGTGTGTGTAGAGTACAAACCCCTCCCCTTGTCACAAGATCACAAAATCACACAAGGTTGGAAGAGCCCACAAGGGCCATCAAGTCCAACCCTCTGTCACGCAGGATCCCACAATCAAAGCGCTCCCGACAGATGGCCATCCAACCTCTGCTTGTCTAATCTGTGTAGTGCAAGGAATGGCTACCACACACGCAAGGGTGCTGCTGTCCCTGCTCCAAGTGACCCACACTTAGAGTCCCCACTGGTCTGAGAGAAGAATAAAAGCATTTATCTCCTTCCGGCAAGCAGAGGACAGAAAGGAGAGGAGCGGGTGTGATGTGAGAAACACACAAGGCAATCTTGGCAGAGGATACCACAATGCCCACATCCTCGGCTGGGGGCTTCTTAGCAGTGGGTGTGGCACCCTTTTCATCAATGCCACGTCATGCGTGAGATCAGCTGAATTAAATGCAGCTTTTCCTTCCCGCCCACAAAGAATGGAGAAAACAGAAAGGGAAAGGGGGAAGGGTGCTGATTTGGAAGAAGTACGGTTTTAGCTTGAGTTGCAGTTAGAGGTGGTGTGCCAGGACCAAGCAGCAGTCAGTACATTATATTTTGAGTCCTTGACTGAGTCACTCCATCTCACGGTGGGCCTTCCTGCTGCCTTCAGCTTTTCCAAGCGTTACTGTCTTTTCCAGTGACTCCTGTCTTCTTGTAAAGTGACCAAAGTATGACAGCCTCAGTTTAGTCGTTTTAGCTTCTAGGGAGAGTTCAGGCTTCATTTCATTGAGGGCCTGCTTATTTGCCCTCTTGGCAGTTCATGGTATTCATCAAACTCTCCACCACCACCACCACATTTCAAAGGAAACAACTTTATTCCTCTCAGCTTTGTTCATTGTCCAACCTTCACACCCAAACATAGTAGTGGGGAATACTATGGCATGAATTAACTTGATCTTGGTCACTAGTAGTGACCCATCCTTTATGCTTCAGAATCTTTTCTAGCTCCTTCATGGCTCCCTTTCCCAGTCTCAATCGCCTTCTGATTTCTTGGTTGCAGTCAAAGTCAATTCAATTCAAGACCTTTATTGGCATACAATACAATATATAATCCATACAAATGATGAATAGCTATAGGGAAATAAGGAATATTGGACACCATCAATCATTAACCTTATCCAATCTGTTTTTGATTACTGAACTTAAAAAAACAGCCACTTTTCCAGTTATTTCGGTTGACAAGTCATTAAGAAGACAATAAACTTTCAGGGCCTCAGAGTGTCCTGACATATTAGTTAAAATAGGATTGAGTAGATTGTAACGAATAACATCAAACTGAGGACAATAAAGAAGGATATGGGAAACTGACTCAATTGAATTTGAGTTGCAGAGACATAGCCTCGCCGAATGTCTGGTTTGGTTATATCTTCCAAAGGTAACAGCTGACGGGAGAGCATTGCACCTAGCAAGTGCAAATGCTCTATACATTTGTGGGGCATGTAGGGCAGACAAATAAGGAGCCAGTCGACCAGTAGTTAGGGAAATTTCAAAACTCAAAGGGGAGCAAAATTTTTTGGCAAGGCTATCAAGGGTTTGTAATTCAATGTCCAGAATTCTACGTTTAACCATTTGATATGCACTTAAGAAGGGAAGTGTAAACAGAGAATCAATGGAAAGACCCATTAGATTTATTTTACCCATTATACTAATGTACCAATTAGAGATGTTGAATTCAGACAGCATATGATTTTAAAAGCTCCTGGGATCAGCTTGGAAGTATATCCTCACCCAATACTTGATTGACATAAGCCAGGCTCTTGTTTCTACCATGGCAAGGCCAGTTTCTAAGCATACGGCTGCATAAGGGACACAATGTGGGAAACCCATGATTTTCCAGACAAACTTGGATTGTACCCTTTCAACACAAATATCAAAGGCATTAATCCATACTGGAATGGCATAGAGTAATTGTGGAATGACTTTGGCCATAAAAACTTTCAACGCAGTTGGAACAAATTGATTCCCCCTGTTGAAAAAAAAGTGTGAGCTAGCCAATGCACTAGTGGTGGCAATATTAACTGCTGATTTACGATGACTTGACCAAGACATATTATAGGCAAAATAGAGACCTAGGTATTTGAATTGCTTTACCTGCTCTATTTCTTTTCCCGCAAATATCCACTTTTGGATTTTGCAGGACTTGGCAAATACTAGTATTTTGGATTGCTCATAATTCAGTTGTAGTTTATTAGTAGAGAAATAATGTATGCATCTATTCATCAAACGATTGAGGCCCACCCTTGTGCAAGAAAGTAATACTGCATCATCCGCGTAAAGTAAAATGGATACATGGATGGTGCCAAGTTTAGGGGAATGTCAGTCTTCTAATGCTAAGAAAGGAGCTAAATCGTTAAGAAAGAGATTAAATAAAAAAGGGGCAAGAATACATCCTTGTTTGACTCCTTTGGTAAAGGGGATTTTAGGTGTTATTTCTCCTGAGATTGGACATTTGATTTGTAGGTAGTAAAAGAGTATAGTGAGACAATTAATTTAAGTAACCTCTTGTCCATACCCAACTGACGCAGTTTTGCCCACAGTAGTTCTCTGTCAATTGAGTCAAATGCACCTTTGAGATCAAGAAAGGCTACGTAAAGTTTAGATTTCCCAGATTTAGTATACTTTTCAGCCAAGTGCGCTAAGGTCTAAAGTGGATTTGCCCTTACAGAACCCAAGTTGTCAGGGCCTAAGATATTTTTTTCCGACATCCACAGAGTTAATTTAAGGAGTAGGTGTTTGGCATATAATTTGCCTAAGATAGATAGGAGGTTGATTGGCCTGTAATTGGAAGGGTTAGAGCGATCGCCCTTCTTATAAATCGGGACCATAATTGTATTCCGCCAGGCTTCTGGAATAAGTCCTGTTCGATCAATCATAGTAAAAAAGGAAGCAAGAGGGGCTGCCCAACCTTCCTTATCCAACTTTAAGAGCTCAGCAGGGATTAAATCAGGATCAGGGGCGCAGTCAAAGTCAGAAGAATTTATTTCTTGTTCCTAATTGTCACTTTCTCTGTAAAAAGTGCCATCAGAGGGTCTGGTTAGGCTTTCTGCTGGTGGCTTCCAGTCAAAAGACCTCTTATATTTGGAGAGGGTATGAGCTAGCCTTGCCATTTACATAGCATTCTGCCTGTCAGCTTAGGACCTGATTGGCCTTATCTTAGAGAAGTGTAATCGTTATGGATCAGTTTGGAATGAGTGTTTTAATCGCACATGTTTTCTTTGGAGGTGTTGGCTTCATTTACATATATAGTTATTTATTGTTTTCTTGCCTAATAAAAAGAGTTGTGTTTTATTTTAAACTCTTTAAGTCAAATAAGTTCTTTGTTAGGTTTTCTGGAAAGAAGTCTGATGTATGGCTAATAATGTTTCATTGTGCTGCCAGAGAGATTTTTGTCTTAAGCAGGCCTAACTGGAGTGTTTTGTGATGTCTCCAGCTTATGAGGCTTTTAAATCTCCAGATCTTTTAAATTTCCAGAATTCAGTGTAGCCCTCCAGATTGAGAGTGATTTGCCGCAGTTTGACATTTTGACTTTCCTTTTTTTAAAAGAGAATTTATTAAGAGACAATGAGAATATAACAATAAAAGAAAATGGAAATATAACATTACCAAAATACTCATAATACAAATTCTTGAAAAGAAACTAAAACCGTGCTGCTAATCTAACTAAAAAAAATAAAATACCCATAACAGTGAACCAAACAATAGACAGAGTATTGCTTATCTAAAATCTGAAAATTTATCTAAAATCATGATTATTACATCCTTGAAATTGTTAATTCCAGCGAGTGTCAAGTTCTTCTGTATTTTTGTCGTTATAATACTTCAACTTAATTAAAGCATAGGTTTCTTTAACATTATCAAGCAAATTATTTAAATCAGGGAATTTATTGCTTTTCCAATATCTCATAAGATTTGTTCTAGCAACCATTAGCATATGGAGAAACATAACTCAAATATCCTTTGGTTTATCTGGAAAATAATTTAATAAAATTGTTTCCGGTCTTACTGGAATAACAATTTCAAGCCCACTGGATGTGATTTCAATCACTTTCATCCAATATGTTTCGGCTCTACTGCAGCTCCGCCACATGGGTGGAAAATCTGCGCCAGCTGAATCACAATACCAACATTTACTAGCATTTTTATGTTTTGTGATGTATTCAGCTCATGAGGCTTTTAAATCTCCAGATTTAAAATCTTTTAAATCTCCAGAATTGTGTAGACCTCCAGACTGAATGTGATTTGCTGCAGTTGTTTGACGTTCTGATTCCTTTCCTTTCCCATTTCACTGGGGTCTGGTTCCTCGCAGGTGCCTCCTCATCGCTCTTTGTGGTGACGCCACAAAAGCTGGTCAGGGTCTACCCTCGTCAGACAGCTTTTCTCCACGTCTCTCTCCAGTTCCAGCAACCAGAGTGGAAATATTTCCATGCCAAATGGAAATTCCTCTCAAAGAATTTGCCAGTCCTTTACTACACGGTGGAGTGCAACACTGGCGCCATCTCAGCAAATCGCTCCTGCAAGTGCACTGTGGAGAGGGAAGAGAGGTATGAGGCACGAGTGGACATTGAGGAGGACGGCTCACTTGTGTTAAGGGATGTCCAGCCAGAGGATGCTGGGATATACGAGATACACGTCCTCGCCCTGGATGAGTTGGGCAGTGCAACCTTGGAGCTTGATGTCCTGGAAGGTCATGGAAGTGATCTGAGTTTCCCAGGGACACAGCCGCCGCAGGGATCAACCAGCCATGTGGGGAGAGAGGCAACCGGGGGTCATTCAAGGTTTCCACCTACAGTGGAGTCCAGATTGCCTACAGAAGAAGGTAATGGGGAGAGACAGACAAACTAGGCCATTCTAGAAAGGTGCTTGCAGAATGGAAAAAGTCGATTGGATACGGGAGGTGTTGGGAGAAGAGATGGTTTATCTGTGGCAGGAATTAACAAGGGAGAAGCCAGCTCTGTGGTCCCTAGATGGAGAAAGGAAGGAAGTGGGGAGAGAGAGGGATTCTATCCGACCAGGCAAAGATGCTGGTTTCCGCAGGCCAAGGCAACAGCCTTGAGCAGAAGCCATCTCCTTGGACAATTCATGGGGGGTGGGGAAGGATGCAGCCCATGGGAACATTCCCATTTTCAGAACAAAGATCACTCTTGCACTATTATGCATGGTTGACAGCTGCTGCTTTTATTTATTTTATTTAGGGAATTTACATGCTGCCTCTCCAGAGACCTGCTTGAGGCAGATCACAAGTAAAAACAATTCCACAAACCCATAAAACAGCATAAATTATCAGCCTAAAATATTTTACACAGAACATTTCGATGCTCAGGTAGGGTTGCCAACTTCCAGATGAGATCCTGGAAATCCATCCCTCCCTGGGCTCCTCCCCAAAAATCTCCAGGTATTTCCCAACCCAGAGCTGTCAACCCTAATGGCAATGGTACCCGGCTGGGGTCCCTGCCCTCCCCAAACTCCACACTCTTTGGGCACCAACTCCAAATATCCAGGAATTTCCCCACATGGAGTTAGCAACCCTAACTTGCTGCCTTTCCAGATAAGCTGCTCAACGCAATTTACAAAGTGAAATATGATGAAATGAGAGCCAGCCTGGTGTTGTGGTTAAAGTGTTGAACTAGGATCTGAGAGACTCTGGCTCAAATCCCCACTTGTGCCATGGAAGCTTGCTGGGTGACCTTGGGCCCGTCACACACTTTCAGCCTAGCCTACCTCACCAGGTTGTTGTGAGGATGCAAGCTGCTTTGGGTCCCCTTCCCCATTGTGAAGAAAAGCAGGGTATAAATGAAGTAAATAAATATAAATAAAAACCAAACCTAACTACACCTCTGTCAGGAAGAGCAGGATAGAAGAATAAAAAATAGAAAAATAGAATTAAAATAAATAAATATGGGTAACTCTTTGATAAAAACATAGGTTAAGAGAAAATGTTTTAGCCTGGAATTTAAAGGACCATCTGAGGGCATTCCGCAGGCCATGGTGCCACCTCTGAAAATGCCCTGTCTTTAGTTGCCATCCACCTCACCTCTTAGGGTTGCCAATCTCCGGGTGGTGGCTGGAGATCTCCTGCTATTACAACTGATCTCCAGGCGACAGAGATCAGGTCCCCTGGAGAAAATGGCTGCTTTGGCAATTGGACTCCATGGCATTGAAGTCCCTCCCCACTCCAAACCACGCCCTCCTCAGGCTCCACTCCCTAAATCTCCAGGTATTTCCCAACCCGGAGCTGGCAACCCTATTATCTCTGCCAGCAGGACTATAGAGAGCAAGGCTAGTGAGGAGGGCCTCAACTGAACCATTTGGGAGGAGGTGGCCTTTCAGCGACTGTGGCCGAAGCCTGGCCTCGGCCGGGGAAAGCGGGATAACAAGTCTAAATAATATATACGGTAAATAAATTAGTGCCTTAAAGATGAGAACCAGTACTTTGAATTGTGCTTGGAAGCAGATGGGCAGTCGGGGCAGATCTTTTGGCACAGGAATGTTATGATACCGGTGCTGAGCCCCTGACAATAGCCCAGCTGTCACATTTTGGATGCAATGAAGCTTCTGGTCAGTTTTCAAAGGGAGGCCCCACACCAACTGTGTTACAGTAGTCTAACCAGGATGTGATCAGAGCATGGAGCACCATGGCCAGGTCTTACTTTTCAAGGAAGAGCCATAGCTACGTGCACTGAAGGAGACTTGAACCCCCAACTATAGGCCACAATCCAGTAGAACCCCCAAGCAACA
Organism: Euleptes europaea; assembly: GCF_029931775.1. Classification (NCBI taxonomy): domain Eukaryota; kingdom Metazoa; phylum Chordata; class Lepidosauria; order Squamata; family Sphaerodactylidae; genus Euleptes; species Euleptes europaea. Next base: position 64,128,394 of record NC_079324.1, on the reverse strand, counting down.
AACCTACTTCAGGGAAAGTGCAATCCACTTCAAGACAGGCTAACTCCTCAGTCCTTGGCAGCGATCTCATTGACCAACAGAACCTCAAGTTGTGTCTGAACTGAGCTTCAGTTTATTGGCTCACATCTATCCCAGGACCTTCTCCAGGCACCTGTTCAGGATTTCCACAGACCCACCTGACTCAGGTGTTAAGGAGAAATAGAGCTGGATATCATCTGCATATTGGTGGCACCTCATCCAGATCCCCAGAGAACCAGTGGTTTCATCTAGACAACATGGAGGGCCAGATTGACCCCTGTGGCACTCCTTAGCATAAATGCCATGGTCCCCTGGCACCATCTTCTGGAATTCAGCTAAGGAAGAGCAGAACCACAGAAGAATGGGACCCGCCCCCATTACCAGCTCAGCCAGTCTCTCCAGAAGAATATGTGGTCAATGGTATTGGAAGACATCAAGAAGTCCAGGAGAACCAACAGGGATGCACTCCCCCATCACTCTTCTGGTGAAGACAGACAAGGTGACCAAGGCCAATTGTGTCCCAAAGCCAGGCCTGGATCCAGATTAAAATGGGTTTCGGTAATCCGTCCAAGACTGCCTGAAGTTGTATAGTCACCACCTGCTCAAGTACCTTGCCCAAGAGTGGAATAGTGGCTACCTGATGGTAGTTTTCTAGGTCACTGGGGTCTTGGGATGCCTTCTTCAGACGGAATCTCATAACCACCACTTTCAAAGTTGTCATATCTACACCCTCTTGCTGAGAAATGTTTACTACCTCCTGGACCATTCAACCAACCCAGCTCAGAACAATACTTAGGATCCATCGGCCTCTTGGGACAGACCTGTTAGGAAAGGATCAATATGTTTGCAGAATAAGACCAGCTTATCCATTGGAATGGGGCAATTAGATCCCAAGTTACATCCCAGGGACAAGTGTATAGCAGCTGAGTGAGCTGGGAAAGGAAACTGAATCCTAGTCTCCATTTCACCATTTGGCTAAGTTGTTGAGAGCCCTTGATGGAGTATTATGGCAGGCTGAACTCCTTTAACCCAGACTTTGGCAGAGACTGCTCAAGAGGGAAACTTTAAGCCTGTGCCCTAAATTTTGTTAGCTGGGGCTGCAGTTCTGTGTTAAGACTTGGAAACTGGGAAGACAGGATCTGACAGTCTGTGCCAAGGTTCTCCATCTTGGACCTGTTGTTTGTGTAGTAGGGTTACTAGGTCCCTCTTCACAACCGGTGGGAGATTTTGGGGGCGGAGCTTGAAGAGGGCAGAGTTTGGGGAGGGACTTCAATGCCATAGAGTTCAATTGCCAAAGAGGCCATTTTTTTCCAGGTGATCTGATCTCTTATCAGCTGGAGATCAGTTGAATTAGCAGGACATCTCCTGCTACTACCTGGCAGTTAGCAAATACAAAATAGCAGAAAAACAAGCATTCAATAAATGCAAAGTATGTCTTTGTTCAATTTAGGCATATAGTTAACATACAATTATATAATCATTGTCTGTGCAATATTATGCAGGATAAATCATAAACAACTTGTAATTACAAATGTCTGAATCCCATTCAAAGAATCTTAGTGCGAATATCTCGCCAAACTTGCACCAAGGAGTCGTGGATATACTCTCAATAACTTCCAGACTTGGTAGTGGAAATAGCAGGTATCTTCTGTTGCTGCTGTTTGGAGTATATTGACTCCTAAGTAGAACAAGTGGCAATAGTAGATCATGTATATATAATACAGGGTGCCAGATATTCCCTGTTTCGACCACTAGACCACTAGAGGGGGTGGTCTTCTTCAGCTGCCAACTCGGGCTGTATAATAACACGCTCCTCTGTTGGGTGGGATCAATTATTGGGAAGGACAATTGATCCCACCCAACAGAGGAGAGTGTTATTATACAGCCCGAGTTGGCAGCTGAAGAAGACCACCCCCTCTAGTGGTCTAGTGGTCGAAACAGGGACTATCCGGCACCCTGTATTATATATATGTGATCTGCTATTGCCACTTGTTCTACTTAGGAGTCAATATACTCCAAACAGCAGCAACAGAAAATAGCTGCTATTTCCACTACCAAGTCTGGACATTATTGAGAGTATATCCACGTCTCCTTGGTGCAAGTTTGGCGAGATATTCGCACTAAGACTCTTTGAATGGGATTCAGACATTTGTAATTACAAGTTGTTTATGATTTATCCTGCATAATATTGCACAGACAATGATTATATAATTGTATGTTAACTATATGCCTAAATTGAACAGACATACTTTGCATTTATTGAATGCTTGTTTTTCTGCTATTTTGTATTTGCTAACTAACTGTATAGCAGGCTAATCTTTATTTACCACTACCTGGCAGTTGGCAACCTTATTGTGTAGTGTTCTACCTAAAATCTAAATGTCTATTGACTGTTCCCAAGAATCTCTGCTTTCCACATTTATGTGCAGTTATTAAAGTTTTACTGTACTATACGCATGATCTTTGGGTGTTTTCACAGAAAGAATCTCACCCATGTTTCACCATGTACTGCTCTGCTTTGCTACTCAGAAAGAACTGGTTTGATGGACAGCATGGGGAGGAAAAATACACACAGGAACACTGAGAGAAGAAGGGGAGAGGGAGAGTCCTACATGCCTCTTCTCAGTCTCACCTGCACACAGATTTCTGATTTGCAAAAAGAGCCATAATCAAAATAAAAATGCCTTTTGCTGGTGGCAGCTCATGCAATAGAAGACAAGGACGGGAAGAAGTCCTCTGGGGGGAAAGTAAGTTTTTGGACATCAGACCCCTGTGGTTCTAGGCCAGCCTGGAGAACATGGTTGAGCTCCAAGCAGTGGGGTTTGGCAGGGCAGCCAAGAGTGTTATGAGGAGGGCATCAGCAGCGCATGCAAGGACTGGCATCATCTCCTGGGCCTGTACCAGTGCCAGCCGGATCCAAGCCAAGCCCTTGCGGCAACCCAGCTGCTCATGGTGCAGAGGTCCAGAAGGGGATGCGCATCGTGGACCTTCACTGGGGCAACACTTGGACCGGCCCCTGCTTCCTTCCTCCTGTATCTTTGCCACCATAGGGAAATTCTTTCTTGCATTTACTTTCTTGGTTGTTTTCCACATCATAAGGATTCTTTTCTAATTCTGGCATGTATCAGACATTTCATTTATTCTATGGGATAAATAAAAGGAGTGTGAAGTCAGCACACTGTTTGAAAAGCAGGAGTGATTTTAAGTCAGCAAAAAGAAAAGGATTAAAATTCTGGGGACTCCCCTCTTCCAAATAAGGAAGATGAGGGATGCTTGCAGCTGTGCTCATAGGCAGGAATAGGTATCAAGCCAGCGAATGGGACCAGATCCTTGGCTGCACCAAACCTCACAGGATATGAGGCAGGAAAACGAAAGCCCCAAGATCTGGTTCCACCAATGCAACTCTTTCAAAAGATGTGCACTGGCCCTCTCCATGTACTGTGACCGGTTGGAAGCTGTGGTATGTCTGTGTGAGATCCTGACTTTGGACATAGGAGTCTCGGTGTCTTGACTGTACCGGACATTTCCTGCTTCAAGGGCTCCAGCTGCCCTCTTCTTTCATCCCCAGGTCTGCCATTGTCTGCGTTGATTTCCATGCCTCCCAGTTCAATCTCTGCTGCCATCAACCACACCACTTGGCTGCCCATCCCATCTCTGGACCCCAACTGGACGTTCCTTAGCATCAAATGGGAATTCATCACCACTAACCCAAGCAAACCTATCCTGGCGTACCTCATAAGCAATTGCAGCAGAACCGTCCATCAATGGTGGGAGAGGGAATGCACCGTCCGTCATAAAGATGTGGCTCGCAAGTATCGGCAGCGGGTGGACATCCTCAGGAACGGCACTCTGGAGATTTACAGCGTGGGCTTAAACGATACTGGAATGTACCAGGCCACCATACGAACCTTTACTGGTGCAGTCCAGACAACAGTGAATCTCACGGTGACTCCAGGTAACTCGGTAGCCCTCACTGGGCAGAAAGGTGCCATACGAATCTTGTAAATAACAAGCAGTAACAGCAGGCAGAGATAATATAAATCACTGCTTTGAGCTTTACCTACTTGAGAGATTCATTCTCTCTGGTGTTCAGGTGTGATCTTCAGGGCCAAGAATTAGAGAGGCCTCCAAAAATTGTTCTTGGAAGCGTGAACGTTGTCATGCTCAGCTTCAATGTGGTGGTAAGCATGGCAGCCCCAAATGCTCCTCCAGCGGAGAGTGGATATCTGTGCCTTCCTTCTCCGTCCCCCTCAGGTCCACTTATTCGACGGCTGTGGTTGCTGGTGCTGCATCAGGCTGCAGAAGTTCTCTGCCCCTTTTCTTTTAGGAGAATTCTTCAGAGTTGATCCCAGGGAAGGGTTGCCAGCCCCCAGGTACTAGCTGGAGATCCCCTGCTATTACAGCTGATCTCCAGCCGATAGAGATCAGTTCATCTGGGGAAAATGGCCGCTTTGACCATTGGACTCTATGGCATTGAAGTCCCTCCCCAAACCCCACCCTCCTCAGGCTCCGCCCCAAAAACTTCCCGCCGGTGGTGAAGAGGGACCTGGCAACCCTATCCCAGGGGGAAGCCAAGGCGAGAACTACCCCCTCCCCCAAGTTGCACAGTATTCTGGGAGCACAAAAATACCAAGCCTGGGTGTGTGTGGCCTCCTCTTTCTCATATGACCCACACTGCTGGGGGCAAATGAAATAAACCTAATATACAAGCCTGACTGAGACACTGCCCAAAGACAAGGAGGCCTAGAATTGAGAGTTAGGGGGGAATGCCTTGCCTTTCTATCTGCAGGGTCCCAATCTGTGCCCAGGTAGGCTCTGCAGCATTTCAGCTAGAAGACAAACACCACCATCAAACATCTGGTGAAGCCCCACTTTTAAGAAAGCTTTGCCCACTGGAAGGCAAGGGTAATATCCTCAGGGTGAAGACAGGTCTTAAGTGTGGTGGAAACAGCCGGAACATACTGTGGCTGCAACGTGGTACGTGGTTGTTCAAGCCACCTTGGTTTCCACCAGTCACTGCTTACTACAAGGGTGGTGGTTAGGGTTGCCAACCTCCAGGTGGCTTAAACAAACATCACTATAAAGGCTCAATAACTCATGACTAATTGGTATAAAAATACTGTGCAAGTTTACTAACAATGGTGAAGACAAACAAAGACAGTGCAAATGACAATAAACAAAAAATCTTATCTATAAGTATTTACAACAAGGTGCAATTCGCAGGGGAATGCAACTTACTACCGTAATACAGATAGTTACAAAAATGATTTGGTGGACAATTCAACAGGTAAGTCCAAAGTGTCTATATACTTAATAGAACACTGTAGTAGCCTTCAAGAGCAAAGTCTTTCCCATCAAGGGCATTCTTGTAAATTTGACTACAATACTAAAATCATTTCTCTAAAAATATTCCTGGTTACACAGGTTCATTCAGCAAGAGCAGCCTGCAGGGCGCAAGAAATTTGAGAGAGAAAAATAACCTAAGCCACAAATTGTGGTGAAAACGTGATAATTAATCCGGAGACCGTTACCCATCTTGTATATGCCAAATGCACGTATGCTTCCACGCAGCGTTAATTTCGTGAGAATTCAGCCCGTCTTCTAGTCAAACTTACAAGAATGCCCTTGATGGGAAAGACTTTGCTCTTGAAGGCTACTACAGTGTTCTATTAAGTATATAGATACTTTGGACTTACCTGTTGAATTGTCCACCAAATCATTTTTGTAACTATCTGTATTAGTAAGTTGCATTCCCCTGCAAATTGCACTTTGTTGTAAATACTTATAGATAAGAATTTTTGTTTATTGTCATTTGCACTGTCTTTGTTTATCTTCACCATTGTTAGTAAACTTGCACAGTATTTTTATACCAATTAGTCATGAATTATTAAGCCTTTATACTGATGTTTGTTTAAGCTTTTGTACAGTATAAGTGATTCCTTTGCTTCAACCTCCAAGTGGTGGCTGGAGATCTCCCGCTGTTACAACTGATCTCCACGCAACAGAGATCAGTTCCCCTGGAGAAAACGGCCACTTTGGCCATTGGATTCTATGGCATTAAAGTCCCTTCCCTCTCCAAACCCCTCCCTCCTCAGGCTCCACCCCCAAAATCTCCAGGTATTTCCCAACCTGGAGCTGGCAACCCTAGTGATGGTAGAAAGTACCATCAAGTCGCAGCCAACTTATAGCAACCCTGTAGGGTTTTCAAGGCAAGAGAGGTTCAGAGGTGGGCTGCCATCGCCTGCCTCTGCGTAGCAGCCCTGTCCTTCCTCTGTGGTCTTCGATTGAAGAACTAACCTGGGCTGGCCCTGCTTAGCTTCTGAGATCTAATGAGATCAGGCCAGCCTGGGCCATCCAGGCCGGGGTTACTACAAGGGAGCTTGCTGTAATCCAGGTCATCTCTTTTATCAAGAACCCTCCAGAGTTGCTGTGAGAAGGGGAGAGACGAATCAGTTTTACCAGCAACCATACCGATGCCTTTGTTCAAAAATTAGAGAGTGATACCTTTTGGCTTTTGCTTTTTCTCTTTGGAAATCCTCCTCTTCTGCTGCAGGGACTTCAGGAAGCCTCCACCATGAAAATGTTGCCCGGATTATTTTGGCTGGCCTTCTCCTCTGCTTCCTGGGGCTGTTGGTAGGGGAGGTGAGTTTCCGTTTGGCTGCCCCCCAATCTCTGTCCTCAGACAGAGCTCCAGTCCGTGGAGGAGATACCCAGGGTGGTGAAGACCTGTTCCCATAACTTGTCCTTGAAGGGCAGCTGTGTTCTTCTGTTGCAGTGAAAGCAACCAGGAGTCCATGAAAGCTATTCCTGGAATCCAACCATGTCCCTGGACTCCGCTTTCCTGTCTCCCTTCCCTTGCTTTGGTCGGAGGCTCTGGCGACGTCAGACCTGGCCTCTCAGACAGACCCACTCAGAGTAGCCTTCTCAGCCTCAGTCCACAGGCATCTTCCTAGCTCTTTGGTGCTAAGGCCGCCTGTGGTCCCTGCGGCCTGACTGCGGGTCCTCTTACCCCATAATTTGGCTGAGGCTGAACTATGCAGCTCACAGCGGCAACATTTGCAAGAAGCAGCGGCCGTGGCCAGAGGGGCTGTGGCAGTGGGGACGCTTTCACATTTGATGGCACTTAAGGCACATTTGAACCTTTTGTGTGTGACTGATGTGAATGTATGGAGGAAGGGGTTGTCCATAGCACAGGCTGTGCCCCACCACAAGGAGGGGGCTGGAGACAGTGGCCTTGGGAAGAGGGAGGGGTTGGAAGGGGATGTGAGGGGCACGCCTGCCTTTGCTGCAGCTGCCCCTTTGTTTGGGGCCAAGAGGAGCATCTCCTTGTGTTCCTCTGAGCCTCCCTTCAGCCCACCTGCCCTCCCCCTTCACAGAGGTTCCTTCTTCTGCTCCCTCACCAGCGAGGTGAGACCCTTCAGTGCCGAAGGAGAAGATGCCTCCATGGCACTGGCCCTTAGAGCTTTCTCCTTGTTCTGTCACAGCTCCTGGTGCTGGGCTGGTGTTCCCAGTCCCCAGCTCTTGTGAGTTGATATCCACGGTCCTGACCGGGACATTGGTGAGGTCCTCACTCTGACACCAGCTCTTCCTGACAGATTAGGGTTGCCAACCTCCAGGTACTAGCGGGAGATCTCCTGCTATTACAACTGATCTCCAGCTGATAGAGATCAGTTCCCCTGGAGAAAAATGGCTACTTTGGCAATTGGACTCTATGGAATTTAAGTCCCTCCCCTCCCCAAACTCCGCCCTCCTCAGACTCTGCCCCAAAAACCTCCCGCTTGTTGTGAAGAGGCCCTGGCAACCCTATGACAGATGGCTCTGGGGCTGTGTGAGTTCCTGTTTCTAGCTGAGTGAGCCTTGGGTCTGAAAAAGTGGAAGACCTCGGTCTCCTGTGGATTGTGGGTTCTGTGGACAGAGAGCATCACTTCCTTGTTGCACAGCACTAGCATACTGTTGGGGTGAAGCAAATGGATGGGGATCTTCACTGAAAAGTCCGCAGTCTGATGGCTGATAAGTTTCCTGTTCTTTTCCCAGCATGTTTGGACAACCATCTGCCCCAGACCTCCAAGCCAACCCAGGAAAGGTGGTGGAGATCCATTGTGACTGGGGTGACAAGCAATGATTGACCCGTCGACTCCTTTTGTGGACCAAGAGTAGAAGGAGGTTGGGAAATTCCCATTGTGCATTTGGCTTTTTGCCCCATCACTGCCTGATATTTTGCAAGACTGTTGTGTGACCTGCAGCTCTCTCTCACGCAGTGACGTAAAACTGGATCTTTTGTTGAGTTAAAAATTGGTCTTGTGTTTACGTTCTGATAAATAACCTGTGTTATTGATTGCCTTTCTGCCGGGCATTTTAAAAATGCCTGCTGGCATAGATGGGAAGCAGAAGCAGCTCTTTGGCCAGCCTGTGCCAAATGCGAGAGTGGGTCGAAGGCAAATCAGCTGCAGGAAAACGAAATGGCGCACAACTGATGTGGGTGAACCCCCGCCCCCGGATGGGATGAAGTGGCATCAAGCCCTAAAGTGACAATTAGGAACAAATGTAACTGGAATCAGATTGCAATCAAGTGAGAAATGTAAAGCATTAAAACAAAATGATTTCTCAGAATGACTGGTGTTCATTTTTATCATTCATGACTGGTTTCTTCCAGTAAAGGCATTTCTTATATCAGCAGCTCTGGGCACCCACTCTGGGCACCCACTCCCAAGGCAAAAATGTTGGCCTCGTCGCTGCCATGATGGAGACGCTGATGCAAAAATTTTAAGCGATATCCTCAGGGGCCGTCTTTCGCTTTCACCATGAGATGCTCTTTCGTGTTCAGGTCAGGCCTCAGTAAGAGGATGTAGCACTTGGGGAGGAAGGTGCATCCCAGCAAGCCGGCCCCGGAGGCCAAGATGGAGAAGACCTGCACAGCGACCATGTACTTCCCCTTGGTGCTCAGGTAGGTGGGCACGAAGGACACCCACACACTGCAGAAGACCAGCATGCCAAAGGTGATCAGCTTGGCTTCGTTGAAGGCCCCCGGCAGCTTCCTGGCCAGGAAGGCTGCCGTGAAGCAGACCGCTGCCAGGAAGCCCAGGTAACCCAGGGCAGCATAGAACATGGCGGCAGAGCCCTGGTGGCATCGCAGGGTGATGTGCCCAGGCAGGGAGCGCATGTCAGCATCCGCGAAGGGGGGAGAGAGTCCCAGCCACACAGTGCAGATGCCCGCTTGAAGGGTGGAGCAGGAAACCACGATGGCGTTGGCCAGACCCTTCCCCAGCCATTTCCTCATCCCGCTCCCGGGCTTCGTGGCCATGAAGGCCACCACCACGGTGACGGTTTTTGCCAGCAGAGAGGAGACAGCGGCCGAGAAGATGATGCTGAAGGCAGTCTGCCGGAGGAGGCAGGTGACCTTTCTTGGCCGGCCGATGAAGAGGAAGGACGTGCAAAAGGAAAGCAGGAGGGAGACCAGCAGAACGTAGGAGAGGTCCCGGTTGTTGGCTCTGACGAGTGGAGTTTCTTGGTACCTGATGAAGACCCCTAATGCCAGAGCTGCGCCTAGGGACAGAAACAGGGCAAAGAAAACCAGGACGATCCCCAGCTGCTCTTCATAGGAGAGGAAGATGACAATTTTGGGGACACACAGATCCTGTTCCTTGTTGGGGTGCTCATTTTCTGGACATTTATCGCAATGGTCTGCATCTGGAACAATGGGAAACAACTTCAGTGTCACCAAAAGCTGCCTTTCACCCTGCCTTATAAAGGGTCTCTGCCAGGACTCAGGAGGGACTGTGTGGAGCTGATTGTGCGCAATATGGATTGGGCTCTTCAGAACTGGAAATGCGTGCAGAAAAGTCCTGGCATTATCTTCTCGAAAGGATCTAGGAGCAGTGAGGACTGTTAGCAAGGAAGTTCCTGGGATGGTCCTGCCCCTCAGAGCACACAGAAGTCGGTGAGCGCCATTCGTGCTCTGGCTCGATAGGCTACTTCCTATGCGTAAGGCTTGTTTTGGCTTTAAGATCATAAGTGGTTTCACAGTGAGGGCCTCCCAGTGGAATCTATGCAAGGGGTGATAATCTTGAAGCTGCAAGGCGAATTAATTGTGTGACCTTGATTGGTTGGGGAGGTTAGAAGGCATTAGTTTCGCCCTGGCCAGGAGACTTCCCCCACCTGTCCTGATGGCTGCTTTTACTAGGAAGTTCTGACAGTTCTCCTTTTGCTTGTTGTAAATTGAGAGCATTTGGGTTTTTTTGTTTAACTCTCTTTAAAATAACCCCTGATACTTTGTAAAGCTGTTGAGTGCGGCTGTGCTTACTGGTGAGTACAATTTACCCCAGAAATGAATCTGAGGCTGGAGAGAGAACCCTTGAGGAAAGGGACGCTCTCGGCCTTATTATCAAATGAACTGCACCTTGCTTGCCTGAAGTCTGCATGCAGGGCCAGGGCGTGAGGTTGCAGGTTCGTAGAATGCTGAAGGCGTTTGTTTGGATGAGCTACGCTTGGAACAACCTTGATCTGAATGCCACCCATTCTCCAAGTTGCTCAGAAAAGTCAGCTCCTTTTATCCTCTAATTGATTTCATATAGGGCACTGGCTGGGCCTCATCTTGACCATGCTGACAGTAGATAAGCCAAGAAGGGATGCGAGTTCAAAACGCCTTTCTCAGTTTGAGGGAACCTTTCTCCTGTGTTCCTCAGGCTGCCCTTTCTTCAAGAGTCACCCACCTTCTTGAGTGGAAATGGTCCCCTCGGCGCATCGGACACATTTATAGCAGCACATAGGCTCCCCTTTTTGGGTCACTTTGGCGTAGCCAGGCAGGCAGCTTTCGGTACACCTGGAGCGAGGCACCATCTAAATACAAAGCAAAAGAGCACCGAACAAACAGTGTGGAGGGAGTTTTTTAAATCAGTGCAATTTAGGAAAGGACCCAATGGGGCCTTCTGCTCCACACCTAATCAGTGACCCCCTCCCCAGACCTAGGGCAGCCAACCTCCAGGGAGGGTGGGGCTGGAGATCTCCAGACTACAGAGATCAGTTCCCCTGGGGAAAACGGCTGCTTTGGAGGGTGGACCTATGGCGTTATACCCTACGAAGATCTTTCCTCTCTCTAGGTGCCAAAGAGAGCAACCAGCCAATCATCAGAGCATAGAGACATTAAAATAAATAATGGAAAAGAAATGGTGCCCCCACACCTCAGGCCATACAATGGCATCCATGTTGATGGTGAACTTGATGTCTGAGGACTCCTGCCTCTCTAGGCTCCCACATTTCACTTTACCAAAGGACCAATTGGAAAACCACACCCAGTTCACAAGGTCAAGGTCAGCTGCCAGATCCCCGTTTCCATCCAAATACACTCCATCCAAGGAAGTATTGTGGAACTGGAAGGTCCTCATGATAGAGTGGAGCTGGAATATGAGAGAAGATGCCGGCATTTAGGACGTAGGGAGGGGTAGATGGAGCCAGTACAAGAGTCCTCCTCCCTCGCCACCAGAGAGAGCTTTCCTCCCCCATTGTGGTGTATGGTACAGGCCACAGCAGACAGCCAAAGTATGTAGGGAGAGGTGGATGGAGCCAGTGAGAGAGTTCGCCTTCCTTCTCCTGCCATTAATTATAAAATGCAAACACGTATATTCGAGGGAAAGACAGTTTCACAGAGCAGGGTTCATATTCCAATTTGAAAACCTATGTCTGCCCACTTCTCCGTCTGCCCCTGCCCCTGTTCATGGCAACCAGTCTTGGACTGCAGTGGGGGGGGGGCATTGTACCCCCCCCCACAACCATATACCCACTTTCCCATACACGAAAAATGTAGGGTTTGAAGGGAATTGAGCACCCTTCAGAACCCTTCAAACCCAACTCACAAATGTATCCCAAGAAAAATGGAAAATGGTTTCAACAGAGCTCTGGAAGGGAATGCATCTTCCTCATTAGGCTGGCAATGCTGATTGTAATGGGTAAGAATGGCTATTCTATAAACCGCTTCAGGTGCCTCCCAGCTCAGAAAGCAATCTAGAAAATACCAAGACCACGGTTACACAGCCCGGATAACCTACGAGAACCAATCTAGAGCCACTGTCCGTGAATGAATGAATCCAAGGCCAAAGGAGAGGGGCATACCTGCCATGGCTGCACCCTTGGAAGCCCAGACCTGCCTCCGGCCCGCAGTGCTGGCTGCATGGAGTAGGCCATCTTCAGGGCATGGGCCACAGCCCGGACGCTGTTGTAAAGGCTGTAACTGTCTAAAGAATGGGTCCATTCAATTGTATCCAGGGGCAGCAGCTCCAGTCTCTCCTTCTCTCTGCAGCTTCTCTGGCCTTTCACAGAGATCTCAGACTTTGAATAGGAACACTCAAACGCTTTTGCCCCAAATTGTGGGATACCAGCATCAAATTTATCATAATTTCTCGAGGCTGTCCTTTTGTTAGATTGGAATAAAAAAGAAAAAAAGCCATGGACAAACCGTGGAGACAAAACTGTGTATGACAGGGTCAAGGAGAGGTCCCACAAAGCTGTTGTGATCCAGACTTTGGCCACAATGGATTTTGCTTGATACATTTCATGAATTTTTTGGACAAAGTATATTGTGCTGAAAAAGAAGCGGAGCTCCCCATAATAAATGTACACATTGACCTTTCTGTGCACTTGAAACACTTTGTAAAGGAAGAATACTCTTTCCGTGGTCCGGACTGGCATGCTTTGTGAGAAGGCAACACAAATGTGGTTCCTGATGAGCAGGGGTGGAAACGTGTGAAGGAATAGCTCTCCACCGTCAGTCTCCGGAGCAAGGAGACCGACCCACGTCCACTTGAAGTGCAGAAGCAACTGGACAATCCCCTGGGGCTGGCAATCTGCTTTTGGCACCATCCGGTAGAAAAAGGGGAACTGAGTTTGATCATTCAGAATGCGAGAGACAAAACCATAGCTGACCTGGGAGGAAAAGCAGAGACAGGCTCTTCCTTTGGTTGCCAGGACAAAACTCCATAAGCTGGTAATCTCTGGGGTGCAGTCTTCCTCTGTGAACTCAGCCCTCACTCCATCGCTTGTGCAAGCAAGGATTTGCCCTCCGCAGAAAGCATCTCCCTGGCAGAACCCCTGCTCAGCAATGCATGCAGAAGTTCCCAGGTTCAGTCCCCGGCAGAGGCTGGAAAAGGTGTTACTTTCCTGGAGACCCCGGAGAGTCTCTGCCAGTCTCACGGGACAATCCCAAACTGGAGGGACCAGAGGTCTGCCTCAATCTCTGAGCCACTTTTAAGGGTAGTTGGTTTTCCAAGCCCTTTCAAACAGCAAGCACATTAGCAGAATGCCCCCAGGGACACCACGAAGAGCACAGCCCTCCCCCCTGGTGAGACTGCAAAGGCAAGCAACATACCTGGCTCCCTCTTTCAAAGACACCAGAGTGTTTGGGCTCAGACTCAAATGAGAGGGACAAATTGAGGAAGTTGTACATAACCACATGTACATCAGGTTCTGCAGCATCTGGCTGTCTTCTCGTCCAAATCTGCCGCCTAGACCGGTGGCAATCCTCAACTCCCCCGCTGAAATTGGCGCTTTGTGTGAGGAAGAAATGGCAGGAAGACAAAAGGTTCCTGACCTGTGATGGCATATTTGGGGCAGGGGGGGGGGGAGATCAGAGATCTGGAAGGTGTTCCAAGGATGGAAAGAGACAAGTGTTTCTTCAAGGAGTGGCAGGCACTCGAGAGGAGGGTCTGGGCCCCTTGGCATGCAGATTCAGGCCTACTCTGAAGGGATTGTCTTTGGTCTTAGGTCACAAACCTGTAATTGACCCTGGGAGACAGCAGAACAAAACCTGTGTGTGTGTGTGTGTGTGTGTGTACACCAACAGCTGGAGAAATCTCCCAAACCATTTCCAACTGTCTTCTGATTCTCTTTGCCTGTCCTTTTCGATACCTGGTGCTGCTTTTTCCACTGCCCTGGGCAGATTGCACCATACTAGGGCACCTGAAGGTCCCTCCTTCCCTATCCCGCTCCATCCATACCTGTGGGATTTTGTAGATGTTCAACATGTAGGCAATCTGGCTGGAGATTTCAAACTCGGCTCCTTCGAGAACTGCCAGCAAGTTGTTCTGCCGCCCACAGTGGTAGTTTGGAACGTTCGCCAGCCCGGTTGATGCCAGGTCTACCAGGGCCTCCGAGGCCATTCTGGCATCAAAATAGTCCTCATAGATGTTATAGCCCAGCGTAAAGTTGGGCAAGACCTGGGAATTCCTATTGATCTCCTGAATGGCAAACAGGAAAGACAGAAGACGCCAGTACGTTGTCACACCTTTCCTGCAAAACAGTGTGGGGTGTGTGTTACATTGTTGTCTTCTATTCAGCAACGTGGTCATGTTTAATTCCTGCATCTTTAACTCTCTACGTCTTTCCCGGCCATCCACAGCTCTGCCTTTTACTGTTAGGCTTCTCCTGATCCGTCCTCACATCCAGAGCCGGTGGGAGGAGAGCAAAAGCCCACATGCTGGGGTGTGCGTGGGGAGAGCCGTCTCACACAGCAAACCGTCACAACCAGTTTAGAAATAAACCAGCCAAGATGCACACTCCAGCAGTGAAGGGGGTAATTTAGAATGCGGGTGTTTTTAAGTGGCCATGGACTGCTGTTAGGGGGGCCACGGGTGATACGGTCTTGGATGCTTTCACAGAGTGAATGAAGGAATAAATACACACACCAAAGTGTTAAACGCTTGTGCTGCCTCTAGAACTGTGGACAACCCTCTCCTCCCCAGCACTAGCAGAGAGAACGAGGTGGGCCCCTGAAGGACCCTCGCTGGTCAAGGGGAATGCATCCCAGAAGGGCAGCCGTGTTCTCCAGTCGCGGGCAAAATAAACAGGGGTCTTGTGGCACTTTAACTTCTGAGCAGTTTTGCTTCTCATGCCCTTTCGTGGAGTCGTGCCCACTCCTTAGTCTTTAAAGGGATCACAGGCTTCTTTTTATTTGGCTGTCAAGGAGAAGTCTTGGGGATCTGGGGCTCTCCTATGGGTCAGAAGCAGAGTTCTTGGGGGAGGAAAGGAACACCTACGTCCCCATATATGTTCCCAGTTTACTGTAGTAGTTTCCTTGGATGTTTTAAAATAATGTTTCCCTCAAACTATAATTTCTCCCAGCTGCAGAGCAGGGATTTGCCTTCCTTTACCAAAAAAAGGTGGCTGGGGCTCTTCTAAGGTGCACAAAACCCCAGTCACGTTGCAAAGGTACTGTCATGGCAGGGAATCTAATTTTCCTGCTTTCAGGGTTGCTGTTTCAGATGTGGACCGCGGAAGCTAAAGCTGACCATCCCTTCCAGCATCCCATAGTTTAAAAGCCCAAAGACCTCGCACCACGGATGGCGGCCCGGGTAGGGGGCACATTTCTCCCTTCCAACGTTAACATGATTGAAATTTGGAATTTGCTGCCAGAGGATGCAGTGATGGCCACAGGTATAAACAGCTTTAAAAGGGGAGTAGACAGATTGATGGACAGTCTATCAGCAGCTACTAGCCATGGTGACTAAAGGGAACCTCTCCTTTCAGAGGCTGTAAACCTTTTGAATACCAATGCACAGAGGCAACATCAGGGGAAGCCTCAGCCTCTGTGCCCTGTCGTTGAACCTCAAGAGGACCAGTTTGGCCACTGTGTGAGGATGCTGCTGCTGCACTCGTCTTGTTTGTGGCTTCCTAGAGGCACCTGGTTGGCCACTGTGTGAACAGACTGCTGGACTTGATGGACCTTGGTCTGATCCAGCAGGACCTTTCTTATGTTCTTAGGATGCTGGACTAGATGGACCACTGGCCTGATCTAGCAAGGCTCTTCATATGATCTTACATTCCTCTGTTTCTCTGCCCAGGCGTTGTCAGTGTCTGCATCAGTCTGTCCTGAGATGGTTCCCAAAGCAAATGAACCAAAACCACGCTTGCCATCTGGACTGGTTGTTATGGAGGGGACAGGGGGGTGGATGTGGTCCACTGAGTGGCACATCGTGTGTAGCTAGGAGGGAGTTCCTTAGCCCCAGCATGTGTTTTGCTCTCATGGCTTCAAAGCAAAGAGGGTGTGTGTTCTCTTGGCAGCATCTGTTACTGACAAGTTGTTATACTTAGTGGGCCAAAGGGAACTGCGCCAAGTGGCCAAAATGTATCTTAGTGTTCATACACCACCAGAACCCAAAAATGCAAAAGAGGAACAAAACTATGAAAGAGTGTTTGACTAGGAACTGGAACTAGAAAACAGGGATTGTCCTGGGTAGAAAAGGATGGGTAGGGCCCCTGAAACCAGAGGTGGGTGGGGTGGCATTAAATCTATCACCATGGTAGGACTTACCCCTCAAGTCTGGTGAAGGGAGGCTCAGAAAAGATGGTCAGTTGAAACTGGACGGGGGTTTCCGAAAGGAGCCCGCCAATGAAAAGGTCTCCTGGCCAGTAATAATTAGAGGGCTTGTTCTCATCCCTGATCAGATTCAAGGGGCATTTGTTCTTCAGCACCCCACAGGCTGAGCTGGGCAGCAGAAGCAAGACCAGCAGCAGGGTCATCTTAGACCCCATCCCTGGTGATCCCCCTCAGCTGCATAGGAGAAACCCCTGGCAAGACTGAGGCTGCGGGGCTGTTGCTCCAGAAAGAAGGGCACAGAGCTGAGGTGGGCTGGCGGTCGGGTGGGCCTCACACCTCAGCGGACCCCTCTGCCCAAGCTCTCCGGGGTGACAGAGGCATTATTAATGCAACAGCCATTTCGGACTGGTTTCAAGACACCCTGTTGCTCTATGTGCTTCAAAGGTTGTTGTTATTGGCTTCAAAGGTGACCTTGGGGGGAATCCCCTCGGTTCAGGTGATAAGGAGAATAAATCATCACAATTCTGATAATTGCAAAGGGAAGAATCACTGTGGCAACACCCCGGACTGTCATCGTGGTCCCTTGTGCAGGCGGACGGCTGGAGAAAACATGTTTGCGAAAAGTTATTGCTGAGTCCCTGAACTCTGAAGATGCAGACTGGCAAAGTTGGTCTGACCTTCAGTGTAGAATCACCTTTTTAAGAAGGCAGAGAACCAGAGAGGATATACAGGAAAGATTGCATCACACAATATGGACAAGTTGCTTAGTCGGTATTTATTTGTATTTTAAATACCTCTGCTATCTCTTCAGGAAACGGTTTGAGGAGGCTCACAAAGTAAAACAGGAGAACAAAACCATAAAAACAGCAGTATAAAAATCACCAGTGTAAGCCAAGGGCTTGGAACCAACACTTTCAACAGCCTAAACTGTTAGTGTTGTGACTCACGAAAGCTCATCTCCTGCCAGAAAAGTTGTTAGTCTTCAAGATGCGACTGGACTTTTGCTCTTTTCTACCTCTACAGGCAGACTAACACGGCTTCCCATTGTGATCTACAGTATCTACACGTTGTCTGAATCAGTCCATCAAGAAACCTGCTTTGTAACGGTTGTGCTTTCTCCGGGCCCTGCTGGCCATCAACTTTGTTCTTGTAACACTGAAAGGACTGGAGAAAAGGAAAATGAAACAATCAAGCCACAAATACCACCGAAATAAACCTGTTTCTCAATTATTTTTTTATTAAGCTTACTATGTAGTTCCTTCAAGACTATAATTGCCTCATACAGGCCAAGTGATGGTCAGATGGCATCCTGAGGCCAGGCATCATCCTCACTGAGGATTAGAAGACTCAGTGGTCCCCAAAGTCAGTGCTGAATGCCCCTGTCGTTGAGCTGTTCACCTCAAGTACTGGCTTTTCTTATTCAGATATATATATATATTTTTGGATAGTAGATGTTTGTTTGGGAAAGGAATGCCCATGGATGCTGCCCCATCCCCCTCCTCAGGAGGGGCCACAAGGACTTTCTTTCTGAAGGAGCAACTGGAATTCCTGCTGTGGGATTGAATGGTTATAATATTTGAATGTGTATAGAGTGCAAGCAATTTTCTCTTTTATTAATATGTTTATAATTTCTATTCCCTTATTTCATGCTTATGCTATTGTAAGCTGCCTTGAACTGTAAGGAAAGACAAGATAGAAATGTCTTAATTAATAAATATGTATGTTGTGTGGCATCTTGCGCTCCTGTGAAAGAGGACAGCAAATGTTAAAAAAAAAGAAAAGGGAAGAGAGATTTCATGACATAATTGCAGCTCCAGGCACCCACTCCCAAGGCAAAAACATTGGCCTGATTGCTGCAGTGATGGAGACGGTGGTGCAAAAATGGTAAAAACTGTCCTAAGGCTCAGGGGCCGTCTTTCGCTTTCACCATGAGATGCTCTTTCGTGTTCAGGTCAGGCCTCAGTAAGAGGATGTAGCACTTGGGGAGGAAGGTGCATCCCAGCAAGGCGGCCCCGGAGGCCAAGATGGAGAAGACCTGCACGGTGACCATGTACTTCCCCTTGGCGCTCAGGTAGGTGGGCACGAAGGACACCCACACACTGCAGAAGACCAGCATGCCGAAGGTGATCAGCTTGGCTTCGTTGAAGGCCCCCGGCAGCTTCCTGGCCAGGAAGGCTGCCGTGAAGCAGACCGCTGCCAGGAAGCCCAGGTAACCCAGGGCAGCATAGAACATGGCGGCAGAGCCCTGGTGGCATCGCAGGGTGATGTGCCCAGGCAGGGAGCGCATGTCAGCATCCGCGAAGGGGGGAGAGAGTCCCAGCCACACAGTGCAGATGCCTGCTTGAAGAGTGGAGCAGGAAACCACGATGGCGTTGGCCAGACCCTTCCCCAGCCATTTCCTCATCCTGCTCCCGGGCTTCGTGGCCATGAAGGCCACCACCACGGTGACGGTTTTTGCCAGCAGAGAGGAGACAGCGAACGAGAAGATGATGCTGAAGGCCGTCTGCCGGAGGAGGCAGGTGACCTTTCTTGGCCGGCCGATGAAGAGGAAGGACGTGCAAAAGGAAAGCAGGAGGGAGACCAGCAGAACGTAGGAGAGGTCCCGGTTGTTGGCTCTGACGAGTGGAGTTTCTTGGTACCTGATGAAGACCCCTAATGCCAGAGCTGCGCCTAGGGACAGAAACAGGGCAAAGAAAACCAGGACGATCCCCAGTGGCTCTTCATAGGAGAGGAAAGTGACAATTTTGGGGACACACAGATCCTGTTCCTTGTTGGGGTGCTCATTTTCTGGACATTTATCGCAATGGTCTGCATTTGGAACAATGGAAAACAACTTCAGTGTCACCAAAACCTGCCTTTCACCCTGCCTTATAAAGGATCTCTGCCAGGACTCAGGAGGGACTGTGTGGAGCTGATTGTGCGCAATATGGATTGGGCTCTTCAGAACTGGAAATGCGTGCAGAAACTGCTGGCATTATCTTCTCGAAAGATCTAGGAGCAGCGAGGAAGTTCCTGGGATGGTCCTGCCCCTCAGAGCACACTAGGGTTGCCAACTGCCAGGTAGTAGCAGGAGATCTCCTGCTAATTCAACTGATCTCCAGCCGATAGAGATCAGATGGCTGCTCTGGCAATTGAACTCTATGGCATTGAAGTCCGTCCCCTCCCCAAACCCCGCCCTCTTCAGGCTCCGCCCCCAAAATCTCCCGCCGGTTGAGAAGAGGGACCTGGCAACCCTAGAGCACATAGAAGTCAGTAAGCTCAATTCATGCTCTGGCTCTATAAGCTACTTCCTATCTTTAGGCTTGCCAACCCCCAGGTGCAGCCTGGAGATCTCCCAGAATTACAACTGATCTCCAGGCTGCAGAGATCAATTCCCAAGGAGAAAACAGCTGCTTTGGAGGGTGCCCTTGATTGCATCTTACTCCTCCGGGGGGCCTTTTCTCCCCAAACTCCCCCCTCCCCCATGCTTTGCCCCCAAATTTCCAGGAATTTCCCAACCTGGAGTTGGCCACCGTAGTCCAATGACAACTGAGTGCCAGGAATGCCGAAGGAGCTTGTTTGGATGAGCCACTCCAGGAACGTCCTCAGTTTGCATCCCACACTTTCGCCAAGTGGCTCCAAAAAGTCCCCCCCCTTTATCCTCCCTCTGAATT
Organism: Euleptes europaea; assembly: GCF_029931775.1. Classification (NCBI taxonomy): domain Eukaryota; kingdom Metazoa; phylum Chordata; class Lepidosauria; order Squamata; family Sphaerodactylidae; genus Euleptes; species Euleptes europaea. The sequence goes on along the minus strand of NC_079324.1, from coordinate 64,108,420 downwards.
TGTGCAGGGCACTGGCTGGGCCTCATACTGAAGATAGAAAAGTCAAGAAGGGATGCGAGTTCAAAACACCTTTCTCAGTCTGAGGGAACCTTTCTCCTGTGTTCCTCAGGCTGCCCTTTCTTCCAGAGTCACCCACCTTCTTGAGTGGAAATGGTCCCCTCGGCGCATCGGACACATTTATAGCAGCAAAGGGGCTCTCCTTTTTGGGTCACTTTGGTGTAGCCAGGCAGGCAGCTTTCGGTACACCTGGAGCGAGGCACCGTCTAAATACAAAGCAAAAGAGCACCGAACAAACAGAGTGGAGGGAGGTTTTTTTAATCAGTGGAATTTAGGAAAGGACCCAGTGGGGCCTTCTGCTCCACACCTAGTCAGTGACCCCCTCCCCAGACCTAGGGCAGCCAACCTCCAGGGAGGATGGGGCTGGAGATCTCCAGACTACAGAGATCAGTTCCCCTGGGGAAAAAGGCTGCTTTGGAGGGTGGACCTATGGCGTTATACCCTACGAAGGTCTTTCCTCTCCCTAGGTACCAAAGAGAGCAACCAGCCAATCATCAGATCATAGAGACATTAAAAGGAATAAAGGGAAATAAATGGTTCCCCCTCACCTTGGGCCACACAATGGCATCAGTGTTGATGGTAAACTTGATGCCTGAGGACTCCTGCCTCTTTACGCTCCCACATTTCACTCTACCAAAGGACCAATTGGAAAGCAACACCCAGTTCATGAGGTCGAGGTCAGCTGCCAGGTCCCCGTTTCCATCCAAATACACTCCATCCAAGGAAGTATTGTGGAACTGGAAGGTCCTCATGATAGAGTGGAGCTGGAATAAAAGAGAAGATACCGGCATTTAGATATTATCCTCCGTTGGGGTGTATGGTAAAGGCCGCAGCAGACAGCCAAAGTATGTAGAGAGAGGTGGATGGAGTCAGTGAGAGCGCTCGCCTCCCTTCTCCTGCCATTAATTATAAAACGCAAACACCTATATTTGAGGGAAACAGCATGGTTCATATCCCTCTTCAAAAACCCATCTCCGCCCCCTTCTCTGTCTGCCTCTGACTCTTTGCATCTCTCCCCCCCACACACACAGTTTTTACCCAGAAGCCTACTTTTACCTGCCTGATATTCACAGCAACATGGCACGCTCAACCAGACTTGGTGCTCAACCCTGTGGTGGTGGGGGTCATTGTACCCCCACACAAACATACACCCACTTTACCGTACACCAATTGAGCACCCTTCGGAACCCTTCAAACCCAACTCACAAATGTGTCCTAAGAGAAACAGAAAATGGTTTCAGCAGAGCTCTGCAAAAGAATGAATCCTCATCTTTCTCATTAGGCTGGCAATGCTGATTGTGATGGGTAAGAATGGCTATTCTATAAACCGCTTCAGATGCCTCCCAGCTCAGAAAGCAATCTAGAACCACTGTCCATGAATGAATGAATCCAAGGCCAAAGGAGAGGGACATACCTGCCATGGCTGCACCCTTGGAAGCCCAGACCTGCCTCCGGCCCGCAGTGCTGGCTGCATGGAATAGGCCGTCTTCAGGGCGTGGGCCACAGCCCGGACGCTGTTGTAAAGGCTGTAACTGTCTAGAGAATGGGTCCAATCAATTGTATCTGGGGGCAGCAGCTCCAGTCTCTCCTTCTCTCTGCATCTTCTCTGGTGTTTCACAGAGATCTCAGACTTTGAATAGGAACACTCAAATGCTTTTACCCCAAATTGTGTGATACCAGCATCAAACATATAATGATCTCCCAAATCTGTCCTTTTGTTAGATTGGAATAAAAAGGAAAAAAAGCCATGGACAAACCGTGGAGACAAAACTGTGTACGACAGGGTCATGGAGAGGTCCCACAAAGCTGTTGAAATCCAGACTTTCCCCACAATGGATTTTGCTAGATATATTTCATGAAGTTTTTGGATGATGAATATTGTGCTGAAAAAGAAGCGGAGCTCCCCATAATAAATGTACACATTGACTTTTCTGTGCACTTGAAACACTTTGTAGGGGAAGAACACTTTTTCCGTGGTCAGGACTGGCATGCTTTGTGAGAAGGCAACACAAATGTGGTTCCTGACGAGCAGGGGTGGAAACGTGTGAAGGAATTGCTCTCCACTGTCAGTCTCCGGAGCAAGGAGCCCGACCCACGTCCACTTGAAGTGCAGAAGCAACTGGACAATCCCCTGGGACTGGCAATCTGATTTCGGCACCATCCGGTGGAAAAAGGGGAACTGAGTTTGATCATTCAGAATGTGAGAGACAAAACCGTAGCTGACCTGGGAGGAAAAGCAGAGACAGGCTCTTCCTTTGGTTGCCAGGACAAAACTCCATATGCTGGTAATCTCTGGGGTGCAGTATTCCTCTGTGAACTCAGCCCTCACACCTTCGCTTGTGCAAGCAAGGATTTGCCCTCCCCAGAAAGCATCTCCCTGGCAGAACCCCTGCTCAGCGTGCAGAAGTTGTCAGGAAAAGACAATACTTTGCTGGAGAGCCCGGAGAGTCTCTGCCAGTCTCAGGACACAATCCCAAGCTGGAGGGACCAGAGGTCAGGCTCACTCTCTGAGGGGCATTTTTCACGGTAGATTTTGCTTCTGTTTTGCCATGGACTAAAAAAACACACGATTTAATTTTTTTTTTCATGGCTGCAATTTATCCCTGTCAATCTCGATGTAGTTTTGGTTTTTCATGGGAACAAAGCACGCTGTATTTGACAACGGTTTGGTCTGTCCCTTTTGCAGGAGGCCTCCCCTTCCAACAGGCTCATTGTTTATGCCTGCCCCCAGCTCCACCCCAACTCCGCCCAGCAGGTTACCTCGTGCGGTTCACCAGCCCCAGCTCAAAAAACAAGCACCAGTCCCTCTGCTCTCCTCCATTTTTCTTCCACCCTCGCTCTGTTCTGCTTTTGGAACAGTCAGATTCCAAATTGGGGGGGGGGGGGCAAGGCAGCCCTTTCCTCAAAGCTTCCCTCTATTTTCTATAGGTGTGGAACCCATTGCCCTTTAATGATAGACAAGATTGGGGGGGGGCAGGAATTGCATCCATGTGCCCAGAAAAGTATTTAGCTGAAAGTGGGAATGGTGGGGGGGGGGGGAGAGGAAAGAAGGCCCCTGGCTTGCGCGCCGGCCATGATCCGGCCACAGTGCATTGAGAGAGAGGAGGGAGACCCAGAGCAGACTGGCCGCCCCTCTTCAGAAGAGTGATGGGAGGGAGTTTTGCCTTGGGTTTTCCACTCTCAGGATGCACATTTTTCCCATCCGATTTCTCAAAAATCCCCCCTCACCGCTGGGGTAGAGGGGCCAACAGCCCCTTCCCTTGAACATCCCACCCATGGGTCCAGCTGCCCTAGACCGAGCTGCCACCACCACCACCCCCAGCGCGCGAGGCGCACATGGCGTGGCCCCGCCGGTCTCCCCCTGGAGTCGTCCGTCCGACATCCCCCTGGGCTTGGAGGTGTGGGCCCAGCTCCAAGGCCCATCCCAGGCGAAGGGCGGGAAATGCGTGCCCCCTGCCCGCCCGCCAGCGGGACAGAGGGAGAGAAGTGCCAGGACTCTAGGCAGGCAGGCAGGCAGGAAAACGGGCGGTATTCTTGTCCGAGCGCGAAACTCCCCCAACTAATCGCCATTCTTGGGGGAGGAGAAATTAGCTGGCATGGGCAGGGAGAGCAGAACCGAAGCAAACATTTTTTCATGGGCATCCAAGCAACAAAACGCGCTTCTACTGGAAAGTACGGCTCAGAAGTGGTTTGGTTTGCCGCTGACATAACGCAGCTTTTATACCTCTATCAGGGAAAAGCCGGATCTGCAGTGAATAACCAAAATTTGACACCGACGCAAATCAGCTTCGAAACAGCAGCAAATCTCCGTGAAAAATTCCCCTGAGCCACCTTTAAAGGTACTTGGTTTTCCAAGCCCTTTCAAACAGTAATCACATTAGCAAAATTAACCATTTCTTAAAAACCGAAGGCAGAGTTCCGAACATGGAGTGAAGTTTGGTTTCCTGTAATAATACATCTACCCAATCATCTCTCTGCTGCAAAACGCAACACAGCATGACAGGCTGTGGTTCGAGTGTGCAAATCCTTTCTTGTAGGTAGGAAATCTTTGTAGATGGAAGATCTGGAGAGGGACACAGCCTTGTCGGCTGACAGGCATCATGTCCATGTTTCCCACTTGCAAAGACGTAGATGTTGAGTGGAGAACCTTCACTTACTATGTCTATGCCCTTTGGAACTTAAGCAAATCTGTAAGCGACTTACAGTCATCTGAAACCCAACAGTATTTTTAAAGCTATAATTCCTCTTGCTCTTATTTAAGTGTAGAGCTGCTATTTATTGTTATGGGGGAGGGTGAAAGGAGCCACAACTGGAGATGAAGTTGCAGTGCAGAGAAATCCCCCTTCACCACCCTGGACTCCGTGGCCACCTCTGGCCCCCAGGGACACCACGAAGGGCACAGCCCCCCTTCCCATTTGGAAGAACCACAAGGCTGGTGGACAGAGGGATCCTGAGATGCCCCCCTGGTAAGACTGCAAAGGCAAGCAACATACTTGGCTCCCTTTTTTAAAAGCACCAGCGTGTTTGGGCTCAGACTCAAATGATAGGGGCGAATTGAGGACGTTGTACATAACCACATGTCTCCCAGGTTCTGCAGCATCTGGCTGTCCTCTTGTCCAAATCTGCTGCCTGGACCGTTGTCATCCTCCCCTCCCCTGCTGAAATTGGTGGTTTGTGTGGGGAAGATGTGGCAGGAAGATAAAAGGTTCCTGGCCTGTGTTTGCATATTGTGTGTGTGTGTGTGGGGGGGAGATCAGAGAGCTGGAAGGTGTTCCAAGGATGGAAAGAGACAAGTGTTTCTTCAAGGAGTGGCAGGCACTCGAGAGGAGGGGCTGCACTCCTGGTATGCAGATGCAGCCCTACTCTGAAGGGATTGTCTTTGGTCTTAGGTCACAAACCTGTAATTGACCCTAGGAGACAGCAGGACAAAATTAATCTTTGTGTGTGTGTGTGCGCGCGCGCACACGCCAATAACCAGAGGAAAAACCTCCAAACCATTTCCAACTGTCTTGTGTTTCTCTTTTCCTGCCCTTTTCGATGCCCAGTGCTGCTTTTTCCACTGCCCTGGGCAGATTGCACCACACAAGGGCGCCTGAGGGTCCCTCCTGTCCTCTCCTCCTCCATCCATACCTGGGGGATTTTGTAGATGTTCAACATGTAGGCAATCTGGCTGGAGATTTCAAAATCGGCTCCTTCGAGAACTGCTAGCAAGTTGTTCTGCCGCCCACAGTGGTAGTTTGGAACGTTTGCCAGCCCGGTTGATGCCAGGTCTACCAGGGCCTCCGAGGCCATTCTGGCATCAAAATAATCCTCACAGATGTTATAGCCCAGTGTAAAGTTGGGCAAGACCTGGGAATTCCTATTGATCTCCTGAATGGCAAACAGGAAAGACAGAAGACTCCAGTACAGTGTCTCACCTTTCCTGCAAAACAGTGTGGTGGGTGTGTTACATTGTTGTCTTCCATTCAGCAACGCGGTCATGTTAATTCCTACATCTTTAACTCTCTATGTCTTCCCCAGCCATCCACAGCTCTGCCTTTTACTCTTAGGCTTCTCCTTATCCGTCCTCATATCCAGAGCAAGTGGGAGGAGAGCAAAGGCCCACATGCTGGGGTGTGCGTGGGGAGAGCCGTCTCACACAGCAAACCGTCACAACCAGTTTAGAAATAAACCAGCCAAGATGCACACTCCAGCAGTGAAGGGGATTGTGGGGATGAGCAGGGGTGGAAACGTCTGAAGGAATTGCTCTCCACCGTCAGTCTCCGGAGCAAGGAGCCCGACCCACATCCACTTGAAGTGCAGAAGCAACTGGACAATCCCCTGGTTGTCAGGACAAAACTCCATATGCTGGTAATCTCTGGGGTGTAGTGTTCCTCTGTGAACTCAGCCCTCACTCCATTGCTTGTGCAAGCAAGGATTTGCCCTCCCCAGAAAGCATCTCCCTGGCAGAACCCCTGCTCAGCATGCAGAAGTTCCCAGGTTCAGTCCCTGGCAGAGGCCGGAAAAGACGTTACTTTGCTGGAGACATGGCAGGAAGACAAAAGGTTCCTGACCTGTGTTTGCATACTGTGGGGGTTTGCATACTGTGTGTGTGTGTGTGTGTGTGCCAACAACCAGAGAAAAATCTTCCAACCCATTTCCAACTGTCTTCTGATTCTCTTTGCCTGTCCTTTTGAATGCCCGGTGCTGCACCATACTAGGGCACCTGAGGGTCCCTCCTGTCCTCTCCTCCTCCATCCATACCTGTGGGATTTTGTTAATGTTCAACATGTAAGCAATCTGGCTGGAGATTTCAAACTCGGCTTTTTTGAGAACTGCTAGCAATGCGGCCATGTTTAATTCCTGCATCTTTAACTCTCTATGTCTTTCCTGGCCATCCACAGCTCTGCCTTTTACTCTTAGGCTTCTCCTGATCCTTCCTCGCATCCAGAGCCAGTGGGAGGAGAGCAAAAGCCCACATGCTGGGGTGTGCGTGGGGAGAGCTGTCTCACAGAGCAAACAGTCACAACCAGTTTAGAAATAAACCAGCCAATATGCACACTCCTGCAGTAAAGGGGATAATTTAGAATGCGGGTGTTGTTGTTGTTTTTTAAGTGGCCATGGTCCACTGTTAGCAGGGCCACAGGTGATATGGTCTTGGATGCTTTCCCAGTCTCAGTGAATGAAGGAATAAATACACACACCAAAGTGTTAAACGCTTGTGCTGCCTCTAGAACTGTGGAAGTTTTAGCAAATAAGATGAGACTCAGAATTGCATGGATTAAAATTTGAAGATCAAGAATACAAAATCAGGAGCTATGCAGATGACGTAGTATTGATGTGTCAACAACCCAAAGAGTCAACAGAAATAATTCTCCATCAAATTAATCTTTTCAGCTATTTTGCCGGATACAAGTTAAACAGACACAAAACTAAGATGCTGATGTTTAATTTGTCTTTAGAAGAAAAAAAGGAAATTCAAGATGCCTTACAATGTGACACGCCAAAGAAATGTCTGAAGTATTTTGGAATACAAATTCCAATGGGACAAGAAACATTATTTGACTTGAATTACAAAGCACTTTGGAAAAAAATTGAAGATGATCTTGAACGATGGAAAAGACTTTCATTATCCTGGCTTGGATGAATTGTGGTGATTAAAATGAATATCTTACCAAGATTGAACTTTCTTTTCTTGACATTACCAATTGGAATTTCATAGTCTATTCTTGAAAAGTGGCAAAGAATTATTAATAAATTTATTTGGAATGGGAAGAAACCAAGAATAAGATTTACTGTGCTTCAAGATGAAAAGAAAAGAGGAGGACTTGCTGTACCCAATTTGAAAATTTATCATCAAGCAGCATCATTAGTTGCAATCACTGAATGGATAAAAAAACCAGAAGATCATTCGATAAGACTAGAGAAATCATGCTTGGACGGAGGATTCCATCATTGGCTGTGGCCAGAAAAAAAGATATCAATTCCAAAAGATAGGGCCCAAGAAAACTTGACGTTTTCAAAATGGCAAGAATTGAAAGACATTGTAAGTCCATCATCACCAGAGATGAAGTCCCCCACAGAAGCATATTGGAAAAAATCTGGCAACAAGACATAAAATTTACGAGTTCCCACACATTAAGAGAAAACTGGTACAAGATGTTTTATAGATGTTTTATAGACTTTGCGCCTAAAGATTTACAAAAAATGTATAAATCAAAACAAGCTGTTGGAAATGTTCAGATACTCAAGGCCCATTTTTTCATCAGTGGTGGAGGTATAAAAAGGAGCAGAAATTCTGGAAAGAGATACATGAAGAAATTCAAGAAATATTACACTTAAATTTTGATTTTCAGCCTCAACATTTCTTATTAGGAATGATTCCAGTACAAATAAATTCCACAAACAAAGAGCTTTTCTTGTATGAAATGACAGCTGCAAGAACTGTATATGCGCACACTGGAAAGAAAGAATGACACCGTCACTAAAACAATGGATAATAAAGATGCATGAATATGCGGACATGGCAAGACTTTCAAATTGGATGAAGGAGAAATCACCGGATGAACACAATCGAAAGTGGCAAACATTTTACAAAAGATATGCCGTCAAAGAAGTGATACGACAACCAGCCTGCCCTAGTCACTCCGGATGCTGACTAGTCAACGTACGCTCGAAGATAAGGAGGTCCAGGAAAGATCAAAAAGAGCAATAAGATGTAAATAAAGGTTTTTTATTAGGATGGAATACTGATTTATGATAGAAAATATTTTCAATAGGACTATTGATGAATAGCATTTATAGCAGAAAGAATATCGATGGAAAATTTAGATGATATAATAATAACAAGTAGATTGAGAATGTTATATTAGAATTTATAAGGAATCACAAATATAATGATGAAGTGATGAAAATGATGTGGATCCGTCCCAAATGTCAACCATGTATTATACACTACAAATGTTCCTATTCCCTTTTACCCTTCCTACTTTGTAAATATGAAAAATCTAATAAAATATTATTTTTTTAAAAAGTGTTAAACGCTTGTGCTGCCTCTAGAACTGTGGACAACCCTCTCCTCCCCAGCACTAGCAGAGACAACAAGGTGGGCCCCTGAAGGACCCTCGCTGTTCAAGGGTCAGTCATCCCAGAAAGGCAGCCATGTTGGCCAGTCGCGGGCAAAATAAACGGGGGTCTTGTGGCACTTTAACTTCTGAGCAGCTTTGCTTCTCATGCTCTTTGGTGGACCAGTGCCCACTCCTTAGTCTTTAAAGGGATCCAAGGAGAAGTCTTGGGGATCTGGGGCTGTACTGTGGGTCAGAAGCAGAGTTCCTGGGGGAGGAAAGGAACATCTATGTCCCCATATATGCTCCCAGTTTGCTGTAGTAAATGTTTCCATGGATTTTTAAAACAATGTTTTCCTCAAACTATAATTTCTCCCAGCTGCAAAGCAGGGACTTGTCTTCCTTCACCAAAAAAAGATGGCTTCTAAGGTGCACAAACCCCAGTCACGTTGCAAAGGTACTGTCATGGCAGGGTATCTAATTTTCCTGCTTTCAGCTAAAGCTGACCAGCCCTTTCAGCATCCCATAGTTTAAAAGCCCAAAGATCTCGCACCACGGATGGCGGCCAGGTTAGGGGGCACATTTCTCCCTTCCAACGTTAACATGATTGAAATTTGGAATTTGCTGCCAGAGGATGCAGTGATGGCCACAGGTATAAACAGCTTTAAAAGGGGAGTAGACAGATTGATGGAGGACAGGTCTATCAGCAGCTACTAGCCATGGTGACTAAAGGGAACTCAGAGGCAGTAAACCTGTGAACACCAATGCACAGAGGCAACATCAGGGGAAGCCTCAGCCTCTGTGCCCTGTTGTTGAACCTCAAGAGGAGCAGTTTGGCCACTGTGTGAGACAGGATGCTGGACTAGATGGACCATTGGCCTGATCCAGTAGGGTTCTTCTTATGATCTTATGTTCCTCTGTTTCTTTCCCCAGGCTATGCCAAAGTCTGCATCAGCCTGTCCTGAGATGGTTCCCAAAGCAAATGAACCAAAACCACGCTTGTCATCTGGACCAGCTGTTGTGCAGGGGACAGGGGGGTGGATGTGGTCCACTGAATGGCACATGGTGTGTAGCTAGGAGGGAGCCCTTTAGCCCCAGCATGTGTTTGCTCTCATGGCTTCAAAGCAAAGAGGGTGAGCGTTCCTTTGGCTGAATCTGACAAGTTGTTATACTTAGTGGGTCAATGTGACCTGCGCCATGTGGCCAGATATGAAATGTATCTTGGTGTTCATTCACCCCCAGAACTAAATTTTCATATATAGGCATTGGAGAGTGCTCCAAAGAGGGGTTGAGAAAAGCTTCGCAAAGCGACTGGAGGTCCTGCCTCTCCAAATAGTCTCTCAAAAAGCTGGATTGGCCAACTTGCTCTGCACTTTGTATGATTGCCAGGAGGTAAATTTACCGGGTTCCCTGGCATAAGGTGACTGTGTTTTGACAGAATACGTAAATGCAAAAATAGAGGAAGATGATCTCCCTCTAGATAGGGAAGGATTTTAAATTCTTTTACACCCCCCAATAGGCAGGTACAAACTAGAATGTAGTCGATGGTGCTAGCTTTTGAACCTGCCACAAAAGTAAATTCTCCTGGATGGTCACCTGGCAGGGAGCCATTAAGGATATGAAGACTAAAAATTTTAGGACAAAAGGAGCCTTTTACACTCCTGCGGCTCTAAAACCTTTCAGGGCTAAATCAATTAGCCAAATGTTATATGGCACAATCCTAGGCTCAGTTAAATCTAGTTATATGCCATCAGAGAAGGTACAGTCCACATTTCTTCGCACAATTTTAGAAGCCCCCTGCCTTGTTTCAAATTCCTGGGTTCGCCTGGAAACGGGCATGCTAAAACTGGAGTAAAGATTCACCCTAGCCGAAATTTAAAGGCTCATGAGGCATCAGAGGGATTTTTACCACTGCTTAGTTTGGACAATTATAGATCCAGATGGTGGACACAGTCTATAAAAAGAAGGAAGAGCCTTCGTTTTGCACCTCAATCCCTCTTAGAGCTACAAAAAAGAAAAAAAAGGGAAAAAAAGAAGAGCAAGCAAAGCTTCTAGTTAGACAAAAGATCTTCGATACAGAAGATAGAGCTTATGAGTTCCCCAGTTTACTTGGCTCCTTTTAGAACACGCTATCGTCTAGCTCCAGCTGAATATCTGTCTGTTATAGAGCTAAATAAGCAAAGGAGAGCCCTAACCCCTGGCTAGAGGGTCAGCCTTGCCTTCAGCAGTACTGGAGGGAAAATATAGGAAGTTATCAAGATCTGAGTGGGGATGCCCTTGCAGGTCAGGTGAAATGGAAAGTATAAGTCATGTTCCATTTAGGTGTATCTACTACGAGGGAATCTGTCAGAAGCTAATTCTTCCTCTCATTAACACAATAGAATCCAGTCCGGAGGAAGAGAAACTGAGGGAGACTCTCTGTGTTATTTACAGGTAGCCAAGTATTGTTCTGCAGCAGTTAAAATCTGCTCGGAAAAGGTTACTAGTGTTAATAAGGTTATTTTTAATTGGTATAATTTTGTCTGTGTTTTTTACAAAGAGATTATTTTATGTAATGGGTTTTATTGACAAGGTTTGTATTTTTTCTGGCTAATGCCGTAATAATAAATTTATCTATCTACACCCCCAGAACCTTTCCCAAAAACGCAAAAGAGGAACAAAACTATGGGAGACGGTTTGACTAGCAATTGGAACTAGGAAGCAAGAATTGTCCTGAGTAGACAAGGATGAGTAGGGTCCCTGAAACCAGAGGTGAGTGGGGTGGCATTAAATCCATCACCACGGAAGGACTTACCCCTCAAGTCTGGTGAAGGGAGGCTCGGAAAAGATGGTCGGTTGAAACTGGACAGGGGTTTCCGAGAGGAGCCCGCCAATGAGAAGGTCTCCTGGTCTGTAATAATTGCTGGGCTTGTTCTCATCCCTGATCAGATTCAAGGGGCATTTGTTCTTCAGCACCCCACAGGCTGAGCTGGGCAGCAGAAGCAAGACCAGCAGCAAGATCAGCAACAGGATCATCTTAGACCCCGTCCCTGGTGACCCCCCTCAGCTGCATAGCAGAAACCCCTGGCAAGACCGAGGCTGCTGGGCTGTTGCTCCAGAAAGAAGGGCACCGAGCTGAGGTGGGCAGGCAGTCGGGTGGGCCTCACACCAGCGGACCCCTCTGCCCAAGCTCTCCGGGATGCCAGAGGGATTATTTATGCACCAGCCATTTCGGACTGGTTTCAAGACACCCTGTTGCTCTCCATACTCATGTTTATGTTATTGGCTTCAAAGATGATCGGGGAGGGATTCCCTGGGTTCAGGTGATAAGGAGAATAAATCACCATAATTCTGATAATTGCAAAGGAAAGAATCACTGCGGCAACACCCCGGACTGTCATCGTGGTCCCTTGCACAGGTGGACGGCTGAAGAAAACATGTTTGTGAAAAGTTATTGCTGAGTCCCTGAACTCTGAAGGGACGGTGCAGATTGGAAAAGTTGGTCTGACCTTCAGTGTAGAATCACCTTCCTGAGAAGGCCGGGAACCAGAGAGGATATACAGGAATGATTGCATCACACAATATGGACCAGTTCCTTAGTTGGTATTTATTTTTGAAATATATACGCTCTGCCAATTTGGACTCATGCCTACTCAGATGAAGTGGAACGGATCCAAGGCCATTTTCTCAGACATCTTGTAGGGCTCCCAAATTGTGTCTCTTATCTCACTGTCTGCTCCGAAACAAATCAAAAATTAGTAACAACTAGGGCCTAGTTGAAGAGCCCCGTGGCGCAGAGTGGTAAGCTGCAGTACTGCAGTCCAAGCTCTGCTCACAACCTGAGTTCGATCCCAATGGAAGTTGGTTTCAGGTAGCCGGCTCGAGGTTGACTCAGCCTTCCATCCTTCCGAGGTCGGTCAAATGAGGACCCAGCTTGCTGGGGGTAAAGGGAAGATGACTGGGGAAGGCCCTAGCAAACCACCCCGCAAACAAAGTCTGCCTAGAAAACGTCAGGATGTGACGTCACCCTATGGGTCAGGAATGACCCGGTGCTTGCAAAGGGGACCTTTACCTTTAGGGGCTGGTCATCTGGCATAAAATTTTGGCTATGGATCCATTATCATGCGGGAGAATCAACCCTGTTAAAATACCTACTAGAAGACCCCTACTGGACTGAACGTTCTGAATGGACAATCAAGATAAAAAAGAAAATTGCCCAGATAGGCATCGACCTGGACTCCCTGCTTCTGTCCAGCGAGAGTTATATCCTAAGTCTAATAAAACAAAGACTAGCCAATCACAAGTTCCAGCGCCAATTTCCTTTAACGCAGCCAATTTGCTCACCTCAATACTTTGGACTTCCACCTAATTTCCATTTAAACTACCTGAACCGTCTTGACAATCCTAAACTCAGGAAAGTCTTTATGCAAGCTAGGACTAATTCATTGCCTTCAGCGATCCGCCGTGGCAGATTCCTGAAAACACCTTACGCTGAAAGTATCTGCAGATGTGGCGCAGGATGTCCCGACTCCCTGTCTCATATTCTTTTGGACTGCCATCTTTATGATTCTCCAAGAGGAAACCTCATAAAACCTATAGTTTTGAACTTCTCCTCAAATAATACGAAAATACTTTACAAACTATTAGCTGATAAGGATCTTGAGATAACCGAAAACGTGGCAAAATTTCTGACGATAGCAGTCAACCAATGGGAATATAATCGAAAGCAGAATCACAACATTAAGGAATGATTTATATTAATTTTATTTTACTTTAACTTTTATCCTTTTATATACTGCAGATTGTACTATGCCAATAAAGGTATTTGAAATTTGAATCTGATTTGAAATATCTCAGCTATCTCTTCAGGAAACGGTTTGAGGACGCTCACAAAGTAAAACCGGAGAACAAAACCATAAAAACAGCAGTATAAAAATCACCCTTGTAAGCCAAGGGCTTGGAACCAACCTTGGAACCAACACTTTCAACAGCCTAAAATTACAGTCAGCAAACAGTCCCCCGGCTGGAAGGACATCATACCAACAGCCGGAAAAGACGAGAGCCCTCAGCCAAAACCCCGGGCAAAAGGAAATGGTCTGCTTGTCCATGGTAAGTCAGGCATCCGGCTGGGACAGGCATTTTGACAGTGAGGTGACCTGCCCATCTGATGCAAAGGTTGCAGACATCAAGCACTATCTAGAGAGGCTGACAGCTAGTGCAGAGGAGGAGTCAGCGGTCATGGTGCTCATTAGCACCAGTGACACTGGGAAATGTAGTCCTGTGGTCCAGGAGGAAAATGTTAGGTTACTAGGCAGAACAGGTAAAGGGCAGGACTGCCAAGGTAGCATTCTCAAGACTGTTAGCTCCCCAACAAGACATCACACAGGGGTAGGGTTGCCAGGTCCCTCTTGGCAACTGGCAGGAGGTTTTAGGGGTGGAGCCTGAGGAGGTTGAGGTTTGGGGAGGGAAGGGACTTCAATGCCATAGAGTCCAATTGCCAAAGGTGCCATTTTCTCCAGGTGAACTGGTCTCTATCAGCTGGAGATCAGTTCTAATAGCAGGAGATCTCCAGCAAGTACCTGGAGGTTGGCAACCCTACACGGCGGGGGGGGGGGACAGTGATTCGGTGCCAGAGCACCTGCTTGGCAGGAAGAAGGGCCCAGGTGCAGTCCCCGGTGTGTCAGTCACCCCCAAAAGTCCCGCTTCTCCTCCAGGACCCTGAGCCGCTCCTGGGCCATTTTGGCCTCATGCAGATCCAAGAGATGGAGGGGGTGTAGGGTTGCCTAGGGTTGCCAGGTCCCTCTTCGCCACCGGCGGGAGATTTTTGGGGCAGAGCCTGAGGAGGGCGGGGTTTGGGGAGGGACTTCATTGCCATAGAGTTATTGCCAAAGCGGCCATTTTTCTCCAGGTGATCTGATCTCTAATCCCTCTGATCTAATCCCTCTGGCATCCCGGAGAGCTTGGGCAGAGGGGTCCGCTCTGATTGCTAGGTGATCTGATTGCTATTGGCTGGAAATCAGTTGAATTAGCAGGAGATCTCCTGCTACTACCTGGCAGTTGGCAAACCTAAGGGGCTCCAGGTGGTGGCAGGCAATCTCCTGCTATTACATCTGATCTCCAGCCAATAGCAATCAGATCACCTAGCAATCAGAGCGGACCCCTCTGCCCAAGCTCTCCGGGATGCCAGAGGGATTATTTATGCACCAGCCATTTCAGACTGGTTTCAAGACACCCTGTTGCTCTATGTTCACCTCAAGTACTGGCTTTTCTTTTTCTGATTATTATTTTTTTATAGTTGATGTATATTTGGGAAAAGAATGTCCACGGATGCTGCCCAATCCCCCTCCTCGGGAGGGGCCGCAAGATCTTTCTTTCTGAAGGAGCAACTGGCATTACTGCTGTGACATTGAATGCATAAAACATTTGAATGTGTACAGAGTTGCAATCAGAGCACCTGCTTGTTTTCTGACTGTTTTCTGACTGTCATTTTAGGCTGCTGGAAGTTTTGGTTCCAAGCCCGTGGCTTACACTGGTGATTTTTATATTGTTTTTATGGCTTTGTTGTCTTGTTTTACTTTGCAAGCCTCCTCAAGCAGTTTCCTGAAGAGGCAGCAGCGACATTTCATAAATAAATAAATAAATAAATAAATAACAAATAAATAAAAGAGAAAGTGCCAAAGCAGGACTACAGCTGAACATCAAGAAAACAAAAGTAATGACTACAGGAGAATTACAAAACTTTAAGGTTGACAATGAGGAAACTGAAATTGTTCAAGACTTTCTATTCCTTGGCTCCACCATCAACCAAAAGGGAGACTGCAGCCAAGAAATTAGAAGGAGATTGAGACTGGGAAGGGCAGCCATGAAGGAGCTAGAAAAGATTCTGAAGTGTAAGGATGTGTCACTGGCCACCAAGACTAGATTAATTCATGCCATCGTATTCCCTATTACAGGGGTCGCAAAAGCGCAGCTCCCGAGCTGCAAGTGGCTCTTTGGGCCCCTGAGTGCGGCTCTTCCCACATGCGGAAGCAGCGCCCTCGGCCGGCCGAAGCAGCGGGAGGGTCTCCGAGAGAGGAAAGAGTGGCCCTTCCTCCTTCTCGCCCCAGCGCTGTCCCCGCCTCCCACCATGGTGGCGGCGGCCGGAGAACGACAGCTGCCACCATCCCCTGTCTTTTCTTGCTGCCCGGCTGCACGCCTTGGTTTGGCAGAGAGGGGGCTCCTCCCTCCCTCCCTCCCTCCCTCCTCCCTTCCTTCTCTCCCCCGTGAGGAGTGAGGCGTGGCTGTCCGGTCCTCGTTTCGGCCGCCGCCGCCTTCCCTCCTCTGTCTCTATGGGCAACCGGAGCTGGGCGACCTCTCACCCCCCCCACCTCCTCCTGTTGGCTCCACCTGGCCCTGGGCGGGGAAGGCGACGATGCTTCCCGGGCCAGGACCGAGCTCGCTTCGCCCTCCCCGCGCCTCAGACTGAGAGTTTGGAGCCGGTCCGGCGCATCGCCTTCCCGCCCCCCCGCGCAGGCCGCGTCTTGCCCGGCCGGGATCTTGCGGGGGAACTTCCAGGGCGGGGGGGTGGATTTCGCGCCTTAATCACCAGCCCACTTGGAAGGGGTAAACTCCCCTCCTCGCCGCCTTCCTCCTCCTCGTCCCCCTCAGGCGGCTCCCAAAAATCCAGCTCCAGGCTGCCTTTCTTCCCCAGGTCCTTCCTTCTCTTTCCTTCCCCAGTTCCTTCCTTCCTTTCTGTCCCTCCCCCACCCTTCCTTCCATCCTTCCTCCCTTTCACCCTTTCTTCCCCAGTTCCTTCCTTCTCTTTCCTTCCCCAGTTCCTTCCTTCCTTTCTGTCCCTCCCCCACTCTTCCTTCCTTCCATCCTTCCTCCCTTTCACCCTTTCTTCCCCAGTTCCTTCCTTCTCTTTCCTTTCCCAGTTCCTTCCTCTTTCTTTCTCCATCCCTCCCCCCTTTCTTTCTTCCTTCTTTCCTTTCCCAGTTCCTTCTTTCCTTCCTCCATTCCTCCCCCCTCCCTTCCTCTACTAGTGTTTGCAGTTCTTTCCCTTTTCGGTTCTACATATTCATATCAAGAGTAAATTGAGAAGTCGTCTTATTGATGAGAACCTGGAATCATGCCTAAAATTAAAAACAACATAAAAACCTGATTTACCCAAACTTTCCAAGGAGATGCAAGGCCATTGTTCACATTGTTTGTCAGTCATTGTCATGATTAATTTTATGGATACCTTACGTACAATTTAATTTTTTTCAATAAATAAGATTATTAAGTATGATATCAAGTTTTATTCAGTGTACCTAGTTTAATTAAGACTTAAAACTTTAATTAAAGTTTATTAAGTTAATAAACAGTGTACCTACCCTACCAGAAAATATTTTTGTTAGTCTTTAAGGTGCTACTGGACTCTTGCCCTTTTTGACTACCTACCTATATAGTTTAAGTTTAAGAAATTTGGCTCTCAAAAGAAATCTCAACGGTTGTACTGTTGATATTTGGCTCTCTTGACTAATGAGTTTGCCGACCACTGCCCTATTACTATGTGTGGGTGTGAAAGCTGGACAGTGAAGAAAGCTGATAGGAAGAAAATAGATTCCTTTGAAATGTGGTGTTGGAGGAGAGTGTTACGGATTCCGTGGACTGCCAAAAAAACAAATCAGTGGGTTCTAGATCAATTCAAGCCTAAACTGACCCTAGAAGCTAAAATGACTAAACTGAGGCTGTCGTATTTTGGTCATGTCATGAGTCAAGAGTCACTGGAAAAGACAGTCATGCTAGGAAAAGTTGAGGGCAGCAGGAAAAGAGGAAGACCCAACAAGAGATGGATTGACTCAATAAAGGAAGCCACAGCCTTCAGTTTGCAAGATCTGAGCAAGGCTGTCAAAGATAGGACATTTTGGAGGACTTTCATTCATAGGGTCACCATGAGTCGGAAGCGACTTGACGGCACTTAACACACACACACAACAAACAAACCTTTATTGGCATAAAGAATACCAACTAAGCAACCGGTCCATATCGTTCCTGTATATCCTCTCTGGTTCCTGGCCTTCTCAGGAAGGTGATTCTACACCAAAGGTCAGGCCAACTTTTCCAATCTGCACCGTCCCTTCAGAGTTCAGGGACTCAGCGATAACTTTTCGCAAACATGTTTTCTCCAGCTGTCTGCCTGCGCAAGGGACCACGATGACAGTCTGGGGTGTTGCCGAAGTGATTCTTCCCTTTGCAATTATCAAAATTGTGGTGATTTATTCTCCTTATCATGGGAACCCAGGGGATTCCCCCCAAGGTCACCTTTGAAGCCAATAACATAAACATGAGCCACCAAAATCCCTGTCTGAGGGGTGGGGAATGTTTTCCCCTCCTCTTTTATGCTGAGGCTGGCTCAGCCCGCCCCCCATCCATCTCTTGGATCTGCATGAGGTCATTTGGAAAGTAGTCATTTGGAAAGAGGGACTCCCTGCCACACTACGCTATCATTTTTGTGTGCCTCAAGTCACAGCTGACCTATGGCAACCCCGGGGGATTTTCAAGGCAAGAGATGTCCGGAGGTGGTTTGTCACTGCCTGCCTCCGCATCACAATCCTGGAGTTCCTTGGAGGTTTCCCACCCAAATACTAACCAGGTCAGACCCCGCTTAGCTTCTGAGATCTGATGAGACCAGGCCAGCCTGGGGCTGTCCAGGTCAGGACATCGCACCCTGCAAAAGGAAGGAACTGCTCCCTGGGGCTATAACAACTTGGCTGCAGACTGCCTGGAGGGACAGGCAAGGTCGTTGGCGGGTGAGGAGCAGATAGCTCGGCCAGTTGCATCACTACAGGGGTGGTGTGATTATTTATTTGGATTAGACCATGCTAGACGAAAAACAGATGTCAAGTTGCAGGAAACAGTACTAAATCAGAGAAGCCTTTGAAAAGATAAAAGCCAGCAGGGGTTCGGATCGGTCTCCAGCACCAACTGCAGCATGCAGGTGCCGTCAGCCTCTGGGGCCACTGGAAAGCTGACCTGAACCTGTCTGGGGCACCTCCTGGTCTCCAGCTTAAGACTATCTCAGCCTGCAGACATTTCCTATCATGCCCTAGAGATCTTTTTCTCTCTCCCTCTCACCACTATTTGGTTTTTGTTCCCAACACCTGGACTGCAGAAGAGCTCTGAGAAAAAACATTTCAAAGCTCGCTCTCTACTTTTCAGTTGGTCCTAATAAAAAAGTATCCCACTGCTGGGTTAGGAATGGATATCCCTGAGTCCTTGTATCCCAGTCTGAAGGTGGAAGGGGGTTTCAAAGAAAGGAGTCAGGATGCAGAGGCACAAGGCAGAAATGCTTAGGGGCAGAAAACTAGCACCTGGAGTGAGATCAGAATCCTATGTCCCTATTCAGCTGAGTGGGGGGGGGATCCATTGTTCTGAAGTGTTCTTTAGTAGGGGGCCTCCTCCTGACTCCCCCAATTTCACACAGGGAGGAGGATCCACAGTACCAAACAAACAAAGTGCTTTTTGCAAAGGAGACGTGCTCTTTATTTTCAAGAGAAACGAAGCTTCCAGGCCAGTGACAAATGCATCCCAAGAACTTGGCCCACTTGCTGGGGTTTCTGGATGCCGCCGGCATCTGCCCCGGCAGGAGGGAGAAGAGGCCCCTGTGAGGCAGCATCCGGCCAGCCCCCGGTGCTTGGCACAACAGAAGAGTGTTCAACAAGGCCAGTCCCAAGTGCCCTGTGCCTTGCGGAAGACGCTGCTGCCTGGCAACCTCCCCAGCAGGTTTATTGCAAAAGGGCTGGAAGTGGGGCAGGGGAGGGTTCACACCCTGAGGTGGGACCCAAGTGCTAGAGGGGCAGCCTCTGCTCATAAAGGCCAGGCTGCCTTTGGTGCTGGCAGCGCACAGCATATACAGGAAGGGCTCTAGGGCAGCAGTGCACAGGAGCCTGAACAAGAAGAAAAGAAAAACCCTTTGGCTTCAAGCACAGGATCAACACCAAAGGGATTTGGCCAGGTTCTGCCCCCAATGGCTATCATCCCCCTGCCCACTGTCTGAAAGTGCTGGGGAGTGATGAGGAAGGAGGCCTCCTGGTCTTTGCCCCCACCCCGAAAGCTGTGATTTCGGAAGGGGAGGAGAGGCTAAGAGACTGTATGGTAGGGGAGGAGAGGGATGGGCATGCGCACACACACACGCAGCCCCTGTGCGGCCCATCAGGGCAGCAGGATCTACAGCTCGCAGAAAGCAAGGCCGCACGAACTCCTGAAGAGGCTAGTCCTCCAGGCAGGCAGTTGTTTATCGACCCATCTCAAAAGGAAGTGAGGTGCTCGGAGGGGGCGTGGGTTCCAGTAAGGCAACACCTTGCTCAGTTTGCAATTCACCAGGGAGGAAGTTTCTGGAAAGTGACTTTAAAAACAACCCAAAAGGAAGCTGTACAAAGCACCAGTTAGAGCCAGAGATTCTTGCCTTGGAGTGCAAGAATGGGCTGGTTTGGAATGGCTATGGAGAGGCTGGCAACTGGGAGGAAGAGGCGGGTTCAAGAAGAGGGAGCTCCCCGGTCCCCAACAAAGAAGCGCCCTGCTCCATGGGATCCCTGAAAGCCTAACCAAACCTGGAGAGCTGCATCTCCCCCATGGCCAGCCCATGAGTCAAGCTCTCCAGTGGTGCCACGCCCTGCGGAGATCCCACCTGTCCTTTCAGGAAGGCATCTGGGTCGTGGCAGTGAAGGCAGTCCCAAGGATGCCTTTTCGCCTGAGCTTTGCAGCACACAGAAGGAACAGGTGGCGGTGTACGGTGCTCCAAGGGACGGTGTTCTGGCAGCTCCCTTGAACTGCGGGCGGCAATTCCAGTGCTCCCACTCTGGGCTGCTGAGCCAGCGCAGTCCTCAAGGCTTTCAACAGGAACTACTTCACCGTCTCTTTCTGGCACGTGCTGTGGCTGTCCCCGCTGCCTAATTCTCCAGGAGGGAGCGCTGGAGAGCTCGCTGCAACTCGGCTTCCTCCTCCTCCTGCCGCCGCTTCAGCTCCTGCTGCTCGCGGACAGAAAGCTCCATGGCCAGCTGCAAGTCCCGGTCAAAACTGGAGGAATCCCTTAGCGGGGCGGCAGGGGCAGCGGGGCTGGTGTTCGCCAGGAAGCTCTCCTGCAAGGCCCTGGACAAGACAGAGGGACGCTTTCAAGCAGCTGCCAAAGGACAGACAGCCCTGCCAGGCCACTCGGAGGGGTGGGGGAGAAGAGCCCGGCATGTCCGAGCAGACCTTCTTGGAGGCTCCGGGGCCAGGGGAGCCAGATTTGCAGGTAGAAGGGGCCAAGTTCAACTCGCACAATCTCTAATGCAAGGACCTCGGCCAGCGGGGGTGGAGAAAGAGGATCTCTCTGAGCAGCTGCCCGTCAGAGAAGATGGGCTGAGCTAAAGCGACTGACGCAGCCTAAAACAGCTTGCTGTCTTCATAAGCGGCCTGCCCATACTAAAAGCCGTGCATCCCCCATGTGCACCTCATCCAATCTGCGCCCTGTAAGGGATTAGGGTGGATCATATTGGTATTGCGTGGAAACGGAAGAGGGAGATCCCTATGCACAGCCTCTCCCTTGGGGCCCTCGCCCTCTGGCTCCCAACACAGCCCCTGTTTCCCTCAGATGAAAACACTGAAACAGACCAAAGGACCCTCGGATTACCCACCACCACCAGTGTGAGAACACAAACAGGCCCGTGTGGTGCACACCACAGCAGCCGAGCTACGCAGACACAAACGATGGCTGCCGCGCAACTAAGCGTGACGTTAAGAGGTGCAAACTTCTGGCCGGTTGGAATTGCAGTAAGAGAACCTCTGGAATTGCTCAGAACGTGCATCCCATGGCAGCCATGGAGCCCGGAGCCGCCTGCTGCTCTGACTGACAGCAACACCCCCTAGGATGTGGGCGAAGGGCCTCCCCAATCACCCCTCCCAAGAGCCTCTAGAGGTGCTAGGGACTGAAGGGCAGGGGTGTGTGTGTGTGTGGGGAGATTACCTCCACAAGGCCACTGAGGCTTCTGGTAGCAGCCAGCCACCACCACCAGGTACCCCAGGCTCTGCAGGGCTTTGAGACCCTGCCCGTGGCTGCTCCCTGGAGGGGCTCTTCATTTTAAGCAAGAAATGAGGCTACCTTTGATACTGAAGGTTGAGGTCCTGCGAGTAGGAAACCGCCCCGTTGGAGGTGGCCCTCAAGGCCTCCTGGAAAAGACAACAGAACAGTCCCAGAGTTAGACACATGCAGGTTGCCCCTATCTGCACACACCGGGGGTCAGCTGGGGAGGGGAGAAAAGGCTGGCCTTTGCATTCCCAGAATGCAGGTGGAAAAGGAAACCAACGTTAGAGAGATGGAGGGGGAAGCAAATTCTCATGCAGGCGCTGTAGAAGCAGGAGTAATTTCAGCTTTGGGGCATCCACAGAGCCTCGTTTCGGAGGCTTCCACACAGACTGTGGGGCTGGCCCACTACTGTGCTGGGGGGAGGGGTCAGGCTCCCCCAGCTCTCAGCAAAGCTCTTCAAGGGGCTCTTTTCAGACAACAAATACTTGGACTAGGGTGTTTTCCACAAGCCTGTGCCATTTCCTTCTTGCAGCCAACACAGCAAAATGGCCACAGGTGTTCTGCAGGGACCAGGAGAGGTAGGAAAGCAGCACCCCCACTCCCTCCATGCGCAGGTGAAGCATTCCCGGTTGCGCCACAGACTCACTCTGCTCTGGCTAGACTCCATCAAGCTCTGCTGAATGGCAAACTGCATGATCTCGTTGTCTTCGTCTTGCACCCGCACGTTCCTGCCATCATCCTGAACGCGGTAGGACTTTGGGATCTCAAAGACGGACTGGTCCACCGCAAAGGCAGAGGCTGGAGCAGATTGTGGGAGAGAGGGATGGTGAACAGACAGGTTTTGGCTGGCACACGTGACTCTTGGAGCTTGGGCCTCTCTTGGCACCTGAGGCACCACCCCTTTCCAACCCATTCAGCAAAGAGGAGAGCTGCGACCGTCCTCATCCAGAAGCCCCTTGTGATGATGCCAATGCTCAACCCTTCACCGACCTGCAGAAGCTGCACGTCTGGAACCCTCTTGGGGCTTCCCCTCTACCCCTGCTCCCCCAGCCCAGTCCCTTCCTCTCTCTGTTTACAAGAAAAACAATGAGGGGGACTCTGCACACAAACCCAGCAGAGAAACCTGAGCACATCTCATAGGAAAGGCAGAAACCAGGGCAGGCTGGTTAATCCAGGCAGGATTTCTTCATCACTATCAAAATGGGGGGGGGGTGAGAGAAAAAAGGCTATCCACAGCTATATCCCACAATACAGAACCACAGAAAATCTGCCTACTCTGCTATGAGACATCCAGTTCCCCTTGCCCAAGATGAGCTTACAGGAGCCAGGCTGGAGGGTGCCCCAAGCAGAGAACCTGGGCTCTTGCAAGGGTCCCGTTTCAAAATCAAAAGCCACGATTTTCAAGTGCCAAAGGGATGCAAACCCACAGGTGCGCTCCACAACACACACACACACCCAGTGCGGCTTTCTTACCTGGCTGCTGCTGGGCCCCTTCCAAGGTCTCGGGCGGTGCCTCTTCTGTGGTGCTGCAGCTGTTCACATTCCCAAAGGTAATCCGAGCGTTCAGTACGTGGAACAAGGGGATTTCTGGGGGGCGGAGGAGGTGAAATGTCAAGCAAGGCTGGGCTCTGAGGCTCACCTGATGGGCAGTGGCTCTCCAGGGTTCCAAGCAGGCAACAGTCTTTCCTTGGTTAACTAAGTCCAGGCCCTCACCTTATTCAGCTTCCTCCAACTTAATCTAAAAGAGAGCCCAAACCAAGCACAATTTAGGAGCGTGTGACGAGAGTCTGGGGGGAAAGGAAACCCACAAAGCAAAAGAAAAGGGTCAGTACCTATTTTGACTGGGAATCCAGGAGGAAATTCTAAGGTGATGAAGTCCTTGAGCCGAGCAAAGTGGGCGCTGGTCCTGGCCATCAGGTCGATGATGGGAGTGACGTGTTCCACCAGAGAGAGCGGAAACGCTTCCGACATCCACAAGGTTGCTTTAAACCTGAAAGAGGCACGGGGGGGAGGGGGGGCGGGCTCAGGAAGGGCTCATCTGCCGTGGGTGGAGGGAAAGTCAGGCACCACAGGCGGCGGGACGCTGCATCGGCTCATGTCGCCCCCTCGCAAGCCCCCCAGGATTGGACAGGACTGCCCCAGTTAAGCATCTCCAGGCCTGGCACCCAAAACCAGCACAGCTTCAGGGGCTCACTGTGTTCGTTAGCAGTAGAAAAGCTGGACTGAAGCCCAGTGGTGCCTCAGAGGCCAACAAGAGTTTCGGGGCATAAGATTTCAAGAGTCAATCCTCCCTTCGTCAGATATCTTTTATCTGACGGAGCTTTGACCCTTGAAACCTCATACCCCAAAAATCTTGTTGGCCTCTGATGCGCTATTGGACTTAAACACAGAGCAGGATGCAGTAAGGTGGTGCCTGAACTCTGCCGCTTCAGACTATGCAGCGAGGGGAAGGGGCAAATTACAAACATTCCTGCAACACAGAAAATGAGAGGTCAGAAAGCAAGTTCTATCCTAGCCTCCTCCTTGCTAGTTTTCTATGTGCAGGGATGGGGTGGGGGGGTTGCACAAAGAAGTCTTCAATCAGATGAACCCCTGCCGGCAGCACTGACTCGGGTTTACCAACTTCTCTGCCATTTGGGAGAGTAAGGATGGATCACACAGGGAAGACCTCTTGCTTACTCTGCCCTGTGGGGTTAATTAGGTAAAGGTAAGTCCCCTGTGCAAGCACTGGGTCATTCCTGACCCATGGGGTGATGTCACATCCCGACGTTTACTAGGCAGACTATGTTTATGGGGTGGTTTGCCTTCCCCAGTCATCTTCCCTTTACCCCCAGCAAGCGGGGTACTCATTTTACCAACCTCGGAAGGATGGAAGGCTCAGCCAACCTTGAGCCGGCTACCTGAAACAGACTTCTGTCGGGATCGCACTCAGGTCGTGAGCAGAGCTTTTGACTGCAGTACTGCAGCTTACCACTCTGCGCCACGGGGGTCTATGTGGGGTTAATCATCCACACACAAAGATGGCAGGGGCTGGAGTCACTGGGAAATGTATGAGGTGAGAAGTGTAGGGCTCAGGGTATGTTTTAAAAGCCTCATTCGAGACCTGGAAGCCCTTCTCCCCCCAGCCCGCATCGTGGATCGGAGGTTGAGCTCCACCGGGCAGGAAACAGCTTCGTTTCTCCCAGCACTGAGAGACTCTCGCTTCCGGTAGAAGCGTTGCTGGCTCCAGAGGGAAACCAAGTGGGGATCTGCAGGCAGGGCTGCAAAGAGAGGAGCCACCCAGATGCACGGCATGGCAAGAACAAATCATCCAAAGGCAGGGCCTGGCAGGGCAGCGGCTTTACTTCTGAGTTCGAATGGTCACTTCTTTGGGCCTTCCGATGTCCCTGTCCTTCAGGTCAAAGTCTGGGTTGAAGTATTCCTCTGGAGAGATGGCCGTCGGGTTGTTTGTTGTGGCATATTCTGTTGTGAGGTCCTGTGGAAGGGAGGAGCAAAGGATGGTGAGTAAACCATGTCAGCATTGATTTATAATTTCTGAATCAATATATTTATACCCTGCAGTTCCCACTGTCTCCTGTGGCTGGACAATGGTTTTTTTCTCCAAATTTTGGTCTGTATTTATTACAGATAGAAAATGCCATAAACCTTTGTAGCAGAAGAGAACATCTTTGAGTAAACCAATGGCCAACCAGCTCCTCTGGAGGGTCAACAGGGCACCGAAGCCGCGGCCTTTTGCTGACGTTGCCTCCTAGCGCTGGGACTGCCAGGAGGTTGACTGCCCCTGAAGATGGAGGTTGCCTTCTGTCACCATGGCTAGGAGACCTCTCCGCCATGAACATATCTGGGCCCCTTTGGAAGCCACCCACAGTGGTGCATCCAGATTGCCAGCATCACAGTTCTCCAACATGCTACCGCCTCTCTGGGGGGAACACTATCGCTGACTGTTCCTCCTTGATACCTACACAATCGCCCGCCCCAGTTCCCTGCTATTCTGAAGTCCCCAAAGTCATCAGTAAGCCTCATCTCCGATGCTCAACAGGTCTGGGTCCAGACGGTTTTCACTCACCTGCTGTGCGCCATACTCGTGCTCAATGGTGCCCAAAAAGGACTCGAGGGGATTTCTGTCGGCTTGAGGAAAAGAGCCCGTTAGCAGCGCTGGCTCTGTCAGCTGAAAGGCACACTCAGCCACCCCTCCCCCGCCCCCACTCTCACATCCGTCTCATTCCTGCAACACCACCTGGGGCATTTGGAGGTCCCCCCCCATCTCACCATGCGGATTTTCTGCAACTGCTCATTTGGAGGAAGGGCACAGACTGCAAGGGGGCTGCTTCACTCCACCGGCCAGGGGCAGGATCCACCACTCCCCCCCCCCACACACCACTTTCTGCAATAAATCTGTGAACGATCCTACTGCCAGGGGAAAGGGGTGTTGTCCCACGGGGGCTGCTTCACGACACAACTGCTGGGGGGAGAGGAAAAGCAGTTGCCTGGCGGCTACTGTGTCCGTCCTTCAAGAACAGGTTGGTAAACCTGTCAATACTGTCGCTTCTAGTGTTTGTGCTGGGCCATTATCCATAATGCTTCACTTCAAGGCTCATTCGAAAGAAGTGCTGAATGGCAGCTGGCAAACTGGTACGCAGCAGGGTCCCCAAAAAAGCCAGCTCCTCCCCACAACCGCACCCCATGCTGCATGAACCAGGGCATGCAATTCAGCCGGAGAATCGGGTCTCAATGCCCAGAAAACACCAAGCAGGAAGTGGATGTGTTTTGTCGTTGGGTTGGAATATGACAGGAAGTCCAGCCCCAGATCCCAGACCTCGACATTTTCAATGGCAGGAGGAAATTACCTTTGTATCTCCTCTTCTCCTCTTCAGTCAAGTGTTCTGTTCGGATCTTGGTCACCACGTTCACATTGTTTGCTGTGTAGACCTGGGGGGAAATGAGAAGAAGAAGCTACCTTCAAAGGCTTTTGCCAAACAGAGGCCCCCAAAGGCCACTGGCAGACCCTCGCCTCTGCCCGCTGTCAATGGGCTGAGGCTCGCGGGGCACCTCTGAAAGATGCCATGTGCCATCAGCTGGCAAGTGAAATCAATTCATTGCCTGCCTCCAAGCAGCACAGATAGGAATCCTTCAGCTGACAAGCCGGCTTGTCCTCTGAGGGTCTGCAGATTCTGCAGTCCCAGAGAAGACCCTCACCACGCAGGGCCAGCCCAAAGGCCTCTCTAGCTCAGCTTACAGTGGGCGGCAGGACGCTCTGGGCAGAGCTCCATGGGGAAAAGCCGCTATCTGTTTGTCCTTGCCTCTCAACACAGTCATGACTAGCAGCACTCAACAGGCCTACCTCCGTGTGGCTACCACAATGCCTTTCAAGGACCACTGACACTAGCTGCCATCAAAACATTTTGTTGCAGAGAGTTCCAGAGGCTTATTGAGTGCACATTAACATGCATGAAGCTGCCTTATACTAAATCAGACCCTGGGTCCATCAAAGTCAGTCTTGTGTACTCAGACTGGCAGCAGCTCTCCTGGTTCTTAGGCAAAGGTCTTTCACCTCCCCTACTACCTGGTCCTTTCAACTGGAGATGCAAAGGATTGGACCAGGGACCTTCTGCATGCCAAGCGGATGCTCTGCCACTGAGCCACACAGCCCCATCGCCACTTCCTTTTGCTTACTATAAAATCCACAGAATACATCTCATTCTCTGCTGGCTGTTTTTGTATTCTGAATGGGGGCCACACCCCGTTCACTAGCCCACAGACCAGTCATGGTTTTACAGGCCTCGAGCATGTGCCCTGTCAAGCACCAGCAAGCCAGAATTCTCCACTGCCTTGCATGGGTGAGCCATTTCCTCTTCCTTAGGGCTGCTGAGAAACAGCCAGGAGCCTGGAGGAAGTTTTCTGTGCCAGAATGGAGATGCAATGCAGTGCAGCTCTCAGGAGAGAGGGACTCGATCTCAGGGGCACAGAACTGCTTCCTACCTTTGCTTCGTAAGTGTTAACCACTTCAGACTTCTCTGTTCTCCAGACCCAGAAGCCAGACGTATTTCTACAGGGGAAAGCAGACTATGAAAACATCTGCACTTTAAACAGCAGTTTTCCTGAAGCCGGTTACCTTTTTCACAGCAGTCAAGCAACATCTACCTGGTAGCCTCACCAAAGAAAGTTCTGCAGATCCCAGTAACACAACTGGAAGGACTTGTGTGTCTTCTAGCTACCAGACAGAGGTCCAGGGCCCACCGCAAGAACGACAACGGCATTTATGTGGCCCTTGCCATGTTCAGAGCCTTTGCATGAAGTATCTTGTGACGACCCTCACAATTGCTGCTGGAACTATTCCCACATTTTCAGAGGGCAGCCATGTTGGTCTGCAGCGGAACAGCTCGATTTGAGTCCGGTAGAATCTAAGAGACCAAGATTTCTGGGGTATGAGCGTTCAAGAGTAAAAGCTCCCTTCATCAGGTATCTGACAAAGGCAGCTTGAAAGCCCACAGTCCGAAAATCTTGTTGGTTTCTAAGATGCTCCTGGACTTGAATCTGGCTATTTTCAAATTGCAGATGGGAGGACTGACTCGGGGGGGGGGGGGGTGTTGCCCAAGGCTGCCTCCTAAGTTTATGACCAAGATCAGATTGGAACCAGGAACCTTCCAGGAGGAGCTCTGTCTACTGGCTACCATGCAACACCAGCTCCCAACCTCTCAGTCCAGCATTCCTGGCCAGAACTGGTCCCAAGGGAAAGATGAGAACAACAGAAGAGCCCTGCTGGATCAGACCACTGGAGGTCCATCCGGTACAGGATCCAGTCTCACACAGTGGCCGACCAGAGGAACTGGTCGGCCACTGTGTGAGACTGGATCCTGTACCGGATGGACCTCCAGTGGTCCAATGACAGGGCATAGAGGCCAAGGCCTTCATAAGAATGTCAGAACAGCCCTGCGGGATCAGACCAATGAGGGTCCATCTCGTCCAGCATCCCGTCTCACACAGTGGCTGACCATTTCCTCTAGAGGGCCAACAACAGGGCATAGAGGCCGAGGCCTTCCCTTATTTTGTCTCCTGGCACTGGGGTTCAGAGCTTTGCTGCCTCAGAACGTGAAGGAGGACACTTACAGGACAGCCCTGTATATATTTGCATAAAGAATAAGGAATAGCAATTTCACTTTGTTTTTACGTGATGTGGTCCCGTGTGACGGGGGGCTGCCTCTTCCATGACCCCCTCCCCCGCCAGGACTTGCGTGGCACTCCTGCTCAGCTGCCAGCCTCCCCTTACCTTTCGAAGGCAATGTTCCTAGTGTCCAGCGAGGTGTTGATGATGGGGGATGTCAGCCGCCTCTCCACCTCCTTGCTCTTGGGGGTCATGGAGTCCAAGGTCAGGCGCTGGATCTGCTGGGTGATTTCAAAGCGCTCCGTTGCGACCACCTTCTGGTCATGGTTCACCTCAATCAGCTCTGCCCAGTTTCCAGTATCTGTTGTGGGGAGGCAAAGGCCACAAAAGTCTTGTTGCCAGTAACTGGAAGGGCAGCCCTTGGAGACCCCCCTATGAACCCCTGGCCCAAATCAACCATAAGCCCGAAAACTGCATGTTCCATTTATTTAACTATTTTGTTCATTTATACCCCGTCTTTCTCCCCTGTGGGGACCCTAAGCGGCTTTCATCCTCCTCCTCTCACCCTAACAACAACCCTGTGAGGTAGGGTCAGAGCTGAGAGTGTCTGACTGGCCCAACGTCACATAGCAAGCTTCCATGGCAGAGTGGGGATTTGAACCAGGGACTCCCAGATCCTAGTCTGACACTCTAACCACTACGCAACACTGCCTCTCAGGTTAATCTAATGATGGCTGCGTGGCTCTCCTGCAGCAAGGCTGCCTTCTGGACCAATGAAGTCTGACAACGGGCCCCTGAATTCCAGACTCCCACAGCCAGAACAACCCCCCACGAGTCCCTCGCGACTCCCCTTCCCTCCGCCTCTTCCCAGGCTCCACCCACCTTCCCCCCTGAAGATCAGACTGCGCCTTCCTCGTTCCCAGCTCATGTTTTCAAATCCAAGCAAGGTGATATCGACTCGCAGGTTTGCTCCACTCTTCCAGATGCGGCAGACGTCGCTGGGGCAGACGCGGGAAACCAGGGGAACTGTCGGGAGGCAGAGAGAGAACAAAAGCCGGATGTGAGGCCCCTTTTAAAAGAAAACCGGGAGGAGGAGTGTGTGTGTGTTTTGGCAGATCACATCGAAGGTCCACCTAGTCCAAGAGCCCATTTCTTGAAATGGCCTGCCAGAGGACCCAATAGGGAGTCTCCAAGCTGGGCACCGAGGCAACAGCCTACCCTGCTGTCAGAGGTATACTGCCTCAGAGCATGGAGGATCCACCATAAACACTTACACCACTCCATCATGAATTTGTCCAACCCCCTTTTTAAAACCATCTACTTTACATCTTCTGGCAGCAGATTCCATCCGTTAATTGTGTATTGTATATATTTATTTTCTACCCACTCTTCCGCCAAGGAGCTCAGGGGACGTAAATGAGACTCCCTTCCTCCAATGTATCCTCCCAACAGCTCTGTATGGTAGGCTAGACTGAGAAAGAAGGACTGGCCCAAGGTCACACAGCACATCTTGGGGCCAGTGAGCATTTCAGTCGGGGTCTCCTTGTTCAACAAACATGAAGCTGCTTATGGTGAGGCAGGCCCACAGCCAACCCAGGACAGCCTGGTCTACTCCGACTGGCAGCGGCTCTCCAGGGTCACAGGCAGAGGACTTTCACATCGCTAACTATCTGATCCTTTTTTAAGAAAAACTGTAGATGCTGGGGACTGAACCAGGGGACTTTCTGCATGCCAAGCAGAGGCTTTACCACTGAGCCACAGCCCCTCACTCCAACCATTACCCCTCACTGTGCTCACAGTGTACTGATCTTCCTTTCATCTGTCCTGCCTGAATCTTCTCATGTCCATCAACCTCACTGGGCGTCAGCCAGTTCTAGTGTTATGTGAAAGGGAGAGAAAAAAATCACTCCATCCACTTTCTGCTCCCCATATGCAGTTTTATAAACCCCATCACACCCTCTCTCTGCACCAAACTGTCTTAAAAATCAAAATGGCTGGAGTCTGTTCTCAAGAGAAAGGTGCTCCAATACCTAAAATCATAAGAACATAACAATCATTCTGTCTGCATATCCTGCCTGGGTGACAAGAAGTAAACCCCACAAGGAAATCCAAAGTTAGTAAATTCACATTGTGCCAAACAACTGTAAATTCTTTCAGCCCATTTCAAAGGCTCTAGGTTTGTAAAACAAGGCCCTTTATTGTACTGACAAAGAGGAGGTGAAGGGAAGGCAGGCATGGTCTGGGGCAGGTTACAAGAACCGGGGCTGTCTGGGCAGGCAGAAGATCTCGTTGGAATGGAAACCATTACCCCATGCTAGCAAGCAACCCAGGGAAGAGTCAGCTAAACCCAAAGGGGCATAAACTGCCTCGAAGAAGAAGGCGGACAGCTTGATTCCGACTTACCCCAACTGGTGAATTCCCACTTCATTTCCACGTAAAAATCTGGAGTCTGGCACAGAAAAATAAAAGAGGAGCACAGCTGAGTCCAACAAAAGGCGGGCCTTATGAAAGTCAACAATATAAACTTATGGAACTCCCTGCCTCAGGATACCCAAGAAGAAGTGGTCTTTTGAAGAAGTGGTCTTCAAAAAAGGACTGACTGATCATGGGCTGCTAGCCATGGCTGCCAAAGGAGTGGGACTTCAAGACGCTGGGGATTAACAGACTTTACAACATTTTGGAATGGCGAACCTAGATTTTCGGAATCTAGCAGCTTCACAGCGATGCTCTTGAAGGGTTTCTCAGAAAGAATAAGGCCAATGAAACAACCTTCATGTAAAAAAACAACCTCTATTGAAACAAGGCAAAGGTGAAAGCTGCCCTACAGTCCCAAGGAAACTGTTGTGCCCTCTCTTTCTCTGCCTTTTCAGGGCAAGGAGGGTGTGCCTCAGGGGGACCAGGGCTGGGGAGATCTGGGAAGGCTGGAGGGTTCACGTTCACTGTTTCACAAGCCTGCATGCTGGAACTGCAGAAGGATTGTTTCATAATTCCCTTTCCCTTAACAGATGAGGCTTGTAGTCCATCTGGCCTCATCTTTGCAAGCTCTGACTGCAGCTTTCCAGGAGCTCGGGCAGTGGTCCTTCCAGGCCTTGCCCCTTACATCCCCCTTCAGAGGGAAGTCTAGGAATTTAACTGGGGGCCCACTCTATTACCAAGCTAAAGTTCCCACTGCAAATGTGACCAAGGCTTCCCGTTTCATGTGTGCCCAGCGCCACCCAATGGTTAGAGTGCTGGACTAGGATCAGGGAAACCCTGGGGCAAATCCCCACTTGCCAGGAGACTTACTGGGTGACCTTGGGCTGGTCACTGTCTTGCTATCTCTTTGCCTAATCTACCTCACAGGGTTGTTGTAAGAGTAAAGAGGAGGAAGAGAAATCCATGTGCTCCTTGGAGGAAGCATGGGAAGAAAGTGCACTAAAAAAACCCTTTAAAACAAAGAGGTAACAAAGGATGTCCCACTGGACAGAGCACAAATGCCCCTTATAAACTGATTTCGTTTTGCACTCTTTGTCCTGTGTGCAACTTTAATTATATAATGTATGTGGCGGGAGGCAGCTTCATAGCATGACTGGCGTAGCAGGAAGTAAATGCTGGGGACAGTGTTATCAGTACCACCAAGAGAGCCGTCTCCTCAGGACTCTGCCTTCAGGAGTCTAACTACAGTGTTCAAAAGTATATTACTGTGTGGTAAAAATGTCAGGCCATTGTTTGGAGGCAAAATGCTAAATTTGGTGGATTATTAGCAGAGACCACTCTGGTGTTCTTATGGGGGAAACAGAACTAAATGATGAAATAGTTTTTCGTAAGAGTGTGACTTTAAAGCAACCACGGACGGGGTGCATCTTTCATGCCTCCCAACCTCTTTACCTTGTTAATTTTTTGGAGCAGTTCTGGGACCCCACCGAGGGTTGTGGACGTTTGATGATAATCCCGATGCTGCAGGATCATATGAACCATCTCGGGATCCCCGGTGCTGACTGCCTCGTGCAAGACTGCAGGAAAGACAAACGGAGACAAATCAGCAGGAAGAGACTGGAAATCAAAGCTCTGCTTAAGGAGCCCCCAGAGTGGTGCCCACTGACACCTTACCTGGAGTCCCCCAAGTGTTTTTACAACATTGGTAGAGCCAGGTGGGGCATTTGCCCAGCAAGGCTTCTGATTGGCTGTGCAGATTTTTTAAAACTTTGCTTTTGCAGCAGCTGCCACCAGTGCCAGGATCCTCATAGCGTGACTTAAGGTGAGCTGCAGCACCCATTTTGTGGATTGTGGGGACCGTATCACTCCAGTCTTGGCCCATCTACACTGGTACCCAATTTGTTTCTGGGCACAATTCAAAGGTCAATGGTCTTGACCTTCAAAGCCCTGTACGGTTTGGGACCAACACACCTGAGGGACCACCTAATCCCTTATGAACCCACCCGACCATTTCGGTAATCTTTGAAGGCCCTGCTTCGGGTGCCCCTCGCTTTTAAAATTAGGTGGGTGGCAACCCAGGGAAGGGCCCCTTCTCGTTCATGGCGCCCAAAGCTCCGGAACACTCTCTCCAAGGATACGCCTGACCCTTTCTGTTGCTGACTTCCACCAGTGGGTGAAGACTTTTTTATTCCATTTGGCATTCCCTCAGTGATCCCTCCTTCCTAACCAATGCTTTTATCTTTTGTATGTGTTTTAATTGTTTTTTATGTACTGTAACTCTGTTATTAAACTCTCTTTAAAATTATTTTAATAATGTATATTGGGAGGGCTGACTTTAAGGATTTTACAATGTGATTTTATCATGTATGTTTTAAATTGTACGTCACCTCGGTGGCCCTTATAAGGGCAGAAGGCAAGGTACAAATTTTGTAAATAAATAAATATTGTGACAGCTATTTCGTGGTTGTGCTGTGTCAGAACTCTAAAGGTGCCCACAGGCTCAAAAAGGTTGGGGACCCCTGATCTACTTGCTGAATCCAAATAACCAGGTGCCCTTTTCACACACAGCTTCCAGGCCTTCCTTAGTTCCCTGGACTTTCTGTCTTTGAATCTCAGGAGCTCCCAAATCTGCCCATTTTCTTCAGCCAAAAGTACAGTGTGGAGGCACAAAAGCTCTGGAACTCTCTCCTCAGGGAGATTCGTCTGTCCCATTGAGTTGCTGTCTTCCGCCAGAGGGTTAAGACTTTCTTGTTTCGTCTGGCATTCCCTCAATGAGCCCTCCCTCTTAACCAATGTTTTTATGTTTTGTATGTACTTTAACTGTTTTTTAAACTCTTTTAAAATTGTTTTAATTATATATGTTTGGAAGGAAGGTTGACGTTAATGGTTCTTCCTCACTCTCACGTTTGCTGTTCGTTTAAGGTGAAGTGGCAACCTCTTACCCGTCCATCCTGAAGAGTTCTCTTTGGTGACATCTGCCTTGTGCCGCAACAGGACTTTGGCAGACTCGATGTATCCCAGAGAAACGGCAAGATGCAGCGGGGTCCGGCCACGAGGATCCTGCTGCTCCACATCCTGCTAAAGAGCCGAGAGTTAGACCTCTTCCCAGGCAGCCATGACGCACGGGACCGAGCACAAACGTTCATCACAATGATGCTTCATGGAGACCAGCGGAATGCGTCATGGACTCTGTGCAGGAAGCTGCGGGGCTGTGATTGTGTCGCTTCTCAGGACACAGACAGGCAAGCGTAAAACCAGACAGCAATCCCAACAGGTCTCATTTTTTAAAATCCTACACAAGGAAGTTTGGGGAAAGCTTTTTCTGAACACTCAGCGTCCACTTTTCACTATTAAATAGAACTGGGTGGATGTTATCAAAACCTGCGTATGTGAAGCTGGCTCCTATCGTGCCAGGGCCACTGGACCATCGAGCCCAGCGGTGGCGACTCTGACTGGATCTCAACTGTGGGTCATTCCAGCTACCCCCAGATCCTCTTAAGTGAAAGGTGCCAGGGACTGACAATGGTATCTGCAAAGGCCCTGGAAGAGCATGCAGGAAGAAGATTCGCCAGCCACATTCTGGTTTTCTGACATTCTTATTCAAATCAGAACACTACGGGGAAAGCGT
Organism: Euleptes europaea; assembly: GCF_029931775.1. Taxonomy (NCBI): domain Eukaryota; kingdom Metazoa; phylum Chordata; class Lepidosauria; order Squamata; family Sphaerodactylidae; genus Euleptes; species Euleptes europaea. Next base: position 64,073,666 of record NC_079324.1, on the reverse strand, counting down.
AAGTAAGCTCTTCCACAGCTCCCACACACAGTTTCCTAGATGTTCTCTGCACCTAAAGGGGAAGAGCTTGGAATTAATCAAATAGACCCTTAACCATTCCTCCAGGAAACGTTCCACTATCCTGCTTTCTTTCTACCAGCCGCATCTTTCCTGCAGGATTCTCTCCCAAGCAGGGCAAAGGCCTCCTCCTGCAGGCTATGATCTTGCCGAGGACTCAGTGGGATGGGTCCCTCTCCTCTCCAGCACCTCTAGGAGGCAGCACTCCCCAAAGGAGGGCTTCATGGGATTCTCCTGTTTCCTGCAGGGGCTTAACTAGCCTCACATCACTATTTTTAAAACCAAAACCGGAGTTCCAGCCTTTGTTTTTCTGTACCAGGAATTGCTGTCACCCTACATACTAAAAGAAGCTATGACACAAACGCCCAAGTGCACACAGAGTGGGTGGCAACCTTTACAAAGCAAACTTTGTAAAATGTTTGGTGACGTTATGGAAACAGATGGCCTCTGGAACAGCATCCCCACATGGGTGACACACATACACACACACACACAAGAGGACAATGAGATCTCTTGACAGACCGCCACGAAATGCAAAACACACAAGGCGGAAAGAGCCACAAGCATGCAAACAGTAACACGCTCCCACCTTACGCAGGTCTTTCACTACTAGCCTTAGAAATCTGAAACAGAAGAGCTTCTATCACTAAAGGAAGAGAGCAAGAATCAATAGAGTGCCAAGGAAGACACGGGGCATGTGCAGATTTCCTGCTGCTGTGGGCGAGGTGCTGAACCACACTTGCCAAGGGAGCCCGGGGAAGCAGAAGTAATAAAGTTAGGACCACAGAACCATTAACGAATTCATCGATTAAATGCAGACAATCAACTGAAAAGGTGTCGATTGGTTGAACTTAAATGCAACCAAAATGTATTCAAGTTCTTGTTGAGATACCAGAAGGCCCTAACTGAGGTTTGGTAACATGAAGATACATTTCATCTTACATGATAAATTGATCAACTAAAAATTGTTTAAATGTGATTTGCAGACTACAGTTTGATACACACACTACAATTGGGATGTTCAATAACTTTCATTTGAATGAGAAGCAGCTACGAAGGCCCCATTTAATAGCTTTGTCAACATTCGGGCTTACAGCTGCATGCCAGAACCTAACTCACTGCGCTAGATGGCCTCCCACTTTGAAGTGTAAACTCCTTGGGTCAGGTAGCTGTGCTTTCTGGCTTATGCCACATAAAACCATGAAGCACAGTTGTGTTCCAAATATTACACATTTATTTAAAATTAACTTGGGCATCTCTATGAGCATAAGGGACTCCTAAAAGCTATCAGGCAGAATGAGTTGGCATATTTGTTCTCAGCAGGAATGGAATTCCAGCCAGCAGTGAAGCGAAGTCTCTTACAGCCCCAGCCAACCTTCAGAGCTTGCCTAACTTTGCTCAAAAATCATTCCCCGTGCTCCACCAAGGGAAGGAAGTGAACACACCGGCCAACTTCTCCAAACAGAAATCACTTCTCACAATTTGGAAATATTTGGTTTTGCTTGGGGGAGAGATAGAGAGGGAACGGGCTGAGCAGACAGAAGAAAAAGTGCCTGTTTGTGGCAGTGCCGGGGGGTCGGGGACGGGTTAACTGCCCTGACAACAGTCTGAAGTGGCATGATTTTTGGCAGAGGTCTCTTGTGGTGCCAGCATTCTGCTCCAGTTGGTTGGCTGCTTTCAGATGCAACAGGCAAACACATCCATCACACCTGCCTCCTTTCAAGCAGCTGAAAATGTTTGCTCAACACCACCGGCACTGCTCTTAAGCTGCCTTTCCACTGCATTGTTAGAATCAGTCTCGGAAAACCAGGCAGAAGGTGCTGCTGCTTTTGAGGACAGTTGGAGTGACAGAGGAGAGGATGAGACAGGGAAAGCAGGTGTGGTACAGTAGTGACTGGACTTGGAATGGGAAGACCCGGATTCAAATCCTGTGTCACGTATCCTGCTCTGGACACCTTTGGGGAACAGTAGGGCAAATGAACAAGGCAACACTTTTTGCTTAGCTGCCCAAATACAAGGAGAAGTCTAGGTTTGCAAAGGTCTGAAAGTCCACCTCCCGCACCCAACAAATCCATCAGAGCAGGGGTTTTCAAAGACTTCCTAAATCTTCTGCATCAATTTAGATCCTTAACACCAGTCATGGAAGCTCAGCGCACCCAGAGGAAACTGGGGTGTGTTCCAATATATGCACTCAAGACATGTCAGGCATTGGCCGATTCCATTGGGTTGCACCATTGCCCATGTGAACAGACCACATGGTGCACAACAACACTTGGAAGTGCTCGGAAAGGTGTCCTTTAGAGAAATCTGCAGGGCGAGGAACCATAACAAGCCTCCAAGGAACCTCAGGATACCTGGCAACACAGTCTGGAAAACTATGCCTTGGAGCCGGAGTTCTCAAAATGGGATTCCTGAGCAGCTGGCAGGAGCTGTTCTTTCCTGATCATTGGGCAGACCCATACCATACCCCACTGGGGGCTTTGAACACATGAGCACATGAAGCTGCCTTTTACTGAATCAGAGTCCATCAGAGTATTGCCTACTCAGGCCGGCAGCAGCTCTCCATGGTCTCAGGCAGGGGTCTTTCACATCATCTCCTTGCCTAGTCCCTTTAACTGGAGATGCCGGGGATTGAACCTGGGACCTTCTGCATGCCAAGCAGATGCTCGATCACTGAGCCATGGACTGGCATCACAGCATTTTGTGTTAATATACGATGCTTGTAGCTCATGAAGCGAACCCCTGGGAATCTTTTCCCTTTCCCCCAGCTTCAGGGTCCTTCTTGGTCCTTTTCCGTTAACAGGTATGTTTGCAGGTCCAAGGGGGCAAAAACTCAGATGACCTCAAACATTTTTTCTTGGATTCTCCACCCTTACTTTGAACTTTACCGAGAGACACTGATCCATTTGCCCCCTATTTAGGGGCACTCGATAATACACCTGGGGTATGAAGTCGCTCTGTGTTTTCTATTTGTCTCTCCCTCTTTCCTTTTTTAACGCTGATCTTAAATTTGCCCCTCAATGCATAACTGAGTCTGGAAAAGGTACAGACGGCACACAGTCGTCCTCTCTCAAAGTGAAGAGATTGCAAACCCAGACGTAGCTCCTTTCCACACTGGCCAGCCCCACAGGGTATCCCACCGCACCCTCGGCATGGCTCTCCAGGCCTCGATCCCAGGGGTCCCAGGCACCACTCAGAGAAGCGAACCAAGGAGCAAACGGGAGCCACCGGTCCCTCTTCTGCTCCTTTGGCGCAGCATGGCAGAGCCAGCGTTCATCTGGACCCCGGGAGAGACCTGGGTTCAAACTGCTGCTCTCTGGTAACCCTGAGGGTAGGTCCTTGTAGGTTATCCGGGCTGTGTAACCGTGGTCTTGGAATTCCAAGACCACGGTTACACAGCCCGGATAACCTACAAGAACCAATGAACTCTGACCGTGAAAGCCTTCGACAATATCCTGAGGGTACGGTTGCCAGGTCCTTCTCTGCCACCTGCGGGAGGCTTTGGGGGCGGAGCCTAAGGAGGGCTGGGGTTGGGAGGGACTTCAGTGCCATAGAGTCCAATTGCCAAAGTGGCCCTTTTCTCCAGGGGAACTGATCTCCGTCGCCGGGGAGTCAGTTGTAACAGCAGGCGGTCTGCAGCTAGTGCCTGGAGGCTGGCAACCCTCCCTGTGTGGGCCGTGCTGTCTGGGTTTAGCCTACCTCCCAAGGCTGTTGTAGAGGTAAAGCAAGCCAGGGCAGGATGCAAACGTGCCAGGCTGCCCAGTCCGCCGAGGCAGCCCCTCCCCCTTACCTGCTCCTCCAGCACCTTTGCCAGCTGCCGGTAGTCGTTGTGCCAGACCAAGGCGTGCAAAGGGAACCCCCCGCTGGGGCTGCTGCTGCCCGGGGAGCTCATGCCGGCCCCCTCCCCGCCCCCTCTGGGGGTCGCAGGCCCCCCTGGGCCAGGGGGGCCGTCCAGGCGAGCCACCCCCGGCCCCTCGGGGCCCTCCCCCGCCTCAATTGCTCGACCCTTTGCGGGCGCCGGCCAGGCGACCCCCGCCCCTTATCCCCCCCCTGACCTTTCACCTCCCCCCCCCCGGCCTTCCACCCCCTGCCGGCCCTGGGCTACCAGGAAGGGAGCCCGGCCAGTCCCCGCCTGCCTCCGGGGAGGCTCCCGCGCGGGCCGGCCCAGCCCAGCCGTCGTTGACGCGGCGGGTGGGCGGGAGGGAGGGAGGGCAACCGCCGCCTGTCCCTCGGGGGCTCCCGTAGAAGCCGCAGGCGCCATGTTGGGTGAGGGCAAGGGCGGCCGGCCCGCGCCACGGAGACATGTTGGGAAAGGGCGGCCCGTGGGCGTGGCGCCCCCTCGGCCGCCATTTTGGGTGAGGGCAGCCCCAAGCCGAGCGAGGGCGCCGCGTCGCTTCTTCTCCCTGACGGAGACGGAGGCTTCGTCGGGGCCTGGAGGATTCTGGGTGTCTCCCAGAAGCACCTCAGAGATTAGGAACACCTATTAAAAGACTCAACTGTCGTAGTTTGGGCACGTCATGAGACGACAGGAGTCGCCGGAAAAGACAATAAGGCCAGGAAACGTTGAGGGCAGCAGGAAAAGAGGAAGACCCAACAAGAGATGGACTGACTCTATGAAGGAAGCCACGGCCCTCAGTTTGCAAGATCTGAGCAAGGCTGTCAAAGACAGGACATTTTGGAGGACATTGATTCATAGGGTCGCCATGAATCGGAAGCGACATGACGGCACTTAACACACACACATTAAAATACGAGCTTTCGTGAGTCACAGCTCAGATATGTGGTGGGGGATCCCGTCTTAAAAATAGAGAAAATGTTGCGTCAGTGTTGTAATCCTAACTGGTGTTTTAACCCTAAACATTCCGGCATACAACTCTGTTAAAGAAAGGGTGAGGGGATTGCCAGCAGCAAAGATGGCCGCTCCCCACTCCTTGCCAGGCGTCTCTGGGTCGCCGCCTCCGCCCCTCTCAGCCGAGCGATGACCAGGCGCCCGCTAGTGGCGTCACGAGCGGCTTGGCGAATGGCGCTGTCGAAGCCGGAGCGCGCCGCTGGCGTACGCATGCGCGGGGCGGCTGGCCCGTGGCTGGCGGCGCGCAAAGGGACCCGTTAGCGGCGGCGGCTCCGGATCGGCGCCGGGCCCTGCGCGGCCATGTCCAAGCGGCTGCGGAGCAGCGAGGTCTGCGCGGACTGCAGCGCTCCGGGTAAGAGCTGGGGGGGGGGGTGAGGAGGAAGCCCCGCTCTCCGCTGCCTCTGAGCGCGTGCAGAGCGCCTCCCTGCTATGGGCAGGCGTCTGCCGCGTCTCCCCCGCATTCCCTTGTTCGGGTGTGCGGGGTGTGTGTGTGTGTTGAAGCGCGTGTCAGCATTAGGGGAGGGGCTGTGGCTCAGTGGCAGAGCCTCTGCTTGGCAGGCAGAAGGTCCCAGGTTCAATCCCCGGTGGCACCTCCAGTTAACTAGGCAAGTAGGTGATGTGAAGCACCTCAGCCCCTGGAGAGCTGCTGCCGATCTCGTGCAAGCACCAGGTCATTCCTGACCCATGGGTTGATGCCACACCCCAATGTTTACTTTGTCAGACTATGTTTACGGGGTGGTTTGCCAGTGCCTTCCCCAGTCCTCTACGCTTTACCCCCAGCAAGCTGGGGACTCATTTCACTGAGCTCGGAAGGATGGAAGGCTGAGTCGACCTTGAGGCGGCTACCTGAACCCGACTTCTGCCGGCATCGAACTCAGGTCATGAGCAGAGCCTTTGACTGCAGCACTGCATCTTTACCACTCTGCACCATAGGGCTATTGTGGGGGGTTCCTAAAGACAGCCCTCTCCCCCTCCTCTCCCCTCCGCTTGGAAGGGAGGAGCTGGGCCGCCTGGCAAAGGAGCTGCAGACAGGAAGCTACTTGCAGAAGTGGCAGAGTAGCCCCCCACCCCACCCACAGGCAAGTGGGCAATGCCAGACCCACTCTCAGCTGACTGCCCCCTCGTGCCCCCCTCTGGCTGCAGCCCGACCACCCCCCAGGGCACAGCTCCTGCACCACCAGACCTCCTTGCTGGCGTCCCAGCCTCTGCCTGGCAGTCCTAAGTGCAGTTTGAGAATCGGGCTTGTCCTCGATGCTGCTGGCCTGCTGGTCTGTCCCTGAGATTGGCATCTTGGCGATGCCCTTCGCACACCAAGTCCAAGCGGCATACACATGTCAAGAGGACTGTGTGGAGCAGGCTGTTCCTGTCATCCTGGGAGTGCTGTGCTCCGCAGTCAAGCGGGCAACCTCTGGCAGAGAAGCTCTTACAGTTAGACTCAGTGTTCAGTACAAAAGTAGACATTTGTACACCCAATCCACACTCTCACGTATGGCTTGACAACTCGAAAACAGTCTTTTCGAGAGCTGCCGGGGGCCAGCCCAAGTTGTGGAGGTGGGGGGGGGGGGGGCTGCATCCGGCCCATGTGCCATGGTGAGTTCTGCCAGTATGTGTTTGTTATTTATTTAGAAAATTTACACACAGCTTCTCCTGAGACCTGCTGGATGTATCTTGCAACCAAGAGAATATGCACTGAGCATCGTTGCAGAAGGTGCCTTTTGCAGTCAAGCAGTGTTTGGGAGGAAGCCTGACCTGCCAGGCCCATGATATTGACGGGCTCTTCCTAAGTCTGTCCGTGGGAATGGCCGTATTTGGCTGTTGCAGAAATCCTGTCACATAAGACAGGCAACAGAAGGGTTTTCTGGCTATGGGAGGGCACTTCTGTGAGGACCCGACTGGCCATTTGTCTCAGCTGCTCCACACTTTTTCAAGTTATGAGGCACCTGTTGATGTAAAGATCTGGAGTTCTCAATGCCAAGTAGCAGTCCCCTCCCCCTTCCAGCTTCCTATAAAGAGTTCTTGTGTCTTGGCAGCAAACTTCCCATATTGCCCCATTTCACCAAGGCCTCCGCCTGTGACTAAAGACTAAGTTTGACTTGAGCCTTTTCACGCTTCCTGTTTTGAGCGGCCCTCATGTGTTCCTGTCAGCGCATGCCCCTCCTTGCAGGCGGAATGGGTCCAGCTTTTTTTTTTTTTTGAGCTTACTGATTTGTAAATTTTAAAAATTAGGTTGAAAAAAAGGTTAACTAACTTGGGCAATGGTTGTATTTGTGTGCTTGTTGCTTCCTGTTGCCCAGCAGCACATGAGGTTGAGCGAAAGGAGTACCTCCTGTCGGCTGAGCGGCTCTAACTGGGCTCCTGCCTCTTCCGCTTGCTCCGTGTGCTCAACCGCCGCTGGCGTTCTCTTTCAGACCCGTGCTGGGCATCCATCAACCGGGGGGTCTTGATCTGCGATGAGTGCTGCAGCGTCCACCGGAGCCTGGGCCGCCACATCTCCCAAGTCAAGCACCTCAAGCACACGCCGTGGCCCCCGACGTTGCTGCAGGTAAGCTGCAGGCTGGCCGTCCTTTCTTGCAGGTGCCTGCAAAAGTGAGCAAGGCCACCTGGCATACAGGTGCCTGCTGTGGGCATTTCCGGCCCTGTGGGGATGGGGGGTAGCGGAAGGGTTTTCTTTTGGAAAGCTTCCTTGCCTAGCCAGTGCTCTGTATGCATATCCTTGAGCGTGTCCCAGAATTCTCCGTGATGCACAAGAAAGTAGTTGAGGAGGAAAGTGTCCCCCGAAAATAGATGGTCTAAAAACTGCTGTTTGGTGGAACCGTGCAGAGAAGTGCAGTGGTTCACATAGAGTCTGATGGTACCCCTTCCTCCATCGTAGCAGTACTGTTTGTCAGGATTCCGTGCCTTGTCCTCTTCAGTTCCTACCAAGCTTTTGAACATTCTGTGATGTAGAAGCAACTCTTTGGTCAGGAGGGGGGACTTTGAAACAACGTACAACAACTGAATAGTGTACTGCATAACGTACAAGACAAAACAACATGGGGTCCCAGCTGCCTTGAGAGTCCCTCAGTGCTGTGAGGCAGGATACCCTCCCCATCCTTTGAGGGCCATATAATCTGCCTGGTGCTGTTTGTTTACAGAGAAATGTGCTTGTGCATCCTGTCAAGGGTTTTTCCAGGCACTGTAAAACAATCAGCTGCTTGGACCTTGATACTCTACTGAAAGCTTGGTAACCAGGGCAAGCTACATGACCTATACAATAAAGCACTATACAATAAAGCACTGATTATTGATTGCTAGAGTAATAGGAAGAGGGATGTGGGTTTGCTTGGGGGGGTTAAATGGTTTTGTGACGGTTGAGCTTGGAAATTGGGTTGAAATGCAAGAAGTTGTCCATGCAGGGGCCCCCAAGTGGTAGGTGTTGCATTCGGAGGTGGGCTGGAGGAGCTGAGCTGGAGCTAAGCAAAGTATTCATTTTTCACATGTTGGCTTTTGTGGGTGAAATTCTGATGGGGGGTATTTATTTATTTAAAACATTAATTAGCCACCTTTCTCTCTTGTGGAATTCCAGACGGCTCACTATGTTAGTGAAACATTATTAGTCAATAAAAAAACAATAAAACATCAATTCTAAAACCACCTAGAAAGTCAACAATTTAGAAATGCCAATTAGGACTGCCAATAAAAAACTAAATCCATCCAAGGCAGTCCTAAATAAAACCGTCTTCAACTGCCTCCTGAAGATGGACAACGAGGCAGCTGAAATTCTGGAACTGAAGTCTTCTCTTTGGTAAACCCCAAACCTGAACTTTGCTCTGAAGGCCGAGTTGTCAAACAGTTTGAATCCTTGGAAATTTCTGTTGTGCTGTGATGTTTACCCTGACAATTTCAACTTTGTACTTGAATCTGCTTTAACAGACAAACAAAAAGAGCATCCACTCCAGCACTTTTGAAAACCAGCTTAAAAAAATATAAAAGCCCACTCAGACATGTCTGTGCCGTGACAATCCCCTCTGCCAGAGGTGTGGTGCCTGCCTTGCCGCTGTTCAGCGCTCATGGTTTGCGTTCTGTCTTTTACAGATGGTGGAGACCTTGTACAATAACGGCGCCAACTCCATCTGGGAGCATTCGTTGCTGGATCCTGCATCGGTCATGAGCGGAAGGCGCAAAGCAAACCCCCAGGACAAAGTGCAGTAAGTGGGACCGTTAGGGCATTGCCTGGCATTTCCCTGGGGGGGGGGGGCAGAAGGGAAAGTACATCTGCATTTGCCAAACCGTGGCAGAAGCAACTACAGATGTGCGTGGGCCTAATCCTGCCTCCTTTGTTGGCAGTGAAGGTGACAAATGTCCACAAAACCAGGGCATTCCCTTTCTTCAGGGAGGGAGGGTCCCGGGGTCACCTTCTGCTGATGTGAGCACAGCAGTGAGATTTCAGTTGTTTGGTCTGACTCTCCAGAGCTCTCTGCTGAAGAAAGCGGCCCTGCCCAGGGTGAAAGTTGGTCAGTTATTTCCAATCCAGACTTGAATGAGACCCCCGTCACACCCCCTCTTTTGCCACCTGCCCCCCAGCTCTCCCTTGCACGGCATCTCTTTTCCAAACCTCTGCCACCTTCTCCTCAAAGCTTCCTCTCCTCAGGCTGCATTAAATGGTTTCTCCCCCCAATGCTGCATTGACTGGCATCCCTTGGGGGTAACAGCACTGCTTGTCAACGTTCCCTCGCCCTTCCTGCTCAAGACAGGCCACTGTTGTGAACACTCCGTGGCATCCCAGTGGTGGTGGTTTGCAGAGAAAATATTGTGTAGAGCTTCTGCGTGCCTTTGATTTTTTTTAAAAAAATCCTCCCTTGAGGTCCCCTTCAAGATTCCAGCTCTGTAAGATGCTGTGAGAGAGCCAGCATGGTGTAGTGGTTAAGAGCGGTGGTTTGGAGTGGTGGACTCTGATCTGGAGAATCGGGTTTGATTCCCCACTCCTCCACATGAGCAGCCGAGGTTAATCTGGTGAACTGGGTTGGTTTCCCCACTCCAACACATGCAGCCTGCTGGGTGACCTTGGGCTAGTCACAGCTCTCTCAGCCCCACCCACCTCACAGGGTGTCTCTTGTGGGGAGGGGAAGGGAAGGGGATTGTAAGCCGGTTTGAGTCTTCCTTAAGTGGTAGAGAAAGTCGGCATATAAAAAACAGCTTCTTCCTCTCCTTGTCTGACTGGCCTGCCTGGGATTGGGTGGGAACTAGAAACATGTTGGGTTGAACGTGAGAATCCTGGTGTTGCTGCTCTGTCAGCCCTTGTCTGATGGAGCAGCAGTGCCTTGTTCTGTGGTGGGCCCCATTTCTGCATTTGCTGCCCCCCCCCCCCCCGGCAAGCCTTGGCTTACTTGCAGGAACTCATTGCTTACTTATTTTTAAATGTATATTCCATGATTTTTCCTACATGGGGCTCACAGCAGTTTACAGTCCAATAAAAGTCCAGTCACAGTAATAAACCCACTCCAGTCCCAGTGTCAGCATTTGCAACGATAAAACTTGCAGATTAATTTCTGCCTGTAGAGCTCTGCATTCCGTCACCTCCGAAATCCTGAGAGAAGGGCTGACCTCCTCCAGGAGGCTGTTCTGTGTTGTGGGGGCGTTTATGGGGAAATCCTGTGCCCGAGCCACAGTCGCCCCCGCACCCTTAATGGAGGGCATGTTCACATGAACACACATGAAGCTGCCTTATACTGAATCAGACCCTTGGTCCATCAAAGTCAGTATTATCTGCTCAGACCGGCAGCAGCTCCCCAGGATCTCAGGCAGAAGTCTTTCACATCACCTACTTGCCTAGTCCCTTTAACTGGAGATGCCGGGGATTGAACCTGGGACCTTCTGCATGCCAAATAGAGGCTCTACCACTGAGCCACAGCCCCTCCCATTCAGTAGGAGCTTCTGAGCGGGGTGTGGTTGCCCACGGGTTGGCGTGGGGAGGGTCCGCGCCCTCTGCATCTTCTCTCCCTCTTTGACCCTCTTTGCAGCCCTAACAAAGCAGAGTTCATCCGAGCGAAATACCAGATGTTGGCCTTCGTTCATCGCTTGCCATGTCGGGACGACGACAGTGTCACCGCCAAAGACCTGAGTAAGGTAGGGATCATTCTGTAGGCAGGCAGTGAGCAGCCTTCGTGGCTCCAGCTCGGGGTGGAGTGGGGGCTGCACCTGCCGTTTCAGCAGGGCAGGGCTGTGCAGCCTGCTGTCCACCAAATGCGTTTCCCTCTGCTTGGCTTTGTCTGGCCTGCGCAGTGGCAGGAGTCAGGCACTGTCTACCCAGTCAACACAACATGTTAGCTTGGGAGCCAGCGTGGTGTAGTGGTTAAGAGTGGTGGTTTGGAGCGGTGGACTATGATCTGGAGAATCAGGTTTGATTCCCCACTTGTCCACATGAGCGTCGGAGGCTAATCTGGAGAACGGGGTTGGTTTCCGCACTCCTACACATGAAGCCAGCTGGGTGACCTTGGGCTAATCACAGCTCTCTTAGAGCTCTCTCACCTCATGGGGTGCCTGTTGTGGAGAAGGGAAGGTGATTGTAAGCCGGTTTGATTCTTCCTTAAGTGGTAGAGAAAGTCGGCATATAAAAACCAACTCTTCTTCTTCTTTGGGGGTGAACTGGGGGTTGTCAGTCTATAAGGGAGGGGAGTTTTCCCATGGCTTTCCCCCTTCCCTCAGCTGCACCACCTGGCTATGCCTCCAGAAGTGGCAAGAGAATCCAGGTAGCTGGCCTTGCTCCCCCATCACCAAGCATACTTTTTTAAAAAAAGGTAAAGGTCCCCTGTGCAAGCATCGGGCCATTCCTGACCCATGCGGTGATGTAACATCCCAACGTTTACTAGACAGACTTTGTTTACGGGGTGGTTTGCCAGTGCCTTCCCTAGTCATCATCCCTTTACCCCCAGCAAGCTGGGTACTCATTTCACTGAGCTCGGAAGGATGGAAGGCTGAGTCAACCTTGAGCCGGCTACCTGAAATCGACTTCTGTCGGGATCGAACTCAGGTCATGAGCAGATTTTGGACTGCAGTACTGCAGTTTACCACTCTGCGCCACGGGGCTCCTAAGCACACTTTTAAGGCAGCAACAATTGTTGGAAGGGTCCTCCAAGGTCATCTAGTCCAACCCCCTGCACAATGCAGGAAATTCACCACTACCTCCCCCCCACACCCCCAGTGACCCTTACTCCATGCCCAGAAGATGGCCACGGTGCCCTCCCTAAGGTCATAGAATCAGCACTGCTGACAGATGGCCATCTAGCCTCTGCTTAAAAACCTCCAGGGAAGGAGAGCTCACCACCTCCCGAGGAAGCCTGTTCCACTGAGGAACCTCTGTAACTGTCAGAAAATTCTTCCTAATGTCTAGATGGAAACTCTTGATTTAACTTCAACCTGTCGGTTCTGGTTTTGTGGAGGTTGTCTCTTGACCAGGAAATGCTTCTTGTGAATCTGTTTTCACTTTTCACTGGATTGGAGTTAAGGTCTCAGAGACTCTGCATAAAGGACCCCTTGCGTCTCTCTGTGTGTCTGTTGGGTTGTTGCGAGCCCTGTGATCTCTTGTTGGAGTTTAAGCGGAGCTTGGGGGGGTGCAGCAAGATGGCTGTCCTAAGTGCGGGGTCCTCAGTGGTGGTAAAGGAAACATAATATCAGAAGCATGAGAAATGGAGGCCTAATCCTGTCCTTATCTTGGTTTCAGCAACTGCATTCCAGCGTGAGGACTGGGAACCTGGAGACGTGTTTGCGGCTGCTCTCTCTGGGAGCTCAGGCCAACTTTTTCAACCCGGTAAGAAAATGCCTTTTACTGGCACGGCGGGAAACTCCTTTTAGAGCATGTAGTCATCCTTTTTGAATTTGAGACGACAGCTTCTGAGCAAATGCATGTTAAAAATCTTTGCAGGAGAAAGGGAACACCCCGCTTCATGTGGCTGCCAAAACCGGTCAGATTTTACAAGCTGAGTTGCTGGCTGTGTACGGGGCGGATCCTGGCACGCAAGACTCCAGCGGGAAGACTCCCGTTGACTATGCAAAGTGAGCAGTATTGGCACTCGAAGGGGCTTTTTTTCTCTCTGGACAAAGAGAGCGTTTCTTCTATTCTAATGTGGAGCGTGGAGGGGGAGGGCAGATTGAATTTTGCCGCTAAATGATGCATGAACCATTTCATGTGCATCGCCTTTTCCCCTTTGCTTTGGGGGCACGACTAGATGTGTGATATAAGGGTGGTGCTGGAGTCTCACCCTGATGAAATAAAGTCTTGATCCTTCAGTGGCTTTTGGCCTGGAAGCCTCTTCCTGGTGCTGTGAACAGTCCCACTCTTCTCGGTTAGGATCATAACCTTGGTGAGGCCTGCAACTGGAATGATAATAAACTTGATTTTGTTCTGACTGAATTCTGACTTGATTTCTCGTCCCCTCGGGCCCAACAGGCAAGGTGGGTATCATGAACTGGCAGAACGCCTGGTGGAAATCCAGTACGAGCTGACTGACCGGCTGGCGTTCTACCTTTGTGGCCGAAGACCTGGTAAGGGCCGCTCTGGCTTTGGGAAAGGGGGTGGGGGAGCTTGGGGTCTTGACTTGGGGGACCACAGGTCCTTCTGTCTGCTTCAGCCTCAGGTCCATTTTTCAGCTCTAGAGTGATTGGAGTTGCTACAGTCTTCCATCACTCATCGATCAAGAGAGATTGACCACTGTCTTCTGGCTTGTAAAAAGCCAAGCAAGACAAGGGGAGGAGGGGGGAGATGGGGGGAGCTAGAGGGGAAAGTTAATTCTGACAATGTGGAGGTGAAGGTCAACTTTTATATCTGGCTGGGCGAAGCTGAATTTTCCTTGCTGGTGTTCTATCTGGAGGCCGGGGGGTGGTCACCTGCCAGTGAGGGTTAGGGTCCTCTGGGTGATGGCCGGGTGTCCTTCCCCTGATGTCTGCATGCCCCGGCTAGTTTAGTGGGGCTGAGTCTTGTCCCAGGAGAGTCACCCTCTTGGACTTGGGGATTCTGCTCATGCTCAGCCAGCATGGTGTAGTGGTTAAGAGCTGTGGTTTGAAGCGGTGAACTCTGATCTGGAGAACCACGTTCGATCCCCCACTCCTCCACATGATCTGCAGATGCTAATCTGGTGAACTGGGTTGATTTCCCCACTCCTCCCCATGAAGCCAGCTGGGTGACCTTGGGCTAGTCATAGCTCTCTTAGAGCTTTCTCAGCCCCACCTACCTCACAGGGTGTCTGTTGTGGGGAGGGGAAGGGAAGGGGATTGTAAGCCGGTTTGATTCTCCCTTAAGTGGTAGAGAAAGTCGGCATATAAAAAACAACTCTTCTTCTTCTTCAGTGTGCAGGGTGGGTGTTGGAAGGGGCAGCAGAGGGCATTCAGTAGCCGACCCAGCTGACGCTGGCCTTCAGGCCTCAAGTTACTCTGTGAACTTTGTGGTTAAGTGGGGACAGGAACTGGAATCTTCCAGGCCTGCCCAACAGTCCACCTACTATCCAGCTGTGGCATTTGGAAAGCTGAGATGGAGCCTGAGCCTCTCCAGCCCCTGACGCGGTCTCAAAACTTCTGTTTCAGATCACAAAAGTGGGCAGCATTTCATTATACCTCAGATGGCAGACAGGTAAGGTTACTGATCGGGCACTGAGAGTGTGGAACAATCTGATTTGTTAATATTTAATACTAGGGTTTTATCAGTGAGGCTGAAGACAGGATAAGGACCAAGAAGTTCATTGGTGGTTAAAAAGGATGTTGCTTTTTGTCATCCTGCTTGAAGCGCTTGGTCTGCTAGAAACTGCCCTGCTGGGTGGGACAGAGCTACCTGTCTACTGATAAATAAGGCAGAGAGTGTTGGCAAATGTAACGGGTGATGTATTTTTCTTCTTACTGCTGTGCATTGGAAATTCAGGCGGCTGTAAGTATGCCTCTATGCTTTTGGTTTGACTCTTAGAATCATAGACCTGGAAGGGACCACCAGGGTAATCTAGTCCAATCCCCTGCACAATGCAGGAATTTCAAAAATACTTCCCACACACACCCCCAGTGACCCCTACTCCATGCCCAGAAGATGCCCAAGATGCCCTCCCTCTGCTTAAGGTCATAGAATCAGCATTGCTGACAGATGGCCATCTAGCCTCTGCTTAAAACTCTCCAGGGAAGGAGCACTTACCACCTCCCAAGGAAGCCTGCTCCTCTGAGAAACCGCTCTGTTAGAAAATTCTTCCTAATATCTAGATGGAAACTCTTTTGATTTAATTTCAACCCGTTGGTTCTGGTCCGACCTTCTGGGGCAACATTAAACAACTCATTTGCAAATTTTGTTTGCTTATATTTAAATGTCCTTGAAGTCCCCTATGGTAATCTCCGTCCGCAGTAAAAGCATGTAGCCAAACCGTAGCCCAATCGATCCAGTGCAATTTAAACCTGCAAGCTCAGAAGCTACTTGTATCAGCGCAAAGACAGAAGGTAGCGAGCTGAACAGCTTGACAGAAGAGATGAGTTTTCCCTCATCCCCTTCAAAATCACGGCAGACTGGACGGACTCTACTGAGAGGGAGTTCAGAAATGTTGGAGCTGCCTTTGAAACACTCAATTCTTAGACGACGCTAACTTCGCCATTACTTAGTCACAGAGATCCTGGGCCAAACTACACATTACACTCCCCTGACCCACCTGGCTTTCCCCACAGCAGCTGTGGGGAACTTACCCAAGTGCCACAGGGCCCCATTTGTATTTTTATTGGCACTGCGGCCTCCCCCTCCCACACAAAACATTGTCCTGAGCTAAAGTGGCCCAGGCAGCTGCTCGTTGCCCTGTTCTGGGGGCCGCCTTCAGCTCGGGAAAAAGGCAGGGGGGGGGGAAAGAGAGGCTGAAACCCGTCCTCCCCTGAACCAGGCCCTGCAGAGCTTGGGTAAGTTCCCTGCAGTTGCCACGTGGCTGTGGAGAAGGTGAATCGAGTCAGCCCATAGCTGAACGTATTGTGTCGTTTCGCCCTCCGTCACACCTGATGCTGAGGGTGCCATCAGCATTCCGCTGACTCCTCCAGACGATCTCGCTGCCTCCCTTGGGGTTGTGTAGAGGGTAAATAACAGGGATGATGACATCTGGAGCCCCACAGGACAGTTCTGAGGGGGAGAAACATCACCTGGCCCCTTCCTGTAGCCTTGCCCCATGAGATGGGGGGCATAATGGCTGCAGGGCTTCCCAGCTTCCACGAGTGAGCTAGACGGAGATCGTCAGAAGCCACTGACAGACCCAGGAGGATCCCCCGTGCCGTGCTCCTCTTGACTCTCTTTCCTGGGACAGCTAATCTCCCTGGGCAGTTTCTGTCCTGAGACTCAGCTGGAGACTAGCCAGGCTGGAACGGACCCACGGGCTCCTTTGGGGGGCAGTCCTGTCTATCAGGGCCAGGCCATGCACAGCTGGTGCCTCTGCACGTGGCCCCCCTCGAGGGGCCTGTGGCCCTGGGCGGTGAACTCTTCTCTCTCTCCTGCTAATCTTCTGAGCAGCTCACAGCACTGTTGGTCAGATTACTGACAACTTCAGACTGGGTTGTGGGATTAGGTATCTTCAGGTCCCTGCCCTCGGGGCAGGGCGGGGGGGGGGGTTCAGTCTAAATTTTGGGAATGGGTGGGGCAGGGACAACAGAGGGACTGAAGGAAGAGACAAAGGCAGTGAGAAGAGGCGGTGTGCATGGGATCATTGGCATTTCTGGGTTGCCAAGCTGTGGGGCGGCGGTCTCCCTCTGGCTCTTCTGCTGTGGGTGTTCTGGGTCCCCTGCGGGAACTGTTCTTGGGGCTGTCCTGTACCTGCAGAGTGGTCTGTCTTGGGGACTTCCTGTGTTCGCCCCCTTCAGGGCTTTGCCCTACAAATTCTGTCTTCATTTCTGCCACAGCCCAATAAACGAGACTTTGCTTGATTTATTATGACAGCCTGTGCTCTGGGCCATGAAGAGTGTGATGCTGGCATGTGACCGTGCGTTTTCCGCTGCCCCTCCTTGTGCTTCATCCTTGCCTCTGCCGCTGGCTCAGGGCCCTGGGTCTTGTTTCTGCTTCTACTCCCCTCGTCTGTTGCTGAGGTGGTCCCTCTGCTGTGGAGCCCCGTTCCTCTCGCTGGGCGCTTTGCAGCAGCTCATTTACAGGGAAGGGTCTTGTCCAGTGGAAGTGCCTCCCCCCCGCCAGGAACGTGCCTTCTGCAGTGGAGCATATGAAGGGAGTGTGAGCGGAAACAAGGGGTCAGGTCGAAGGCACACAGCTCCTCATAAGAGAGCCGATATCTCTTGCAGATACAGTGACCACTTCTCGTTTTCATAGCAGTTTAGATTTGTCTGAACTCGCCAAAGCAGCAAAAAAGAAGCTTCAGTCGGTAAGTGACGCCACCTCTCAGCGTTTCAGCTTGTGAGGCCAGCTGAGGAGGTCGTGGTGGGGGGCCAGCTTCAGACTTCTGCGGCTTCTGATTCTGGAAAAGGTTAGGGGTAAAGGAAGGAGCACAGCAACCCCAGTAGCCCCGACTAGCCCCGTCTTATCGGAGCTCAGAAACTAAGCCGGGCCGGCACTTGGCTGGCAGGCCACCGAGGGAGACCGGGGCTGCTACGCAGAGGAAGGCAACAGCAAACCATCTCTGTTGGTCTCTTGCCTTGAAAACCTCTCGAGGGGGAACGTCAGGGGGTCGCCATGGGGCTGTTGCAATCCAACGGTGTACTTTTTTTAAAGAATGAGCTCTAGGAGGGTTTGGATTTCCTCTTGATTTTTAGGCTTTTATATGTTAGCTGTCAAGTTTTTTTAAGGCAAACCGAGGGCCTGCCCCAAGAATAAATCAGGAAAGGGACCTTGGGGTCACGGCTGTGAGCAGAAGGAAAACTAGTATTCAGTTTGTGTGGCAGCTGTGAAGAACGCTGATTTTATGTTGGGGATCATTACAAAAGGGACTGAAAATAAAACGGCCTGTAATGTAAAGCCCCTGATCTGTGGTGGTGGCTGCGTCTGGAATGCTGCTTCTGGTCCAGGGGTCTCCATCTCAGAAGGGATGTAGAGGTGGGAAGAGGGTTTGTGCACCTTCTCTACAAAGAGAGGCTGAAGACGATCAGGTTTTCCAGTGCACTGGAGTGGGGAAAGGATAACTTTATAAACCTACATGTGATATGGAGAAAGCGGGCAGTCTTTTTCCCTGTCGCTGGTGATGCTCTTTGTGTGCCGAAAGCCAGCCAGGCTATTTGGGTAGCCCTGACGGAGCTCACTTCGGCTTGGGTACCACTTGGGGTGTGTGTGTTCTGCTCTGAAAACGTTTGATGTCCTGTGCGGTCTCAGTGGGTTTACTTTCACTTGCCAGCTCATCAGCTCCAGCAAGTTGCCTGTTCTCACATTATACCAGAGTCATGCGGACGCTTAAATTTAATGTTTCCCATCCCCCCGCAATGTGTATTCTTGCAGTTAAATTTGCCAGTGCCGACCGCTGCACCAGCACACACCTTTCTTTCTCATGCATCTTCTGTCAAGCTCTTTGCCGGCACAGAACTGTCCCTGGGATCTTTGGGCTGTCCAGCTGGCTCCCCGTTTGTGCCCCCAGGAACATGCTTTTTGTCCCTGTCCCGGGGAGTCGCCGCAGTGGAGTCTTGTGTAGTGTGGTGTAGTGGTTAAGAATGGTGGTTTGGAGTGGTGGACTCTAATCTGGAGAACCAGGCTTGATTCCCCACTCTTCCACATGAAGCCAGCTGGGTGACCTTGGGCTGGTCACAGCTCTCTTAGAGCTCTCTCAGCCTCACCTACCTCACAGGGTGTCTGTTGTGGGGAGGGGAAGGGAAGAGGATTGTAAGCCGGTTTGATTCTCCCTTAAGTGGTAGAGAAATTCGGCAGATAAAAAACAAATCTTCTTCTAAATGGGACGTGTGTCTTTTCACTTCAGCTGAGCAACCACTTGTTCGAGGAGCTTGCCATGGACGTCTATGACGAGGTGGACAGGCGGGAGACAGACGCAGGTGACTTTCCATTGCCAGCAAGGAGTGGGGCTGAGAAGTGGGCAAATGGGGGTACATTGTAACATGTGGTCCTAACTTTAGTTTTTATATCAGAATAAAAGCAAATGTTTAGCTCCCTTGTCAGGGAATATTTGCTTGAAAAATAAAAATATGGTTTAGAAATGGAACAAAGGCCTATCATAAGCCAGGTTTCAGCCCTCAAACCTATTCCCAGTGCTAGGGCACCGTCTTCTAAGACAAAAAGTAATCGTAAGGAATAGATACTTCTGAGCACGTGCAGAGTGTCTTGCTCTGTATCACACAACGCTAGCCCTGTCCCCAGGCCTTTGGGTTGGGTGTACAGGCTGCCAGGTCCCCAAGTGGGCCAGCTTTACCCTCAGCACCTTTTGCATTTGGGAAGTGAAGCATAGCCAACCCTGGCTGTCTGTTTTCCCTGAAACAGTTTGGCTTGCCACTCAGAACCACAGCACGCTGGTAACCGAGACGACGGTGGTCCCCTTTCTCCCAGTAAATCCGGAGTATTCCTCCACAAGGAACCAGGTATGTTACCCTGTGGTCCTTCCACACCCCCTGGTCACCCCCTGGTGTGTGTGTCTTTCCCCCAGTGTCCTAGATGCCAGCATAGAATCATAGAGCTGGAAGGGACCACCAGGGTCATCTAGTCTAACCTCTTGCACAATGCAGGAAATTCACAACTACCTCCCCCCCACACCCCCAGTGACCCCTACTCCATGCCCAGAAGATGGCCAAGGTGCCCTCCCTCTCATGAACTGCCTGTTCATAAAATCAGCATTGCTGACAGATGGCCATCTAGCCTCTTCTTAAAAACCTCCAGGGAAGGGGAGAGGTTACCACCTCCCAAGGAAGCCTTTCCACTGAGGAACCACTCTGTTAGAAAATTCTTCCTAATGTCTAGACGGAAACCGTTTTGATTTAATTTCAACCCGTTGGTAATGGTCCAGCCTTCTGGAGCAACAGAAAACAACTCGGCACCATCCTCCATATGACAGCCCTTCAAGTGCTTGAAGATGGTTATCATATCCCCTCTCCGTCTTCTCCTCTTCAGGCTAAACACACCCAGCTCCTTCAACCTTTCCTCATAAGATTTGGTCTCCAGACCCCTCACCATCTTTGTTGCCCTCCTCTGGACGCTTTCCAGCTTGTCTACATCTTTCTTAAATTGCGGTGCCCAAAACTGAACACAATACTCTAGGTGAGGTCTAACCAGAGCAGAGTAAAGTGACATGAGGTCTAACCAGAGCAGAGTAAAGTGACAAAGTGCAGCTGACAAAACACCTGGGATGTTTCCAGCCTAAGATCTTGGGCTTTCTTGAACTGCCTTTCCCCTTTCTGGGGAGGAGGGAAGGCAGAGGAGGGAATGACTATCATCACTCAGAGTTGTAAAATGGACTTGGGAGGAGGGGGCACAGGGACATACTGACCAGTTAGCTTCACCTCTGTAAATGACGGTAGACAGTGTTGTTAAAGACAGAGTTTTAAACACAAAGAACTTGTGGAGTGGAATCAGCTAGGCTCCTGCCAAGGCAAGTCCCGCCTCCTCAGCCTCTGAGAATAGTTGGAGAGGGTCAGTAAGCTGGAGCTTGCCCTGCTCTCGTTTCCTGCCAGCCCCCGCCCCCCGGATCCTGCAAGGTCTCACAGGCTTCTGTCTTCCAGGGGAGGCAGAAGCTGGCCCGCTTCAATGCCCATGAGTTCGCGACCCTCGTCATCGACATCCTGGGGGATGCCAAGCGGAGGCAGCAGGGGAACCCTGTTCCGAGTTCCAAAGGTGAGTCCTGCATGGATCGCCAGCCAGCAGAGGTCGAGCTGACTTCCTGCTTTGCTCCGGGACCCTTCCCCGCTGACCCCTCGGATGCTCTGCCTTGTTCAGCCTTTGTATTCATTTAAAGCATTTTTATGCCGTTCGTCCACCCAATCAGGGTTCCTAAAGCAGTGAACATAAAACCATTCAAACGCATAAAGAGTTAAAAGAACACTTAAAATATTTAAAATTATAAAATAGTTTACTAAAAACACACAAACATACAACATCAGAAACAGGGAGGAGGCCAATAACCGTAATTGGGGGCATGCCAAATGAAACAAAAAAGTATTCACCCACCGGTAGAAACCGATAGAGGGAGGCAGGCAAGTCTCACTGGGGGGAGGGAGTTCCAAAGTTTTGGTGCCGTGACCCCGAAAGCCTTCTCAGGTTGCCACCTGCCTAACTTCAGATGGCTGGGGGAACTGAAGCGGGGCCTCCAAAGATGACGAGAGGGTACAGGTAGGTTCACATGGGAGAAGGCGGCCCTAAAGTATGTTGGCCCTAAGCCTTTTTTTGCCATCAAGTCACAGCTGACCTATGGCGACCCTGTAGGGTTTTCAAGGCAAGAAACTGTTGGAGGGGGTTTGCCGTTGCCTGCCACCATGCCCCTGGTATTCCTTGGGGGTCTCCCATCCAAATACTAGCCAGGGTTGGGGTTGAGAGTGTGTGACTGGCCCAAGATCACCCAGCAAGCTTCCATGGTGTAAGTGGGGATTTGAACTTGAGTTTCCCTAGTCCAACACCTTAACCACTACACCACACTGGCTTTTGGTCCTAGGCCGTAAAAAGCTTTAAAGGTCAAAACCAGCACCTTGAATTGAGCCCAGAAGCAAGAATGGAAGCCAATGTAAATGGAACAGGACTGGAGTGATCTGGTCCCTACGGCCTACTCCTGGCTACAGCATTCTGTACCAACAGCTGCTTCTGGACAATCTTTAAGGGCAGACCCATGTAGAGACCATAGCAGGAATCGAATCTAGATGTTACCAGGGCATGCATGAAACAGGCAGCATTGCTGTGTTCCTCCTAACTAGGACACAGCAGTGACTCAGTCCAAGGAATTTGGGGAGCACCTTGATTCTTCTGTTTACCTTCTTTCCAGTTTTTGAAGCTGTGTTTCTGGGCTGGATTGTTGAGAGAAAAAGCAGACTTTCTTAAACATCGGCATTTTGGCTTTTTCAGAAAACGTCGAACTCATCCTGAAGTCGATCAGCAGCCAGCACAGCACAGAGAGTCAGGAGAACGATCAGCCCGACTATGACAGCGTTGCGTCCGACGAGGAGGTGGATCTCGGCATGAGCGTGGCCAAGATGGCTCGCCAAAAGGTAGCCCCCTCCCATCCCCGTCCTTGCAGAGGCTGCCAACTGCAGAGGGCTTTGCTAGGGGGCTGCTGCCTCTCGCTTGTGAACGGTCTGCATTTTGAGCACTGCTGTTCAGGTGGTCCTCACTCAGTGACGTTTGGAAAGAGAGCCACAAAGCTAGTTAGCAGCTGCAGCGGCAAAGGCCTTCCTAGTTTTTGCTGACCGCTGCATTCTGAGCTAGGTGGCTTGACCTGGAGTGAGGTCACGGCATGTTTCCGTGCCGGTCCCAGCCTTGTGAGTGTTCAGGATGGGTGCAGTAGGAGGGGCCGTGGCGCATGGTAGAGCCTCTGTTTGGCATGCTGAAGGTCCAGACTCCATCCCTGGCATCTCCAGTTAAAGAATTTGGCAGTGAGTGAGACCCTGGAGAGCTGGTGCTAGCCTGAGTAAATAGCACTGACCTCGATGGACCAAGGGGGTTTCCTGTGTTAACCCTCCCCTGGCATTTGACCTGCTCTTGAAAGAAGGGCATTCCTGCCCAAGACCCACCGGTGTTAACCTGAGTGCAAAATATTGAGCAGAGTTATTAGAGGGGGGAAGCAGTTGCCGCCATCACCTGCTGACAGGTTTCTCTCAGGCACCTGGCTGGCCGCTGTAGGAAAGGAAACGGGTCTGGCCCAGCAGTCATAGAATCATAGAGTTGGAAGGGACCACCAGGGTCATCTAGTCCAACCCCCTGTACAATGCAGGAAATTCACAACTACCTCCCCCTTTCCCACACCCCAGTGACCCATACTCCAGGCCTAGAAGGTGGCCAAGATGCCCTCCCTCTCATCATCTGTTTGAGGTCATAGAATCAGCATTGCTGACAGAGGGCCATCTAGCCTCTGCTTAAAAACCTCCAGGGAAGGAGAGCTCACCACCTCCCGAGGAAGCCTGTTCCACTGAGGAACCGCTCAAACTGTCAGAAAATTCTTCCTAATGTCTAGACGAAAACTCTTTTGATTTAATTTCAACCCGTTGGTTCTGGTCCGACCTTCTGGTGCAACAGAAAACAACTCAGCACCATCCTCCATATGACAGCCCTTCAAGTACTTGTAGACGGTCTTTGTGCCTTCTTCCTCCCTCTGCCTTGCCTCGCTTTGAGGAGCCGCCAGAGGGGGAGCTTCTCTGGTCCGGGGGGCTCAGTGTTCCAGCTGGCGTTGCCATTTCGTTCAACCCTGGGGAGTGGCCTGGCACGTCTGCCTCTGGCCCCAAAGAGCATCTTTGTCACTGGAGTGTGCAAATAGATTCCAAGGCCCGTTCTCAGTGCTGGTTTTCTAATGATACTGAGGCTCCCTGCCTCGGGATTTTCTTGTGAAAAAAATCCTGGCCTATGGCTGCTGCAAGTAGCAAGGTGAAGCCACGCCCCTCGCCCGCCCGCCGCATGTTCTGCTTGGGCTGCTGGACCTCAGTGCTGTCTGGCCTCAGGTCTTTGTCTGGGTGTAAAGCGGGAACGTTGGTGTCCTCTTCGTTCTCCAGAGCCTGGACTCGGACTTATCCGATGGGCCGGTCACGGCACAGGAATACCTGCAGGTTAAAAATGCCCTGGTGGCTTCGGAGGCGAAAATCCAGCAGTTACTGAAGGTGAACGTCAACTTGAGCGATGAGCTGAGGATCATGCAGAAGAAGGTAGCACGGGAGAGGAGGGGGGAGAGCGAATGCTTGGTGGAGCGGGCCCGGGTTCAGCCTCACAGGGGAAAAGGCAGCACCGTTGAGAAAAAACCCATCCCCAGTCATTGCCTGAAGCAGGCAACCCAGATTTCCCCCCCGCCCAATTTTTTTTTGCAACCAGAGCTTCTCCTGCGTGCGCCCCTTTGAAATGAGCGGAAGCTGCACAGCTCTGCTCCTGCCCATTTCAGTGAGGCTCCTGCAGGAGATTGTCCCAATGGATTGTACCCTGTGGATCTGACACCCCGGCACCGCTACCAACTCCCCTGACGTTGGCCTTCACTGTGAGACGAGGCATCCCTGCCAATCGTCTGTCAGGAGTCCAGACAGCAGCTTGTTTTCCCACCAGGGTGTGGGAGATTTTCCCTCTGGAGCCCCTCACTGGGAGTCCCCAGCCCTCCTCTGCCATTGGACTTCCTTGTTGGCCTTGGGCAAGTCCCTATCTCAGATTGCCGGCTGCAGGAAAGTTCGCTCTCTTTCCCCAGCGAAAAAGGCCATGAGGAGCCTTTTGGGCCACAGCGGCAGCCCTCCTTGGTCGCTTCTTTCTGAGGGCAGCTGTAGACAGCTTGGTGGGGGCCGTGCCCAGGGCACAGGATGGCTGAGCCAGCGGCTCTCACCGGGGCTTTGTGCGTGTGACTTACAAGGCTCGCGAATACCAGGGGGGAGCATACGTCGGCCCTTTCAAAGGACTCGGGGAAACTCCGCACTGGTGTCTTGCTCAGAAGCCGGCCTGTGCCGCCACCGCCTTCTCCTTCCCCAATGTCCTCCCCGTGGTCTGCAGAAGTGGGAAGGCGGTGCAGCCGGCCCCCATCACAGCAGATGCACAAAGCCCACCTTGATCCTGTGGGTTGGGTCCCACAGATCCGCTCTGCTGAAGGCGCTGCTTCCCCCCACTGCAGGGAGCCTCCCCATGGAGCACGAGTTCTGATGCCAGGGGAAGAACCCCTGCCCTCGAGGAAACCTCCGCCGTAGTGGACCAGATCTGTGGGGCCCAATCCCTGAAGAGCAGGGGTCCCTAACCTTTTCGAGCCTGCAGCCACCATGGGAATTCTGGCATAGAGAGGGGGCGAAACCACAAAATGGCTGCAGCAGGAGGTGGAGCGAACCTCACAATGTCAGGAAGTGAGGTCACACCGAACTTGAATAGTAACTCTTCGAGGTGCCTTTTAAAATTGAGCATATTGTTTAAAAATGTTTTCTTGCATACCAGCAGCCCCGGCCCCTTCAGGCCATGCGGTGAAGACAGGGCCTCCTCCTCCTGTGGGTGACAGCAGCTGCTGCAGCTATTTTTTTAAAATCTGCACAGCCAATCAGAAGCCCTGCTGGGCAGTAAAAGCTCCACCTGGCCCTGCCCACTTTCTGAAAACACCTGGCAGGCACCAGGAAGGTGTTGGCGGGCACCATAGTTCCCATGGGCACTATGTTGGGGACCCCTGCTGTAGGGGGATTTGGAAGGATGCTCCAGGTTGTGTATGGGGGGAGTGATACTGCAGCATCCAGTAAAACCCGAAGGTCCTGGGGTTGTTTTGCACTTCTGTGGAAGTGGAAGCTTTTACAGATGGGGCATTTATGTGCTTTGGTTGGTGGTTCTTGAACATGTCTGCAGCACCTCAGGGACTGTTGGGGTGGGCAGCGTCCTCAGGGTGTGCCAGGAAGTATGCAGAGGGAGGTTGTGTGCGAGAGGCGTCCCGGCCTGTTGTGCCCCTTGCTTCCTTGAGGGCGTTGCAGGAAATCTACTTTGACTTGGCTTCTTTGACTTTCTGTCTACTGGCCTGCTGCTGCTGTCCTGCTTTGCAAAAGGTTTTGCCCACACTTCCTTGTCTCCCTGCTGCGATGTGGCTGTTTTCCTCCTTCCCTGCTGTTCCTTGAGTTTGCTGTGGGTCAGTTAGTGTCAAGAGCTGTTTTCCCAGGGTGCTGCTCAAGGGGTCCTGGAGCTGTGCCACGCAGAAGGCTGGCCTGGAATCGGACTGTTCCGTAATTACTTCCAGGAGCGGGTTTGACCGCCACTCCTGCGAAATCAAAACCAGATCTGAGAACGCACCCTGTCCTGAGCAAAAGGAAATTCTTTAGAATTGTGGTTTAAAAAAAAAAAAAATCCAGCTAGTTGGGTTTTTTTTAATTGCAAATGCCCCAGTTGCTTTGCCCGAGTTCTTATTTTGTTGACGACTCTTTTGTGCGAGGGTGATCCGAAGCCCCACTCGGATAAAACCTTTTATTCCAGCTTCAGACCCTGCAGAGTGAGAATTCGACCCTCCGAAGGCAGGCCACGACCAGTGCCTACCAGGCTCAAACTAGTCCTGAATACGTAGACCCCAGCAGCCACGCCTCCTTGAAGCGCCGGCCCTCTGCGCGTAGCAGCCGGCCCATGTCGATGTACGAGACGGGATCGGGCCAGAAGCCCTACCTGCCCCTGGCCGAGGTCTCGTACCCCGAAGAGCACGTCACCGCG
The DNA here is from genome assembly GCF_029931775.1 of Euleptes europaea. Classification (NCBI taxonomy): domain Eukaryota; kingdom Metazoa; phylum Chordata; class Lepidosauria; order Squamata; family Sphaerodactylidae; genus Euleptes; species Euleptes europaea. The sequence goes on along the minus strand of NC_079324.1, from coordinate 64,047,531 downwards.
CGGCTGCAGCCTTTCCCGCCCCATGTAAGTAAAGCGGGTGCCCTGGTGCCCCCCTGCCTGCCCTCCCTCCTCCCCCTCCCCATGATGAGCGTGGATGGCTGCCGCTTGGGCCCATCCCTCTGGCACAGTGGGGTCTCTGGGCCCTTGTGGCCCACCTGCCTGCAGGAGTCGTTTGCCTCCATGCCTGAGGGCCAGGGTGCTTCTGCAGTGTGCTTTGCAGTGCTCTTCTTCTTCTGTCTTGTTTTAAGCTGAACGCCCTAGGTCAGGAGCACATGTGAAATGCTGGGGGTGTGTGTGTGTGCCAAGGGCAGGGAAGGGAGATTGAGACCCATGCTTGCCTGCTCAAGGGTGCGCAGCCCAAAGGTCGTGGCTGTCAAGGCCAGAGAGCGGCAGGCAGTCAACAGCTGTCGGCCTAGGGAGTAGAAAGGGCAGCCTCAGTGGGGTTGCCAACAATGGACTGGGAAATTCCTGGCGATTTGGTGGGTGGAGATCTTGGAAGGCGGGGTGTGAGGAGGGGAGGGGCCTCAGCAGGGTATAATGCCATCAAGTCCACCCTCCAGAGCAGCCATTTCCTCCAGGGGAAGTGATCTCTGTAGCCTGGAGATGAGTTGTAATTCCAGGGGATCTCCAGGCCCCACCCACAGGCTGTTGACTCTAAGCCTCGGATGTCCAGACTTGGCGCAGGCTGGCCAGGATCAGTGGGGGAGCCCTTCTTGCCAAGACCGTGGGGCCAACCTAGCTGAGGGGCAGAGTTCACTTACTTGTTTCCTCTGCAAGGAATTGTGCTGTCCCCTTTGAAATCAGTTCGCGGGATCAGTGGTTCAGATAGCAAAGGGAGCAGTGGGGTGGCCTGGCAAGAAGGTGGGGGCAATAAGACCAGGCTTCCACAAGGGCCAGCCTTCTACAGCCATGCAGTGCGTGCAGCCCTGTACATAAATCTCTCTCCCCAGACCTCCTTTCTTTGTCCCCTGCCTTCATCTCACAAGTTCCTGTGGGTAGGTGGTTTGAGGTACAGTGAAAGGAAAAAAGTATTTGATCCCCTGCTGAATTTGCCCGTTTGCCCTCTGACGAAGAAATGACCAGTCCATAATTTTAATGGTAGGTCTATTGTAGCTCTGAGAGACAGAATAACAACAGGAAAAACCCCAGAAACCCAGAAGACAAAAGTCAGCGATTGATGTGCATTATAATGAGTGAAATAAGTATTTGATCCCTTTGCAAAAGATGACTTAGTACTTGGTGGCAAAACCCTTGTTGGCAATTTCAGAGGTCAAACGTTTCTTGTAGGTGGCCACTAGGTTTTCACACATCTCAGGAGGTATTTTGTCCCACTCCTCTTTGCAGATCCTCTCCAAGTCAGTAAGATTTCGAGGCTAATGTGTAGCTACTCGAACCTTCAGCTCCCTCCACAGATTTTTGATGGGATTAAGGTCTGGAGACTGGCTAGGCCACTCCAGGACCTTAATGTGCTTCTTCTTGAGCCACTCCTTTGTTGCCTTGGCCGTGTGTTTTGGGTCATTGTCATGCTGGAATACCCATCCTTGACCCATTTTCAATGCCCTGGCTGAGGGAAGGAGGTGCTCACCCAAGATTTGACGATACATGGTCCCGTCCATCGTCCCTTCGATGCGGTGAAGGTGTCCTGTCCCCTTAGCAGAAAAACACCCCCAAAGCATAATATGTCCCCCTCCATGTTTGACGGTGGGGATGGTGTTCTTGGGGTCATAGGCAGCATTCCTCCTCCTTCAAACACGGCGAGTTGAGTTGATGCCAAAGAGCTCGATTTTGGTCTCATCTGACCACAACACTTCCACCCAGTTCTCCTCTGGGTCATTCAGATGTGCATTGGCAAACTGCAGACGGGCCTGTACATGTCCTGTCTTGAGCAAGGGGACCTTGCGGGCTCTGCAAGATCTCAGTCCTTCACAGCGTAGTGTGTTACCGACTGTTTTCATGGTGACTATGGTCCCAGCTGCCCTGAGATCATTGACAAGTTCCCCCCGTGTAGTTCTGGGCTGCTTCATCACCGTTCTCATGATCATTGCAACTCCACGAGATGAGATGTTGCATGGAGCCCCAGACCGAGGGAGGTTGACAGGGTTAGGGTTAGGGTTGTCACCTTCTCACCAAGCTGCTTGGCAATAGTCCTGTAGCCCAGTCCAGCCTTGTGCAGGTCTACAATCTTGTCCCTGACATCCTTGGACAGCTCTTTGGTCTTGGTCATGGTGGCTAGTTTGGAATCTGATGGATTGATTGCTTCTGTCGACAGCAGAACCCTAACCCTAATCTGGCTGGTTGATAGGGGATCAAATACTTATTTCACTCATTATAATGCACATCAATCTCTGACTTTTGTCTTCTGGGTTTCTGGGGGTTTTCCTGTTGTTATTCTGTCTCTCACAGCTACAATAAACCTACCATTAAAATTATGGACTGGTCATTTCTTTGTCAGAGGGCAAACGGGCAAATTTAGCAGGGGATCAAATACTTTTTTCCCTCACTGTATGTGAATGGCGGAGAAGAAGGAGAGAAGCTCACGTTCTTGTGGGCGTCATGACATTTGACCTTGCCCCAGCGAGTGGTGGTTTGCATGCCTGGTGCTAGATACGGTGATAGGTGATAAAGTTTATTGTGATGGCCTTTGGCCACAAACAATCTACCATATAAAACATTAAAATAACATTAATATAAGGTTAAAATAACTTTAAAACAGTCTGACCCCCAAGAAGCTAGTAATTAAATACGTTAAATTCCCTGATTAAAAACAGCTTTAGCTTGGATTTTCTTGGCTGCCAAAGCAAAGAGTGACACTTTGTAGGAAATATCAGGGTTGGCGTCTGATAGGAGAAAGAGCAGCTTCTCTGGATCCGAAAAACGATTTAGGCCCTTTAAAAACGTTTCAAGAAATTTAGATCTGTGCTCTGTCTAGAGAGGACAGAATAAGGTGTAATAAATTAGGTCCTCTAGAACGGCTCCACAAGTACATAGACAAGAGGCCCATGGTGTTCGGGAGTAACATCCAGCTATCAAAGCCATTGGCATGTTTGAAACCGGAGGGAGACTAGATACAGGGTCATGTGACTCAGCCCCCTGGCTCTGCACGAGCATCAAGGGTGGTTTGTTTCTCGGTGGGCCTGGTGTGGGGAGGAATTCAGCCCTCTCTTGCCACCGTGGGGATGAAGTAACCAGCCCCGATTTGGCTTGGCATTCTTGGCATCATTACATTGCCCAAGGGCAGAACCACTCAGCCTTGTTTGTGCAATGCCTTTCCTTAAGGCAGCTTTCTGTTTCCTAATTTCTGTGATCCCCGCCTAGCTTGATTGTTACCGGATGTCTTGTGCTGGCTGCTTGAATGGTTTTCTGTGTTTTGTAATCCTCCTTGAGACTCACTGAGTCTCATGGTCTAGAAATGAAGTGACTAAATAAAATAAAAAATTAGTAATTGGCTCAAGGTTCACTTGCTGCGGGTCGTTTCCGTGGGCGGCTCTGCCTCCCTCTGCAGTGGAAGAGCTAGATTCGAGTCCAGGGTACCTCACAGACCAACACAGTTCTTGGGGTAGAAGCTTTCAAGAGTCGGAGCACCCTTCATCAGACACGTTTGCTGTGGAGCAGAAGACCTCAGGGAGGCAGGCGCTGAGTCACTCTGGAGTTGCATTTGGCACCCAGAGTCTCGAGAGCGGTGTGGTGTGTGTGTTTTTCCCCCCGAGTATCTTTCTCTCTCCCTTGTTTTTAGATTGGGAGGAGTAGGCTGGTGACCACCACCTCTTCATCCATGCCCTCCTTCCCCTCCATGCTTTCCTGGTCAAGAGACGAAAGCACACGAAGGGTTAAGTACTTCTTCCCCAGAGTGGCAGGCTGCCCTCTGAGAGGTCTCTCTCCCTCTCCCCACCTGCTAGCAGAACTCCCCCCCCCCAACTTCTTGCATGGGGCTGCCCCCCTGCGCTCCTTCTCTCTTGGCGCCACAAGGGTTGCTTCACTTCTTCCCCTTCCAGCTCTCCCTCCCTATCTCAGCCACCCAGAACCTTCAGCCACAACGCACACCCCCTTCTCTCTCGGACACTTGATCTGCGAAGCACTCTCTGGACTGACCCACGGCTACCAGCTGAGATCTGGGGCGGCCACTGCTGTCTCGTAGCTAACAGCTATTTGGGAAGAGGCTTGAACACTGCTGCGCGGGGAGGGTGGGGGGAAGGCCAGGCAGGAGAAACGGCTTCCTTCAACCACACCTAGTTAAGTGGGGGCACTTTCTGCCATGGGATAGGGCAGCAGCTGCTGGAGCCAACGTGGTGTAGTGGTTAGGAGCGGTGGTTTGGAGCGGTGGAGTCTAATCTGGAGAACCAGGTTTGATTCCCCACTCCTCCACATGAGCGGCGGAGGCTAATCTGGTGAATTGGATTTGTTTCCCTTCTCCTACACATGAACCCAGCTGGGTGACCTTGGGCTAGTCACCACTCTCTCAGCCTCTCCTGCCTCACAGGGTGTCTGCTGTGGGGAGAGGAAGGGAAGGCAATTGTAAGCTGGTTTGATTCTCCCTTATTCGATAGAGAAAGTCACCATATAAAAACCAACTCTTCTTCTTTGTAGATGGCTTTAAACGGGGGCTAGCCAAACGGAAGGCGGAGGGGTCCATCCACGTCTGTTAGTCATGGCAGCTAAATGGAACCTCCATGATCAGGGGCAGTGTACCCCAGGCATCAGTTGCTGCAGGGCAGTCCTGGGGAAGCTGTGGCTTCCACGCCCTCCTTCTAGGCTTGTAGGGGTGTGTGGTTGGCCGACATGGGCAAGGGGAGGGGCCTTCAGTCTGAGCCAGGAGGGCGGCTCTTGTGTTCCTATGGCCGGTCCTTTGTAGCCAGCCCAGGGGCTTGGCTGATGGGCTGAAGATGCCTTTGCGGGAGGCCATCTTGATGAGCCTCCAAGGACACGCTTTGTTTGGTGGTGTTCAGATGTTCTTTGCCGGCAGCTCAGAATAGTCACAGAAATGAATTCGTAGGCCTGGGTGGAGAAGGCCCCGCAGCTGTTCAGGGGCTCTTTGACCCTGACAGAGACTTGAAAGTGGAGAGGGAAGGGCTCAGCAGATGATGGGGTGGGGGAGACTCTTCCAGGTGTCTGGAGCAGCACGGCACAGGAGAAGGGCAGGGGAGGGAGGAGGAATCGAGGGGAAGGGGAGGCGGTGCTGGAGGGGTCCGGAAGCGGAGACCTCGCTGGCGGCTGTCCCTGCTGTGACACTGAAGTGGTCGAGCCGATGGCTGCCGGGGCTGCGGTTCCCCTGCCAGAAGAGGGGCCCCTTGAAGCCGGAGCAAGTTAGCCAGGGGCCTTGAGGCGAATGCAGCCAGCAAAGGGAGAGGGGCTGCCCAGGAGGAGGAAGCGGGGGTGGGGAGGAAGTCTGGGGGCCAATTCGCAATGGATTGTGGGGCCATCGAGAAGATGCTTCTCTCCACCCTCTCAGTGGCTTTTCGCCAGTGAGGCAAATGTAAAGCAGAGGCAGATGTTCTGCCAGGAGCTTGCAAGGAAGAGCATTGCCGTGACTTCAAGTGAGCAGGTTCTCGGCAGGTTGCTCGATTTAGTTTAAGTCTCAGACTTCCACTCTGGCTAAAATCACTCAGTTGAGGGGGCTTCTAGACGGTAACTTCGTTAGCTGGGCTGACACCCCCCCCATACACACACGCACACAAACTGCTTTAGTGGGGAAGTTAGGGAGGCCCACCTCTTAATGACCCCCAGAGGGAGGGTCTGAATTATTTTAAAGCCCCTCCCCCCCAGTGATTGAGGAAAAGGCCATCACTGACAGACAGGCTGGAGTGGCCTTTTGGGAACGCAGGCTGGAGCTCCCCTCCCTCCCTCAGGGCCGAGGGCATCTGTGGAGCTGTGCCTGCCTGCTCTCTCTTGGTGGGAGGGGTCCGGGTCTCACTCTGCCTCTTCCCGCTTTCCTTCCAGGCCTCCAAACTGGACAAACAGAGCAGTGTGCCCGAGGGCGACTACGACAACACCATCCCTGGGCTGGAGCTGGACGAGACGGGGTGCGTATCTAGGGCTCACCTTTCTGGGCCAGCCCTTTGCGTGCCCACCCCGTCAAATGTCCTTCTGGATTAGCCACATTGAATGAGAAATGGGCAGCAGTGCCAGCCAGGGTGGGGAGGGCACGCTTGGTGGCAGGAATTGTGGATGTTTTTCCAGTCAGTCTGAACAAACACCAGATGATGCTGAAAGATGCCAAGACTGCAAACCTGTGCACAGTGCCTGGGCAGTCCGCAGACTCCATTCCTGAGTGGAAAGCAGAGACGGGAGGAAGCAGGGCCAGGGGATGGGAGAGCCCCGCCCTGGGAGTTGCCGATGGTTCCCATTCCCTCTTGCTGATGATTCTTACATAAATGCCTTCATACTACACATCCGGAATGAGCAAAAACTTGTCTTAAAATCATTTTGCCAATTCCAGCAGAGGAAAAGGTCATAAATGGGTTTTCCAGTGCTCCTCAAAATCTCAAATTTTTCTACTGGAGAAGCAGGTGGGGGTGGAAGCTTTGGGCTAAAAATAGGTTTGTTTCTCAACTTTTCCAGTTGTTTTTCGGGCCTCTATCGCTCACAGGATCTGATCCATAGTCTTCACATTCACCAAGCTGGATATGAACCCAGTAGCACAAAGCTGTGTGTTTTGGCAGGCCCTCCAGGAAAGCTCGGCAGCGAAGCGCCCTCTGGCATGGGGAAGGGCCCACCCCTGAGAGCAAGGACCCTGACGCCAGCCTGCCCAGTACAGAGGACGTCATCCAGAAAACGGAGCAGATCACCAAGAACATCCAGGAGCTTCTCAGGGCAGCCCAGGAGAACAAACACGACAGGTGAGGGACGGAGACGCTGCAAAACCCATCCTTCTCAGGACACGAGGCTGCTTGGCCGGCCAGAGGATCAGGCCGCTTGCCAGTCTGTCGCTGGAGTCGTGTAGGCCCTGGTCATTTTCTCCTTTAAAAAAGAAAAAAGAAACCAGCCCTAAGAGGCAGCCGTAACTTCCACACAGCCCTCAGCTTCTCTCCTTCTTCTGGGCTGGGTGTGATGTGCAACCTGGTCCCCCGCACATCTGACCCGGAGGAGATGCCTGTCCCTCCAGCCTCAGCTGTGGTCTCCTGGAGTGTCTGCGTTCAGTCTCTTCCGCTGTAGTCGCCCGTGTCCTCTGCCACGTCCCTCCCAGTTTGGAGGAGCTGGAGGGGCAGAAGTGGCACTGGGCTTTGATGGGGAAGTTTTCAAGAGGCACATTGAAATGGGCGTGCGCGTGGGTTGCGCGTCCCACGTGCCGCTGCCTGGCTCTGCCAAAGCCTTCCCTAGCCGGGACAGGCCACCTTGCTGTCTCGAATGCCAAAAAACGCCTCTTTTATTTCTCCCTCTCTCTCTCATTTTTCTCCTCTGGGCGACCAGGCTGTTAGGCCGTGCCAGCGTGCCCAAGCTCAGGCACAGCCTGGGCTGTTTTGGCGCCCTGGTTCCGTGGGCCGAGCGAGCTTCCCTGCAGCCTCTGACCCTCCGGCAGCCCGACCCCACTTCCTGGTACTCTGGCCTCTGTCCCTGCCTCCCAGGCACTGTGCCCTCTTTCTCTTTCTCTCTGGTTATGCCACACCCTTCTCCCCTCCCCCAAGCACCGGGCAATTAGTGGTTATGCAAGAAAGGATGCAGCCCCCTCACCAGGCATTCTGCTTCCAGTCCGTGATTGAGTGACACGTTGTCATTCCCGTGGGAAGGCGTCTTCTGGGGCTTCCCTCCCCCTCTCCACGATGTCTTCCCTCCCATTGCCTTGGTTACTTGAACTGATCGTTCCTGCATCAGCAAGACAGACATAGTCTGCTCGCCTTCGAACCCTTTAGGGGAGGGGCTGTGGCTCAGTGGTAGAGCCTCTGCTTGGCACGCAGGAGGTCCCAAGTTCAATCCCCGGCATCTCCAGTTAAAGTGACTAGGCGAGTAGGTGATGTGAAAGACCCCTGCCTGAGACCCTGGAGAGCCGCTGCCGGTCTGAGTAGACAATGCTGGCTTTGATGGACCAAGGGTCTGATTCAGCATAAGGCAGCTTCATGTGTTCATGTGTACCTCCCCCCACCTGTTATCACAAACGCAGGGTGCTTTTTCTGGGCTCGCTTTTGTGCAGTTCACCCCAAGACCCAAGTTCAAATCCTGCTCAGTCATTATGACCTTGGGCTAGTCGCTGTCTTTCATCCTAACCCACCTCACGGCATTCCTGTGACAGTTAAGGGCTGGAGGGAGAGTAAGCTGACAGATTGAGCCCACAAGATAAAAATGTGATGGACAGATCGAGGCCACTAAGTTCAGATTAGGAACAGTGTGTGTCCATGAAGCCCCCAGGCCTAGAACTGAGGCACCACTCAGAAGCTGTCTCAGCCATCAGGATTTAGGAAGCGGGGCCCACAATTTGCTCCACACAGGCCCCCACCCTTCCTCTCTGGCACAGCATCTGTACAGAGCCCTGCAGGCTCTCTCCCCGCCCCCGCGCCCCCCACTCTACTTGGCCACGCCCCCCACTCTACTTGGCCATGCAACGGGAGCGCCAACCTGCTGCGTGGGTCTATTGTATGTGAGCCAAGCGTCCAGGCAACTTTCCTGCATAATCGTTCCTGCCCTCCTCTCCCTGTGTGTCTTTGCTTTCCTGGCTCGTGTTCAACACCTCGGCACCTTCTGAATAACTGACTTGCCTGCGGTTGAGGCATGGGAAAAGGGGTGGTGGCGGTCAAGTGTGGTGAGGAGGGGGCGTCTCTTGCGTGTGGACTAACTTGCAGAGGTTGGTTTGATGTCCCCCCCCCCCGCCCAAACTCTCACCAGCAGCAGCAAGGCCTGATGGGTGGGGGGCCAGGCTTGGTTCGTGGCTGTGCGGTGGGCGGGGCGGAGGCTGCTTTTTCAGAGTCCTCCTCATTGCAACAAACATATCCTTTCTCCCATCCAGCTGGGCCATGCTTCTTCCGGCATTAAAGTCTTAAAACACCCATGTTTGGATTTTGAAGACTTAACCCTCCTGAATCTATCACAGCTCGGAGGCTGAGCATCTGCTCAATCGCCAGTGGCCTCTCCAGTGAAGGGGCTTTCAGGTGTTGGGAAAGACCTTTTTCTGCAGCCTGAGACCCCGGAGAGCAGCCGCCAGTAAGAGGGAACCATCTGGAGCTAGATGGACCAGTGATCAGACTCCGCGTTAGGCCATTTTGTAATGTTGAACTCCGTCCATGCAATACCTTTTCTTAGGGCCAACCAGATGGGCACAAAATATTGTGCAAACGTTTGAGCTCACCAGAACCTCTTCATCGGGCCGGTTGTACGAAGATATAGAAAAAGAGAGGGCTGGGAAGCAGATTGTATCGGGCCATGGTGTTAGGACCATACCTTACCACCATCCTCGGGCACAGCGCTTGCTGGTGTTCAATTACAGCACAGTCCCTGGGAAGAGGCTTTTTGATGACTGCTCTTGTGGCCACACGTTGTAAATACAGAAACCAGCAAGAGTCCAGCCATGCCCCTCTCAAATGCCAAAAGGGACACACAGCTCCTTTGCAGGCAGAGTGGTACAGGGCAACTCCCAGGAGTCTTTGTGACAGGAGTGTTTGAGATAAATTTCAGGTGCTGCGCAAAGCAGAGAATCACTTAAGGCCAACTTGGCCAGCCTTTGCTGTGGGCACAACAGGGCACGTCGGTGCCACTTCTGCTCCTCCCCATTGAGTGGCACCTCCAAAATGGCTCTCTGCTCTCCAGCCATAAAACAGTCTCAGGGGGTTATTGTAAATACAAAGCTAAGGGTGTCGCAGAAATACTTTGGAGCTGGTCATATTAATTGCAAGATCTGTTCGTTTAGGTAGCCCCCAAACTGCGAAGGCAGGGAGAGTGAGCATGTTGGAGTGTAGTTAAAATGTGGCTGGCTGGCAGTAAAATCAGCACATGAATATGCCAAATTGAAATGCAATCAGGATGAGTTAAGAGTCCACACGATTCCCTGAATGAGTCGCTGAACGCTTTTTGAAAACAGGCCAGAGCGCGTGCACTGAATGCAAACCAGCTGCAAAGGAACCCTGAGCCTCTCTCTGGGAGGCAGTTCTGTATTTTGTCTGCAAAGGCAGGGTCATTTGCTGGGACAGATCCTGCCCCCCCCCCCCAACACACATACACTCAGTGGAGCTGCAGACCTTTGCCGGTAGGATGGCTGCTCTCCTGCTGCCCTTTGGCCTGTCAGGCGTCCCTGGCTATCCAAGCTCAGGCTGCCCTCTGAGGGACGGAAGGGCTGGCTCAAAACCCGCTCTTGGCACCCGCAGTTCGGCTTCTGTGTGTCTTTTGCAACATCTCAACCTTGCGTCGGCAGCTGTGCCCCGAGGGGCCCTGCACCCTGAATTGCCTCATGCCTCTTGAAACTGCTAATCTTTCCTTTATGCAATGATGGGCGACGGAGAGGAAAGCCCCACCTGCTTAGAATGGCACAATCTAGGAAGAAAATCTTCAGGGAGTGACGTCCCGTCCTCTCCTGCTAATCTCTTGCTCCTCCCCAGCAGCCGGCAAAACACCTGAATGTCTGACGGGCTTTTCTCAGGAGGTGACATTGCCATCCGAAAGGCTGTGCTGCCACGCCTGGCATCCGTTCTTTGCCTGACGAGAAGGAGCGCCACGTTTCAGGTGGCAGAATCTTGCACAGGTCCTTGCCCTTCCAGCGGGGCTTGTGCAAGAGATGCTCCCACTGGGCAGGAGCTGTGATGCGCTCGGTGCGGCTGCAGCAGCCTCAGGCCGTTGGGTGTGGCTTTGGAGAGGCAGCCCCTTTTCACACACACACACACCAAGATGCTGACTAGCACAGAATCAGCAACGAAAGGTCCCCGGATCTTGAGAAACAAGCCAAACTGTGTGGCCAAAATAAATCACTTTGGCATGAGTGCCTGCTCCCAGTGAGGTAGATCATACACTGAATCACAGGGTCTCTTCTAAACACGAAGAATTCTGTGTAGCACCACAACTTACACATTCCTGTCTCACTCACTGTTAATCCAAGAAGCCTCCTTAATTTACTTTTTGCATCTTCTGGGGCTATAGCTCCTGCATGAGGAGCCTGGGTCTGGTCTGGGGATGGTGGCTTCATTGAGGAGCTTGTCCACCCCCACCTATCCATCATGGAAGCCCCTGCCCTCTGGGGAGGCGGCTTTTCCCTTTGGGGTCTCGGCCTTGCTGCTTTGCAAGCATGCACATCTGCCCCTTATGTTGCCCCTCAGAGTGTGTGGCAGTGGCGGGCCTGGCTGTGTGGGCACCCTTGTTTCAGGGTGCAACTAACTTCACCTGTTGCGGCATTGGGGGGGGGGCATCTTGCCATGGTTGAGTCAGCTGCTTCCTGCTTCTCCTTGTAGTTACATCCCCTGCTCGGAAAGAATCCACGTGGCAGTGACGGAGATGGCCGACCTCTTTTCAAAAGTGAGTACCCTTGGCCCTCTAAAGTGGGGGGGGGGAGTATTCCCTGCCTCTGCTGGCCTGGCTGCTTGGGAGGCAGGATGCTTTCGGGGAAGGTTGGACCAGAACCAACGGGTTGAAATTAAATCAAAAGAGTTTCTGTCTAGACATTAGGAAGAATTTTCTAACAGAGCTGTTCCTCAGTGGAACAGGCTTCCTCGAGAGGTGGTAAGCTCTCCTTCCCTGGAGGTTTTTAAGCAGAGGCTAGGTGGCCATCTGTCAGCAATACTGATTCTGTGACCTTAGGCAGATGATGAGAGGGAGGGCACCTTGGCCATCTTCTGGTCACTAGGGGTGTGGAGGGGGGAGGTAGTTGTGAATTTCCTGCATTGTGCAGGGGGTTGGACTTGATGGCCCTGGTAGTCCCTTCCAACTCTATGATTCTATGAGGGCACCTTGGCCATCTCCTGGGCATGGAGTAGGGGTCACTGGGTGTGTTTGGGGGGGGGAGTTGTGAATTTCCTGCATTGTGCAGGGGGTTGGACTAGATGACCCTGGTGGTCACTTCCAACTCTATGATTCTATAAGGATTGTTGGAGACCTGAAGACAGCCCGGGCACGTTGGGCAGCACAAGTGCTCTGCTCGTGGGCAAGGCAGCCTTGGGAAGTTTTCCTGTGGCTCATCTGCTGTCAACATTCTGAGCTTCCAGAAGCACCCTTAGGCCTCTTCAGGTGTGCTGGGGAGATTTTTTTTGTCTATTTGGTTAATTAGCAAAGTCAAATCTGTATGAAGTACGTAGAAGCCCATCTTTTGTTGTGCCACTTTTCTGGTTGGCGCATGCCCCCCCCCCTGGGGGCTGGAGATGACTCTTCCTGCTTTGTGGTGCCGCACTCCTGTTGTTGCTCACAGTGAGAACTGGAGGGCAAGATCTCAGTCTGGCTCGGACCTGAGCAGAAGGGTGCTCCATCTAGCAGGCTATAATATCCTGAATGATGCAGAAGAGATGTCCTGCATCATTCAGGATAGTATAGCCTGCTAGGGGCTTGAGCAGATTTGAGGAAGAGAAGAAAAAATATGGTGCAGTGGGAAATTTGATTGTGGGCCCTGATTGGGTGGCAAGGCGGTACAAAAAATGTTTTAAATAAATGAATAAATGTCACTTGAGGATCCTTAAGTGAAACAAAACTTCCTCCTGCACCATCCCTTTTTTCCCTTCTCTTCCTTGCTTATGCATTGCTGCAGCCCTCTTTTCAGACCAATCTCCCCATCTCACCCCCCACCCCGAAACTGATCCTGTGGTGCCCTTGGCAAGCTGGAGATAAATGAGCCCGCTCTGCCTTCATCAGGCGATTGCAGCGGGCCAATATCTTTTTAATCCTGCTGGCCTGGGAAGCATCCCGCTTAATCCTTCCAACCCCGCATCTTAATCCTCATTTTAATCCTGCCTGCCCCCAAGTTTGCAAAAGTCCCTCCTGGGTCTGTTGGTGGCTCCCGCCCTAGAAGACATTCAACTGCCAAGTTTGTATGTGGAAAGGAGAACAGTGTTGCCACTGACATCTACAGCTTGGGGCTTTTTTAATGTTGCGTAGTACTGTATCGAGGTGCGAGCCTAAACATCCTTGCATCAAGGAGCTGAAACTGGTCTGGACTTAAGAACATAAGAAAGGCCCTGCTGGATCAGACCCAGGCCCATCTAGTCCAGCAGGGTTCACACAGTGGCCAACCAGGTGCCTCTAGGAAGCCCACAAGCAAGACGACGGCAGCAGCACCATCCTGCCTGTGTTCCAAAGCACCTGCTAGAATAGGCATGCTCCTCTGATCCTGGAGAGAATAGGGATGCATCATGACTAGGTTCCATTTTTACTAGAAGCAATGGATAGCCCTATCTTCCTTGAACATGTTCACTCCCCTCTTAAAGCCTTAGAACATAAGAAAGGCTATGCTGCATCAGACCAAGGTCCATCAGTCTGTTCACACAGTGGCCAACCAGGTGCCTCCAGGAAGCCCACAAGCAAGACGACTGCAGCAGCATTGTCCTGCCTGTGTTCCACAGCAGCTCATGTAACAGGCATGATCCTCTGATCCTGGAGAGAATAGGTATGCATCATGACTAGTATCCATTTTTACTAGTTTTCCGGAACTTGTATCTGGGTGTTCACAGATGTCTTCGCCATGCTTTTAGATTTGCGCCTAAACCCGAGATCAAGCCTCTTGAGACTTATAGGGTAGACTGTCGGACTCTGGGTGCTTCTGGGTGCTCCTCCTGCCCCTCAAACCCTGCAGCCGTGCCCGCTGTCCTCAAGGTGCCCTGTCTTCCCCAGAAACCCAAGTCCGAGCTGGTGCGGCCCTCCCTGCGCCTGCTGACTGCCAGTGCCTACCGCCTGCATTCTGAGTGCAAGAAGGCGCTGCCTCCGGAGTCCTGCCCGACGGCCGACATCCAGCTGGTCACCCAGCAGGTGATCCAGTGCGCCTACGACATTGCCAAGGCCGCCAAGCAGCTGGTCACCATCACCACCAAAGAGAACAACAACTGAGGCAGGAGGCGGCCGGGGAGCCCGGCGTGTTTTCATGGGAATATTTGAGGTGGTGCATTACCATTTTTAAAGGAACTTCAGTATTATTTTTTTGCATGTTTTCTAAACAATTCTTTCCCAGGATCCCATGTAACCCACTGCCTTATTTTGTGCCTGTATTGCCAGTGTAGAGAGAGAGACTGTGTGGTTTTTGTGCCCTGTCTTCACCTCACGTTCTTGCAAGATTTATTGGGGGGAGCAGGGGAAGAGGAATACCTTGTACCCTTGGCCCCAGTTATGAACACAAATGCCCGTGTCAAAGGCCAGGCACCTCTCCCGGAGACTGTCTTGCAGCAGCTGGATACCCCTTGACCACTAAGTAGCTCATACCACTAGCTTCTGCCCCACCCCTCTAGTCAGTCCGCTTGGTCTCCTGAGACCGCCTCTTCTGCAGGAGGAACCTTTGTTGGTCCTCTTCAGACGGGCTGCAGCCATTTCTCCTCTGTCTGGTGTGCAGCCCATCTGGGCCCGCTGTTGCTTTCTCTTCCGGGAGTTGAACCGACGGCCAGTGGACGACCTCCCCTTGGACATGGATCATGGCGTTTGTCTTTCTGTCCATTGCAACAAGTCACTTTTGTCCTCCCATCTCCTCCCCCTTTGAATCTTGCTTCCTGCGGAGGTGACGGCTTGTGGGAGAAGCAGTAGATGTGGGGCAGCGTGAATGTCTGGAGGGACCTTTGGTGGAAAGCGGGGCTGGCTGTGCATGTGTGAGTGGGACTCAGGGCGGGGAGAGTTGCCCAGGCAGGGTGTGGGGCTGGCTCTCGGTTGAGAGGCCAGCGTGCTGTCTTCGCCGGGAACAAACCTCCTTCTCAGGCACTTCTGCTCTTTGTCCTCTGCAGCCTCGTCTTATCTTCTGCATGGTGGCTGCTGGAGCCCTTGTTCTTGTTGCCACTTTCCCATCCAGCCCTGGTGGTCCTTCTGCACGAAGCATCCTAAGAAAATACCATTGCCAGGACTTGGGTTCCAGCAGATACCCTAAGCTGTGGGGAATGGGGTGCCAGCAGGGAGGTTGAGGCCCTCTTGGAAAGTTCTGGTGTGCCTGTTGGTGACGAGGGTTGCCAGAAATGCTTGGAGAGTTGTCTCCAAGATCTATGGAGTGGTTGCTTCGGTCATGTGCGTTCAGACGATGGGTATAAATGTGAAGAACCCTCTGGAATTCTAAAAGGAGCACGTGCCGTTCCTCTTAAGTCTCCCTGAAATCAAGAAGGCTGAACTTTGTTGTGAGAAACCTGCCTTGTTGGTCTTGTCTGTGGGACTTCAGCACGGCTTCAGGCGGAGGCGAAAGCCTGCTAGGCCTCTGCCCTTCTGTTGTGGTGCTCCTGACACTGAGTGGCTGAGTGCCCCCGTGACACTTTCCAAGGAACGATTTGGTATTTCGCACGGGAACCGGCCTGGGTTGGTTCTCCCAGCAAAAAGCAGGCCTTTCCCCTTCCCACAAGAGTCACAGCAGTTGTGTGGCGCGCAGAGTGGGGGAAATTCTGTATTCCCAGGCAGAAGCTCAGCTGTGTGACTAAACTGTCGTCCAAAGAAACGGTCCTGGGTCTGCAATCAGGACGAGCCTAAGACCCTTAAGATGGCCAATCCAGGAAGTGTGCGTGCCCATAGCTATAAAACACCTGGGCAGCCTCCACCAGTAAAGCCCCCTGGGCATGGGAAGGTAGATGGCACAAGGCAGGCCTCTGCTGCTTCTGCTCCTTTCAGGGAGGCTTCTGGGAAATGTCTCCACCTCCACCACCCCTGGCACAAGTTCTCTCTGGCTCCTGCCCTTGGTGAGCAGGGCTTTTGAAGTGGCTCTTAAGGCAGCTCTGGCTCGGGCGTGAGGAGGAGGAGGGCTGTGGTGTGGGGGCCCAGGTGCCAGCAGCAACCAGAGGGCAACAGAGCAGGAAAAGGGAAGGGGGGGCTCAACTACCTTCTCTCCCCCACAAGCTGTGCTTCATGCCAGGCTGGCTGTGGCTCACTGCAGAGCCTGCTGGACCCAGGGAAAGACCCAGCCTGACCAGTCAGCCTGTGTGGAGGCAGTGCCTAGGTTTGTGGGGGGGGGCTCCCTCTGCCGCCACTCAGGGTGGGGGCTTGACTGGCTGGTCGTGCTTGGGGAGGAGGGCAGAGAGCTCCCCACAATTCTAAGCCATGCTACAGGTTGTGGAGGGGTATGTGTGCGTGTGTGGTTTTTAACCTGTTGGTATTTATATTTTTTTAAAAGTGCCATAATATTGTTGGTTGCTGATGTTACCTTGTAATTAACTACCTTTCTAAAAGTATTGTACTATTTTTGGGTTAAAAGAAAAAAATAGGTAGAACCTTCCTTCTTTGTGTTCCTTTTTCTGCGACTCGGCCTCTGTTGCCCCTGGCAGGAGCTGTAAATCGCAGCCGTGACCGGCCTGCTGAGAAAAGCCAACTGTCATGATTAAGGGGCTGCCTTGGCCCTGTTCCAGTGTCCTCTGGCTCCAAAGCAAGGTTTGCCTGGCGGCAGATCCAGAGCCGCTGAGCCCTTTGGCCCTCTTGCTCCAGGGGGTTCTTCCAGGGCCCGTGCGCAGTGTCAAAACATCAGAAAGCACACAAGAATCCACCTGCTCTTCAGCCTCACTGCCTCTGGTCCCCCACAGCCAGGAGGGGGCCGACAGCCTCACTCTGCCCCACAGTTCATGCCCAGCACAAAGTCTGAACTCCTCCCCTGCCCCCAAGCCACCAAAATAGCTCGTTTTTTCCCCAAGTTGCTGACATGAGACTGAGGACCGCTTTGCGAAAGGCAGGGACACCCGGAGGCAGCTCTCATTGCACCACCTCCCACTGGCACTGCAGCCTTGCTCAAGCACCTTGGAGTTCCCGCCCCACCCTCCAGCTGTGTCCTGGCCAGGGCAAAGAGGGTGCAGGCACGGGCAGGGTAGCCCGCCTTCTCCAGGGACAGGGCTGTTCTGAGCAGCAGAGAAGGACTCGCCAAGGATTCTTTCAGCCATGCTGATTCTATGACCTTGGGCAGTTCATGAGAGTGAGGGCATCTTGGCCATCTTCTAGGCATGCGGTAGGGGTCACTGGGGGTGTAGGGGGGAGGTGGTTGTGAATTTCCTGCATTGTGCAAGGGGTGGACTAGATGACCCTGGTGACCCCTGCCAACTCTAGGATTCTAGCAGAGTCCAATGGAGCCCCTCGGCTGGAGAGGGTTGGGGCTGAAGGTGAGCTTTTGTATAGGCCAAGCAGGCTGCAGGCCTGGGGGGGCATATAATGTTTTTAAGCATTTTTTATTCTATGGTAGATGTTTGGGGGCACTGCCATTTCTGGCAAGACCCCTCTGCCCACAGTTGACAGCACAATCGTCCCATTTCTATCCGTGAGCTTTCAGACCCTTCGCTAGAGAAGAGGGGGTGCAGCTACCTCCCACTGAGACTTAAGTGCCACCAACCTCAAGACTTACCAAAGTTAGACGGAAAGCAAAAAAACCCAAAAACCTTTAATGCCGTTTGACATCTGATCCCCAGCCTGGCCCGGAAGTGCTCTGGCACCCCTTGGCTCAGGAAGGCAAGCAGCTGGCTCCCACATGGAAGGTAGGGAGGGGCCAGAGGCTGGATGTTGTGGAGTTCTTCCAAGCACGCTGCTGAGTGTGCCCCTCACAGCCCTTCCAAGACCTGCGAGGGAAACATTTCTTGGCTTTTTAAACACTCTTGCTGCCTGGCCAAGGAGTGGGGGTGGGTGGACATCAGTGACCCTCAGGAGAATCGAGCTGGTGCTTGAAGTCATGGCTACCTACCCTTCCAACTGTTCAACTTGAGACAGACACAGTACTCTCTATGCCTTTGAGCAGAAACTTCCGTTATGAACATAAGCAGTAATTCTCCAGCGGGGGGGCTGCACACAAAAGGCTGACTCCGGCAGGCCTCCCTTAGGTCCAGGCTGCCTTGGGATAACTGTAGATCTGGAAGAGAAGGGATGCCAAGATGTCTCTGTTGGTGCTGCCCCCTCACCCTGTGTGCCCCAAGAACAGCCAAGGCTGCACCTGAGGGGCCGCAAGAGGCTGGGCAAAAGCTGCCCCCTCCCCCCTCCTTGCCGCCACAAGCTGGCTCTCTGGGCTCCGCCCGGCTTCACCTTCTTGCGATAGCCCTCCTCCACCATGCGCCGGGCCGCCAGTTGCTCCCGCTCTTCCTGCCGCTGCTCTTCCAGGTGCGCCGCAGCCTCTTCCTCCCGCTGGATCTGCAGCTGCTCCCGCTCCTGCCACTGGCGCTCTGTGAGCTACAAGGGGGAGCAGAGAGAAGCTCTGACGGAGGCCTCCCCTCCTTGGCAGCACCTCGTCTCACCCATCGCAACCCCCTCTATTCTTCAAGCTCTCGGCCCACTGTTCCCCCCTCCCCCCTTCTCTCCTCCTTCCTCTCCTGGAGTGGTTTCCACTCTCGAAGTCCAGCCTCCTTCAGCAGAGGCGTCCAAACCTTGAACCTTTGCCTTGTTCTCCCCACCACCACCACCACCACTACTGTGGTCAATTCTTGTTATTGGTCCTTCACACACTCAGCCCAATTCAGAGGTTCCCTGCAACCCAGAAAGCAAAGTTGCAAGCCCAGTTGAGCTGACTGAGCACTCAAAGGGATGGCAGGAGGCATTAGCAACTTGGCTACCCTGCAGGGCAGAAAGGACAAGAGCCCTGGCTCTGAGTGGCAAGCAAAAGCCACGGAGGCCTCTAATTCCAGGTGAAGAACGACCTGTGGGCCAGGCCCCTAAAGGATGGGCTGCCCTGGGGGAACACTCCACCTTCTGCGCATCATCCAGGCGGCTGCTGGCCAGCTGGCTGGTGCCCAGCGGGGGGAGGGGGCTGGCTGCTCTGCTTCCTTTCCCACCTGGGCCTCCAGTTCTCGCTTGCGGGCAGTTTTCAGCTCGGCCTCCTCTTCCTTCTCCCGCTGCGTCAGCTGCTTTGCCTCTTCCAGCTCATGAATCAGCTGCTCCCGGTACCGGACCGATTCCTCCTGGGCCTGCCTGTTCTGCTCCATCTTCTCCAGGATCTGCTGCTGTCTTTCTGCCAGGACCTGTTTGAAGGGGGAAGGCAGAGACTAACCCAGAAGGAGCAGCTGGAACTCTCATTGGTCACTTTGTGACCTGCACAAGAGCCAACCTCCCCCCCCCCCCATCTTGCAAAGAGCTCTCACCTCAGCCATGAGCCTGTGTCGGGCTATCCGTTCTCTCTCCCACTCTTCTTCTCGCTTTTCCCAGACCTGCTTGGCTTCCTGCCTGGGAAACAAGACAGGGAAAGTCCAAGGAATGGATGGCAACCAACCCCAGGGTAAGTCTGGGCTTTTGTGGGAAGGGTGCCAGAACAGAGGCCAGACATGGATGTCCCAAGGCACTGGCTGCAGGCTCTTCAGGTGCTCTGGCACACCTGCCTGCTGCTAGAATGACTTGCCGGGAAAACCTCTCATAGGGCAGAGGTTGAGCTAGAGGAGCGCTTGGTTCCAGCTCCCTCCCTTCCTCTCAAGATGGGATGGCTGGATTTGTGCAGCAAGAGCAGCACTGCTCTCTCTTCCTTATACCAGGAATTCCTCCTGCCGGCAGGCTTGGCTTCCGCCACCCCCCAGAAGATTTGCTCAGCGGCATACAAGATGGGGCATCGTCCCAGTCTCCTGGTGTTTCTTTCCAGCCTGCCATCTTCTCTGTCCCTTGCCTCACCTGAAGATGGTCTCCAGGTCAGCCTCGCGCTCCCTCTCCAGCTGCAGCTGTTCCTCAATCACCTTCTTCATCCAGGCAACAGCGGCAACGGCTTGCTCCCGGCGGGCAGTCTGCAGGCTCTGATCCTTATCCTCCTCTGCTCCCAGCGCCAGGAGAATCTGCCTGTCCTTTTCCTGGAGAGGAAAGGCAGTGTGGAATTAACAAACCCTGAAGCTCCTCAAAGAGAGAGGGGAGAAGCAGGCTGCTTCCCTTGTTCGTCTGTTGCGGTGTGCTCTGTCTAAGCAGGGCCGCTCCAATGGCAGACAAAGGGAACTCTGACTCTCGCAAGCTCATTCCCTGAAAATCTTGTTGGTCTCTAAGGTGCTACTGGAATCAAACCTAACTGTTCTACTGCAGACCAACACGGCCACCCTCTGGAACTAGTTTCAGTGGCAGAGCGCCTCTCGACCTTCCAGGCCAATCTAGTGGGCTCTGCTTTGAGCAATCGTGGGGCAACAGATGGCCAAGGGGAGAAGCCTGCTTCTGCCCTCTTGCCTTGGGGGCCTTCCTGCACTGACAGGAGCAGGTGACTGCCAGGACTCCAGCCTTGGGCACGTTTCCTTCGGCTACGGCAAAAGAAGACCTGATGAAGAGAAGCATTGAGGGCTGCAGAACAGAAGAGGTAGGAAAGTGGTGGCAAGCTTCTGTAAGGCACGGGTCACCTGGGCACAGTGGCAGCTCCCGCTCCTCCCCACAAGCACCCCATGGTTAGTTTTGCAAATGCAACGGGCAGACGGAGGCTCAGACTCTTCCAGCCAGTGCCAGTCCTGAACCCCAATGCTGCTATTGATAGGGGAGAGTGCTTTCGACCTTGGACAGTCTGGCTCCTCCCCCTTTGTCCATGACAGGCCACAGCAGCCAGCCTGCCTTCAGCCCCCAGCACCTCTCTTCTCTTAGAAAGTTCAAGGGCTGTTGCACATACCAGCTCTTCCTGGATCTGCTGCGCACGTCTCTTCATCTGGGCTTGATACTGGTGTTTCAGGAAGCGACTGGAGGAGAAGGCCCAGGATTAGCCATTCCTCCTAGGAGCCAGAGAAAGCGGCAGGAGGGCCGGACTTTGTCTGGAACCCATATTTCAAATCTCAGGGCTCAGCCTTTGAAGGGAGGGAATATGAAGCCCTCTGACCTCGTGCAAAGTGTCTCCCACCACTGGGAAGCCACTGCAGCACGGTAACAGGTATGCTAGAAGTTGCCGCTTTTGGAGGCCTCTTCTTTCAGAAATGAAGAGCAATGCTGTTGATAGGTCAACAGAAAAGAGCCTGCATTTCCTAGTAAATGACCCCCCCCCTCCAAGTCACCACTGAGCAGGGATGGGGGGCTGCGTGGCGACCATGTGCCCTCCCCCTTTTCCAGACAGGCGTCCCCTACAAACCCTACCTGAGTTCCACCTTCTTCCTGTTCTGCTCCATCTGCTTCCTCTCCTCTTCCAGCGCCTCCAGCTCCCAGTGCTGCCTCCTCAGGCTCTCTTCCGCCTCCTTCAGCTGTGCTGCCTAACGAACAGAGAGAAGCCAGCCTCAGGCGCAGTTTCCTCCCTCCTCCCCAGCAGTTCCTCTGCTCTGCCCTCGGGTGTAGCCTGACACCAGAAACTGGAGAGGGCTTAGCAAATCCAAAAGCACAGAATCCGCCATTGTAGGATATCCTTTCTAGTTGTGGGGTAACAAGTCAACCCAGGTTCCATTTCTAAGAAAAATCTTGCAGCGTTTATACGCCATGCCACCTGGAGCTGCCACAAAGAGAAACAGGTGCCCCAGTTTGGAGCTGGCATCAAGCCCCCTTCCTTCTGGCTCAGCCTGTCCCAACAGGTGTGCCGTCCTCCTCACAAGCCATAGCCTCTGACCTCTGCTTCCTGCAGCTTCAGCTCTTCCATCTGTTGCCGCAGGAACTCGGCCTGCACCTTCCCTTCCTGCTTCCTCCTTTCCTCTTCCCGCTTCATCCTTTCCAGGGCTTCCCTCCGAGCAGCCTCGTATTTATTTTCCAAGTGGATCTTCTCTTCCTGTTCAGTTGCTTCTTGCTAGATTGGGACCAGGCAGAAGTGTGAGTCCTACCACACCCGCGGTCCTTACCCTCTCGCCTCTTTGGTGTGGAGGGGTGTGTGGGGGAGGGGGGAGAATGACCGTCCTATGACCGGCAACTCTCTGCAGCTTGGCAACCATGGGAAGCAGCATCAGGGCCAAACTCAGCCTCTGCTCCGCTCCAGCCAGGCTGCTCTGAGGGTTTTTGCGAGAGGCTTCCGGTCACTGTCTGGCCTACCTGCTGCTTCTGTGCCAGCTGATCCCCCCAGGCCTCCACCACGTGCTGCTTGTGCAGTTCAGACTCCACCTGTAGAGAAGATGACAGCGAAGGTGAGTGGGCTGGTTGCTGTTGGGGGGCTTCTTCCTTCTGGAATCTGGGGGAAGCTCAAGGGAGAAGCAGCTGGGAGTGGCCAAAAGGAAAATAGAGAGGTAGAGAGAAGGTAGAGAGAAGCCTCATCAGAAACCAGATCTCCTTGGGGCTGCTCTGAAATGGAATCTGAATAGGAAGAGGAAGTCTGTGGGAGTGGGGGAGGGAACACAACGGTCCTTGGGACAGAAGCACTGTGGACAGTGGCTGCGACAGGCTGGTTCTCACCTCTCTAAGCCTAGCGCTGTTCTTCTTCCAGCATTCATCCAAAAGATCTGCTGCAATCTGTTAACAAAATGGAAATTCAGAACTGCCCTGAAACCGCTCAGGCTGCGTGGGGCACCGGGCAGCACAGCAGCATCCGGTCACTTACAGCCACGCCCCCCAAGTTCCTTGTGCGAGACTCCAAACCATCTAACCCTTCCTCTGTAATGGAGGGGGGCAGTGTGGTGTAGGGGTGTCAAACTAGGACCAAGTTTAACTCCCTACCCTGTCATAGAAGCTTGCTGGGTAAAGTCGGGCCAGTTACTCTCTCAGCTTAACCTACTTCATAGGTTGTTGTGAGGATAAAATGGAGAAAGGGACAATTATGTGCATCACCCTGAGCTCCATAGAGGAAAAGCAGAATAAAAATTACTAAATTAATCTATAACAAAATGAGTGGAGAACAGTGTGGCATTCAAAATATTATGAAGCGCCTGGGCTACTACCTCGGCTGCTTCCTCCTGCTGGGCCACCTGGCAAGTGATCTGTCCTCCCCCCGCCACTGCCCCCCCCCCCAGAAGGGAGGCACTTTTGAGATTAGCAGGGGGAACAGCCGAGGCAAGAAGAACAAATGGAGCTTGGCTAAAAAGAGCTCTTTACATCTCGGGATGAAAACATTCAAGGCCAAGCTTCTCACTAATGGAGACAGACCCTCTAGAAAAACGGCTGACATCACAGAGGTGTGAGAAGACAGCTCCGGGACCCTCGACTACACAAGGAAGACCAGCTTCAGCAGAGCCCCCTGGGGGAGAAGGAGCCAGCAGCACGGACCACATGGTCCCTTCCTCTTCTCTGGCTATCCTTAACTTTCTAGCAAGGATAGTTTGCAGAGTCAGGCCGACACTTCCCAGGCCAAGAGATCTCCTCTTAAGTGGTTCTTGTAGGTTATCCGGGCTGTGTGACCATGGTCTTGGTATTTTTTTTCCTGATATTTCGCCAGCAGCTGTGGCAGGCATCTTCAGAGGAGTAACACTGATGCCTGCCACAGCTGCTGGCGAAACGTCAGGAAAGAAAATACCAAGACGACGGTCACACAGCCCGGATAACCTACAAGAACCAATGAACTCTGACCGTGAAAGCCTTTGACAGTACTCCTCTTAAGTGTTTGTACTACTCTGAAGGCGGACTGAATAAGTCTCCAGAATCCTAAAAAATGCTTCAGTCTTCTCAATTAGTGCCAGGCCAGAAGAGCCTCCAAGACCTTGTATTAAAGGCCCAAGAACAAGCAGGCTTTCTTGCCTGACTGGAACCAAAGTAAGTCCAGACCAACCAGTTTCCTTTGCTCCTCCCTGGCAGACTTCAGTGTTTCATGCTTCTGCCTCATCTCGCTCAGGGACGTGTCCTTGTTCAGGCGCAGCTCCCGCAACTCTGCGGCCAACATCTCGCGCTCCTCACAGAGCAGTTTCTGGAGCCGTGCCCGCCTCTGCTCCAGGCTGACCTGCTTTCCTTCCTTCAGCTTTTCCCGGTGGTAAGCAGTCATGCTGTCAAAGACACACACACACCAGAGAAGGAGTTGGTCATTCCTGCTACAACCAAGATGGAAAACTGTTTTTCTAAGTTCAGCTTTTGAAACATTCTATTCTTTCAGGTATTGCCTCTGGTTGGTTGTTAAATGCCTCCCCACCCTGCACACTTTATGAGTTCATGAAAAAACTTGCAAGAATAAAACCACCCTTCCACAACACACCACTGGGTGCTCTGCTCCTACTAATGATAAGAAATGCCCTGACGTAGTGGTTTGGCTATGAGGCATTTGTAAATGTGGATCTTCCTTCACTCAAGGTGTGCCAGTATCTGAGTCTCTTTCAGGGAGCTGGAGGTTCTAGGTTCCGTTGTGCTTTAACTGTGTTAACTTGAGTTTCAGATGTCAGACACCTGCTAAGATTGTAGCATGGCCTTGGGCACATCACTATTCCGAACTCCACCACCACCCCAGCAGCCAAATGGGGATGTTCATGAGCTACCTTACGGGGCTGCTGGGAGGACGCGTGTGTGATGCCTGGGGCATGTTAAAGAGGAAAAAACGAACACAGCCTGGCCCTCTGCCCGCCCTGAGCTACGTTTTTCTAGGCTGAGATGAGAGCGACCCTGCCAGACACGCTGCTTCCTTCAAAACATGTGGCTGGGACGGACACCCTGTCCCAGGGAATGACAGGAGTGCTAAAGAGAAATAACTCTGACCGAGCCTGGGCAGACTTCCATGATGGAAGAAAGGCAGGATATAAATAGGGTACATGTTTTCTTTCTGAGGCAGTTCAGCACCATCTTGCAGCATCTGCAGCTGAAGGAAGAACAACAGAAGAATTGTGCTCCACACACACAAACACAGCACAGAAGCAGCAACCATGGCAAAGCTGGCATGAGAATCAGGCCCAGGGAGATGTGAGTGTTGTGTCCCCCGTTCACCAGCCCTTACCTCTGCTCAAAGGACTGTCTTGAACTCCACTGCTCCTGCTTCAAGCTCTGCACCCCTGACTGTTTAAAATAGCGGCTGTGGAGCTCCCACTGCCGACGGAAGTGGGCCTCCTGCTCACGCTGGCGCACAATCTGCTTCTCCAGAGCCCTATTACGGCTGACCCAGAGAGAAGAGAGGGTGGGCAGCGCCATGTGGATGACGGAGACTGGCTGAAAACGCTGGAGTCTCAAATCTGGATCCTGGGGGTGCAAGAAAGTTAATGTGGGAACGCCTGCCATGCAAACTAGGGCCCCAGCTACGCCACTCCGGTCTCCCGCCTGCTCTCAGGCACACAAAGGTGTTGCCCGAAATCATTTGGTTATGCAATAGAATCAGCAGTAATTGCCAAGAAAAATTCTATAACAATTTTGTAAAATGAAATATTAGTGATAGTGCAGTATTACAAAATCCTTTGGTGGCAGAGGCTGAGCCTGTGCCCTTCTACATGCAAAGCACGGGGGCCTAGGGTTGGCAGCTCCTGGTGGGGAAATTCCTGGAGATTTGGGGGTGGCGCCTGGGGGTGGCCGGGAGGGGCCTCAGCAGGGCACAATGCCATCGAGTCCAGCCTCCAAAGCAGCCATTTTTGCCAGGGGAACTTCTCCGACGTCTGGATATCAGTTGTAAATGTGGGAGGGGGGGTGTCTCCAGGCCCCACCTGGAGGCTAGCAACCCTGCAACAGGGCAGATGTGACCGACTTGCTAGGAGTGCAAACCAGCACGGCGAAGGAGGGCACAAAAAAGAATGAGAAGGCTAGGCGAGCCTCCAGCTGCAGGGGCAGCGTCCCTCCGCCTACCTGCTGGCTCGAGAGAAGCCGCGGGGGGGGGGGCTTTGAGCGGCCACAGGGGAGAAGGGGGAGCTCCCCAGCGTTTCCAATACAGTTGGGCCCTCGCCCCCCCCCCGGCCAGGGAGGCTGTGACGTCTCACACGGACGCGTCAACGGAGCCGTGACGTCATGTCCCAGAACTCTCTGGCACGTTTGGTGCTGCGAGGAGCGACCAAACAAGGCCTGCCCTCCCGCCCTCCCCCGGCAACAGTTGGCATCCCCTATAGCCGTAGGCTGGAGGAGGGCACTAATCCGTGTGCACTTTACTATTCCGCCTCTCTCTGAACCCGCGTGTCCCGCATTCCCACGCACCCCTCCTTCACGGCCCCCGGGAACAAGCGCCGCCGCCGCCGCCGCCGCCGCACTTTCTAACGGTTCCACCACTTCCGGGCCCGCCGGGAAGCTCCATGGCAACACTTCCGGTCTCGTCGGCGGGTGCCGCGGAGGGTCAAAAGCCCTCCGAACGCGCGGCGCCCGGTCTTGTCCGGGGACTGGAGTGTTCGCTGGGGAAGGAGGGCGGGGGCGGGTGGGGGTGGGGGGCGTCTCTTTGAGACCGACGGGCTTACTCGCGAGTCTGAGGGTGTTTTGCTTCCCCCACCACCCCTCTAAGCAGCCGCAGGATTTTTATTTTTATTTATTTGTTTGTTTGTTTGTTGCTTTCTAGGTTCATGACTTAACATTCCTTTGTAATGTCATTTCTAAATTATTTTTGGGCTTAGCTCTGCAGCTGTCTGCAGAGAAACGTACCAAATAAAAAATAAAATTAGCCTTCTCAATAAAAACTGGCCGATTTGGTGGTATTTTTACTCTGCAGTAAAACTAGGGTAGCCAACCTCCAGGTAGTGCAGGAATTGCTGGAATTACTGAGATATAACGCACAACACACAAGTATGACAAAGTGTATCAAGTGTACGAATTAACATATAACAAACACACCATATAATACAAAACTCTTTCAAAGTCCAAGGTACAAAATGCTAGTTTTGGCTCTTAAACTCGTATTTGTACCTTGGACTTTGAAAGAGTTTTGTATTATATGGTGTGTTTGTTATATGTTAATTTGTACACTTGATACACTTGGATACACTTTGTCACACTTGTGTGTTGTCCGTTATATCTCAATAATTCCAGCAATTCCTGCACTTTTCTTCCTTACCTGTGGTATCAGTGCAGTGGTGTTTATTTTGGTTGGTTAACCTCCAGGTTATTTCAGAAGAAAATCAGCTTGTGTTTCATAGATTACAGCAAAGCTTTTGACTGTGTGGATCATGAAAAGCTATGGCTGGTTTTAAAGGAAATGGGTGTGCCACTACATCTGATTGTTTTGATGCGCAACCTGTACTCTGGACAAGAGGCCACAGTTAGAACAGAATATGGAGAAACGGAATGGTTTCCAATTGGCAAAGGTGTCAGACAAGGATGTATTTTATCTCCCTATCTTTTCAATCTATATGCAGAACATATAATTAGGAAAGCAGGATTAGATTTAGAAGAAGGTGGGGTGAAAATTGGAGGGAGGAACATTAATAATTTGAGATATGCTGATGACACTACATTATTGGCAGAAAATAGTGAAGATTTGAAACAACTATTGCTGAAAGTTAAAAGAGAAAGTGCCAAAGCAGGACTACAGCTGAACATCAAGAAAACAAAAGTAATGACTACAGGAGAATTACACAACTTTAAGGTTGACAATGAGGAAATTGAAATTGTTGAAGACTTTCTATTCCTTGGCTCCACCATCAACCAAAAGGGAGACTGCAGCCAAGAAATCAGAAGGAGGTTGAGACTGGGAAGGGCAGCCATGAAGGAACTAGAAAAGATTCTGAAGTGTAAGGGTGTGTCACTGGCCACCAAGATCAAGTTAATTCATGCCATCGTATTCCCTATTACTATGGATGGGTGTGAAAGCTGGACAGTGAAGAAAGCTGATAGGAAGAAAATAGATTCCTTTGAAATATGGTGTTGGAGGAGAGTGTTACGGATTCCGTGGACTGCCAAAAAAACAAATCAGTGGGTTATAGACCAAATCAAGCCTGAACTGACCCTAGAAGCTAAAATGACTAAACTGAGGCTGTCGTATTTTGGTCACGTCATGAGACGACAAGAGTCACTGGAAAAGACCGTCATGATAGGAAAAGTTGAGGGCAGCAGGAAAAGAGGAAGACCCAACAAGAGATGGATTGACTCAATAAAGGAAGCCACAGCCTTCAATTTGCAAGATCTGAGCAAGGTTGTCAAAGATAGGACATTTTGGAGGACTTTCATTCATAGGGTCGCCATGAGTCGGAAGCGACTTGACGGCACTTAACACACACAACCTCCAGGTAGTAGCTGGAGATCCCCTGCTATTACAGCTGATCTCCAGTCGATAAAGACCAGTTCACCTGGAGAAAATGGCCGCTTTGGCCATTGGACTCTATGGCATTGAAGTCCCTCCCCAAACCCCACCCTCCTCAGGCTCCGCCCCAAAAACCTCCCGCTGGTGGTGAAGAGGGGCCTGGCCACCCTAAGTAAAACTCCTGCTGCCCAACAGGGCTTCCTCTTGAGGTTGCCAACCTCCAGGTGGGTCCTGGGGATCCCCTGGATTTACAGATCCTTTCCTTGGGGGGGAGGAAGGATGCTTTGGAGGGTGGGCTGAATGGCATCACGCCCCCACTGAGCTCCCTCTCCTGGCTCCACCCCCAAATCTCCAGGAATGTCCCAATGCAGAGACCCTGGGACCTACCCTCACTGATGGCACACACAAGAGGCAACAGCAGCGCTTTAAGGAAACCGCTCGCCCTGCCAGGCTGGACCCCTTGGCAACGCCGGACACCAGTCTCACCTCATGGGGGAGGGGCCATGGCTCAGTGGCAGAGCCTATGTTTGGCATGCAGAAGGTCCCAGGTTCAATCCCCAGTGGCATCTCCAGTTAAAGGGACCAGGCAAGTGGGTGATGTGAAAGACCCTTTTCTGCCTGAGACCCTGGAGAGCCGCTGCCGGTCTGAGTAGACAATGCTGACTTTGATGGACCGAGGGGGGTCTGATTCAGTATCAGGCAGCTTCATGCGAGTATGTGTGTCATGCATGTTGGGCTGAGAGCAGGGAGCCACAGCTTCAAATCTCTTAGCCAAACTCATTGGATGACCTTGGGCCAACCTCTTTGTCCACCCAGACTACCTGGCAGGATTGTTGTAAGGATGAAAAGGAGAAGGGAAAATCCATGAGCACCTTAAAGAGAGGCAGGCAGTAGGGTTAGTGAAGGGGGGTTTGCCTTAGCACCCACCTGCCCACCCTCAGGCACCGCCGTCACATGAACAACTGAGCTGTGGGCTTCCGGGAGGCAGCAACACGTTCGTCCACTCCCCTCACCTTAGGAAGGTTGAAGAGCATCTCAGAGGACTCATTGCCTGGCAACTCATAAGTCTAATGGAGGGATAAGGTTGCAACCAAGATGCATTTTTAAAAGTTGCTATTCTCATAACTGGCAGTGTGGCGCCTGAAATTCAAGTCAGCCCCTCAGCGTGAATTATTAAGAGCCCTGCAAGCAGGAGGCTTGGGCCAGGCCTGCTCTGAAGCAAGGTCGCGACACCGTTCCCAAGAGTCGCTGAAGGAGGGTGCGCTTGCTAAGGACTCTATTGCAATCAAGAGGAACCCGTGAAAACAGCAGCGCTAAAACTGTATTAACTTCCGAGCTTTAATCAGAACAGAAAATAATAGTGAGAAATTTATTATTTACAATAATAACTTTTCAATACTACCTACTGTGTTCAAAGTGCTTTGCACACATTGCCCTGCAAAAGCCCTGTAAGGTACACCATTATTACCCTCCCCCCATTATAGATCATTGAAGGGCTGAGAAGGTGAGACATGAGATTTGAATGGGGGATCTTGTAGACCACACCTCATTCTAAGCCACTGAAATACACTAACTGGCTGACTAGGAACGAGGAGACCTGGGTTCAGATCTTCAGATGCTGGGTGAACTTGGGCTAGATGCTGTCTCTGAGCCTTTCCTACCTCGCTGGCTTGTTGTGAGGATACAATGGAGCATAAAAATGTGACTTGGTATTATCTGGGGAAGAAGAAACCTCCACTAGTGCTGGGGACAGAAGTGGGAAGATTGTACCCTGAGCACAGCTTTTCTCAGATGAGTGGTGCCGGGGCTCAGGGCTCCCTTGCTGTAGCATTCTTTACTCTAGCAGAGGTGTGTGTGAATTTTTTTTTGTATAGGGGCCAGTTGTAGTTACTCAGAGATGGCAGAAAGGCATTATGCACATGCTCAGAGGCACTGCTTTCTTATCTGAAGCTTTCCATGGTGCCTTGCAAAGACGCCTTCAGTGAGAACACCATCTGATGACCATGGAGTTTCCTCCAGTATGAAAGCACCAACTATGACTTAATTTTCAGGTGGGTTGGGGATGGTTAGTACCAAAGCCTGTTCATGCCGCACGTGTTCAGATGCATTAAAATTGACATTCTGTGACTCTGGAACTGCCCCTCAGAAGGAACTCTTGCAAGTGACTTAGATCGGTGTGGAAGGCAAAAAAAATATTGGCTCAGTGGAGGAATCGTGTTTCCCCGGCCAAATGGCCATTAGTCTCTTGACCAGTGATTCTCCTCCCAGGTCATAATGAAGTCTTGTAATCTAGTTGGCATAAATTATTGAAAGTTGCTAAATTTTTCATGCAGATCAGGCGGCTTAATTAGCACATAAATTGTTCAGTCCTGTTAGATCAAGTTGATATGGCACCGTGGAAACGCACACAAGGGCCAGCTCTTCAGTGCCGCGGCGTGGGAGCGTTGAAGCCCGTCTACCTGGCTTCCAGTTGCACAAGAGTCGGTGGGGAGCTCCTCCAGGGGCCTATGATGAGGCTGCCATTTGCTTGGCAAAGGCAGGCCTTCTCTCCGGGCATGCCAAAACAAAGAGGTGTCAGGAGCCGAGCCACTGATGCGTGGTACAGGTGTACCACATACCCTGCATAGCCAGACAAAGATGTCTCATGCCACACCTTGTGCAAGCGACTGAGCGGATTAAATGCAATCTCTTCAAATGAATCCAGGATTGACACACCCCAGAAGAAGCGCCTGTTCTCACAGTGCACCAGGCGACTGAAGCAACACTTTTGAGGCTGCAGAATCATCATCTCATTGCCTCCCCTGCCTCCAGCACAGAGACACGAGCCATTTGCCTGGAGCCGGAGACTGCCTTCCCAGCTGAACCACAGTCTGTGTGGCTCTGCCAGCCTCTTCCTATCTACCCCTGCCCTCAGGTTGGCATCCTTCTTTCCGTTGCCTCTGTGGGGGGAATCTGTTGTGCCCCCACCCCTTCCAGTTCGTTGTGCATGGCCCTCTCTGCCTGCTTCACTTACCAAAAGGCAGCCCAGAGATATCTGGCTGGAAAAGAACCTTTCATACCACTGGTTCCCAACCAGGGGTCCGTGGACCCCCAGGGGTCCGCGAGAACTAAATTAAGGTCCACGAAACAAAGTTATAAACCCATAATACATTAATATTTTCAATTAAAAGTTCTCTATTATAAAAATATATATTCAAATTTTATTCTAAGTTTAATGTTTAACTAACAGTTATGATTAAAGTTTATTTTCAAATTCTCTGAATTTTTATTTTGAACCTTGGGGTCCCTGCACCGAACAAAAAAGTCCTAGTGGTCCCTGGTCAAAAAAAGGTTGGGAACCACTGTTTCATACAGAGAAGCATTCTTACGCAGTCATTCTTAAACAGCATTCAAGCCATATGAGCAGGAAACCATTCAGTTTTATTGAACTTACAAAAAGAATATGAAGCAAAATAGAAAGCAATATTTAACTGAATATATATGACAGTGCTTAACAAACGTAAACATATTGACAGACAACAGATACAGAGGCCCCTGGGTCACTTCCAGAGAGAGAGACAGAGATGGCAACCATTCAAAGGGTCTGTGGTCTCTCAGTGGAAGGACAAAGACTGGGCATCTGGATCAGCCTTATATGGGCTAAACCATGAGGAGAGGGTCTCAAATGACCCCTCCCTGTCACATGAAAATGAATTTCCACAAATCATGACTAAAATTGTTTAGGAATATCTTGTTCCACAATAATTCTTCCAGTGTCTGGGTTTGTCCATCAATGTTCCAAAACAATCTCCTCCTAGAGTGGGCAGACAATTTGCCGCCTGCTTGAACGGCCTTGATTTGGAGCACGCAATGTGCTTTGGGTGACTAGCTCCTGTGCCCTTTAGGGTCAAGAGCCTAATTGGAGCTGATGTCAGCTAAAGGTCTTGTGTGACTATAGGTGATAATATTAAGGTATGCATGTGGTCATTTTTAACCCAAACTCATTTAATATAAATTAATAATATATTTAATATGAACTAATGTTCAATACTGAAAATTCTCGCGACAGCCTCCCCTTCCATGGAATTTAGCCGTGCCCATGAAACATTCCCAATATATCTGAAGCTGCCCTGATGGCTGTTGGAACTTGGCCTCTTTTCCCAGATGCATTTGTGCCAGGCTTCAACAAGAAGCAAAAGTGCCCCTGAGCATATGCAGAGGGGGTCTCCCTTTAGTTTGCCATGTAAACAGGCTCCTATCCCAAGGAGTTTACATTCTGAGGTGAGAAAAGTGGGGTCTGGGGTGAATCAAAGCAGCTTACAATCACCTTCCCTTCCCCTCCCCACAACAGACACCCTGTAAGGTAGGTGGGGCTGAGAGAACTGTGACTAGCCCAGGGCCACCCAGCTGGCTTCATAGGGAGGAGCAGGGAAACCAACCCACTTCACCAGATTAGAGTCCACTGCTCATGGGGAGGAGCGGGGAATCAAACACGGTTCTCCAGGTTCACCAAACCACCACTCTTAACCACTACATCATGCTGACAGCCAGCCTGTAGGGGGCCAAGCATCCCCCTCCCCCACAACAACTGCTTGGGGTGGCACAATAAGGAGGGTGCTGATGCATGCCGGGGGTGTGGCTGGAGGTGCTGTCCTCCCCCCCCCCCCGGGTCTGTGCCGCCACAGGCTGGATCCAAGCCAAGCATCACCAGGGGTTGGACCCCGCAGGCAGTGCTGTGGGCCCTGGAGGGGAAGATGTGCCTCGGAAGGGCCCTGCCCCAGAGATGATGTGGCACCTTCTCCTCCACCTTCTCGGGCAACATTCGGCCTCAATGAACTTGCCTTCCTTGCCCAGAATGTTTGGGCCACCCGCAGTGAGTTTTGATCTTTTGAATAGCATTGCACTCCGTTTCCAAAATGTTGGGGGGCGGGGAATGCTCAAGCAATGAAAAAACCCAGTGGAGGCTGCCCGCTGCATCTCTGTATTGTTCTCTGCTGAGGCAGTTAGCCTGTGATTCTACGTCTGAGCATGGGGTGGAATCAGATAAAGCCAAAGGAGCAGAAAGATGCCCTCAGTGGGGGGCGGGCAGAGGTACAGCTCTCTGCTGAGAAATTTCAGGAGGCAAGCTCGGAACAGTGACTCGTACAGAGACAGAAGAGGTGCAATCCTGTGAGGGCAAGCCATTTTTACATGCCCTGTTTATTTGGCTTTTCTGGCAACTGGCTGGCCCCTGTGTAAAACGGTCTGGTGGACTAGCTGGACCCTCGCCGGTGTGGCCCGGCAGGGCTCTTCTGGTGGTCCACCTGTTCCTACAAGGCAATTCCGCGCCCCTGCCCTCCCCCACCCGGCCTTAGGCAGAGATTTTAATTCGGAAAAACGCGCTCCTGTTCGTGGTTGTTTCAGAAGCAAGTCGCCCCAGGGGGGGTGGGGGAAGTGATTTGTGGTCTCTCGGCTTCAGGAAGCGGCACCCGAGGCTGGCAACGTCGTACAGGCGCGCACAAACACCCCCCCAGTAAGAGGAGTGCAGCGGTGGCATCGGCTTCCTCGGAAGTGGCGAGCTCCCCCTCGCTGGCAGTCTTCAAGCAGAGGCTAGG
This sequence comes from Euleptes europaea, assembly GCF_029931775.1. Lineage (NCBI taxonomy): Eukaryota > Metazoa > Chordata > Lepidosauria > Squamata > Sphaerodactylidae > Euleptes > Euleptes europaea. The sequence goes on along the minus strand of NC_079324.1, from coordinate 64,014,042 downwards.
CAGGGGTTGGACTAGATGGCCTCTACGGTCCCGTCCAGCTCCATGATGCGGGGGTTCTACGCCCGCGAAGCTGCCCGCGGCTGAGTCAGACCCCGGGTCTCCCAAGGCGAGCATTGCCGACTCTGCCCGGCAGCGTCTCCCCGGGCTCTCCCTAGACCAGTGGTTCCCAACCTTTTTTTGACCAGGGACCACTAGGACTTTTTTGTTCGGTGCAGGGAGAGACCCCAAGGTTCAAAATAAAAATTCCGAGAATTTGAAAATAAACTTTAATCATAACTGTTAGCTAAACATTAAGCTTAGAATAATATTTGAATATATATTTTTATAATAGAGAACTTTTAATTGAAAATATTAATTTATTATGGGTTTATAACTTTGTTTCGCGGACCTTAATTTAGTTCTCGCGGACGCCTGGGGGTCCGCGGACCCCTGGTTGGGAACCAGTGCCCTAGACGGAGATGCTGCGGGGGTGGAGGCGGCCACCTCCCGCGCGCCCGGAGAGGCTCCGCCGCCGCCGCCGTCTCGGGCGCTCTGCACAGGCTCGTCGGGGCCTGGGCGGGGCTGGGGCCGCCGCTCCCTCCCCCGGGCGGGGCCCCGCCGGCCGGCCGGCCTTTTGCCGGCGCCGGAGAGCCGCCGCCTCCGCCCGTCCGGCCCGCGCGCAGCACCCAGCCGCCCTGGCCGCCCTGGGCGCCGCCGGCCCGTCGGGGCGCTCCGCCATGGCGCTGCTGCTGGAGTCCGAGTTCCGCGCGCTGCCGGCCGACAAGCAGGTGGAGACGCAGCCCTTCCTCGAGGCCGTCGCCCACCTGCCGCCCTTCTTCGGTGAGAGCGCGCTCGGCCCGCAGCCCCGACAACGCCCCGGCCAGGCAGGACGGGATTCGGACGCGGCCGAGCGGCTGGCCGGCGCGGGCGGGGAGCGGCTCGCTTCCAACCCGGCGCGTCGGGCTTCCCGGGGCGGGAACGCCGGCAGGGTGGGCCTGCGATTCGCTGCTCTCGACGCGCCCCCGTCCCCATCCCCATCCCCATCCTCAGAACTCAACCAGAAGCCCCCCCCCCGCCCCCCGCCGACGCGGCCCCGGGGCATCTGGAGAGTGGCCGACCCGAGGCCAACCCTCTCGTGCAGCAATGGCCTTAGACCGCCAGTCGGTCCTGCTGGAAACCCCCCCCCCGCGCCCCCGCGCCCCCAAGTCTGAGTTGCGAAGAAGGAGCCCCTGCATGCCCATGCCCCCTCGACCAGCTTGGGGGCAACTCCCTTTGCGCCCTGCCAGAGCTGCTCCCCACCTTCTTTCAGACTCTTGCTGGGCTGTGTGTGGCCAGATAGTCCTGACCCTGTCTGTGGTCCACATTAGGTGTTGTGTGTGGGGGGGTGAGTGGTGGCCATTCTGGATCAGCCCATCTGGCGCTGGGCTGGGGTCCGGTGGGTGGATTTGACAGGCCAGGAAATTGGCGTTGGAGCAGCCTTCCCCCCAGATGTGGAAAGGTCCTTGGAAATAGGTGACCGGAAGAGATCAGGCCCTCCCCACCCTGGGAGCTCATTTCTCCCACTGCCTCAGTTCCCCATTTGTAAAAAGGAGATAACTAGCAAATAATCAGAGCAGCCGGGAGGAAATCTGCAGGACGGTGCAGCAGGAAGTATTGCAATCGTAACTAGTGAGAGTCTCACCCATGTTGCAGGGTTTGTGTGTGTGTGTGTGAGAGAGAGAGAGAGAGAGAGAGAGATTTTCTCCTGGAGCCTCTTTGCTCCAGCCCCACACAGGCCTCAGTGTGGTTTGGGGGCAGTGCCCAGGCCTGGTGCCCTTTGCTTGCCTAGCCTTACCCTCCAGGTGCGTGTGGCAGGGTGTGGCTTTGCTCCAAAGCCCCTGGTTGCATTTCCTGTTAAGGGACAGCCTCCCGTGCCAGTGAAAGGCATATAGTACCAGCTGGGGGAACTGCAAAATCAAGCCCGACTTGTGACTTCCTTCGCTGTGCCCCTTGCATTCATTCCCAGATGCTCGAGGGCTGGTTATATTGTCTGAAAGCTGCAAGGTCCTTCTGCACACAGTCAGAGACCTCCCGGCGCCAGGTTGCAGCTTTCCTTGCTCAGGCAGGACTGTTTGCATTAGGCCTTGTTCTTTCACTTCTTGGCAGCTGCCCCCTTAGCATGACTGCTGGGCGTGAATGGCTTTCAGCATGCCCCTTGAACCAGAGAAGAGGCCCAAGTGTAATTCTTCTACATGCAAAACCCAAGTGGGGTCCTTACTAAAGAGCCCCTGTCTTCACTCCCACCGTGGGCTGGATTTCTGGAGCCCGACTTTGCAGGGGCTCAGGGTGTCTTTTCCACTTGTGCTGTGCAGGGCTGCGTGCGAAACCTGCACTCTGGAGAGCTCCGCCTGTGTGGCTGTTGTGCTGGCAGAAGAAGCGAGGGAGGGGCCGTGGCTCAGTGGCAGAGCCTCTGCTTGGCATGCAGAAGGTCCCAGGTTCAGTCCCTGGCATCTCCAAGTAAAGGGATTAGGCAAGTAGGTGATGTGAAAGGCTTATGCTGGCCAATGGCCGTAACAAATGTTAATATAGTAGATGTGAAAGACTCTTTTCTGTCTGAGACCCTGGAGAGCTGCTGCCAGTCAGGGTACACAGTACTGACTTTGATGGACTGAGGGGGGTCTGGTTCAGTATAAGGCAGCTTCATGTGTTCATGTGAGTGTGACCATTTCGCAGGGTTGTAGCATGGGATTCTGCGCCCATGCAGGGTTGCACTGGGAAGCATTTTGCCCCCCAGTCTTGAGTTGGGCCTCTGCAGGGGAGAGTGCTTGCTTCCAGGGCTCCGGAGTGTACTTCTGAGCATTTGCAAAGTGCATTTTCTTTGCCCTTGAGAAATTGTCCCCTTCTTTTACTCTGGACCTATTTTTGTTTCACAGCTGACTAGCTGGATGGCTTCTCTTCCACCCGTGCATGAAGGGTTTTCACCTTGACAAGAGGCTGTGGGTGGTGGATCCCTCAATGGGTTTTTGTCTAGGAAAAATCTCTGTGGTGGGGTCAGCCAGTAAACTGAGCCCTTCAGCAAATGTGTGCCAACGGAAGAGCCGGGCCAAGCAATGGAAATGCAGCATCTCAGAAACGAGATAGCCGCTTTGTCAAATAAGGAGCGCACTTTCATAATGGATGTAACGGGACTCCGGCCCCTCCTGGACACCTTGGATGGAATTTGGCTGTGTGTCACCTTCTCCCTATACTGGTACGGGAGAAGAAGAGCTGTCAGTCTTTTTTTAAAAAGTAGAAACATTTAAGTTTTGGCGAGAGTAAGGAGATAAACACTATCTTGGCTCAGTTTGCGGTGGAGTCTGTTCACCCTGTCTGGTAGTGATCAAGGCAAGATTGCCTCTGTGCATGTACAGAGGATACCCTTGTGCCTGGTGGGTAATGACCACCAGTCCCCCACTTACCTGGAATGCAAGTAAGGACTTCCAGGTGGGCCTGCACGCCTTCTAAAGGCAGGCCCTGGCCTTCAAAGATCAGAGATGCCACGGAGGACCCAGTGCTGGGGATAATTCCTGACGGGCAGCACAAGAGTCCAGGGGCACCTGGTAGCCTCCCAACATCCGTTCCAGCTCGGGCTCTTGTGAGTCGGCGCTCCCTTCATCAGATGCACCTGTGGGGAAGGCAGCTGCCTTTGTGCCCTACCTGTGGGCTGCCCCAAGGTAGCTGCCCAACCAGGGGAATAAGAATTCTGATCTAGGGGGACCTGCGGACCAATCTGGCACGGCTCCTCTGATGTTCTTAGGACCAGGGTGATCGGTTACCTTAAGCAGCAGCCTCTCTTTTCTCCCCCTCTCCCTGAGGTAGCTGTATCAGCAAAACGGAACCTCCATGCTCAGAGACAGTCTACCACTGCAAACCAGGCCAGGCCTGTGAGACTGCCCCTCCCTCCTGTTTTTGGGAGCAGAGTGCTGAGCTAGAGGATCCTTTGCTGCGATTCCGTTCGCTCAAGCACCGTTGGCAGTGCCCGGGGGCACCTTGTTCTGGCGGCAGCCACAACGCTAGTCATGAGAGAAATTTTGCCATGGGAACTTGTTGTCTTTTGCTCCATTTTCTGACCTGAAGGCAAGGAAATGGAGCTGAGTGCGAGGTGCACCACAGATGGGGTTTGTGCCTCCTGGGAAAAGAGATGCTTATGACCTTAAGCAGATGATGAGAGGGAGGGTATCTGGGCCATCTTCTGGGCATGGAGTAGGGGTCACTGGGGTGTGTATGGTGAGGGAGGTGGCTGTGAATTTCCTGCATTGTGCAGGGGGTTGGACTAGATAACCCTGGTGGTCCCATCCAACTCTATGATTCTATGCTATGCCCCTCAGCCACAGACACCCGAGGCAGATTGGAGGCCTCTGTCCCTGTGAGATCTGCCCCCTCTTCCCCAGCAGCCTTCTCAAACCCTGGGCCAGGGTACTTCCCCAGTGGGGTGACAACGTTTACATGGGGTTGACCTCAGATTGCAGTTTCATCTCAGCATCTAAAAACGGGCAGGCCGGTTCTGTGCAGCACACGGGAAGGGAAGCTTCCAGAGGGCTTCTTCCAGATCCTTCTGGGCTGCTCACACTCTGCCTTTCTCTACGGCAGGACACCCTCCCCCAGGAGCGATGTGCATAAATGCCCCATGGCTCTTGCCCCAGAATTCTCCTTTGGTCTAGATAAGAGGGCGAAATTTGGACCACTGTAAAAACTGTGTGAAACTTTTCATGCAGCTTCTGATATATATGGCAAGTGAAGGTTTTCTGACTTCATAAGCTGTTTTTCCAAAGCTCTACGTAGGGGGTATTCTTTAAGCAGCCCCATAAAACAGAACACCCTCCCTCCGCCCCCATTCTAATTAGAATTAGTAACTGGCTGTTGGTTTTCAGGTGTCGAGGGGGGCATCGAAGCCCGGCCAGCGCCTTGCTGTGAGTTGGCAGAAACAAGACCGAGCAAAATGGACTCTCTGGGGACCCCCTTCCCCCCTCCTCACGATCTGTCGGTTCCCAGACCGGATTCAGCATGTGCATTTGCGGATTCAGGGCTGGGCCCTTCCTTGTCTCTCTTTCCCAACAATGGGAAATGTTGCGGGGGTGGGGGGCGGCGAGCATGCAGGCGTTCCCCCCCCCCCCGGGCTCATCATACACCCTCCCTGTTTCGCCACCTCCTTTTGCAACCTGTTGAGAGAGTGGATTGCCTCACTTCAGCGATGCAATCAGTGGCAGACCCAATCCGGGATCCTGTCTGACCAGCTTGTGGGAGCAGCCGAGCCGGCGATCACACCGCTCGGGTTTGGACCTGCCAGTGCCGAGATCGGCTCTCTGCTTGTGCCTGCCTCGCCTGGCCCTGGCTGAGGTGGCGGGCGGGGGGGGGGGAGGGCTGGATCTGCGGTGACTCTTGCCCGTTCCTGGCCTGCCCTGGCCACACACCCCTGGCTCAGCGCCACTCAGATGGTTTCTTCTGCAGGCCTCTCTCTCCTCTAGCAAGCAGACCGGTTTGGGTGTGTCAGGAGGTATCCAGTGAGGTGGGTCTCTGTCCGGCTCCTGTCACACGGAGTCCCCGCTGCAGGAGCCACGAGTACGTTGCTTCCGGGTCCTCCTGTCCCAACACATGGTCACTCCAGTAGCGGAGCCCTGGGCTGGAAGGCTGGGCGGCTGCTCGTGTTTCCTGCTTGGCCGGTGTCCTTCAGTACCTGAATGGGGCTTCTTTAAGGAGGTTTTCCCCATGACTGGCAGCTGGCCGCTGACTTTGGCACACATCTCTGCTGCCAGAGAGCCAGGCCGGCATTCAGCGCGGGAAGCGGGGGGCTGGCTCTGCAGGCATGGCTGTTTCCAACACATGCTTTGCTCAGGGTTTTAATGGCTGCCTTGCAGGATCAGGCAAAGGGAGGGGAAGGGAAGGGAAGGATTCCGCCTGTCCCTGATTCAGTTTGAGGTGGCTTCATGTGTGTTTCACAGACCCTGGTGTATGAACACATGAAGTTGCCTTATACTGAATCAGACCCTCAGTCCATCAAAGTCAGTATTGTCTACTCAGACCGGCAGCGGCTCTCCGGGGTCTCAGGCAGGGGTCTTTCCCATCACCTACTTGCCTAGTCCCTCTAACTGGAGATGCCGCGGATTGAACCTGGGACCTTGTGCATGCCAAGCAGATGCTCTACCGCTGAGTTGTGGCACCTCTCCATGGGTCTCCAGGGTCTCCAGGAGAGGTCTTTCACATCACCTACCTGCCTAGTCCCTTTAACTGGAGATGCCGGGGATTGAACCTGGGACCTTCTGCATGGATATGGATTGAAAAAGACTGGGAGCTTGGAGATTGGCTGGTGATGGGGTGTGAGTGGGGCTGGTCTGGGTTGGATGTTCCACAGGGTGTGTTCCACCACAGCACAGCGTCTGCAAAGCCCAGAGGAAGGTCCCCCACCCCTGCATTGGAGAGGAGAACCCTCCCCTCCCCCCGCTGATTCTGTCACTGAAGAACAGGCTTCCAGAAGACAATCGCCAGCCCTGTTTTGTTCCCAGGTCCACAATATCGGCTATTATGCTAGGAAACGTGTTCCAGTCGTTCCACTGCACAAAGGCCGCTTTGAGGGCCCGGAGCAAAACTGCTTCTTGTGGGCATTTCTGTCATTGGATGACCTGGCATTTAGCGAAACTCGGAGCTTTTAAAACATTCTCGAAGGACCTGATAGCTTTGTGGGCTGCAGTAAGCTGTGGAGGAGGGGGAGGTGGGGAACAGTGGAACTCCTGTCTGTTAGAAACTCTTCAAGCCTGAGAGTATTTCTGCAGCACTCAGAGATACTCCTGTCGGGGCTGGCATTTGAAGAGTGAGAAGGCCTCCTTTGTGTTTGGGAGAGGGGCTGAAAAAGACATGCCAGGCACACACTTGTACGCCCAGTGAGCAGAGTACCAGCCCCAAGACCAGTGGGAGAAGAGACAGCAGGCACACTCCCCTTCATCCTTTCTCATGAACGGTGGGAAGGGACTATGGCTCTCTGGAATAGCCTCTGCTTTGCATGCATTTAATCCCCGGCATCTCCACCTGTCAGCAATGCTGATTCTACGACCATAGGCAAATCATGAGAGGGAGGGCATCTTGGGCATCTTCTGGGCGTGAAGTAGCCCAGCATACTGTTGGGGGGGAGGGGTCTGTAGTGTCTGTTCTCCTTGCTGCTGAAAGCTTTGGGGCATGAATGAGTTACACAAACCAGCCATTAGAAAACACAACATGAAGAGCGAGGGAGGAAGAGCAGGGGGGGGATATTCTAGCCTCTCCTGACACATATTTAAATTTAATCTGCTCTGCCCTGTGAACCCTTGGAGGGGGTTTGCCATCTTCTGGGCATGGAGTAGGGGTCACTGAGGGTGTGGGAGGGGGAGGTAGTTGTGAATTTTCTGCACTGTGCAGGGGATTGGACTAGATGTCCCTGGTGGTCCCTTCCAACTCTGATTCTATGTGTGACATAATTTTATTTTCAGTGAGGGGCCATGCCAAGTGGTAGATCCTCTGCTTGGCATGCAGAAGGTCCCAGGTTTTAATCCCCAGCATCTCCAGTTAAAGGGACCAGGCAGGAGGTAACGTGAAAGACCTCTGCTTGAGACCCTGGAGAGTGGCTGCCAGTCTGGGTAGAAAATACTGGCCTTGATGGACCAAGGGTCTGATTCAGCATAAGGCAGCTTCATCTAGACATTAGGAAGAATTTTCTAACAGAGCGGTTCCTCAGTGGAACAGGCTTCCTCAGGAGGTGGTAAGTGCTCCTTCCCTGGAGGTTTTTAAGCAGAGGCTAGATGGCCACCTGTCAGCAACGCTGATTCTATGACCATAGGCAAATCATGAGAGGGAGGGCATCTTGGGCATCTTCTGGGCGTGAAGTACGGGTCACTGGGTGTGTGTGGGGGAGGTAGTTGTGAATTTCCTGCACTGTGCAGGGGATTGGACTAGATGTCCCTGGTGGTCCCTTCCAACTCTATGATTCTATGTGTGACATAATTTTATTTTCAGGGAGGGGCCATGCCAAGTGGTAGATCCTCTGCTTGACATGCAGAAGATCCTAGGTTTTAATCCCCAGCATCTCCAGTTAAAAGGACTAGGTAGTAGGTGATCTGAAAGACCTCAGCCTGAGATCAGCCTGAGACCCTGGAGAGCTGCTTCCAGTCAATACTGGCCTTGATCGGCCAACGGACTGATTCAGCATGAGCAGCTTTATGTGTGTGAACACACACACACACACTCACTCACTCATCTTTGAGCACCTGCTAAAATTATTTTGTGGTTAACGTTTGTATTTTTAAACCACATCTGCTCAGCTACTTTGGGAGCTGGTAGTTTTGGCAGAGAAGCAGCCGGGTAAAAAATGTGGGCTGCTTTGAGGAGGCTGGGGTAGAGTCGGCATATCAATTTTCCAGGGCATATAATCTTCTGTGGGCTGTCTTATCATCCTGCCCTCCTTGCATTGAGTTTCTTCCTTCATCATGCTGGTGCACCTTCCTTTCTTGCAAACGCGGAAGCTGGTGCACAGTTGCCACGCCAGTTTTATTGTCTCCCCCACCTGACGTTGCCATGCTCCTGCAGTGTCACTGAAGCTGTGAGAAGATGCCTGGCCAAAGGTCATTCAGGGACACTCCATGGTGGAAGGTGGATCCATACCCTGCTCTCTGCTATTCCTCCTGCCACAACATGCTTGTTCATAAGAACTTAAGAAAGGCCCCTGCTGGATCAGACCCAGGCCCATCAAGTCCAGCAGTCTGTTCACACAGCGGCCAACCAGGTGCCTCTAGGAAGCCCACAAACAAGGCGACTGCAGCAGCATTGTCCTGCCTGTGTTCCACAGCACCTAATATAACAGGCCTGCTCCTCTGATACTGGAGAGAACAGGTGTGCATCATGATTAGTATTCCATTTTGACTAGTAGCCATGGGTAGCCCTCTCCTCCATGAACATGTCCACTTCCCGCTTAAAGCCTTCCAAGTTGGCAGCCATCACCACATCCTGGGGCAGGGAGTTCCACAGTTTAACTATGCGTTGTGTGAAGAAATTCTTCCTTTTATCTGTTTTGAATCTCTCACCCTCCAGCTTCAGCAGATGACCCCATGTTCTAGTATTATGGGAGAGGGAGAAAAACTTCTCCCTGTCCACTCTCTCCAAACCATGCATAATTTTATAAGCCTCTATCATGTCTCCCCTCAGCCGCCTTCTTTCCAAGCTAAAAAGCCCTGAGCATTTAAACTGCTCCTCATAGGGCAGCTGCTCTTGTCCCCTAATCTTCATCATCGACCTGCTCCAAGTGGTGCTGCTCAGAAACTCAGATCAATAGCAGCGATGAGGCCACTGTCAGGGGAGAAGCCCCCTCCCTGGGCTCCCTACTGTACTGAAGCCAGGGTAGGTGGGTACATCAGTGTGTCCAGGGAACCCCCGGAGGTCAGCAAGGGTGCAATCCCCTGTGCGCATGCACCAGTCCAGCCCAAATTGGGTCCTGCCATTGGCCTGTAATGGGGGAGGGGCTAATGTTCAGGGGGCTGCCCTGATCCCAGATTGGCCCTCTTCTCTTCCAGATTGCTTGGGGACCCCGATCGTGTATGCTCCTGTCAAAGCCGATCTCACCGGGAACATTAAGGTAGGTGAGCTCCGGTGCCTTTGGGAATTGGGTGGTGGGTGATGGGGAGACCGTGGTCTCGGCTTCATAACCCAAGTGTGGGAAGGGGTTGTGTTCCTCTTGGAGGCTGGTGCCCAAAGATGCCGTGGCCACCTTCCCTGACAATTGGTGGTGGGTCTGTGACGTTGTGAAGAAGCTGGTTTCTATATACCAACTTTCTTTACCACTTAAGGAAGAATAAAACCGGCTTCCCTTCCCCTCCCCACAGCAGACACCCTGTGAGCTGACAGCTGTGCCTAGCCCAAGGGCACCCAGCTGGCCTCGTGTGCAGGAGCGGGGATTAGCCTCCGCTGCTCATGTGGAGGAGGAGTGTGGGAATCAAACCCGGTTCTCTAGATCAAAGTCAGCCGCTCTTAACCGCTGGCTCTCAAAGGGCCTGGCAAGGCCTCTGAAGAATTTGGGTGCCGGATGGGAGGTGGGAGGGGTCAGGACAGTAGATCTGGCCACGGGGAGACTCTTGCTCCCTCTCCATGGCTTAAAGAACAGGCTTAAAGAACAGTTTTAGGTCCAACTGCTCTGGCTGGTTCCATTTCAGAAAATCCGAGCTGTTTATGAGTCCAACCCAACCAAGTTCAAAACGCTGCAGAACATCTTGGAGGTGGAGAAGGAGATGTACGGCTCAGCCTGGCCAAAGGTCGGGGCCACTTTGGCACTCATGTGGCTGAAAAGGTGATTTTGAGGCCTCCCTTGGCTTGTTTGGTGGGGAAGGTAAAAATGGGAAGTTCCAGGGGTGTGCAGAGCTTACTGATCTGGACAGACGTCCCCTCGTACCTGAAGCACGGCCAAGAGGGAGCCAGGCCAGTAGGTGTCGGTGGGATGCCGCAGGTTAGGTGTTGCTGGAGGGGGAGGCTCTCTCTGGAAAACACCTCTGGATGGAAGCCGGCTGGAGATGGTCGGTGGCTCTTCCGCGCTTCCCAGGCTCACGGCTCGCTGGCTGTTCAGCTTAGAGGGGAGAAGCGAGACTCAGGAGGCCGGCTTTCCCCGGGCCCTGCTGTCATCCGTTGCAGGGGAGTGTCATTCCAGGTGGAGGCCCCTCGGCCTTTTCTTCCCCCTCGGAGGGGTCGAGGCTGCGGCAGTCTGTGCCTAGATTTCAGAAGCGAGCCCTGAGGGCCGGGGGCTTTGGCATGCTGTGCGGTGGGCCTGGTTTATGTTCCCCGTGCACAGTCTGACCTTAATCTCTCTCCCCCCCCCCCCATTTTATGCAGGGGCCTGAAGTTCATCCAGGTGTTAATGCAGAGCCTCTGTGACGGCGAGAGGGACGAAGACCACCCGAATCTCATCCGGGTTAACGCCACCAAAGCCTACGAACTGGCCCTGCAGAAGTACCATGGCTGGATCCTCCAGAAGCTCTTCTTGGTGAGTCCCCAGGAAGGGCAGTGCTGAGGCAGGCCTGGGGGCTGGTGGGTGGGATTTGCAGCCCTTACCCCTCCAGTGGCTGCCCCAGCTATCAAGGACGTGTGTAGGTAAAGGCTCAGTGGCACTGGCCAAGTGACCTCAACCCTTTTGAGCCTTTCAAATTCTGACAAAACGTGGTGGGCACAACAGAATGGTTGCCGCAAGAGGTGGAGCGAACCACAAAATGTGAGGGAGTTGAGATCATTCATACCTGCAGTGGCAATTCTTCAAAGCTCAGTTTAACAGGATACCTTTTAATCTACACTGCCAATCACAAGCCCTGCTGGGCACAAGCCCCGCCTGCCTTCCAATTTGTAAGAGTTGGTAAGCCCCAGGAAAGGAGTTGGCAGGTGCCAGTGGCAAGTGCTGATGGGTACCATGTTGTAGACTCCTGGCATGGGCTGTCCTCACTCTTTGGTAGTCCCAGAATCCCATTGCCAAGAGGCTTGTTTTCTGGCTGTCAGCGGTAACAGCAACCATCTGAGACGAGTGTTCAGTGTATGAATCTAGTTCAGATCAATGTTTACTCTGCAAGGCCAAAGTATCCTGCGTTTAAATGCTTCACTCAGTGTGTGTGTGTGTGCGCGCGCATGCGTGCACACATATGCATATAACACATGAAGTTATAGGGCTTGCATAATGTCTGAACTGTGCATGCTTGTGCTTCCTTTATGTACCTGTTCTAGTCCTGGGCAGGACTAAAGCAAAGCCCTGAAATTTTTGGTCGGCTGCCATCTCCCACCCCTTCCTCCCCATTCCTCTGACCTCCTGAGTTTTCATCCAGGATAACCCTCGCTCTGACTGAGACTTCTCAGAATGCTTCATCTTGTTCCTGCCATCCATGCGTGAACATGCACATTTACATGGCCCATACCAGTTTTAATATACTGTACAAACCCACAATTTGCCTCCCTTCTCCCTGCCGGTCTACCTGACAATTTCAGTTGAAGATCTCTAAGAACGTGTGGGGTGTTCTCTCCTTATTTAACAAGGTTTCTTTTCCAGGCACCTTATTGTCATAATTATCTTGGGGTGGGGAAGAGAATAACCCTGTTTAGTTTTGTAGCATGTTTTAGGATCTGATCCTGTGCCGACGATTTAGCAGGGCTATCCTGGCTTCACTGAGTATAAGTGATCTTGTGAATCAGCCCTCAGAGAAACGAGCAACTGGATTAACTGCTGAGCTGAATATGAGTGGCTACAAAACCAAAGTCTTGTGCTTACTCTGGATTGGGATAATCCAGAGTGAGGGGCAGGGGGGAGTCTTGTGCATGTCTCAAGGGATTCTTACTGGCTTTCCTCTCCCCCTCCAGGGCTCTGTGTATGCTCTCCCCTACAAATCGGATTTGCTGAAAGCCTTAGAGCAGGGCAAAGAAGTGAAAGAGGAGGAGACCTTGGAGAAGATCCACCATTTTCTAACAAAAGTGACACCCGTCCTAGATGCAATTTATGAGATGTACACAAAGATGAATGCTGAACTGAACTATAAGGCCTAAGCAACTCCTCCCGGTCTTGGGCAAGCAAAGAGGACGCTCGGCCTTCCGCTGTCCTTAGATGAGACCACCGAGTCACTGTCAGCCCTCGGCTGGGCCGGAATGGCCGTTCTCCAGGATTGCTTTCCCACCAAAAGAGCAGCATTGGCTTTTCCCCACGGCCTCTCTGGATCTTCCTGAAACATTTGTCCTCTCTGTTCAAGAGCCAGCGCTCAAAAACACTTTTGTAGCCTTTACCTAGTAAATTTATTTAAGACCTGTCTTGGGAAAGAAGGGGTGCTTTGTGACTACGCTTAGTGAACGGGCACCGTATTCTTGCCTTAATCTATTTTTCCAGGAAGAAAGGATGTGTCTTCCTCTAACCTCTGTATATTTGGGCTGCCTGAGATGGTCGATGCCCAACGGCCCAGTCTGGGAGCTTCTCTTTGGAGTGTTGAATGTGCACCAGCAGATCTTATCTCCAGAATTAAAGCCAGGGATGCATGGGTGTGTGCACAAGAACCAGCCTTCAGAGACTTTTCCTAAGTGGCATTTTTAACCTCATAGGAGTCCAAATGGGTCTCTCCTCTTCAGGGATAACTGACTGCCTGTCATTTTTACCCGTTCATTTTTAAAAGATACTTGTTGCTGAGATGCAAGTTAGGCCTTCAGAAGTGGTCTTCTGCCCATCGCAGCCTAACTATTTTATTTTTAGAGTAGAAATGCTGGGGGAACAAAAAAATAAAATCTAATGTGGGCATGTATATTAACTGTCTTGGAATTTCTTTGTCGAATTCACTCATAGAATCATAGAGTTGGAAGGGACCACCAGGGTCATCTAGTCCAACCCCCTGCACAATGCAGGAAATTCACAACTACCTCCCCCCACACCCCCATTGACCCCTACTCCATGCCCAGAAGATGGCCAAGATGCCCTCCCTCTCATGAACTGCCTAAGTTCATAGAATCAGCATTGCTGACAGATGGCCATCTAGCCTCTGCTTAAAAACCTCCAGGGAAGGAGAGCTCACCACCTCCCGAGGAAGCCTGTTCCACTGAGGAACCGCCCTGACTGTTAGAAAGTTCTTCCTAATGTCTAGATGGAAACTTCTGATTTAATTTCAACCCGTTGGTTCTGGTCAGGCCTTCTGGGGCAACAGAAAACAACTCGGCACCATCCTCTATATGACAGCCCTTCAAGTACATGAAGATGTTTGTAGAAAACATCAGTTTGCAAATCCCCATATGGTTTACAACACCCAGATGTCCACAACCCTCTACTTTTCTATGCAGACGTATACCTGAAGGGCTGGTAAAATCCTGTTCTCCAGTTCCTCTGGAGGGCCACCCACAAGGGCATAGAGGCCGAGCCCTTCCCCTGATGTTGCCTCCTGGCACTGGGATTCAGAGGTGGACTGTCTCTGAATGTGGAGGCTCCCTTTAACTACCATGGCTAGTAAACGTCTTCTCCGTTGATCTGACTTAAGCCGCCTATGCGTGTGGCCATCGTGTCGCCCCCTCCCTTGACCAAAACGGCTCAAGGAAACCGAAGGCTGTGCTTTTGAATCTCACCAGCAGGTGGCACTCTTGGCCACCTTGGTCTACTTTTTTTTAGGCACCCTTAAAACTTCAGGCTGGTCGTTCAGGCCGGACTCTTTTGGCCCCTTTTGCTGCTTCTTTTAACACCTTATATTCGGCCTCTCGGTCTTTGCCGGGGATTGGGGGGGGGTCGAGCCCCGGGCGGCGGCGGCAGCAGCAGCGCTTGGTTGATGCTTCGTGGTGTCCCTTTGCTGCTGATCTTTGCTGCGCCAAGCAAAGCTGGACCAAGAACCACGAACGAATACCACGTACTTTCATACCACCCACCCGGACCGATGTGCCATGCTTCCAAAGGGTGCCCACACCTATCAAATCAATTGCCGACCTCTTGAATACCCTTAATAAAATCCCTTGAGCAGATCCGGTACCCAAGAACCTCTCCTGCTGGTTGTTCCTGCTGGTCATTTCTGCTGTTCACCTTGCTCCTGCTCCCAAAAAGGCGGCGGGGCTGCTGGGGCTGGATCCTGCTGCGTTCGCCTTTCTACGCGCACCCCGACGCTGGGAAGCGTCCTTTGCCGCTCTGGCCCGGGCACCAAACCAGCGGGGTCTCTCGGCAGCCGGGGCGCAGCCACCTGGGGTGGGCCGGGGTGGGGCGCCGGCCCCCACGGGGAAGCCTGCGCGCGGGAGGCCGGGCCTGGGGTTGCCCCCTCCGGAGGGCCCGTCCTGCCCCCGCCTCCAAACGCCAGCAGCAGCAGCCCCCGGGCAGAGTTGGGCGAGCTGGGCTGGGGAAAGAGGCGCAGCTGGGGAAAGAGGGGCAACTCCGCGGCGCCAGATGCGTCCCGGGGGGGGGGGGACCGCTCCGGCGGCGCGTGGGCCGGGCGTCGGTCCGCCGCAAGGCTGCAGCCAGCCCCGCGTGGGTGCCCAAGGCAGGCCCGGGGGCGGGTGGCACCTGCGAGCAGGGGGGCTTCTGGCGCCAGGCTGCCTCCGCCCTGAGCGGGGAGGGGAGAGCGGCGCCCCCCACCCCAGCCCACCCCACCCCGCGCCGGGCTTGGGCGAGCGAGCGAGCGGTCTCCCCGCGCTCCCTGCCCGGCCACGGGTGCTGGGGTTGGCAGGCGGCGTTTCCGCGCCTGGCGGGGCGCAGAGGTGCAGTGGCTGCCCACCCCCCCGGGCCAATGAGCGCAGCCCCCTTCCCCCGCGCCCCTGGGGAGCGGCTCTCCTCTGCTGCCCACGGGGGCTTTGCCGCCTCCTGGGAGTCCGGCCGGGCGCGGCGCTTGTCCGGCGATGGCTGGCAGCTTCGCCAGCGGCTGGCTCGGGCGGTCCGGGGATTGGCTTCCTAGGGACGGGGCTGCTGCCTGGTGCCCGGGGATGCCTTCGGAAGAACTGGGGCAAGGGACAGCCTAAGGACCAGCTGGGAGCCGCTCGCTCTGTGCTGTGGAGGGGGTCACGCTTCTGACCTTCAGGTAAGCGCAAGTAGCCTTCCAGGTCCTAGATTTGGGGGGGGGGGAGAGAGAGAAGGGGCCCTGGCTGCTGGAGGAAAGGCAGGCGGGGACAGCAGAAGTTGAGTGCAGCAAGTCAACCTGTTCCCTGTGGGGTGGAGGCATCTCAAGTGGGACGTTTTGCATGCCGGAGCCCTTTTGGGACCAGCCCAGCGTCCCTGCTGAGGGAACCTCGGGAGGCGCAGAGTGGGCAGGTGGCCGGGCTGCTGCAGAAGAGCCGGGTTCGGCTTTTGCTGCTGGGCCTGTGGAGGATTGACCCAGTGGAAGTGGGGTCTTGGCACCCTCCCGGTGCCTGTCTGTCTAGCAGCACAGACAGAAGTACAAATGGCAAGCCAGGAAGTCCCCGATTCAAATCTTGCCTCAACCTGACAGGGTGGTGTACCCCTCTGCCTCCCCCTGGGAGCAGAGAGGGGACAGCTCTGGCCTCCCTTGCCCCGTTCTTCCTGGATGACTTCAACATGGTGGTTTCAAACTGAAAGCTAAAAAAAGAGAGAGAGAGAACTACCTAAAAAGCGTAATACTGTTGTAAATGAAGACTTGCCCTGAGAGCCTATGAAGGGTGGTCACGTCCACTCCCATTCCCCCTTTGCTGAACTGTATCTGTATTACCCCGTGTGTGTGTGTGTGTGTATGTCAAGTCGCCTCCAACTCCTGGCGACCCTATGAATCAGTGTCCTCCAATATGTCCTATCTGTGACAGCCTCGCTCAGGTCTTGCAAACTGAGGGCCGCGCCTTCTTTTATTTCCCCTGTATCTGCAGTTTATTGTGACTTTGGCCCAGCTCAGAGCCCAGCATACTGTTGGGGGGGGGGGGCGTCTGTAGTGTCTGTTCTCCTTGCTGCTGAAAGCTTTGGGGCATGAATGAGTTACACAAACCAGCCATTAGAAAACACAACATAAAGTGCCTGGGGAGGGAGCGAGGGCAGGGGGGGATATTCTAGCCTCTCCTGACACATATTTAAATTTAATCTGCTCTGCCCTGTGAACCCTTGGAGGGGGTTTGCCATCTTCTGGGCATGGAGTAGGGGTCACTGGGGGTGTGGGAGGGGGAGGTAGTTGTGAGTTTCCTGCATTGTGCAGGGGGTTGGGCTAGATGACCCTGGTGGTCCCTTCCAACTCTATGGTTCTATGAACAACAGCCCTGTGAGGCAGGATGCTGTTTTGGAGAGTGAGAAGCTGTGGTTGAGAGAGAGACAGAGGAGGCCAGTGGAAAGCACAGTTGGGACTTGAGCCCCAGTGGCCCCGATCCAAGCCCAGCTCCGGGCAATGGGCCCAACGGAGGTCCTTTGTCCTCGGAGAGAGCCGCTATTGAGAGTGCTTAGAGCAGGGAGGCAGCGACTGGAATCCCTGTGTACCTTTCCTTGCATTCCTCAGGGTTTGAACAAGGATTAAGGCTGGCTGAGCCCCTGGGGGGAAGGGCTCTCCAGTTGGGCCGGGCCTGAGGTTTGGGCTGCTTCTCCCTCCAGTGACCCTCGGGCCTGACGTCGCTACGGCTGCCTAGGAACCCTCCTGCTTCAGTTAGCCGGACAGAACCGCTTCCCTTCCTGAGGTCTCTGCTCTGCAGAGTTAATCTCTTCCCTTTGCAGGAGGTGCACACATGTGCGCATAGTCTCACTCGTAAGCAAGTGCTGCGTGAGCCTTTTCTCTTCTGTTGTGAGCCCGGGACTTGCAAAGAAACCAGAGCTGGGAACAGGCGCAACAAGGGGGGAATCTGTTGCTCCCAAAACGATTCTGGTCCTTTGATCCTGGGGGTGCTTTTTCAGTCCTGGGCACGTGACTGGTGATGCCTTGTGACACGCAGAGTGTAAACTCTCAGAGTCCATGAAGACTAGATTGGACTAGAAGACCCTGGTGGTCCCTTCCAACTCTATGATTCTATGATGATTTTTAATTGCACACATGAAGCTGCCTTATAATGAATGAGACCACCAGCCCATCAAGGTTGGCACTGTCTACTCAGACTGGCAAAGGGCTCTCCAGGGTCTCAGGCAGGGGTCTTTCCCATCACCTACTGCCTGGTCCTTTTAACTGGAGATGGCAGGGAATGAACCTGGGACCTTCCACATACCAAGCAGATGCTCCACGGACCCTCCCCTGGCCAAGTACTTATAACTTGTTGATCCTTCACATTGTATTGGTCTTGAAATATGAAAAATCAACAAAAAATCAATTTTGACACCCGTTGTTTTCCATATCCTCACCAGGCTGAAGGGGCCGGCATGACAAAAGGCAGGGTCCATTGGTGGGGGCATCCGCAGCGGCCTGGATTACGGGGCTTCCTGCTCGCCCAGCAGTTGTAGCAGAGCATCAGCTATATGCCCGGCATACCCCCTGTTCAGATGTCAACTTGGCCACAAACCATTTGGGGGCCAAGCTGCTGTCCCTCAGCTCCATGTTTGCAACCTTGGCCTACCATACAGGGTTGTTTCAGAGAGGCACTTTGAAATAGATACAGTGTCTGTACCACGGAGTTGCTGAATATCTTGGGCTGTGGCTCCAGAAGGATCCTGCCTCTGGCCAGTCTGGTCTTCCCCAAGCTTGTGATGGTGGGGATGTTCTTTTTCTCTGAATTAGAATGAGCAACTCCCTTCACCCTATTATTGAGAGAGCCTGAAAGTAAGAATTACCTGCTCTTAGAGGAACCCAACACCATGCTTTCTGCACAAGTTATTGTTCTGAATGGAAGGAAGGTGGCCCAGAATACTGACTCTTGCAGAGAGACAATGGACACACTCCTCTGAGGACAGGCAGTACTCTTATGTTTCCGCATTGGTTCCAACAGATGTTCCAGTATCATCCAATAAAGAGGCACAGCAAAATCTCACACCCGATAGAAACAGATTGGCAAGAGCAATGTCAGATGTGAACTATGCCAAGATACAGGGACGGCCACCCTGTCTGGGGACAGGCAATGCTCCTACTTCCACCCAGTCTCATCCCTATTGGAGAAGAAGAAGAGTTGGCTTTTATATGTTCACTTTTTCTGCCACTTAAGGGAGAATCAAACCGGCTTACAATCTCCTTGCCTTCCCCTCCCGACAACAGACACCTTGTGAGGTAGGTGGGGCTGAGAGAGCTCTAAGAGAGCTGTGACTAGCCCAAGGTCACCCAGCCGGCTTCATGTGGAGTGGGGAAACCAACCCAGTTCTCCAGATTAGCATCAGCTGCTCATGTGGAGGAGTGGGGAATCAAACCTGGTTCTCCAGATCAGACGCCATCACTCCACCCAGTAGAAGGAACAGTACCTCGTACAGAGACACTGTAGAATCCTTCTCTGTGTATTGGCGCTTTTGGGTCCAGTCGTTGTTTGGGAATTCCTGGGCTTGTCCAGCCGCTTGTGAGCTGCCCAGCTGCACCTTCTGGCCCGAGGTGGTCTGGCTGGGGTCCCTGGTGGGTCCAGCCGAGCAGCAGCTGCTCCCTGCATTCTGGGCATCCACCTTCCCCTCTTCAGTCTCACACACAGACGCACACACATATCGCCCCCCCCAGCTCTGGTGTCCCAGGGCCGGAACAGAAGGCGTCTCTGTGTGGAATCCGGGCTGGGCTTCAGGCCATCGCTCATATTTCCACACCTGTGAAATTCTACACACTGCTTAAGAAAAGGGGATGGCTGGGAGGGGTTGGGGAGGGGAGTGAGAACAGGGCCCAGGCCGAGCTGATTGGGGCAGGCCCCCTCCCAAGGCTGTCCGGCCCACCTCCAGGGCGGGCAGGGCAACTCCAGCTGCCAATGGTCATCAAGTGGATGGACTTCAGTCCCCTCATCAGGGAGCCCTCCCTCCTGGCCTCCTCCGCCCGTCGCTTGCCCCAGAAAGAATTCCTTTGGGCAAAGGTGTAGAAGGGATGCCCACCCCCTGGGGAATGCCGTCGTTTGCCTCGCCTGCATTGGTGATGCTCTGCAGCAAAGGGTGTGAGCAGGAAAGAGTCCCTTTTGGATCTTGCTTTGTTGTGGTGGTTTTGGGCAACCAGCTCTCTGCATTGTGCAGGGGGTTGGACTAGATGACCCTGGTGGTCCTTTCCAACTCTATGATTCTATGATTCTCAGTCTCTGCCTTGGCTGCCACTCTCAGCTTGGGAGGTGCTCAACACAGTCTTTGTAGATTGATGTATTATTATTATTATTATTATTATATTCATTATAACTACTTAATTGTGGATAAAATTTAAACAACATATGCTTGAAAATATGTTGTATATATTTACAGTATGCAGAGGAATTATCATCATCTGATGCTAAGATTCTTACCTAAAAATCTTCAGCTATATATTCTGAGTGAATAAAACCTTGTCTTAAAAGCATTTCACTCATTACAAAAGAAAATATTTAATAGGTGTTTTTTCAGCGCTCCCCAAAATTTCCATTTTTTTTCCTGTTGAATAATTTGAAAAAGACCCCCTTCCTGTCAATTCCTGGATTTCTCCCATTATTTTCTGGGTTTCCACATTTCTATCTTGATGTCTGGCCTGCAGTCGGAGGGGCTAGAGACAGAGCATTTGCTTTGCATGCAGAAGGTCTCAGGTTCAAACTACTTAAAACAGAATTATTCAGTAGGGCGTTTTTGTAAAGGTGATAGGGCTGTAGCATACCAGAGCAGTTCAAGAGACATTTCAAGGAAAGGGATTTCTCTGAGGACTCTACTGCTGTGTATGCTATGTGTTATCTGTTGCTGTATGCATTATCCTGACCTCGGTGCCTTATATTACTGCTTCAGTAATAACATTTATTGCTTGTGGCACAGGTCATGTTTAATGCTGATGCTTTCTTTCAGACTTCTGCGATCCCAGTCCTGTTACACTGTTTATGTCCCATCCTATTGATAGCATTGGTTTGCACTGTGAGCCAGTGTGGTGTAGTGGTTAAGAGTGGTGGTTTGGAGCGGTGGACTCTGATCTGGAGAACCGAGCTTGATTTCCCACTCTTCCACATGAGTGGCGGAGGCTAATCTGGTGAACTGGATTTGTTTCCCCACTCTTCCACATGAAGCCAGCTGGGTGACCTTGGGCTAGTCACAGCTCTCTTAGAGCTCTCTTAGCCCCACCTACCTCACAGGGTGTCTGTTGTGGGGAGGGGAAGGAAAGGTGATTGTAAGCCGGTTTGAGTCTTCCTTAAGTGGTAGAGAAAGTCGGCATATAAAAACCAACTCTTCTTCTTCATTGGGTAATCTGCCTTGAGTGTCAGAGAGAAAGGCAGACTACAAATAACGTCAATAATAAAAGGACTGGGGAGGAGGGGATGTGAAGGGACTGGCAATACAGTCACTGAGGAACTGGTGGGCCTTTTCTTCTCACTTGGTATTCCAGAGAGACTTGGAATAGCTCAGGAATAATACAGACAATGGTTCCATCCTGTAACACTTGGGGTAACTGTGGAACAGCGTTTAATTTCCTTTGGATTCCTCCTCTCCTCCCCCTCCCCATATCAAATAAGGTTTTTTAAAAAGGTGGAAACAGGAGGGGTTGGAGGCAAACAACCTTTTCTGTCATTTGTTCTTAATCGTATGCTGTATAGTGAGTGCTGGCCAACCTGCCCCTGCAGAGGGGAGGCGGAAGGCAGATTTTAGTGAGTGTTGAGGTGGCTGACAGATCTGAGTCATGAGGGCCCAATCCACAGAGAAATTCACCTGCACAAGCTCTATGAACAGGAGGTGTGGAAAAGTGTACTCTGAGATTCCCATGAAGTTTGTACAGGAGAACACCTGTTGGATTTTGTTCTGTGTCCATTAGCAGGAGCAGAGAGGCCACACTTGAACACAAGCCGCCTTATACTGAACCAGACCCCCCTCGGTCCATCCAAGTCAGTATTGTCTACTCAGACCGGCAGCAGCTCTCCAGGGTCTCAGGCAGAGGTCTTTCCCATCACCTACTTGCCTAGCCCCTTAAGTGGAGATGCTGGGGGTTGAACCTGGGACCTTCTGCATGCCAAGTAGATGCTCTACCACTGAGCCACAGCCCCTCCCACAGCCATTTTAGATTTTGTCATTTGGGATGGCAGCAAGGGACTGATCCTCAAAAGGAGGAAAAAGAGCTCTCGGCTGGGACTCTGAGCGCCCCGGAGGTCACTTTCTAGCTGAAATGTCCAAATTGGACTGCAGTCGAGCACTCGAGGGCCATTGGCTGGTCTCTTGAGAGGTTGAAACGGTCAGCATTTTCCAGGGACATTTCTTGATTAGCTAACTGGGGCTTCCTGTCCACTTGTTCCCGTCGTCCTTTTGTGTACTGAAAAGGAGTGTAAGCCCTCCAGACAGGGCCTTTTGTCCTGCTGTCAAGGCCCACCTTTTGTCCCACTGTCATGTCTGATCTGGTGGCCGAGGGCTACGGACCATGAGGCTGCCCTCACTCTGCTGCTGTTTGTCCTGGCCAGTAACTTCCTCACGCTGCCCTGTGTTTGGAGCGTTTTGCTTCCTGCCGCCTCGTCTGCATGATGGTGCAAAGCACGGATGTACATGAAGCTGCCTTATACACAGCCAAGGGAAGGGGCTGTGGCTCAGTGGAAGAGCCTCTGCTTGGCATGTAGAAGGTCTCAGGTCCAGGTTCAATCCCCAGCATCTCCAGTTAAAAGGACCAGAAAGTAGGTCACGTGAAAGACCTCAGTGTGTGATCCTGGAAAGCCACTGCCAGTTTGAGTAGGCAATTCTGACCTTGATGGACCAAGGGTCTGATTCAGTGTAAGGCATCTTCATGTATTCACCTAGCCCTCTGGGGGTCTCTTCTCCAGACTGGGCAAAGGCTTGGAGGCAGCATCAGGGGAGGGCCTTGGTCTCTCTACCCTGCTGTAGGACCACTGGTTGGCCACCGTGTGAGATGGGATGCTGCACTAGGTGGACTGTGGGTCTGATCGAGCAGCAGCAGCAGACGAGTTGGTTTTTATATGCCGACTTTCTCTAGGAAGAATCAAACTGGCTTATAATCACCTTCCCCTCCCCTCCGCACAACAGACACCCTGTGAGGTAGGTGGGGCTGAGAGAGCTCTAAGAGAGTTGTGGCTTCAAGTGTAGGAGTGGGGGAACCAACCCGGTTCAGCAGATTAGAGTCCACCATTCATATGGAGGAGTGGGGATTCAAATCTGGTTCTCCAGATCAGAGTCCACCAAACCACAGCTCTTAACCACTATACCATGCTGGCTCTCAGCAGGCCTCTTCTTAGCTTGGAGGATCTTCTTAGGATCTTCTTAGCCTCTTCTTAGTTTCTTATGTCTGGTAGCAGCTCTCCCAGATATCCTGTAGAGCAATACCTTTCACAACACCTGAGACCCTTTTACCTGGATGAACCAGGGATTGAACTGGGGACATCCCATATGCCAAGCGGGTGCCTCACCAAAAGCACATGGATCTATGCAGCTGCCCTGTGCTGGGTCAGACCCTTGGCCCATCTAGCTCGCTATCGCCTTCTCTGATTGACGGTGGAAGAGAACATGTTTTGCAGAATCCCCCAGTCCCAGACCCCAGGAAAAGATCTCGGGTAGCCACTGCTGGGAAAAGCTTTTCTGTTTCTGGTATCTTGGAGAGCTACTGCCAATCGGAGAAGCCGGTGCTGAATTAGTGGTGGAGGGAAGCTTGAGAGCCAGCGGGGTGTAGTGGTTAAGCGCAGCGGATTCTAATCTGGAGAATCAAGTTGGTTTCCCCACTCTCCACATGAAGCCTGCCGGGTGACCTTGGGCCAGTCACAGTTTTCTCTGAACTCTCTCAGCCCCACCTATCTCACAAAGTGTCTGTTGTGTGGGGCGGGGAGGTGATTGTAAGCCACTTTGAGACTCCTTTCAGTAAAGAAAAGTGGGGTATAAAAAAACAACTCTTCTCCTTCTTGAGAGAGGGACCCACAAAGGTATATTGTTGAAGGCTTTCACGGTCAGAGTTCATTGGTTCTTGTAGGTTATCTGGGCTGTGTAACTGTGTAACCGTGGTCTTGGTATTTTCTTTCCTGACGTTTCGCCAGCAGCTGTAGGAAGAGTAACATATAATCAGAAAGAGGTTGGGTTTGAGCTGAGTACTGTCTTGATACTTACAGGACAATGATTAGCACATTACTTTTGCAGGACAGTACTCAGCTCAAACCCAACCTCTTTCTGATTATATGTTACTCTTCCTACACCCTTGACACTGAGAGACACTGTCCTTCAGTGTTACTCCTCTGAAGATGCCTGCCACAGTTGCTGGCGAAACGTCAGGAAAGAAAATACCAAGACCACGGTTACACAGTTACACAGCCCGGATAACCTACAAGAACCACAAAGGTATGTTTGCATCTAGTTAGACTTGGAGTTAGCTGGGATGGAGGCTGAGCAACAAAAGGCCCAGATGCTTTGCGGGAAAATGGAATGTTGAGAAAAGATTTGCACGAGAGACTTGTAAAGAATCGGAAGCACCATCTACATCCCCCCCCGAACCCCTACCCTTCTAACGACCCAGCAGTTACTCCAATTCTTAGCCCCAAATGCCAGCCCTTTATCTCATTCTGAGGCACCCATTCCAGCCCTCGCTGTGCCCCTTTGGGGCTGGGGTTTCTGTCTGCTCGGCTCCTTGCATCCCTCAAGGGGTGAATTTGTCCCTGCTCTCGTTCCCAGTGTGGGAAGAGGCAGAAAGAACACAGAGTAACGGCAGCGGCCTAATCTGCAATTTGCTGCTGAGCTTCTCACCCCCCCCCCACGTGCCACACACACCCCATGTTGCTATAGAAAGCAACCATGAAAACGCCTGAAGACAGAAATGTCCTGATTGGAGCCAGCTCTCTCTATCTGGTCTCCTTGGCTGGGTGGAGGCCTCTGGAGCCGGAGCGAGAGGGGACCACATCAGACACGGGCCGATTCAGCCTTGTGGTCAGGCCCTGGCATCAAAGCCCGCCAGGGCGGCCATCTCTGTGTATTTCCAGCCTGGCGCCCGTCCAGTGCAGCTCCCTGAATTGCGGGGTTGGGGTTTGTTAATGATGTCCTGGACTCGCTGGCCCTCTGCATGGGGTGGCTGGTGTGCCCAGGCTGGGAGGCTCTGTCGCAGTAGGAGGGGAAATCTCACTCTGATCAGAAGAGTGTACCTGCTTGTACGGAGGTCTGTGCTCATGCCAGGGACACGCTGCTGCTGTCCTGGCTGGGGGCCGCCGTGTGTCTCCTAGCTGTTTGGCAAGAAACATCTCTGTGCTGCTTCCTTTGGGAGTGGGGGGCTCGAAATACGGTGAGTGGGGCAATCGAATCACATCTTTCAAAAACCAGGGGCTCTGAGAGAAGAAACCGCAGTGGCTCTCTGGTGGAGTGTGGCTTTCCTGGCAAACTGGGTCATTGGCCCACCTGCTCTACCTGCCTCCAACTTGGCTGTTCTTGTCTCTCAACTCTGAGCATTGTCTGTTTTAGGGAGAGCCCCCTTCAGCAGTGGCTGGAGTTTCCTATCAGAAGAGCCCTGCTGGTCTATTGTTCTGCTTCCAAAAATGACCCACCAGAGTCTTCTTTGCAGTGAAGGGGGAGGGGACTCTCCCCTTTCATGTGTAACCTGGCGCCTGCAGTTCAGTGGCAGACTGCCTCTGTTCATGGATGTTCCATGTAGCTGTCTTCGCAAATTGCTGTAGGCAGGCCTCTCTTCCTCCAGGGGTTTGGTTAATCCCCTTTCAAAGCCACGTGAGCTACTGACCGTTGGCACATTGTGAGGTGGTGAGTTTGAGAAGTGAGTTATGTGCTGCCTGAAGACTCTGGCTGGGAGTCCCAGAGCTGGACAGGGAGGGAGCAGGAAGCTGTTTTAGGTATGTTGAAATGTTCATGTTTTCATGCTCTTGGAAATATGAAATGCACCCATTTCCTAGTACCGGAGAGGCGCTTCCCTGCTTGCATTCGGTTTCATGTTCCTGCTTTACTCACCTGAACCCCTTTCTCTTTTGCTGTGCTTGTGAGGTTGGTTGTTTTTTTTTGGGGGGGGGGAGGGAGACTAATCTGCATTGTGATATTGAGTGTTCCCTCTAAAGTCTATTAGGTACAGCTTTGTAAACAAGGCCACAAAAATTACTACCCAAAACCATAATTTTTTTAACCAGGCTTGTCTGCAAGATTAGTCACTTGCGGTCTGAAAGGAATACGGCTGCAGTCCTGACACTTTCCAGGGAGTAAGCCCCACAGAGTAAAATGGGGCTTACTTCTGAGTACACCTAGTTAGGTCTACTCACCAAGAGAACCAACTTCATAAAACTTCTCTTTCTGATCTCCTGGAGGCAGTTTTCACCACCACCCTTGGGGGGCCAGGCAAACGCTGCTTTCGGAACTTGCCCGAGAGTTTCCAGGCAGAGCCGCCAAGTGATGGGTTGAAGGTGGCTCTTTGTTCTTTGCCGCTTGTGACTTGCTCCCCCTTCCTTTCTACACAGACTCTGGCCTTTGCCTGGCTGCCCTCCCCTTTGTCCCTAAGCCGGATCTTCCTGCCCCTCCCTCATCTCAACAATTCTATTCAAATTTGCACAGGACTTCTGAGTGGAAAGTCCCCCCACCCACCCACACACACCATGCAACTTTGATGCTGGATGTTTTGAGCAAAGCCCCCACTCCCCATAATTCCATGGAGGGTTTCAACCACCCCCCTGGGTGCAGGGTACAAAGAACCCCTCCTTAGGACCTGGGGGAGGGGATGCCATGACTCAGCCAAGCATTCAGAGGCTTCCGTGTCCCACCCTCTCCTGCCTTTGTGTCAGTGAATAAAGGGGATGTGAATGTTCAGTAGGGTTGCCAACCTCCAGGTACCAGTTGAAGATCTCCTGCTATTACAACTGATCTCCAGTCGATAGAGATCAGTTCCCCTGGAGAAGATGGCCGCTTTGGCAATTGGACTCTATGGCATTGAAGTCCCTCCCCAAACCTTGCCCTCTTCAGGCTCCACTCCCAAAACCTCCTGCTGGTGGTAAAGAGGGACCTGGTGGCAACCATAACGTTAAGTGCCTTCTGACTTATGACTACCCTTTGAAGTCACAACCCCCAGGACATCCTATCTTGCAACAGGTCTTGCAAGCGGAGGTCCACGGCTTCTTTGATGGACCTTCCTCTTTTCCTGCCGCCTTCAGCTTTTCCTAGCGTTATTGCCTTTTCCAGTGAGTCTTGTCTTCTCGTGATGTGACCAAAGTACGATAACTTCCATTTAAGAGAGTTGTGGGGGTATAAGTACAGGGGCCGACTGCCAGAATGGCTCCATACCACCATCTCTTGCCCAGGCCGAGGGCAAGGAATGGTAGACCAGCCTCACAGCAGGGCAGGGGGATGGTGGTGCCATTGTGGGAGAGGTGGTGGAAGATGCTGCAGATCTTCTTGGGCAGCACTCTTGCTCAGCCCCTTCTCATTCCCATGAGGCTTGGGCAGGAAAGGCCCCCCAGGGGGTTGGCCTCCCTGTTAATCAGTGTGCATCTTGACATCTGTGCACATGCACCGCTTGGCACCAGAATACCTGGCACTGGCACACAAGCAGGTGGGCAAACTGGGACTCATGACTTTTAGTGGTTTCCATGGGATGTTCTATGTTCTTCTCCTCCAGTCTTCAGTTAATGTGCAGTAGTTTCCTATCATCCTCCTTGGGAAGAGCCTGTCTTCTCACATGTTCTATGCAGCTCCTGGTTGTTTAGGCACTCAATGAAAAATAAATATTATTTCTATTAATAAGCCCTGACGGCCAGCAAGGCCTTGGCCGTCTTGCATTCTGCCCCTAACGTCATCAGCGGCTGGAGGCCAGAAGCAGCGCAGGCCCCCTCCAGTCACTGAGCAGGAGGGAAATGAGTCATGGTTTCAGGTGTGTCCGAAAGGCAGGCGGGAGCCTGGCCAGCGGGTGGCGTGAGGCAGGAACCCCTCCCCTCGGGTCGTTGCCAGCCAGCCGGGCAGCACGATGGCAAAAGCTGGCCTCTGTGCCCTGCAGCCATGTACTGTGTGCTTTGTTTATACTTTAGCATGACAGCTGCCATGGAGCCTCCACCTTAAGAGGCAGTGTACCTGCTGGGGGTATGCAGGTGTTGCTTTCCTGCCTTGCTTGTGGGCTTCCAAGGCTGGCCTGGCTGTTGTCAGAAAAGGAGAAGTCAGCCTGTTTCAGAATCAGGGAATCAATTAGCAATAGCTATTAACCATTATAGTTGACTTGAACCTCTATGTTCAAGAGCAGTATACCTGCAAGTGCCAGATGCTAGGCCTCAACGGGGACAGGTCCTGCTCTGTTTGTCAGCTTGCTGGAGGGACCTGGCAAGTGATTTTAGAAGTGAGATAGTTGGTTTTTCATCCAGTCCAGCAAAGCAGTTTTTATGCTGAAGAGGTTCAAAAAGACCGCAGCTGTCCCTGTTTTGCAGCAGTTGGTCCTCTATGCCTTAGCCACACAAGCTAAAAAGCCACCATGTGCAGTGCTGGAAAATGTATTCCAAAGGAATCCATGTACACAACGGATTCTTGGCGCCCCCAGAGAGAGGAAAATGGGAATCGGGATGACTTGTCCTGACACCAGAGTGATCTGGGAGGAGAATTTGCATCTCCCACACTGCTCTCTTCCACACAACTATGGAAAGATGCAAGAATCCCAGCACAGGCTGACTTTGGCAACTCTTGGCCAAGGACTCGCCAAGGCTTACAGTGGTGACTTGCCTCGTGGTTCTTGTTTTTTGTAAAGGTGTGGTGGGTGGGTGGCATCCAACATTGACATGGCATCCAGGTTCCATCCCAAGATGGAGGCCAACACAAGAGCTTGCCAACAATACTGCAAGTAGAAATCGAGGGGGTTCCAGCACACACACACACCCATCCCCTGCCTTTCATTCTGGAGCGCAGCAGTTTGGACTCAAAATGAGGCTAAGCAGACTTAGGAAAGCCTTTCCTGCTAAGGAACACTTGGGATTGCTTGCAGATTTCTTCTTTTTTCATCGGGAGAGGGGAGGGCCGTAAGATAGGGGAGGGGCTGTGGCTCAGTGGCAGAAGGTCCCAAGTTCAATCCCCAGTGGCATCTCCAGTTAAAGGGACTGGGCAAGTAGGTGATGTGAAAGACCTCAGCCTGAGACCCTGGAGAGCAGCTGCCTGTCTGAGTAGACAATACTGACATCGATGAGGGTCTGATTCAGTATAAGGCAGAGTCATGTGTTTGCCCTCTTGGGTAGGGGCTGTGGCTTAGTGGGCAGAGCCTCTGCTTGGCATGCAGAAGGTCCCAGGTTCAATCCCCAGCATCTCCAGGTACAAGGAACCAGGCAAGTAGGTGATGTGAAAGACCCCTGCCTGAGACCCCAGAGAGCCGCTGCCGGTCTGAGTAGACAATACTGACTTTGAGGGACCAAGGATCTGATTCGGTATAAGGCAGCTTCATGGGTTCATGGGTTCAAGATGCAAGCCCCCAGCTAATAAGGAGAGCCAGTGTGGAGTAGTGGTTAGAGAGAGTGTCCAGCTAGGATCTGGGAGACTCAGGTTCGAATCCCCCCACTCTGCCACAGAAACCTGTTGGATGACCTTGGGAAAGTCACGCACTCTCAGCCTCACCTACTTCACAGGGTTGTTGTGAGAATAAAATGGAGGAGAAGAAAATGATGTAAGCTGCTTTGGGTTCCCACTGGGGAGAAAGGTGGGCTGTAAGTGAAGCAAATAAACAGGAGCCTTGAGCAGCCCGCGAGGGCCTCGCCACCCTGTCTTTTGCAGGGGAAAGCTCTGGGTTTAGTCCCCTCCCTTGCTGACAGCCCTTGAGATGCAGCCATGAAAAGTGTGTTTGAAGCCTCTGCCGCTGGTCTTGCCTTTTGAGCAGGGAGACGGCCTAGGAGGGAGAATGTGTGTTGTGTGTTAAGTGCCGTCAAGTCGCTTCCGACTCATGGCGACCCTATGAATCAAAGTCCTCCAAATGGTCCTATCTTTGACAGCCTTGCTCAGGTCTTGCAAATTGAGGGCTATGGCTTCCTTTATTGAGTCAATCCATCTCTTGTTGGGTCTTCCTCTTTTCCTGCTGCCCTCAACGTTTCCTAGCATGATTGTCTTTTCCAGTGACTCTTGTCTTCTCATAATGTGACCAAAGTACAATAGCATCAGTTTAGTCATTTTAGCTTCTAGGGTCCAGGACCAAGAACGCCCCACATTTATATGGCGCTTTTGGGATGGCCAAAGGGCTTCACAAGATTTTTCTTGCATTCTTTGCAACAGTCCTGTTAAGTAGGCCAGAACGGTCATCTCCATCTTGCAGGTGGGTGCAGCGGCCTGGCCGCTGTGCACATGGTGGAGGCAACATTTGGACTCCCGACTTGTAGTTCTCTGTTTCTCCAGCTGCCTGTTCAGGCCCACGATCCAAGAATCTCGGTTCTGGCCATGCGGCCGTTCTTCCGACTGCATCCCAGCCCCGTGAAGCCAGTCCTTTTGGCTCTCCTGGTCCCTTCTGGGTGTGGTCCGACGGGGTGTTCAGAGGAGCAGTGAAAGGCGGGCTTGTTCCTCGCCCTGCTGGCGGCCGTGCCTCCAGCAACCACATCTGGGCGTGGTGGGCCGGTGGCCAGCAGCACCGTCCTCTCAAAGGAGCTCTGTGCAACACGAGGCGGGAGCGGACGGGAGGGAGGGAGCTTCCAGTCTTGGGAACGGAAAGCACACACAGCCCCCACCCCTCTCTGCTCGCTTTCCAATTAGACAGTCTGATCTAGTGTACCTGGGGCACAAAAGCGCAGGCGAAGAAGAGAGGCGGATTCTCACCCGGCTCCTTTCCACTGGAGAGCAGAGGTGGGTGGCATTGGGAACCTAATCTGGGCCCCAGGCCTGGGTCTGTTGTCTGGGGGTGGGGGGCTGCTGGCCTTCTCCAGCCAGCTCTCAAGTCGTTTCCCACCTTTTCATCTCTGTTTTAAAAACTAACCAACCCCAACTGTGAGACTGTTCAGTCAAGGAGATGTGAGGCCAACCGGGCAGGCAGGCAGGCAGGGATCGACCCCTCCGGCTCATCGCTTGCAGCCCCTGCCCCACCTAACAGAACAGGGAAATGCCATGTTGGAATGGAAGCGTTTTGAGCCCTTTGCACATGGGTTTTCTTTCTGTACCCTTCCCACCTGGGAGTCCTCTCCACTTGACCCCCCCCCCAATAACACAGCCTTCCAGGAGTCAGCCCCAGAGGGTTTGGTTTCAGAGGCAGAAGATAAAGTGGAGCCTCTTTTCCTGCCTGCCCCCCCCCCTTCAGCCTGGGAGTAAAATGGAAGGAAGGACTCAGGATCTGGCCGTTAGCTTCCCTTTCAAGATATCCCCATCTGAGTTAGGAGAGGCCTGGTTTGGTTCGTATCTCACCTTTGCCCCCCAGCCCAGGAGAGCTCTCTCTCGGTCTCTCAGCTACTGTCTCTCTCAGCTTGTCCTCTTCATTTGGGGGTAATAGCAGACTACCTTACAGGACTGTGGTAAAGATTACTGCAAGATGTTTGTGAAGCAATAAGAAGAAGAGGAGGAGTTGGTTTTGAAGATGCCGACTTTCTCTACCACTTAAGGGAGACTCAAACCGGCTTATAATCCCCTTCCCTTCCCCACAACAGACACCCTGTGAGGTAGGTGGGGCTCACTGTAACTTACAGAGCTGTAACTTTCCCAAGGTCACCCAGCTGGCTTAGTGTGTAGGAGTGGGGAAACAAATCCAATTCACCAGATTAGCCTCCGCCGCTCATGTGGAGGAGTGGGGAATCAAACCCGGTCCTCCAGATCAGAGTCCACCACTCCAACACTGAAAGCTCTATAGGAATGTATCATCCACCCCCCCCCCGCCAATACAAAAGGTCTGGCTGTGACCTGCCTGGAATGTGGGGGGGGGGTAATTGAGAGATTGCTTCTGAGCATGTGCAGAATTGCTTATCACATTGGAAGGTTTCCTGGTACAGCTTCACGGCTGGCTGAAGCCCTGGTAGTGACCGATTAGGTGCCGCCCCTCCGCAATGCCCTTCTACCTGACCCTTGGTTCCTTTCCTTTCCTCCCAGGCCAGCCACGATACAGCGAGTCCCTCATGCCAACTGCCATGGCGGATTCTGAGGATACCCCTCAACCCACTCCCAGCGAGGCCAGTGAGACCCCAGGCGACGAAGCTTCCCCACAGAACGAGGGCTTCCCCCTCTCGTCGCTGGCCAACCTCTTTGAGAGCGAGGACGGTTCTTCCTTGGCAGATGCTGCCCGGAGCCCGCCAGGGTTGGGGGATGGCAAGCAGAACCTGCGGATGAAATTCCACGGGGCTTTCCGCAAGGGGGTTCCTAACCCGATGGACCTGTTGGAATCCACCATCTACGAATCGTCAGTTGTGCCGGGGCCCAAAAAGGCCCCCATGGACTCCCTCTTTGACTATGGCACGTACCGCCATCACCCGACCGACAACAAACGGAGACGCAAGAAAGTCCTGGAGTGAGTATGGAGCCCGTCGTTCCCGGAGGTGGGCATGGGGCCCTTGCTAGGGCTAGGAGAGAGGCTGGCCGCATGTGCAATTTTGGGTCCTTTATAACAGGATCAAAATGCACTGCAGGACTGAAGAATGCCTGAAGAGTATTTCCCTGTGGATTATTATTTAAAAAAAAAAAAAAACCTGCCATGTAGGAAAACACACAAGGTGGTCATCTCTGTAATGTTGAAGGGTCTCATCAGGTCCAAGATGCATAAGAAACATAAGAAAGGCGCTGCTGGATCAGGCCAAGGTCCATCAAGTCCAGCAGTCTGTTCACACAGTGGCCAACCAGGTGCATGCATTCCAGAGGTGATGCTTGGCTCTACGCACTGGCTTCTTACTCTTCGGCCCTTCCGTTTGTCAAGCACAGGGATGGAAAACACTCTCAAAAGCAGCTTTCTGTGGTTCCCATTACAAAACAAACGTGTTAAAGAATCAGTATTTCCAGGGCAGGATCCCTTGCAAGGGCTGCCATGTGAGAATGCTTTTACATGCCATGCAAATATCCAAGGGAGGTGCTACCTTGGGATTTGTTTCCTTTTTTATCTCAACAAGGACCCAAAGTGGCTTACATCGTCGTCCTTCCATTTTATCTTCACAACAACCCTTTGACGTAGGCTAGGCTGACCATGTGTAACTGGCCCAAGATCACCTAGCAAGCTTCTATGGCACAAGTGGGCATTTGAACCTGGGTCTGTGACACTCTGCGACACCCCACTGGCTCTCATTTTCCTGTCTCAGAAGTACTTGTATGAATGGGCCTGGTTTGGGAAGTTTGCTCATTCTTGAAGGGAGCACATTACGGTATGATCATAACAGGACTGGGGGTGCCCCACTTGCCGCACTTACTGAGATGGGTAGTTGGTCTCCCCCATGGCCTTTTGGCAAAGGTGCATATGGGGACCCTCCACCCACCGTCAGTGTTTGAGAGCTGCGTGATGTGAGGATTGAGCGTTCGTGAGCATATGAAGAGTGTTTTTTCCCTGTTGCCTCTGAAAACCCCCATGTTGATGCTGTAGCACATGGGTTCCTAGTGGTGTGTGCGATACTTCCAGGCACTTAGCCCTGGGGTACCTCTGGGGTACCAGTGTGGTGTAGTAGTTAAGAGCGGTGGACTCTAATCTGCAGAACCGGGTTTGATTCCCCACTCCTCCACATGAGTGGCGGAGGCTAATCTGGTGAACTGGATTTGCTTCCCCACATCTCCACATGAAGCCAGCTGGGTGACCTTGGGCTAGTCACAGTTCTCGCTGAACTCTCTCAGCCCCACCCACCTCACAAGGTGTTTGTTGTGGGGAGGGGGAGGGAAGGCGACTGTAAGCCAGTTTGAGACTCCTTAAAAGCAGAGAAAGTCGGCATATAAAAACCAACTCTTCTTCGTCATCTTCTTCACTGCCAGACCTTTGCTCACCCTTAGTGATGTGACTGTGTGGGTGTGGTCCTGAGGTGCCATCCGTGCCCGCCCTGTTCCCCCTTCAAAGAGCCCTCTGTGCCATTTCCCAGCCGTGGAGGCACTCAGAGGCTGGCTTGGCTCGTGGGGAGGGAGGGAGGGAGGTGAGCTCACCGGGCTGAGTGGCCTGATTCAGGAATGGGCCTCCTTCCCCCCCCCCCGCCCCCATGTCGGGGACCCTGTCTGGCCACAGGGAAGAGCTGCTTCCTCGTCTTTCCAGTTCCTTCTTGGGAGAGGAGGCCAGCAGGAAAAGAAATGCATCCATCGAGGGCTTCATCTGGCCTCGTGCAGTTTGGGGGGAAGTGGCCGGAGAACCCTGATTAAATACTTGAACCCGGGGTCTTTGGCACTCTCAGCATGACAAGGCGGGGTCCTAGGCTTGCTAACTTCCAGGTGGTGGCTGGGGATCTCCCGCTATTACAACTGATCTCCAGCCGATAGAGATCAGCTCACCTGGAGAAAATGGCCACTTTGGCAATTGGACTCTATGGCATCGAAGTCCCACCCCTCCCCAAAGTCCTCAGGCTCTGCCCCAAAAATCTCCAGGTGTTTCCCAACCCGGAGCTGGCAATCCTATGGGGTGGCCAGGCCACGGGTAGGTTGCAGGTTGGCAGCCTGGGGCTAGAAGCCTGAGTGTCGGCTTGCCAGGGTGTGCCCAGTCTTGGTGCCTGTGCGGGGAAGCTGAGTTCCACCTGGCAAAACCTTGGGCCGGCCCTCCTGCGACTGGGGGTGGTGGTTGCTGACTCTTGTTGCCAGCCAGGTTTCACGGTTTGAGTGCCAACTAGGATTTGAGAGACCTAGGTTTAGATCCCCATTCAGCGGCGAAGCTTGCTGGCCAGCCTTAGGCTACTCACAGTTTTCTGCCACGGCTGCCTCACAGGGTTGTTGTGAGGATCAGATGGAGGAAGGGGAAATGATGTGTGTCACCCTGAGCTCCTTGAAGGAGTGTCAGAATAAGAAGGCTGTCGTTTGGTTTTATCAGTCTCCTCCTCCTCCTCCCCAGGAAGAAGCCCCCCAGCACAAAGGGTCCTGCGCCCAACCCACCCCCCATCCTCAAGGTGTTCAACCGGCCCATCCTTTTCGACATTGTCTCCCGA
Source organism: Euleptes europaea (assembly GCF_029931775.1). Taxonomy (NCBI): domain Eukaryota; kingdom Metazoa; phylum Chordata; class Lepidosauria; order Squamata; family Sphaerodactylidae; genus Euleptes; species Euleptes europaea. The sequence goes on along the minus strand of NC_079324.1, from coordinate 63,979,632 downwards.
GGATCCACGACAGACCTGGACGGCCTCCTCCCCTTCTTGCTCACTCACAAGAAGCGCCTGACAGACGAGGAGTTTCGAGGTGGGTGCAGGCGTGGGGCTTGGTGGGCACAGCTGGGTGCAGTGGCCCTGCGTGTGGGGCGGAGGATGGTGGGGTTGTGTTGAAAAGACAGCATGGTGCAAGAGATGCTGGCTTTGTGGGGCATCATCTCTTCTACCTTCAGGAGTGAGAATTTGAATGAATTTACTAGGGAAATGCAAGCAGGTGGTGGGGCACTGGGGGACAGCAGTAAAACAGGTTAGGGGTGAACAGGATAATGCTGGAGGGAGGGGTAGCCCCTGGACATGGGGGGTCTCTCTCAGAGCTTTCTTCAGAGACTGAAAATACTTTAAAGAGATTTCTATAAGAGATTGCCACACGTGGTCTGTCTGCTTAACCCACGTTCCCTTCTGATTAAGCAGGTTTGCAAGCTTTGTTCTAAAATCTGCAACACCTCTTTGACTAAAGCCATTTCCCTGGCATAGTATACTATGGGAAGCCATGTTAATTTGATGTGTCAGAGCATGACGGTGTAAATCTGGTCAGGGGAGGAGGGACAGTACCAAACGTTACCATCTACAAATGAGACGTTCTTATCAAATAGAAAGGGGTGGATCAGAAACTGAAGAGAAAAATTCCAGTAATGACATTAACACACACACACCCCAAAAAAATTCCTCTCTCAAATCCCTTTCAGCTCCCTTAAAACTACTGCTTGTCTTCTGCCTTAGATTGCCGCAGGCATTCCTTTCATGATGTCTTCTGTGGTCAATGAGGACTAGGAAGCTGCGTTTAAAAACAAATAAAACGCTGAGAAGGAGAAACGCACTAACTGTGCCCTCCTTACATGTGTGCGTTTGAGAAATGCAGCCAGTCTTAGAGCAGCTGGTAGTGCCCGGCAAGTGTGCAGAAAAATAGCACTTCGTGCATGCTCAGTGCAAATGCAAACCACACCCTGCAGGATGGCTGTCTTGAAGCCATTACCTTGCCAACCTCCACTCCTTGTGTGTCCCCCCACCCCTGCCAAGAACCCTCCACGGGGAAAACCTGCCTCCCCAAGGCGCTGCTGAACCTGAACAGCGGCAAGAACGATACCATCCCGATGCTGCTGGACATTGCCGAGAAGACGGGCAACATGCGGGAGTTCATCAACTCGCCCTTCCGAGACGTCTACTACCGAGGTAGGAGATCCATCCGGGCCAGGCAGGGATCAGGAGTTGGGCAAAGGTGGATGTGGCCACCAGAGCCCCTTCCCCGGGGCTGAAACTCCCCCAATCCCATCATAAAATTCTGCCTCACATGGCAAAGATGTGTGTGTGTTTTAAGTGCCATCAAGTTGCTTCCGACTCCTGGCAACCCTATGAATTAATGTCCCCCAAAACGTCCTGTTCTTAACAGCCTTGCTTAGGCCTTGCAAACTGAGGGCTGGGGCTTCCTTTGTAGAGTCCATCCATCTCTGGTTGGGTCTTCCTCTTTTCCTGCAGCCCTCAACTTTTCCTAGCATGACTGTCTTTTCCAGTGACTCTTCTCATAATGTGACCAAAGTATGACAGCTTCAGTTTAGTTATTTTAGCTTCTAGGGTCAGTTGAGGCTTGATTTGATCTAGAATCCACTGATTTGTTTTTTTGGCAGTCCATGGTATCTGTAACACTCTCCTCCAACACCAACTTTCACACCCATGCATAGTAATAGGGAATACTGTGGCATGAATTAACTGGATTTGGTGGCCAGTGACACATCCTTACACTTCAGAATCTCTTCTAGCTCCTTCATGGCTGCCTTTCCCAGTCTCCATCTCCTTCCACTCCTGAATTCTGAAAGGTTGTGACGATTAAGGTCACCTGCCCAGGTCTACTTCTTTTGCTGCTGCTAGCCAAGGGGAGGAGGGCTGAAGACCCCCCACACAGAGGTCAGCGAAAGCCCTGAGCCTTGCAGCCTCACTCACTCCAGTCTGGTTTTCGGCCTGAGGGGCTAGACACCTGGGGGGCTTGTTTGTTTTTAAACGAAAGCCGAGATTGCCACTGTGTTGAATCCCTAATTGCTGTTTGAGTGCAGCTAGATTTGAGCCCAGTAGCACCTTAGAGACCAACAAGATTTTTGGGGTGTGAGAGTCAAAGATCCCTTCGTCAGATACGAGCCGGAACAGAGATCCTTGAGTCCTTATATCCTGGTCTGAAAGTGGGAGGGGTGTTGCAAAGAACAGTCAGGAGGCAGAGGTATGATGCAAAATGTAATCAGCTTGATTAGAGAAGAGGGGAAATGCTTAGGGGCAGAAAATTAGCATCTGTTGTGAGATAAGAATCCTATATCCCTATTCAGCGGGAATGGGGGAGGGTCCATTGTTTTGAACTTGTGAATGAATTCAAATTCAGCAATCTCCCATTGTAACTTCCCTTTGAAGCTTCTCTGTTTGAGGACTGCCACTCTTAGGTCAGCAATGGAAGGTCCTGGAAGATTAAAATGTTCTCCCGCTTGTTTTTGAGTGGTGTGGTTTTTAATGTCAAATTTATGTCTGGTTTATGTCCAGCGCGATGGACAGACCAACACTGTTCCCCTCTGAAACTATCTTCATGTATATGTGAAGAATCGCGAGGAGATGTGGGTGGGGCTGGCAGCAGACCTGGTGGGAAAGGAGAGGAAGAAGTGGGGTGGGGGGGCAGCCTGGCTGAGAAACGGGGCTCGGGAAAAGCGGTGTGGGTTGTGTCCCCCTGCAGGGCAGACGGCTCTGCACATAGCCATTGAGCGGCGGTGCAAGCACTACGTGGAGCTGCTCGTGGAGAGAGGGGCTGACGTCCATGCGCAGGCCAGGGGCCGGTTCTTCCAGCCCAAGGATGAGGGCGGTTACTTCTACTTTGGTGAGTAGAAGAGAAGCGCTCGGGGCCCTTGGGAATGTGCCACGTGGCAATCTCTGCACCCTGCTGGTGGGGTTGGGGCCAGAGCTGGTGCGGCACAGCAATTTAGATGTGAACCACAAACTCCCTAGTCAGAATGTGCCTTTTGCCACAGACTCATGCCCTGGCTCTAGACATGGCACTCCCCATCTGCAGCACTGGTCTGCCTTGCAGGGCAGTGGCAAGGATGGTGGCGATCATGTCCGAGAAGATCCTTGAACGCTGAAAGTGCCCTGTGAACCCTCAGGGACAGGGATGCTGTGTTGATGGTGGGGAAGCAACAGAGGGGGACGGAGGAAGAAGGAGGAGGAGGACTTTCTCTACCACTTAAGGGAGACTCAAACCGGCTTACAATCACCTTCCCCTCCCCACAACAGACACCCTGTGAGGTAGGCGGGGTTGAGAGAGCTCTAAGAGAGCTGTGACTAGCCCAAGGTCACCCAGCTGGCTTCATGTGCAGGAGTGGAAAAACCACCCGGTTCACCAGATGAGCCTCCACAGCTCATGTGAAGAAGTGGGGAATCAAAGCCGGTTCCCCAGATTAGAGTCCACCGCTCCAAACCACTTCTCTTAACCACTACATCACACTGGCTCTGGAGAGGCAAGGTGTGCAAGAGGGCTGTGAGCATGAATGTTGGCTTATTGTGGGGGGAGGGCACTGAACATTCAGGGGTTCAGCCAAAGACTCAGCAGAGAAGGCTGGTCTTAAGGGAGAATCGGGAGGAAGAGAAAAGATCATGTTCACAGGAAGAGTTCTTGGGGCAGTGAGGGAGAAGGGCAGAGGTTTCCTCCACCGTGCACCTTTTCCCAACTGACTAATGGTCTCTCACGGGGTGGGAAAGCTCCAGACATCTGCAGTGGGCTACCCTGGATGTGTCCGGTCACCGGTCCAGGGCTCAGTCTGCTGCGGCACACAGTGGCTTGAAGAAGCATCCTACAAGGGTGTCTCCTGTCTTCAGGGTGCCTTCCATGTCTCTCTTGCCCTCTCCTGCCCAGGTGAGCTGCCCCTCTCCCTGGCAGCCTGCACCAACCAGCCGCACATTGTCCAGTACCTGACAGAGAATGCGCACAAGCAGGCCGACCTGCGGCGCCAGGACTCGCGCGGCAACACGGTTCTCCACGCCCTGGTGGCCATCGCGGACAATACGCGCGAGAACACTAAGTTTGTCACCAAGATGTATGACCTGCTGCTGATCAAGTGTGCCAAGCTCTTCCCCGACACCAACCTGGAGGCCCTGCTCAACAACGACGGCCTCTCGCCCCTCATGATGGCTGCCAAGTCCGGCAAGATTGGGGTGAGTCCGACAGGCTGGGAGAGAGGGGAGGGGAAGCCAGTGGCATTGCTGGGGCCAGCCCCTGAACAGCTGCCCCACCGTGTCCCTTGGGGCCAAGGTGAGAAAATAAGGGGAAGGGCCGTAGCTCAGTGGTAGATCATCTGCCTGGCATGCAGAAGGTCCCAGGTTCAATCCCCGGCATCTTTAGTTAAAGAGACTAGGCAAGTAGGCGATGTGAAAGACCCCTGCCTGAGACCGTGGAGAGCTGCTGCCGGTCTGAGTAGACAATACTGACTTTGATGGACCAGGGTTCTGTTCAGCATAAGGCAGCATCATGGGTGTTTGAGGGGGCATGGCTCAGTGATAGAGCATCTGCCTGGAATGCAGAAAGTCCCATGTTCAATCCCCAGCATCTCCAGGACTAGATAGTAGATGATGCAAAAGACCTCTGCCTGAGACCCTGGAGAGCTGGTGCCAGTAAGAGTAAACAATACTGACCTCGATGGACCAAGGCTCTGATTCAGTGTCAGGCAGCTTCATCTGTGCCCGTGTAAGCTCCTGTCCTTGTGCCCTTTGGTTGTCTGACAGCCCCGGCGAGACCTTTGTGTGCTGGTGGGTTCTCGCTGCATTGGCATTAACTCTCACACAATTGCTTCTCTTGACTTTAAAAAGCTCTCGAGGTGGCAGGCCAAAGATCGTGGGTCCACAGATTGTGTGGGTTCATAGAAAAATTCCAAAAATAACAGTCCTGCTATGCCTTTTCATTAGGACTGCTCATAATATCACAAAACTGCGAGCAAGTATTGGAGTTCCCCACAACACAAAATAAAATAAATAGGGGGAGGGAGAAGCAGCTGTTTCATGGAGTGATGGAGGAGCTCCTGGTCTGTGCTTGGTTCAGCTTTTAGTCTGTGTGGCAAACTCGTCTGGATTGTCTGGTGCTGGGTATGAAACAAGCACAAGTAGCACTGGATCAAAAGAGCTTCCGCCTAGACATTAGGAAGAATTTTTTAACTGTTAGAGCGGTTCCTCAGTGGAACAGGCTTCCTTGGGAGGTGGTAAGCGCTCCTTCCCGGGAGGCTAGATGGCCATCTGTCAGCAACCTTAAGCAAATGATGAGAGGGAGGGCATCTTGGCCATCTTCTGGGCATGGAGTAGGGGTCACTAGGGGTGGGGGGTAGGTGTGAATTCCCTGCATTGTGCAGGGAGGTGGACTAGATGACCCTGGTGGTCCCTTCTGGCTCTATGATTCTAGAGGTGGCTGGAGCAGAGAACCAAAGGGAAATAAAGTTAATTCTGCAATTAGTTGGATCTCTCCTTAACATTAATTGGAGCACACAGATCTCTCCCTTGCAAAAAGCGGAGAAGATGGAAGACAAGGCAGTCCTCACAATTATGGGATGGTGGGAGAGCTGATGGGAGCTGCTGGGGAAACTGAGGTGGTGGCATCCCCTGGTGGCAGGTGGCAGTATTCCAGGTATGGTCCACCTCGGCCAGTTCTCCAAAGTCTCAGGCAAAGAGATTTTTCCACAGATCCTTTTTCAACTGCAGATGCTGGAATCCAGGCTGCATGCAAGCAAATCCAGTTTCTAAAACACAAATCTTCAGGACCTTCTCCAGCTATAAATGCTAAGGTTTAAGTTTTTAAAAATTGCTAAGCATGATTAAAAACTCCACCAAGCAACTTGGAAAGGTGCACAGAAGAGAGGGCTGGCCACCCGCAGAGCAAATGTTCCAACCCGCTTCACCTCTCTCCTGCCCTTTCCTGCTCCACCTTTTGTGAGCCCTGGTTCCTGCCCCTCCCACGTCAGTCCAGTCGGATTTGGGTCGCTGCTATTCCCAGTCCTGACCTTGGGGCTTGGCCTGCCCAGACGTGCCCCGCCTGACCCCGCGTCCCCTCCCCTCCTGCCTGCAGATCTTCCAGCACATCATCCGTCGTGAGATCAAGGATGAAGACGCCAGGCACCTCTCCCGCAAGTTCAAGGACTGGGCCTACGGACCTGTCTACTCCTCGCTTTATGACCTGTCCTCCTTGGACACGTGCGGTGAGGAGGTGTCCGTGCTGGAGATCCTGGTCTATAACAGCAAGATCGAGGTGAGTCCAGGGTGAGGAGAGCGTTCCTTGCTGGGCTGTAACCGCTTCTGCAGAAGTTTGCTCTGCTTTCCTGGTTCCTGTTGTATGGAAGGTTATTCTCTTTTTGTTCACTGTGGGGAAAGTCTGTGGCTCAGTGGCAAAGGGTCTGCTTGGCACGCAGAAGGTCCCAGTTTCAATCCCTGGCATCGCCATTTAAAGGGATCTGGTGGTAGGTAGGTGATGTGAAAGACCTCTGCCCAAGAACCTGGAGAGCCACTGCCAGTCTGAGTAGACAATACTGACTGTGATGGTCTGAGAGGGCAGCTTCATGTTCGCTGTGTCTGCTGCTCTCCACCCAGAATCGCCACGAGATGCTGGCCGTGGAGCCGATTAATGAACTCCTGCGGGACAAGTGGCGCAAATTTGGGGCGGTCTCGTTCTACATCAGTGTCGTCTCCTATCTCTGTGCCATGGTCATCTTCACCCTCGTGTCCTATTACCGTCCACTGGAGGGCATCGTGAGTATCCACTGAACCCAGGATGTGGTGAGGGATGCCCAGTGGGGAAATGAGGCCCCAGGAAAGTCCATCTTTGCCCCCCCTGGATCTTAGAAGCTTCTTTGCTAAACTGGTCAAGAAGCCAGACATCCAGCCAGTAGGCCCCTGCCCTCTTCTGCTCCAGGATGGTTCTCTTGCAGATGTAAACCTTGGTCAGCTTGTAGCTGGAGCATTAAGGGCTGAACTGCATGTGCGAATGGACAGATGTAGGAAGCTCCTATCTCCACTTCCAATGCAGTACTTGAAAATGTGGTCAGTCCGCGTACTAGCCCTGTTCGCAAATTACAGTGAATGCACGTACACTCCATGTACTTTCTTTTTCTTTATATGTGCATTGAGTAGCTTTCAGGTTACGTTCAGTGCATGTACAGCTCAATGTATGGGCTACACCCCACATTTATCCGGGTGCTGGTCCCCCGTTTGATTTGAAAAGTGAATGTGTGTCAGTTCTCTTACAAGTAGATTTTTGCATGTTCGTGCATTCATAGCAATGTGTGAACAGGGCTATTGTAATCAAGTCTACAGACTGCAAGAGGATAAACGCACACTTGTGTGTTGGACCTGGGCTGCCCCACTCAGTTCTAATCTACAAGCCACCCTTCACCTTGGGCCAGTGATTAAGAAAGCCTGAACAACCTTATAGAATTGTTGTGGCGAGCCCTGTATGCTGCCCAGAGCTTCCTACAGGTAGGGTGGGATAAAAAATGTGACAGGATTGGTGTCGCACCCATCAAGGGCAGGGCCTGTCTAAGACCCAGCTCTCAGTCTTGCTATATTCCCAAGGGCTAAAAATGTCTGGAAGAGCTCCGTGGCCCAGACGGGGTAAGCTGCAGTACTGCAGTCCCAAGCTCTGCTCACACATTGGGATGTGACATCACCCCATGGGTCAGGAATGACCTGGTGTTTACACAGGGGACCTTTACCTTTAAAAATGTCTGGGGAGTGGGTGCGAATCTTCTTCCTTTTAACAAGAGGTGGATGTGTGTCAGCTTTGGGACAAGAGGCTTTACATTCAAAGCACACAAGCAATTAATTTGCAATTTTGAACAGAGCCTTAATCAGTTCAGGCACTTTGGAAGTCTAATAGGCACCTAACTGCCAGGTTTCTTACCAGTATGGTAGTGAATTGGGACCACCCACAGATGAAAAAGATGGTGGTTGATGCGTATTGTTTGTGAGATGGGGGGCTGAATGCTGGCTAAATGATCCCCAGGCTTGCAGACTCATAAGGGGGTGAGTGGAGGGGGGAATCTCCTCTCTTACTGTATGATTGAAGTCCTGGCCAGATGAGGCTGGTTTCAGGCAAATCAAATGAAGTGTCTTTTCTGCTTCCTAATTAACTTGCAGAACCCAACGGCCACTGGGTGGTCAAGAGAGCCCCAAACACGTGTGACCTGAATGAAGGGACAGAGAAACATGAGGAAGATCTATCTAGCCAAGGATAGAACCTCCATGATCAAGGGCAGGGTACCTCAGACTAGCACAGGATGATTTTCAGCCTGCCAGACGTTTGTGAACTCCTCTGGAGGCTCTGCCTGGGAAGATGGAGCCAGGGTGGCCATTCTCACATTTAAGAGCCATTGATCACTTGGGGCCTCTGGGAATTATGGGGCAGGAGGTGGTCATTTGGGGTGGCTTCTCAGTTCTCTCTCTTTTCCCTGTAGCCCCCGTACCCATACATCACCACCACAGACTACCTGCGTCTGGCTGGGGAGATCGTCACGCTTTTCACGGGGGTCCTCTTCTTCTTCACTAATGTGAGTGTGAACAAAACCTGCCTGCCATGACGGCACCGGCGTCTGGGCGCCTCTCTGTGTAGAAGGCAACTTCCCTTCTCCTTACCAGGAGAGATTCTGCCCTTCCATCAGTCTCCCAGTCCCCTGGAGCACGTGGCAACCCATTTCTCTTTCCTCTTGGTGGCTTCTTTCCCCCTCAAGGTACCCTCCCATCACAGCCCTGTCCCACCCCACACAGTGCACTGCCTCCCATTTGATCATTTGCTCTTGGGTGCAGCCCCCCCCGGCAAGCCTTGGCACCCTCATGCCACCTGGCTTGCCAGCCATGCCATAGCCCACCTTCTGCAGGGAAACAGAGAATGAGGAATGCCATTGTCTGAGGATGACATCTCTCTCTTTTTTGAGAAACAGCAAGATTTTAATCCTTCTGATTCCAGAGATACTAATGCAGAGGTGTGGCAAATTCTCTGACGCTCGAAAGGGCCCTGAGCAGGCAGCCCAGGCCTTGGAGGAGAGGAGTTTTTTCATGCTGTCCAAACCCCCAACGGTGGTAACAAGGGCAGAAGATGATCGTGCCAGAGGAGCCCAGAGACTCAGTTCCTCGGTCACCATCACTGAATCCAGCTCTGTGTGGTTCCCTTCATGCAGCAGCCACAGCCCAAGAGGCTCACTAGCTTGCTAGTCACCTAGGCCTGATTCCAACACCAGTAATCAAGCATCCCTATCCTTTCTCTTGAAACCTCTCAAGCCACCTGGACAGGTGACCGAGGAAGGTTCTAAACAGAGAATACAGCTGCCCCAGCAATGGCCTCCAGAGCTCCCTGGTTGGGAGTCCCTTCCTGAAATCAGACTTCCCTTGGCTTAGACCTCTTCTGGCCTGTTCTGTTCACAGGGGAGAGAGCTCCCCTCTTCTCGTTTGTCTGAAAGCCCTCAGCACGCGTCCATGCTCCTCCATCTCCTCTTTAAGCTGCCTCCATTCCTTGGTCCCGTCTTCAGAGCTGTACCTTCCCTGAGGATCGTGGCCATCCTTGAAGCTTTCCTTGGCTTCCCGGTCAACCAGAACCTCTTCTCTTCTTCCCTAGGTCAAGGACCTCTTCATGAAGAAGTGCCCTGGGGTCAATTCCTTCTTCATTGACGGCTCCTTCCAGCTACTCTAGTGAGTACCCGAGAGTGGTCCCTGGAGAACAGGGTGGGGGCGGTGGCTTGCCACCTGGGGTGCAGCAAAAGTTTATCATTGCTCAAGCTGGGGAACTCAGAAATTCAGGAGGGGGGGTTGAATCCCACCCCCACACTGAGAGCTGGTGTGGTGTAGTGGATGCCGTGTTGGACTAGGATCCTGGGAGACCCAGGTTCAAATCCCAACTTCTACCATGAGTGACCTTGGGCCTGTCACAAACTCTCAGCCTTGCCTACCTCACAAGGTTGTTGTTGTTGCGAGATAGTGGGGGAGGGGAGAAGGCAGTTCTAAGCCACTTTGAGTCAAAACTGGGAAGGAAAAGCAGTATATAAATAAATAAATGCACACTGCTCCCCTTGGTCTTCCCAGCCCTTTTCTCTCCCTACCCCTTTCCCGCTCTTTATTTATTTAGATATTTCTACAACACTTTTCTCCCCAGTGGGGGCCCAGAGCAACTTACAATATTATTTGCCCCTTCCCAAGTTTATCCTCACAACAACCCTGTAAGGTATGTTAGACTGAGAATGAGTGACTAACCCAAGGTCATCCAGTGAACAGCCATGGCTGAGCTTTCTCTTCCCCTCCCATTTTGACCCCCCACCACACACACACTTTCTCTCCCTCCCCAGGCTGAAGTCATGGTGGAGTTGCATAGGCTCGAGATCTACTGCCTTGTTTGCTAGGCAGCCACACACTGCTGATTCTTTCAAGATTCTGCGAGATCTGGCATTCTTTGTTTGGGAGAGTTAAAAACTCCCATCGTTATTATTATGTTTTGGGATTTTCCTGCAAACCTGGATTCTTCCAGATTAGCAGACCATCCTCCTATCCAGATTAGCAGACCATCCTTTTATCTGTGCATGACCTTATCTTGCATACTGTTTGATCTGCACTTTGGGGCCATGTTCAGAATTAGATAAATTAACAGATGACGTCCTATGCTTGGAGAAAGAAGCTTTTAACTTGGAGGGCTGTACTCCTGCCCATCCCAAATACAACTCTGTCTCTTCGGCTTACAGAATTAGCAAGATGGAGCCTCCCTGTTCAGAGGCAGCCTACCTCTATCAGGTGCTGGGGACAGGGAGGGGTTCTTGTTATCTTGCCCTGCTGGCAAGTTTCCAGAGGCATCTGTCAGAAGACTGCATGAAACATGATGCTGGGTGGGAGGGGGCTTTGGTTGGACCCTGCGCTGTTGGCTAATTCTCACATTGCATTGTCTTTAAGATACAGGTAGGGGCCGTGTGTGTGAGAGAGAAAGATTAGAAATATGTCCTTGTAGATCCCCTATGAGTCTGGCACACAGCAGGCCAGGCGTATGGTCAAGGCCCGTACCTGTGGCCATCTTCAGCCCATTTCCCAGGATGCTGCTTAGGGCCCCACATGCAGGGCCAGCTTCCTCCGCCAAAATGTTGGGCTTTTGTTTTAAGGGAAAAACTGGCAAGATGAGGCTCCAAAGACCCCTCTAACCCTGACACAGGAATGAACACAGAGTTCTTCCCCTTCTCCACCCCTCTCCCTTTCCTTTCTTGCCCCCCTTCTGCCAGAGACCAATCCTCTGATCCTCTGGCAAGCAGTGTGCCCATGTGTTGTGCTCTAGAAAGCATGACTACCGGCAGCGCCTCGGCACGTTCTTTGGGGGCTTGGCTTTCCTCAAGACAAACCACTTATGGCACATTGGGACGGGTCTGCTCTGCCAAGAAAGTAGGAAAATCTTCAAAATCCCCACTGAGCGTGGCCAAGGCTTCAGGCATGCCTGAAACAGCATGCCAGGGACACTCATAGATTGTCTTTCTCTGAATTTGTTCGGGCCGAAGTGCCCTGTTTCTGCCTTCTGCTGTTCCAGCCCATGAAAGAGTACAAACCACAAGGGCAGATGGCAATTTATGAATTTATGAATGAGGTGGCAATTTATGAATGAGGAGGTTTCAAATTGGGGATTTCCTCACCAATCGGGGTGCTCAAAAGACATGAGGGTATTTTTGCCTGTCTCATACGTGGCGTGGGGGCTTACCTATTGCACAAGCAGCCATTTGCTCAAAGGGTATAAAAGCCCCCCCATCTCCTGCATGGGCCAGCAGCCCCCCTGCCAGCTCCGGGCAAGCTCTGACCTTTCCCCATTGTTGCCTTCAGCTTCATCTATTCGGTCCTGGTGCTGGTCGCAGCTGCTCTGTACCTGGTGGGCATCGAGGCCTATCTGGCCGTCATGGTCTTTGCGCTGGTGCTGGGCTGGATGAACGCGCTCTACTTCACCCGGGGCCTCAAGCTGACGGGGACATACAGCATCATGATCCAGAAGGTCAGGGGGCTCAGGCCAGGGTGGCATGGAGATGCACACAGGGCTGGGCTGGGCCCCTCAACAGAATGGTCCTGGGGCATCCTTCAGAGCTAGGGTTGCCAACCTCCAGGTACTAACTGGAGATTTCCTGCTCTTACAACTGATCTCCAGCCAATAAGAGATCAGTTCACCTGGAGAAAATGGCCACTTTGGCCAATTGGACTCTATGGCATTGAAGTCCCTCCCCTCCTCAAACCCTGACCTCCTCAGGCTCCATCCCAAAAATCTCCCATCGGTGGCAAAGAGGGACCCAGCAACCCTATTCAGAGCCATGCTGACTGAATGGGTGGCTGTTCCAGGAAGGACAACCAGACAGGGGCTGCCTGTGATGGGCAGGGTCTGCAGCCCAGCGGGGGTTATGCGGAGGTCCCTGGTTCCATCCCTGTGTGCTGGGGGTCCTGGTTTTTCAAGGCCCTCCGGATGTCTGGGGATGCTGATGGGGCTGCCTCGTCTCTGATTACAGATCCTCTTCAAGGACCTTTTCCGGTTTCTGCTCGTTTACGTGCTTTTCATGATCGGCTATGCGTCAGGTAAAACAGCTGGGGTAGGCCTGCTGGGTTCGGTAGGTTTCAGTCTCAGAACGGTGGTGCTTCTCCTAGCACAAGGAGTTTTTCTTCCCATCATATGAGGCCCTTGTGAGAGGGGTAAATCCTTGCACCATGAGAAAGTGGCAGTCTGTTAGCAGAATGGATCAGCAGGGAAACACCTCAAAAGAAGGCCCGAAATCCATCAGGGGCTTTACACAATATATTTGTAAAATATAAACTACTGTAGAATACTATGCTTAAATCAATATATCTATTTCCAAACGGTGAATATGATTGATAGAGCCGCAAACTGGGGGGCGGGGGGTTCTCTACAAAGCTGAAGGAAGTCCCAGGACTGCAGACAAATTTGAATTATAAAAATAAAAATATGAGGGGATTAAAACTCCCACAAATGACAGAAACACTTATAGCTTTAAGAAAAGAATGCCCAATGAACTCGCAGTGGCTGTTGGGGGTTGCTCGGCAACCATAACAATTTTGCCAAGCCTTCTCAGCTGAAACAGCCCTAGAAAAGGTCCTGTCCCCCTTCCATTGTTATGTCCCTGAGGACTCGCCAGGGACAGGCCCAGAGCCAACTACCGGAAACTTATTACTCCCTAGGGTTGCCAAGTGCCAGGTGGTGGCAGGCAAACCCCCGCCAATCCACCTGGCCTCCCGCTGACCAGCTGAGGGTCGGTGGGCAATCTGTGCAGGCAGGGACAGGTCACTTCCGGTTCACACCCAGAAGTGCTGCATTGCAAAGGGCCGGTAAAGGCCTGTTGCGATGCGGCACTTCCAGGTGTAAAACGCATCACAAGGGGCCATTTGAGTGGAAAACGGAACGCGCGACCCCCACCCCCCATCACTCCAAAAATCTCCCGTCGAAGAAGAAGAGGTAGCTGGTAAGCCTATTACTCACCCAAATGGGACTGGCCTGGCAGCACAGCTGCCACCATGCGACTCAACTCAACCTTCTGGTCCTTGCGGCTTTGCCTGGTGCTGCGTTGGTCGATGTCACTCACTCACACACACACACACACACCTCTTCTTTTCCTGCAGCCCTGGTGTCTCTGCTGAATCCGTGTCCCAGCACCGTGGCCTGTAATGAAGACCGGCCCAACTGCACAGCCCCCGCCTACCCGTCCTGCCGGGACAGCAAGACCTTCAGCACCTTCCTGCTTGACCTCTTCAAGCTGACCATTGGCATGGGGGACCTGGAGATGATCGAGAATGCCAAGTACCCCGGGGTCTTCGTCATCCTCCTCGTCACCTACATCATCCTGACCTTTGTCCTCCTACTGAACATGTTGATTGCCCTGATGGGGGAGACCGTGGGCCAGGTGTCCAAGGAGAGCAAGCAGATCTGGAAGCTGCAGGTAGAGACGCTGGCGGGGGGGGGGGTGCATTGGAGCTGCTGGAGAATACCTGGAGGGCCTCTCTTGACCGCTTACCACCATTCAAATTCCTCCTTGCCTTGCTGTGAATGGGATTTCTTTGCATCGAGCTGAATTTGCCATGAGATCAGCTCCGAAGCTCTCTTTGGTAGCTGAGGGTTCCTCGGTTGGCTTTTGTGGGTGGGTGGCCATTTTGTCCTTGGCCTAACACTTTCCCTCCCTTTCCCGTACAGTGGGCTACCACCATCTTGGATATTGAGAGATCCTTCCCCGTGTTCGTGAGAAAAGCTTTCCGGTCTGGAGAGATGGTCACTGTTGGAAAAGCCTTGGATGGGACCCCGGACCGGAGGTGGTGTTTCAGGTGGGGATGGTGCGCAGAGGGAGAAGGGGCTACCCCTCCTGGGAGCTATGGGTGTGTCCACCCCACAGTGCTCAAAGTCACACCACAAGGCACCTCTGCCTGCTCCTCACCACCTCAATAAGATTTCCAGCAACCTTTGGCTGTGGAGATATACTGTCTTGGCTGAGGAGGCTTTCTTAAAACACTTGGAAGTGGAGTCTTGAGGACTCGTTCTTAAGACCACGTTCTAGGAGTTTTCTGCCCTCCAATAGACTTGTGGCCTGCCCCCCACCCCGACCCACCGAAGCATCCCAGATGGGTGACCGGCTGTGAAGCTTTGGGGCCATCCTTAACTCAAAAGAGTGGGGTTCTTTGCCAGCATGGTGTAGTGGTTAAGAGCGGTGGTTTGGAGCGGTGGAGTCTGATCTGGAGATCCGGGTTTGATTCCCCTACTCCTTCACATGAGTGGCGGAGGCTAATCTGGTGAACCAGGTTTGTTTCCTCGCTCCTACACACGGAGCCAGCTGGGTGACCTTGGGCAAGTCACAGCTCTGATAGAGCTCTCTCAGCCTCATCTACCTCACAGGGTGTCTGTTGTGGGGAAGGGAAGGTGATTGTAAGCCGGTTTGATTCTGCCTTAAGTGGTAGAGAAAGTCGGCATATAAAAACCAACTCTTCTTCTTCTTTGGGAGCCAGAATGTTTGAGAGCAGCAGCCCCCGAGCCGATGTTTTCAGAGATTCTGTGCACCACCTTGTTGCCATTTTCAGACATTCTTTAGATCACTGGTTCCCAACCAGGGGTCCATGGACCCCCAGGGGTCCGCGAGAACTAAATTAAGGTCCGTGAAACAAAGTTATAAACCCATAATAAATTAATATTTTCAATTAAAAGTTCTCTATTATAAAAATATATATTCAAATATTATTCTAAGTTTAATGTTTAACTAACAGTTATGATTAAAGTTTATTTTCAAATTCTCAGAATTTTTCTTTTGAACCTTGGGGTCCCTGCACCGAACAAAAAAGTCCTAGTGGTCCCTGGTCAAAAAAAGGTTGGGAACCACTGCTTTAGATGAACTCTGTGAGGCCTCGGGATGGGGTGGGGTGTGCGAGGGGTAGGCAACCGGCCTGGCTGGTTTGTCCTGCAGGGCGAGTCCGGCAGGGGTTTTCCTCACTGGCCGGCTCTTCTCTTGCCAGGGTGGATGAAGTGAACTGGTCACACTGGAATCAGAACTTGGGCATCATCAACGAAGACCCCGGCAAGAATGACACCTATCAGTACTACGGATTCTCCCACACCGTGGGCCGATTGCGGAGAGGTGAGGGGCCGGGAATAGCAGTGAAAGATTTGCTCCCCCAGGTTTCTGCTTTCTGCCAGATGGAGCAGGCCTCCAGATTTCACTATGAACAATACTAGGACTAACAACTGTGTTAGGGAATTCCCATTTCCACTGGAGAGAAGAGATCCTGGGAAATATCATTTGGCAGTACTGCTGCCGTGTGGCTTACACAGACTCTCCATTTAGTGCACCAACTAACATTGTTTCAAGCACTGCTTTTGCTTAGCAGACCTGGGGGGCCTGCAATCAAGGCGTGCCTCATGTACACTACCCCTGAAGCAGCCAACACGGAAGTCTAGAATGTGTTAGTATAAGGACTACTTCCTTTTCTGTCGGCGAGCTTTCCCGTTGACATCAGCCGTGGCTGGCGCTGGCATTTTCAACCAGGTGTTTTCCATTTCTGCTGTTGCCCTCTGGGCAGCTGGGGTTACATTTGGCACCAGCCCACCATGCCCCAAGCCCATTGAAGCGGCTGAGCCTCCTGCACATCATGTAGAAAGAGGCCTTTGCGCAGGGCCGTGCCAAGACCCTTTCGCCTTCTCCCCACCTCCTTTTTAACATCCAGCCTAAGGAAGAATTCTGATTAACACAAAAGCCCGCCGTCTAAAAGTGCCAGGTAGAAAGGCAGCTGATGCATTTTATTTAATTAATGTTATTTACAGTCTGCCTTTCTCGCAGGGACTCAAGGCAGATGGCACATAGCGAGTCAGCACAGTCAACCAAATGGGATATTCAACCACCAATGCATTAGGATTTTAGAAGTCTGGAACCACTGTTTTAAATAAATAAACTAATGACAAAATGTTATATGGAGTTGCAGGAGGGGGAAGAGGAGGAATGTAATCAACTGCTGGTATTTGAAACATTTATGATCTGCCTTGCAGGAGTTTAACACTACAATAAATATTCCAGTAAAAAAAAACTCCATTTACTGGTCTAAAGCTGTTATTTTGCTGCTTGGTGGTTGCACAAAAATAAAACACCTCTTGGCATCACTACTACTACTGCTAGTCCACAGCTGTGTAAACCTAGCATTTGGTCAGCTGGTACCTTGAAGGAATCCCGTAGGCAAGGCACAACCACCAAGAAGGCCCCGCCTCTAGCGGCCACCAGTCTTTGTTACAGTTAGGAATGCAACTTTATTTCACTTCCTGTCCCACCTTTCTCAGTGGGACTTAAGTCAGACTTGAGGCAAGGGAGGGGGAAGGCGAGCAGCAAAAAGAATTGTAGCTCTTCCCTCTTGCACGTGTAGCCCCTTCCTGGGCACAGGGGCCTTGCAGAGACTGGAGTGGGGTGGGCGTTCCTCCTTCCATCTTCATGACTGCTGTCTGTCCGTCTGTCTGTCTCTCTGGTGCAGATCGCTGGTCAACAGTGGTGCCCCGGGTGGTGGAGCTGAACAAGAACTCTCCTCCCGATGAGGTGGTTGTACCCTTGGACAGCCTGGCCTCTTCCGCAGCGAACGAGGACCTCAAGCTGAGCTGCCCCCAGAACTGGAGAAAGGAAGACTCCCATATCTGAGGGGAAGGATGAATGCGGACAGGCCGGCCTCTGACATCTGACCAAGCCCTGGAGCCTTGGGGCGCTGTATCCTCAGTGGACAAAGGCCTGTAGAGCGCTCGCTCTGCCTTCCATCCTGTTCACCCATGTGCAGAGAAACAGTCCAGTTTATTGACTTAAACATGGGCAAACAGCATGCTGCACCTTTGCAATAATATCTGCGCCCAACCGTACAGGCAGGAAACCTGCTTTTTAAAAAGGACGCTCTCAGGATGCCATATTTGACCGATGCACAGAAATTGCACCGTTTGTGTGGTTACCAGGCTAGAGTAACTCGGGTGGGGTGGCGATGAGCCAGACGGGCAACAGTGCACCCGATTTTAAATGCATTCCCTGGAAGCCAAGCCAGGACCGTGGGCATTAGCGAGTTCCTCCGCCAAGGACTGTGGCCTTTCTTTCTACACAGAGTCTTTATTTTGCACAAGGTTTTGCTCTGACTATTTATTTAGTAATAAAAATCAAAGTCCCCAGGTGCCTGCCTTTCATTTCCTGGGACCGGGAGATGAGGGTCTCTGTACAGGGAGTGTGGGTTTTGAGAGGTGGCGGCAGCCTGACTCTTTCCAAAGATCCTCCTCCCCCACTGCCTAGCTGCAAGCCACAAGAGGGCAGCACACACCAGCAGATAGCGAGCCACAGACACAGCCTCCGAGGAGGACACAAGAAGAGCCTTGTGGGAGCAGCCCAGCGCTCCAGGTAGTGCAGCATCCTGTTGAACGAGACGGGGCAGGGGGTTCAGGGGGGGGTATGCCCCTTGGCATGAAAAGCAGCCATTCAACAAGAATTCTCTAGCAGTTAGAGCGCTTCCTCAGTGGAACGAGGCTTCCTCGGGAGGTGGTGAGATCTCTTTCCCTGCAGATTTTTAAGCAGAGGCTAGATGGCCATCTGTCAGCAATGCTGATTCTATGACCTTAGGCAGTTCATGAGAGGAGGGCATCTTGGCCATCTTCTGGGCATGGAGTAGGGGTCACTGGGGGTGTGGGAGGGGAGGTAGTTGTGAATTTCCTGCATTGTGCAGGGGATTGGACTAGATGACCTTGGTGGTCCCTTCCAACTCTATGATTCTAGGACATTTGTCCCCTTCCCCAGGTCTGAGCTTGGTGTGGCCCTGGCGAGAGGCAAAGTCTCCCTTCCGCTAAAAGTGGGGGCTCAACCCTTGCTACCACCACCACTGCCTGAGCTTTAGGCCCAGCCAGACATCATTGCCAAGGTTTGGAGTCCACTGAACTGTTCGTTTCTGTTGGAGTAAAAGGCTTTCCCTTGCCCAAAGGCCCAAAATGCTTCTAGCAACAGAGAAAGGTTGGGGCAGGGGTGGGGGCTGTGCCATCATTAGCAAAACATCTGCAGGCTAGAGTAGTCCCCTTGATGGTTACACATCTAAAGTGGAAGAAGAGAATCCTCTGAACTTGGGCAGAGTGCGTTTCCCTCCCAGCAGCCAGCACCTTGTGTACAAAACAAAGCCACATGAACACATGAAGCTGCCTTATACTGAATCAGACCCTCGGTCCATCAGAGTCAGTATTGTCTACACAGACCAGTAGCAGCTCTCCAGGGTCTCAGGCAGGGGTCTTTCCCATCACCTACTTGCCTAGTCCCTTTAACTGGAGATGCCGGAGATTGAACCTGGGACCTTCTGCATGCCAAGCAGATGCTCTACAAACTGAGCCACAGCCAAGGGTACTGCCTGCAATTAACATTCTATCTTCCTTTTAAGACGCACTTGTACAGAAAGAAAGGCGCTAACAGGTCACTCGTACAGAAAGAAAGGTCCGAACAGGTCTTGTCCAGCTGCCTTGCCAGCTGGGCAATAGGTGGCATTGGGCGTTGGGCAGCTCTCTGAGCCTTGCCTTTGCACACTGGACTCCCAGCAGAGGCTTCCAAAGGGCAGGGCAAAGAAAGTGCCCGCAGGAGCCGGGGAGGAAGGAAGGAGCAGCTGGCGGTGGTGATCCGGCTGCTTCCTACACCAGTGAAAGTCAATTACTGTCAGGGTCATAATAGCACTTTGTCACACTTGCACATGACAGGCGCATGGGCGATGATGGAAAGCGGCATAAGTTGTGCGCATCAGAGGCGGCGGCTGGCAGTGAGCGACAACTGATGTGAAAATGTGGAGTCAATACTCTACACAAGGCCTTTCTTGCCTGGATGGGGGGCGGTGGGGGAGACCTTCATATTGCATCTTGGGGGCTCCAGCATTATTCTTATGCCCAGCACGGAGGAGGTTCTTGTCCATGGCTCTCTTCTGCATCGTTCCTCAGAGGTGGCAGTCTATGTCTCGATAAAAATGGCCCGCCGCTTGCCTTTGGATGCAACTGCACAGGTCCACGCAGGCCGTGGAGTAGCAAGAAGCAGCTGGAAAGATTCTGCCTGCTGAAGAGTCCTGTGAAACTCCAAAAATGGCCATTCAGTTTCTCCAGCCAAGCTGCTGCCCTGAAAGAGCTTGCGTCTTCTTCACTGCGGGATCCCCAGGAGACCCACCGGCTCCACCGGTGCCCTCTTGGACTCCTAGAGTTTAAGTTCTGCCCATTCAGTTTTGACCCCCTCCTTCCTCTAAAGCAGGGGTCCCCAACCTCTTTGAGCCTGTGGGCACATTTGGAATTTCGACACAGCACGGTGGGCGCAGCAACAAAACAGCTGCCAGAAAATGGCTGCCACAGGAGGCAGAGCCTGCTTAAAAAATGGCTGCTGCAGCTGACCTTCAGTCACACAGTGAAGATCCTTGTGCCGTGGTGGCAGCTGCTGGCAAAGCAATGGTTTTCAAAATCTGCATAGCCCATCAAATCTCCAAGGGCCAACAGCCCCACCTGGCCCTCTGCCCACTCTCTAGTCTCAAAGTACTTGGTGGGCACCAGGAAACGTGTCGGCAGCCACCATGGCCCGCGCAGCCACCATGTTGGGGACCCCTGCTCAAAGGAGTTCTGGACAGCTCTCGCAGGGCTCCTGCCTCCCTTTTCTTCTCACAAGAACCACATGAGGTAGGGTTGTAGACATTAGGCACAGTTAGAGTGGTTCCTCAGCCGGCTTCCTCAGGAGGTGGTGAGCTCGCCTTCCCTGGAGGTTTTTAAGCAGAGGCTAGATGTCCATCTGTCAGCAATGCTGATTCTATGACAGTAGGCAGATGATGAGAGGGAGGGCAACTTGGCCATCTTCTGGGCATAGAGTAGGGGGTCACTGGGGGTGTGGGGGGGAGGTAGTTGTGAATTTCCTGCATTGTGCAGGGGGTTGGACTAGATGACCCTGGTGGTCCCTTCCAACTCTATGATTCTACCTCCAGTTAAAGGGACTAGGCAGGTAGGTGATATGAAAGACCTCTGCCTGAGAGCAGCTGCCGGTCTGAGTAGACAATACTGACTTTGATGGACTGAAGGTCTGATTCAGTATAAGGGAGCTTCATGTGTTCGTGTGACTGTCCCAAAGTAAACCAATGAGATTCAGAGTCAAGGGTGGCCAAAGTAAGTTATGTGCAGAGTAATTTAGTCTATCAGTACAAAAAAGGCTCTCCCAGGCATGTGCAGAATACTGCTTTTGAACCGCACGCAGCCCGGCAGCCCACCCCAGACTGGGATTCAAAGGGGAGCCCCCAGCCCAGCCTTTGGCCGAAGTAGGACCCCCACTGCCTGCACCGTCTCAGGAGGGCACCTCCTTACCTTGAGGCTGCCTGCGCACAGAGCCCAGAGGTCCAGGGGCCTCAATGAGAGGAGTCTGCAGCATGGAAACCTATTTGGCAAATGATGCCCTCCTGCACTGAACACGCCGGCTGGAACCCAGCTTGCTTTTCCTACCCACAGGAGAACTGGACCCATGATGGATCCCCTCCTTTGCCCTCCAGCACTCTGCCTTTATCAACCTAATTCGTATTTAAAGGAAAACAAGGCACCTATAAATCTCCGCTTAGGCCGGGGAGATTTACTGCTGCTGAGAGAGAAAATCCCCAGTGGAGCCTCCCGCTACAAAGGTCAAGGGAGGCCACCGGCTTCTTTGGGGCAGATTTATAAGCTGCAGCCTGCCCCCCCCCCCTTCATCTTCTGCAAGTGAGATCCAGCTGAAGGGCACTACAGTTCCCTCCCCCCACCCTGGGTTTCCAAAATCTGCCAAGGTTGCAACAGAACTGTTGCTCTGCATGGGGCCAAGAAACAGCAGCCAGGACGGGACCCCTGGCTCAGTGCTGTGGGGGGGACGGACGGACTTTTGACCCCATCCCAATAGCAGCTGTGCAAACTCCTTTCCTTGCATCCATCCAAGTGAATGGCTACCATTCTAGGTGTATGTGGGGGAGGTTGTGGCACTTCAAGGGACAGCGGGGGTCACGGGGGAGTGATCCACTGCCATCATGGTCCCACCAAGGTGAGCACACATTACACATCCCTTTGCATAACTCGTACATCCCTGCAATAATGATTGACTTCCCATCTCCGCGCCCCCCTCCGTCACTGGTACCTTTAATCAGGATGGCATTTTGCCCCTTAATCCAGGAGGTGTTTCCTCTGGGCATGAGCAGAGTTCCTAGCACTGGAATAATCTGGGCTCAAGGCTGGCAAAGCCCTCACTTCTTGCCCCCAATTCACCTTTCAGCTCATTGAGACCTCCGTGTCCACTAGTCCTAAAACTGCGGGGGCGGGGAGAGGGGGTTTGAGCTTAGAAGCAGCATATATATGTATGTATGTATGTATATGTGTGTGTGTGTGTATACATATATCATATATATATGTATATGTGTGTGTGTGTGTGTGTGTGTATATATTTTAAACGGCATCTCCGGCATTCATCGTAAGACAATAACAACAGCTGACAATGACTAGAGCCGTAATGAACTCTCGGGGAGAAGAGGTAATTGTTCAATTAAGATTAACACATTACCCAAAGCCATACTCCCCCCCAATCCACCACCCCCAGCTCTTTATTCTTCTCTTGTAATTTTTTTAAAGCGTCAGGAAAGGGTTTTAAATTCCCCTCCTGTCATTTATGAAGCACAATCGCTTTGTTATACAAGGCGGGGAGTGGGAGAATTTGGTGGAAATAAAGCCCAAAAGATTGACAAATGGGGACAGAAACTGTAGGGAGGATTGGGGGGGGGCTTCCATTGAGGGGGAGAGGCTGAGCAGACAAGCAGGAACCTCTCAAGGATCTTTTTAGGGCAGAAGAGGGAATCCTGGCAAAAGTTGCCCCATGCAAAAGCCCCACTTCTAGCCCGCTCTTAGGGAGCAGGGAGACGGGCCCTCCTTTGCCCAATCTGGATCATTCCAGGCCGCGGCTCTCGACTGCAGAACCTGCCCTGGGTTCACCAGGAGGCCGCGGCTCTGGCATTTCAGACAGGGCACCTCAGACACCTCCCCCCATGCCTCATCCCAGGGCCCGTTCTGCACCCCGAGACATTGCTCTGCTCAGTGATCCCCGTTTGGATCGGCTCTGGAGCAGCTCAGGTGAAAGCCAAGAGGCTGTTTGTTCTTTACACGAGACAGACAGCCGACCTCCTCCGTGTCCTACAAAAGGCTATCAAGGAAATCTCTTGCAGCAGCTGCAATGTGCCAAATGTCACTCTGCAACAGACAGCCCTGTAGCATCCTTGCACGTGCTCCAGAGACAAGATGCATTCCCCCCCACACACACCCTTCACTCACACACACAATCCAAGATTCAACTGCTTGAGACCTGGGGAAGGGAGCTGTGCCCAAAAGACACCCCCACCCCCACCCCCACCTTTGGTGACTAGCATCACTGTCATTCTATCACGGAGTCTTTGCCAGGGAAAAAATAGTGGGAAGGGCCAAAAAATGGTCGTGTGGGGGGGGGGTTGAAACCTGCAAGCTCTCCCCCTGCCCGGGGGGGGGGGGGTGGAGGTGGGGGAGAAGAAACCTGACCAAGTTGGTTTCAGAACCTCTCACCTCAGTTCAAGGTTTCCACATAGGCCTTGGCTGGCCCTGGGAACACCATTTCATCTGGTTTTGAGACAAAAAGGGTAGCCATTGCCGGCACCTGTCCAAGGATGGCGAAGGGAGTTTCAGAATCCCCACAGCGTTCTTGGCCAGCCCAGTCGGTCTGAGCCCTGAAAGAGTTGAAGCTCTTTAAATTGCAAACTCCTATCCAATACGTCAAATGCTTTCCAGCGCCTCTCCCTCCTTTTGCAAAAGAAATACAAGGGTACCAGGACCTCTAAAGCCAAGAGTGCAATGGTGGACCCTAAGAGGAGTGCACTTTGCACATGCCCAGAGGTTACTGGACACTTGCGATGACCCCTCTTTGGCACCCAACACAACGAAGCCGCAGGAGCCAGGAGGGCTGCTTCTCACACCCCTGACAAAGGGCGGGGGCCGCTGTTTCCAGGTGCAGCATGGCTTTTAGGAGCTCCCCCACCAACTTTTTTAAGACCCACAAAGAACACCCTGCAAGACAAGCCTGCCCACCCCCACCCTGAGCAAAGGAGAGGCAGTCGGCAGGCTTGGTAAATGCCGAGCACAGCAGCAAATGTATTTTTAGATAAATTTGAAGGTTAATTTTGGAAGCCAGCGCTCAATCAAATTGAGAGATGGAACAGAGCCTTTTTTCCCTGAAACCTTCTCTCTGCCAGGCAGTTTTACAGTCGCTGCCTCTTCACTCACCAGTGTTTAATATCCTCATCAGGTGCTCTTTCCCTCAAAATTATTTGTATTATTACTGTAATTTAAATCAGGCCAGTTCTGCAGGGCAAAAATGCTATTATTCTCCCCCTTCTCCCAATGTCATTAAGCTGCACCAGCTCCTGCTTGGCAGAAAAATGAGTGCACAGCCAGATATGCTTCCCTTTTGGCATCGGATGTCACAAACGCATCTTCAAAACAGACTATTGGAGCTGCTTTGACGGGCATTTACACAACGGACGGGGCTGGGTTTCTTGCAGGTGTTTTTTTTACCTGGGATTGGGAGCAGAGGCATGGCCTCTCTTTTTAAACATGCTTCCCCTCTAGATTGTTTGTGTTTTTTTTTGCTGTCAAGTCGCAGCCGACTTATGGTGGACCCCCGTAGGGCTTTCAAGGCAAGAGATGAAAGAGGAGGTTTGCCATTGCCTGTTTCTGCACAGCAGTGGTGCTCTCTGCCCCACAAATCCCAAGACCCAGCTGAGATGAGAGGACCTGGGCATCTCCTGCTTCAAATCATGTCTGACCAGGGTCTCTAGGGCCTATGCATGCAACAGCACAACACAAAGAATCCACAGCATGCTAATATGCCAGTGTGGTGTAGTGATTAAGAGCGGTGGCGTCTGATCTGGTGAACTGGGTTTGCTTCCCCACTCCTCCACATGAAGCTAGCTGGATAACCTTGGGCTAGTCACTCTCTCTCAGCCCCACCTACCTTACAAGGTGTCTGTTGTGGGGAGGGGAAGGTGATTGTAAGCCGGTTTGAGCCTCCCTTAAGTGTAGAGAAAGTCGGCATATAAAAACCTACTCTTCCTCCTCATTATTATTATGGGCCCCCACTTCTCCCAGCACCCTGACCTGGATGGCCCAGGCTAGCCTGATCTTGTCAGATCTCAGAAGCTAAGCAGGGCCAGCCCTGGTTAGTACTTGCTATGCAGGGTTGCTACGCAGAGAAACACAGTGGCAAAACTACCTCTGTTGGTCTCTTGTCTTGAAAACCTTACTGGGTTGCCATAAGATCTGCAACTTGAAGGCCCTTTAGACACACACACTTTTCCCAGCCACGTTATCGGAAGGTATGCTGCCGCCTTCTGAAATGTTAACAGAGCTTAGGATACACCCTGCCGGATCTGTTTCCTAGGCCAGCTTTTGATGCCCACTTCTCCAAACTTGGGCAACATTCACTTGAAGCGAGGCCCTGGTCAGCGCAGAAACAGGGAGGACGCTGATATGTGGGAAGGTGTGGGAGAATTTTAACTGCTAAACAGTAAAAACCCTGCCGCAGAACAGTAATGAAACTCAACGATTCCCAGGCCCGGCAGGTGACTCAAGCGGATTCTGCTCCAACAGCGGCTTGCTGATTTATAGCCACCTGTTTAATAGGACTGCGAGATCCAGGTAAATTCCTCTCTTCTCCTTGGGGAAAGCTGGGAGGGGAGGAAAGGCTTGGTAGGAATCCCCATATATTAGGAAGGTGTCAGGGACCATGGATCAGCGGTCCAAGCAGGGGGTCTCTTGGTAAGGGCCGCCTGTGGCAAACTAGCCATGGGGCAGACTAGCGTTGTTCTCATCTCTCCTCCTGAGACAGCAGGCCCTGGCCACGTCCCATTTGGGCCACGGGTTCAGCCCAAATCACCCCGGGAACCTGCACACAAATCATATGCAGAAATGAATCTACCGCTCATTGCCACAACAGGAGGGGGAAAGAAATGGCCCCTCGGCGGGTCTCCTTCCCTTCCACCCTTCGACAAGCGATTGTGTGAACGAGCCACTTGGACTCCCTATTCAGGCAGTGCAGCCCCTATAGCCCCATCTCTCCCCTCCCAGGGAACTCTGCTGCTCCTGGAGAATGGAGATGGGTGTTGTGGTTGCCTGCTGCCCCTCTTCCAGGCAAGAAGAGATGCTTTTTATATGCCGACTTTCTCTACCACTTAAGGAAAAATCAAACTGGCTTACAATCGCCTTCCTTTCCCCACAACAGACACCCTGTGAGGTAGGTGGGGCTGAGAGAATGTGACTAGCCCAAGGTCACCCAGCTGGCTTCACATGTGTGGGAGTGGGGAAACAAATCCAGTCCACCAGATTAGCGTCCACCGCTCATGTGGAGGAGCGGGGAATCAAACCCAGTTCTCCAGATCAGACTCCACTGCTCCAAACCACCGCTCCTAACCACTACACCACACTGGCAAGCAAAACTGGCATCTGCATCCAGAAGGGACAAATAAAGGAGGGGAAATGGAGGGAGATGTAGACACAGCCGCATGCAAGCCCCCTCAGATGAGGGTCAAGGCAGCGCCTGCTCCCCACTTCCAAGGGGCAAAGGAAGACCGGAAAGAAGGGCTCCAGGGTGGAACAGTGTGCATGAACCAGGACTTGGGAGCTGCCCAGGGGATTTGGGCAGCCACATAAAGGAAATGGCCAGCAGTGCCTTTAAGGGGGGTGGCCCCGATAAAGGCCACGTCGTGGCCTGGTGGAGCCTGCCTGCAGGCCCTTCTGCCGACTCACAGCCGAGGTGGATCACCAAGGGGAGAGAGGCACCGCTCTGGGGCGCAGGATGGCCTGTGTGGATGCCACTGCCCTCCCGAAGAAAAATGGCTTTTGGCCAAAGAGACGGCTCAGCACCTGAAGTGAGGAAGTGTGGAAGTGAGAGTTTTGTTCAGAGAGACCTGCAGGCTGGAGGGCTTCGCACGCCCTCTCCCGGCCTGGCCAGCCCAGCGTCTCCCTCAGTTACTTTTTATGGGCCCCAATGAAGTGGGTCTCCATCCTCGACTGTGCTGTGTGCCCAGCACAGAACTGCAGTTGTTACTGCTGGGGCACCCCCCCCCCCAATTAATTTCCCCCTGCCAGGCAGTCATGGAAAGACCCGTCAGAAAAAGCTTTTACTGCTCTGCATTGCAATGCCACTGATCCCTGGAAGCAGGGGAGGGGGTGGACATTATCTCCCCCCCCCCACCAACTCCAAGAAGCCGGGCAGCAGCTCTGCAAAGTTCAAAGGGATCCACGTTCAAGGCAGGCCTGGCTCCTGGCACTCTTGCCAGTAACTCTCCTAATGCCGCTAATAAGATTTCTGGGCATGAGACTCAGCCACAAGACCTGCGTCAGGCAGGGAAGCAGAGAGAGGCCGGCCAAGAGCAGACCCTGGTGGGGGCGGGGGGCTGGCAGGGCTCCTCTCCTCAAAGGAGTTGCATGGATGAGGGTTTGTTATCTGCAGGGGCTGCTTGTTTCTCTCACTTTGGGAAGACCAGCTGCCCTGACCAACATCTTCCTCTCCCCATTGTACAACTACAGGAAGGGCAGGAGCCACCCATCCAGCAGCAGAGCGGGTTGTGGGCTTCCGAACATCGGAGGTCGTGCTCCCTGCGATCCAACCAGGGTCCACTTGGTCTAGTCCCCTGACCAAGGCGGTGGCCAAAAAACTGCCCCAGAGGAAACAACAAACAGGGCAAAGAGTCCAAGGCCTTTCCCTGGTGTTGCCTCCAAGCACAGGTATGCAGATAGACTGTCTTTAAATATGGAGGTTCCTTTCAATTACCATGACTAGCAGCCATTGATAAGCCTCTCTTCCAAGCCTCTCTTCCCTTTTAAATCCATCAGTGCTTGCGGGGGAGGGGGGATCTGGATGTCAACTGGCAGGGAATGGCACAATTTAGGTACTTGCATAGCCAAGAAGTATTACCTTCGGGTTGTCCTGAATCTACTGCCCTTCAACTTCATTGGGAGAATCAGAATTTGAGTCTTATCCCAAGAGAGGGAGAAAACGTCCTCTGTTGATTTCCTCCTCCACACACATAATTTTATAATCTTTTATCATGCTGGCCCCCAGTCACCTTTTTCATCTCAGCTGAAGGACCCCAGACTCTTAGCCTTTCATCGAGGGGGATGGAACCATTGAGTTTACTGTGAGATTTCCAGCAGGTGAAGGCCCCAGACAAAGAGCAGGGCTTGTCCTGAGTCCCTTCCGAAGGGAAGCATCAAGCTGGAGCCAGATTTGCAGGGCCAGGGGCTTCAGCTGCCGGATCAAAGCTCGCAAATCCCTGTTCTGGTGTCTCCCTGGGTCTTTCATCCTGGCAGGAAGGATGAAATGTGGTGCCAGGTGGATTTATAGGGTCAGCAGACAGCTTCATCATACCTGAACTGCCTCTTTGGTGGAGATTCATTACCCATGAGCTGCTCTTTCCTGGGGGGCCCTTCCTGCGTGAGCACCCACGGGGGCCTAGTTCATGCACGGCTCCTGTAGCCCATCCGGTTTCACTTTGGCAATTATAATAGTTTTCTCTCTTTCTGTGGGGCATGGGAGAAGAAACTGAACGGCTGGCTCTTTCCCATAAAGGGGAAGGCCTGCCTCCCTGTTCCACAGAGCATTAGATATTTTTGCTACCTTCCGAAGTCCAGGCTTGATCGGTGGGGGTCCAACAGGCCGGCTGCCTCCCCATCGCTCAGGTTCAGGCAAAAGCACCCGCCCGTGTCAGGAACAAATGGCTGTTCTGCTACTACGATGTATCCTGTCAGTGTACCTTGCCAGTAAGGGCTTGGCATACCCATTCCATTTCTGGTTTGGAGCCACCAGTGGTGAGCACTAATCTATAACCTGCTGAATCAGCAGAGAACAGTGTTTTGTTCGCACCCTGCTGAGTCCCTGGAGGATAGTGCTTTGCTTGCACCGTGCTGACTGGAGGGTGACAGCACCTCATGACCTTGCCTTTCTTCCATCTCTGGGGAATGCATGGAGGGGAGGGGGGATTCCAGCAAGACTAAAGAAGCACCATGCAACCATCTAATTGCAGGAAACACAGTGAACTCTGATCTGGAGAACCGGGTTTGATTCCCCACTCCTCCACATGAGCGGCAGAGGCTAATCTGGTGAACTGGGTTTGTTCCCCACTCCTACACATGAAGCCAGCTGGGTGACCTTGGGCAGGTTACAGTTCTATTAAGAGCTCTCTCAGCCTCACCTACCTCACAGGGTAGAGGGGAGGGGAAGGTGATTGTAAGCCGGTTTGAGTCTCCCTTAAGTGGTAGAGAGAGTCGGCAGATAAAAACCAACTCTTCTTCTTCTATATGTTGCTACTAGCAGATGTCCACAGGACTTTGCTCACCGATCAGAGGATGGAGCAGGCATCAGAGCACTGAGGCCTCCATTGTGAGGCAAGCCAATTGTTTCAGACTTAAAAGCCTGTGGACTCACCTCTGGGCAATATTTTTGTCCCCAGCTTTCAGCAGGTACATACCTGCTGTATGTAACTGACATTCAGTCTGTTCAGTAGACCAGCTGCAATTTTTCCCGCTGTAAAAAGCGTGGGGCGGTTTCACATTTCTTTTTTCCCCCACGGCACTTGATTAACAAAGATCCAAGCAAATATTTTCTCCAGCAGACAATTTAATTTGAGCGTGCCACCGAGCTCTCGCGCCGGTTTCTCTTTCCTGCCCCCCTCCTTTCTCAAAGTAGTGGTAACCTCTGTGAAATTCTCCTTTTGTGCCCATTCTTCTTTGTTCCCTTGATTGGCTGTCATTGTGGTTACAGCCCCAGTGAGTGAGCGCTCCCCTCCTGGCAGGCCATAAATATCGGGAGGAAGGCAGGAGCACAAGAGGGCCATATATCTGTCCTCCCGCTCGCGGCAGAATTGGATCCCCTCTCGCTGCAAACGCTGCAAACGGCCTCTGCCCCGAGACGGCCGGCGCGTTTGATGCTCTTCCGGGTCTGCTGACAGACAGAATTATACAGCAATAAGTAGCCAGAGATCTGTCGGCAGAGAGGGGAAACGGGGATTTCTCCGGATTATTACACAACATGGATGCAATTTCAGTATTGGTCACAGGCTATCCCAGCTCAAGCCACTAAAAATTCATGCAGGGTTTTTTCCCTTGAAATGCAAGCTTCTAGCCCTTGCAGTTGGAGACTGTATCAACCAAGAAGAAGAGGGAGAAACACTGGTTTTTATATGGCGACTTTCTCTACCACTTAAGGTAGACTCAAACCGGCTTACAATCCCCTTCCCTTCCCACAACAGGCACCCTGTGAGGTAGGTGGGGCTGAGAGCTGTGACTAGCCCAAGGTCACCCAGCTGGCTTCATGTGGAGAAGTGGGGAAACTACTCCAGTTCACCAGATTAGCCTCTGTCGCTCATGTGAAGGAATGGGGAATCAAACCCAGTTCTCCAGCTGTGGTTAAATGACTAAAGATGAACCAGTTGAAACTGAATCCTGACAAAAGGAAGGTGATGCTGGTTGGGCAGGCTGAGGTCTTAAAGGACGCTGCGTTCCCCACTTTTTATTCAGTCCAGCTGACATTCGCCGACTCAGTCAAGACCCACGTGGTTATTCTGGATCCAGCATTACTGCTGGAGAAGCAAGTTAAGGCAGCTGCAAAACATGCTTTCTTCCACCATCTTATCCTGGAAGATGGCTCCCTGCAGTGCCTTGACTCGGCTGATCTGGCCACACAGACCCATGACCACGGTAACCTTGAGGCTGGACTACTGTTTTGCACTCTACAGGGGCTTGTCCTTACAGGCAATTCAGGAACTCCAGCTGGTACAGAATGATGTAGTTTGACTATTTCCCGGAGCCAAGAGACCACATACCTTACATCCATTCTGCAGCCACTCTGTTGGTTTCCAATCAGTTACCAGGTCCAATCCAAGGTGTTGTCTATCACCTACAAAGCCCTTCATGGCTTCAGACCTGCGTACCTGAAAGATCGCCTCTCCTGTTATGCTCCACCATGGCAGCTTTACTCATTTGAGCAAAGCCTTCTGAAGATGCCACCCCGCAAATGGGGGTGGAGGCAGCTCTCCTGCTTAGGAAACAGACCTGCAACCGGTGGGGAGAAAGCGTGCCACAGCCCAGGGCAGAATGGGGCAGGAGGAGGGCTGGATTCTGCCTGCAGGTCAGGCCCGTTTTGGAAACCCTACCCACCCACCCCCTGGAGTCCTAAACCGGGGCATGGTTGGTTGGATTGACTCAGACAAATGCACTCTGCACACGCCCAAAGACAAGCATCAGATCCAAACAGCCCTCAGCTTCTGTTGCCGGCACAGGCGTTTGCAAATCTAAATCCGTTTACTGTCACGGCTTCACCCCAAGGAACATTCCTCTTTCATAACAGGGTGAGAGATGAACACATGAAGCTGCCTTCTACTGAATCAGACCCCTGGTCCATCGAAGTCAGCACTGTCTACTCAGACCGGCAGCGGCTCTCCAGGGTCTCAGGCAGGGGTCTTTCACTTCACCTTCTTGCCTAGTCCCTTTAACTGGAGATGCCCGGGATTGAACCTGGGACCTTCTGCATGCCAAGCAGATGCTCTACCACTGAGCCACGGCCTCTCCCCTTGCAGATCTTGAGGGGGGTGTTCCTAGCATCCTCCCCCCAAAATATACAGTTCCAATTTTCCACCGGGAAAGAGAGGGGGACAGGGAGGGAAACCAGGCCCATCTAAAGCAGCCGAGCGCTGGGGCCAGCCCTCTGCCCCTCCGCATCGCTCTTTGTTTTCTAGGACCTCAAGCACCAAGACGGAGGTTTTCCTTTCCCCTGGAAAACAGACATTTCCCTGCCAGCTGCCTGCACACACAACACACACACACACAGCACCTAGTTCCTCCTTGTACTCCATCAAAGGATTTCCGAGCTGTTGGGTTTCTTTCAGCAGCACCATTTCCTACCAGAAGAGGGACCTGAAGGCTCTGAGCTCTCGCCAGCGCTCAGTTCCCACCTCCTCTCTCCCCATGAGCATGAAATTTGAAGACAGGTTGTTATGTGTGCAAGAAAAGACAAATGGAGGTAATTTTGCCGGCGCGTCCTACAGGCATGGACATCACCCGATACAGAACAACCTTCATTCGCGCGAGCAGCCAAATCGACAGGACTGTCGTGCTTTTTCCAATAAGAGGAGTGCTCGAAAACGATGATGCTCGCTTGCCAAGAAGACCTCTCGCAGCCCGGCTTTGCCTCCCAGCACATATTTTAAGCCACGCAAGGCCAGGATCTGAAAGCGGCAAACGAGCAGAATTAAATTAACACGCTCAACTTCTCTTTGCGCAGCCATTTAAACAGAAGTCATGACACTCCGTTCGGTCAGAATGACCTCGGTGGCGTCCGCATGATCGCAGGCAAGGTCCGGCTTTCAATCTGAAACAGCAACACACACCCTTCTGCGTTTCAAGAGGAGGCTCCACGCCCCCACTGGGGTACCCATTTGAAGGAGGGCGGCGGCGGGGGGAACGGGCTCCTTTGCATCCCGGGATGAGAAAGGGGCAGCAAAGCCCTACCCCGGCCCTGTCACCCTCCAATGAGCCAGCAACCAGACTTCCAATCCTGCCCGTCTCTTTCAGTGCAAAAGCCTTTTCTCCTAGGCCAGGGGCCCACATAATGGAGCACCATATGTCACGGCGCGGAGGAAGGGAGACAGGAGCGTGAGTGATAGCCACCCCACGCTGAAACCTATTTGGAATTTAATACTATTATCCTAATGCCAGGAGCTCATTCTTCAGGGCATGAATCCTCCGCCTCACCCCACAGCTGATGGGGTCATCGTGGGGCGAACGCAATCTGATTCAGCTGCCTGGGAACGGAGGACCAGCGGAGCAGGACACGTGAGAGAATGCGCAGCATGGAAATGGCACAGAGCATGACGCTCCGCAGGGGAGGGCTGGATTTTGCTGACGTGCCACTTACAAAAGAAGAATTCAGCCAGGGGGGCAGAATTTATAGGGGAATGAGGTTGGGGGGGTGTCTCTCAGGAAAGGAGGGTGTGATGAGAGATTCAGTGACAAAGTTCAATAAATCCAGAATGCACATGCCACCTTTCCTATATTTGTTGTGGAAAACCAGCCTTGGGGAATGTGCAAAGCACACACAAATCCCCAGGAGGCCCCTCCCCTGGTGGAGCACCGGAATAGAGAGAAGCAACCACGACACCTGGACTGTGCTGGAAATGGGGAAGCCCACGGAAGTGAGCTTAGCGTGCCCAGAACATTATACATTAAACACTGAGGCATGCGCAAGCAACAATGAGGTCCTTGCATGCAAATCCCTTGCCTCCCCAAGACCGATCAGTTTCAAAAGGGAAGGTGACATTACTCTCCACTCAGAATATTGCTTTGCAGTGTGGGGAACAAGAGACAGGAGGGATCCACACCCTGTCACCTAACTCCGCATGGAAATGCTGCCGCAAAGAGCAACAGAGGTCCAGTCTTTTGCTAGGCCAGTGCAGCCACGGTAGCATGCGCTGCATCCATGCGCTCTGTATGGACCCATTGAACTAACGCTGGCACCTCTCCTTGGCACAAGGAGCCTTCCCTTGCAGCCAGAGGCTCAAATGCCTTGCGCTGGAGGAAAAGTGCCAACCGTAGGATCCAACCCTGTCCCTCTTCCCTTTTCTCACCTGCATGCTGCACTCCCTGGGGCTGCCACGGCCATTTTTATTTCTTGGTCACAAGGAAAGAACAAACAACAAAGGACAATCCAGGTGGCAAAGTGTCTCCCTGGGGACTCCCGGAAAGTGCCAGTTTCGAATCCGACATTTCTCGGCCTCCATGAGCTTTCCAGCCAAGGAAACAAGAGATTATATTCTCTCTCTCTCTCTTTCTCATACACAAAGGCTTCAACCCCACACCCAGGCCTGCTCCACTGGGCCACAGGACTGGCCAGTGCTCAGACCCTACAGATGAACCTGGGCCTCTTTCCCACCCCCAGCATGACAGCTTTCACACATGCACCCTGTAGATGTAGTGGCTGCCTTCGGTGAGTTGGATCCAACTAAGGGTGGGCAATGCTTTCCCACAGCGAAAGGAGTCCTCCCCTGTCCCAAGAGACAGAGGATGGCTCCTAAAAGCACCACTGTTAGCACTGCATGTTCACCCATGACAACCAACGCATTTGGGAAGAAAAACCTTGCAGAAAGCACCGGAGCCGGGCCTTCCACATTGGACCACACATACAATTCCAAGAGGGGAGGGCGCCATTTCATTCCCTGCCCTTTGGGGCACCTGGGATCCACCCTTGAGCACCAGCTCTGGCACATGATTCCCACACCTGCACATACCCAGTAACTCTGCCCTGAAACTGAGCGGAGCCAGCGACACTGCCGGCCTCGCTGGTGGAGAGGAAGACGCGTGCTTGACAAGCTCCAGCCGACCAAAGGCCCACCACCATCCCCCAACACGCCTGGGCCTTCCAGCCCCCCCAATTCTGTCAGTCAGAACCAGAACTCCAGAGCTCCACTAATGCTCCAACAAGCCTGTGGGGCCCCCTACGAGTTTCCAATGCCTATGTATAAACATGCACCGTGACGTTCCCCTTACTGAAAAGGGAATGTGGGTGGGGAAACATTCATGTGGCCATGGGGGCAGCCAAGCCACGCGTGGAAAGGTCCTCCCACCCCAAAGCCATGAAGGGAGAAAATAAGACGTGCAAGCAAATTGCAAAACCAGACATCCAGTGAAAGCCCAGGTTTAATTTCTTTCGGTGGGGGGGGGGGTAAGGGGAGAAAAAAGACAACATTGAGAGACACCGTTTGCTGTTTTTTTTTTCTTCTATCTTTTTGTTTTTCTCTCATTTTTAAAACAATATAGTGCAGAATGCACTTCTCACAGTAGAATATAATGGTCGATTTTTTTTCATATAAAAACACATTCTCAGAGATTTGTAAATGCACTTAGTGCTGGAACAGGTGGTTTAAGGACACAGTACCTCTCGATTCTGAGCACAACTGTTGGATGCAGGGTGGCTTCCGTTCCTTTCCCCCCCCCCTCCCACCCCACCCCCCTACCCAGCGGGGACAAAAAATATCTTTGTAATTTCCGCAACGCAGATGCCTTGAATAAAATCTATTAAACACATAATTGCAAGGGCTGAATGACAGAGCAGAATGAATACTGTTTGGAAACTGTTTTTTTAAAAAGAGGAAATAAAAGTATGCAAATTATATATCCTGATACAAAAAACCCTCTAGTTATGTTAAATGGGATTCTATGCTCCTCACCTGGAAACTGCCTCTAGAACAGAACAAAGATATAACCGACAGTAAAATACATTATTGTTTGAAAATCCATAATGTTCCTGTAACTCGATCGGCGTGAGTGGAATGAAGTGGGAGATGTGGGAGACATAATAGATGCAGCACATCTCCAACAGACAGGCAGCCGGACGAGCACACTAATATTCACCCAGTTTATCCAAACCATCCCATAAACACTAGCTCCTGTTCATGCGTCAACCTGATTTACATTGAGGCCTAGCTGAATGCAAAGTATGATCAGCCACAGACAGAAGAGTTCTTGGTGGGGGGTGGGGGGTGGGAGAGAATAAAAGAGCCAGTGGTGGGCTAGAGGGAAGGTGTGCGATTCTTGGTTGGCCTTGTCTTCTTTGAAACCACACAGACAAGGGTCCCCACTCGCAGCAGCACAGAGGTCGGTGCGCAACTCTGTCTTCTCCAGCAACGTATCCACAGCCATGTGGAAAGACCCCCAGAATTCATCAGAAGGGCAAAGACGGGGGGGTCGGGACAGATTCTCTCTGACTCTCTCGAGCACAACTGCCCAGCAAACAAGCTGGTCTCCTCGGACACACGTGGGCCATGAAGCTCCTCCATTAAAAATAATAATTATAATCATAATTATAATAATAACAAGTAAGGTATTAATTAAAACAACAACAACCTAGGACTATCCCAACAGGGGACAGAGAAAGGGAATTTGTCATGTAGCAGCCAAATGCAGAAATGTATACGAGATTCAACTAAAACTAAACAAACAAAAAATCGCTTCAAGTTTTCCAGTTTTTCCCCCCTCTAAAGAGCTTCCAGCCCCACTTCTTCCTCCCCTCTCCCCAGTTATTAGCTTTAATCGAAACAGTGCAAGTTACAGACTAGAGAGTAGGCAAAGCCACACTACAAAGCCACCTGGATCCGTGGGAGACAGGCTGGGGACGAAGATCCCTCCCCGCCACAGTCCAAATCACAATGCATTTAAATCTCCCACTTGAACTCAGCACAGGAACAAAACTTCTTTCTGAAAAGGGGGGGGGAAGGGGCCCCTCCACATGCAAACCCAACAGATGCACCCCTAGATGCACGCTCCCAGTCACGCCCACACCCACACCGAGCGAAGCCTTCTTCTCCCTGGATTAGCAGCAAAATTGGATAGGATCTCCCTGTTCACATTCTTAGAAATAAAAACAATTTTCTGAGCTATATAGACAAGCAATTCCCTCTGCCCTGGGGCTTCCAGCAGGCCGCGGGGGCAGCTGGCAACACAACCCATGTTCCAGAAGTCCAGCGTCTCTCTGATGAGGCTGTCTCCTTTTCCATCCCTTTCCCCCCACCGGCGCGGCTGGAGACGGGCATGGGGGAAGGGGGGTCAGTAGAAGAAGCCATTTGCCCTTCGGTTCAGAAGAGGGTGCCGGCGGCTCTTATCTGTAGATGGGCAGGCGGATGTGGGCGTGTTGGTGGTCCAAGAGCCGCGGCACGGACACTGTTTCGTAGCCTTTGCCCAACATCTGCTCTTTGATACAAGGGGGGTGGATGTCGTTGATGAGATATTCCAGAGACTGGAGGCTACTGCTCAGGATGGAGGTATTGCAGAGGGTCTTACTGGGCAAACTGGGGAGCCCGTCTGAGGGGTGCACCCCCAGCTCGCGATGCCCGTTCGCCAGCTCCTGGGGATTGTAGCAGTCGCTGTTGGGTGTGACCAGGATGCTGTTCCAAGGGGGGGCAAAATACTGCCCCATGGAGAAGTTCCCATGCAGGCCCACGCAGTTCAAAGGGGACGAGCTCACCTTGTCGGCGGCACCCGTCATGGGGTAGGCACGCAGGACCCCCCCGGCGCACATTTCCGGGGACTTGCTGACTGCGCCCCCGCCCCCGCTGCCCGCACTGTACATCCGCAGCTGCTGCTGCTGCTTCTGCTGCCAAAGCAGGTAGTCCATGCTGTCTGGGTAGAGGCCGGATTTGGAACCCAGCCCGGTGCCGGGGGTGGAGCCCACCACCAGCTCCGCCCCTTTGCGGCAATCGGGCAGCACGGCGCCCGCGTAGGCCACTGCGGCGCCCACCGTCGCCATGCTGGTAAAGCCGTTGGTGGCGCCGTGCTTGGCGGGACTGGGGTTAGTCACCATGACTCCCTGGCACACCGGCTGAGGGTTCTGGGCCTGACACTGCTGATTGATCTGGAATATGATGTTCTGGATGGAGGGCAGGTTGGACTGCGGCAACGCCAAATTCCTCCCTGTGTGCGGGATCACCGAAGCGGCCACTGTGATGTTGGGGGGCACTGGGGCCTCCATCTGCTTCTGGCTGCTGTGGAAGCTCAGCTGGCCGGTGCAAGGGGGGCCTTGGGCTAAAGTGCTCGACACCGGGTAGGGGGCGATGGCCACGTGGGCGGGGGACATCTTAGTCCGCTTCCCCTCCAAGCTCTTCACCACACCTTTGCTGGAGGAGGCCTTGACAATGGCCAAGAGGCCCTGGTAGCCACTGGCGTGCACGGGGTACGGGCTGTAGCGCGGCCCGCTCGTGTCGTACCCGTTCACCGTCCGATTAAGGTGCTTGTGCTGTGGGACCCTGATGTTGGTGGGGAAGATCTTGATGGTGAGGGGGTTGTTAGCCACTTTCTGGGCATAGGCATCCAGTTCAGCTGGGCTGGGATACCGCGGAGAGTGCGTGGGAGCCACGGCTTCACCTAAAAGACACAAAAGAGGCAAGGTATTACAGGGATGTTTCTGTATTTGGGGAGGGGTGGGGGTTAAACCCACTCTTCTAAAATACATTCAACAAATGCACTACCCACTACCAGAGTGGTTTGCAATCTTGTGCATCTAATGCAAAAGCATGGGCAGATAACACGTGGCAGGCCTTTTGCAAGTAGCAAGTTGGACAATGCAGCAAAGCTTTCACTTCAACACATGTCAACACACGGCCCTCTGATTTCTAGTACAATATCCAACTGTTTGCAGGAAGTCTCCTAGCAGAGCATGACGGTACTGGCTGTTTCACTGTTTGTCTTTAGCATCTGCGGCTCAAAAGGTACACTGCCTCTAAAGCTGGAGGCTCCATTTAGGTATCACAGATTATAGAAAACAATACATTTATCCTCCTCAACCAATGTTCATCCTCCTCCTCCCTTCAACCCTCTGTACTAAATCCTGGCAGAAACAGGGTCACAGACACCACCCCAACCACCATTCTCAGCTTCTAAAGTTACCTCCAACAAGTGATCCAAAATAAACTCAGTGTGGAGAACGGAAACGTCTCTTTACCCAATGGGGGGAATCTCTCTCGGAGATTGGATTTAAACTACATTATACAAGCAATTTCATGGGTGCTTTACGCTACTATGAGAGATTCGCCGAGAAAAAAGTGTGGGGGGGAAATTCCATTTACCAGCTATAAATCAGCACTTCTTATAATGAGCACAAAAATGTCACTTTTATGCATTTTTACAGATGAACAAAACTGGCGAAATTAACTGTGGTAACCTACTGTAGTCAGCAAAAGATGGAAACAGGGAGGGGGGGCAGGAAGAAAAGAAATTATATGTATTTTGCTCCTCTCAAACTCCTTTCTCGAGCGAGCTTCTGGTATTTCTGGTGTGAAAACTCATTTGTCGTTCCCATTATACTTTCATTTGGAGTTTATCTTGAGTATCCAATGAGCCCCCAACTGTGAAAAAGATTAAATCTACAAAATCTATCTAATAGATGGAATAAATTAGGTGTCTGAAGACCGCTCCCTCCGAAAGAGAGGGAGAAAAGGGGATGGTGGCGACACGGAGCCATTTCCCAACAAAAGGCCGTGCATCCCTTTGGGGGGGCTGCTCACAAAGTGTCGTCGTCGCCCCCCCCCGGTGGAAACACCCACAGAAACCCCTGTGGGCTGCTACTTAGGGGCACAGTCCAGAACGGAGGCTGAACTGCGGGCCCTTCGTTGGTGGTGTTTCAAAAACACGCTGGTAGCCCAAATGGCTCCCGAAACTGGCTGGGAACTGGATAATTTACAGAGGCAAGAGAGGGAAAGGGGGGCCAAGAATTCAGGAGGAAGAAATCCCCCTCATCCTCCCAGAGCGGCCCGAGATGCTGGGAGCACAGGCTCTGCCCAGATCACATCACATTCTTGGACATCCCACCGGGCCCCCCACGCTTCTGCCCCCAAGGCTAGAAGGGAAAAGGAGAAACCGAGCAGCCGTAAAAATCTTTCACAGAATCATAGAGTTGGAAGGGACCACCAGGGTCATCTAGTCCAACCCCCTGCACAATGCAGGAAATTCACACCAGTGACCCCATACTCCATGCCCAGAAGATGGCCAAGATGCCCTCCCTCTCAAGTTCTGCCTACGGTCATAGAATCAGCATTGCTGACAGATGGCCATCTAGCCTCTGCTTAAAAAATCTTCAGGGAAAGAGAGCTCACCACCTCCCGAGGAAGCCTGTTCCGCTGAGGAACCGCTTAGAAAATTCTTCCTAATGTCTAGACAGAAACTCTTTTCATTTAATTTCAACCCACTGGTTCTGGTTCAACCTTCTGGGGCAACAGAAAACAACTCGGCACCATCCTCTCTATATGACAGCTCTTCAAGTACTGGAAGATGGTTCTCATGTCCCCTTTCAGTCGTCTCCTCTTCATCTCTCCGCACAGGGCTACTCCTGGAGGGAACCGGCCTCCTCCACCTCCTTTGGGAGCCAGGCCTGGGTGCCCTGTTCACAATGGTGGAGGGCGCACCCCCCTGAACCACTGCAGAGAACCAAGAGTACCAAGCAAAACCCTCCCCATCTCTCTCCTCTCTCCCAATGGCGACATTAAGCCCAGCTCAACGGACCAGATTTTAATTGACTTAATAGACTCGTTAATAACAATGTCTATTTAAGACACCTGTAAAAAGCCCATAACATTAGTGTAATGGGGAGATGGCCGGTGAACCCGTCCACCTCGCTTTTCAAACGGCTGCCGGAGGGAGCCTTAATGGACAGCTGCGATTAATGCAGCTCCTGTGATGCTCGCCTAGACAAATGCACATTTTGCAGGCATGACGCTGCTTGTTCCACAGCTAAGCATGCTGCCGTTTCCGTTCCCTTGGTTCATCACGACCAGAGAAGACCCAGCATCGACTAGGTTCCTCAACTGTTATCCACGACGCCAGAAATCAACCGAGCGGGGCCTGCACGGACATGAAACCACCACCACCCTCTTCCCAAATGGCTAACCAATAGGCCCGCAGGTCTTTGTAGAAATAACGGCTCAAGACCATCACCAAATCCATGGCCTTGTTTACATAATCCACTCCCCAAATATCCTCCAAAAGGATCGGTCTTTATGAGAAAGCGGAAGTGGAACCTCCATGCTCAGAGGCAGTACACCTCTCCGCAACATATGCTGGAGGCACAGATTGGGGGCAGCTGGCAAGCTTCCCAGGCTGGTCACTCTTGGAACCCGAGATTGATTGATTGATTGATTGATTGATTGATTGATTGATTGATTGATTGATTGATTTATTTCTTTCTTTCTTTCTTTCTTTCTTTCTTATATTTATAGCCTGCCCTCATTCCCAGCAAGCCAGGCTCAGAGTGGGTTACAACAATATGATCATAAAACATCTATTAAAACATACTTTAAAACTCTATACTCCATATAATAATAAAACAGGATGGCATTCAGTAATCCTAAATAGTGGCCATTAGAAAAACCTGGCCAAGCAGTGAGCCCCCCATAAGCAAGATGGGGGGTGGAGAGAAGGATGGGGAGCCAGCAACGATGGCAATGGAAGGTAACTGGCGGCTGCCCTCAGTTGTAGGCCTGGCGGAACAGTTCCGTTTTACAAGCCCTGCGGAACTTATTTAGGTCCCCGAGGGCCCTGATGCTGCTAGAGAGACTGTTCCACCAGGCTGGGGCCGGGGCCGAAAAAGCCTTTAATCCAGCAAACCCACTACATCCCTAAAATCAATTCTACACCAATGAACCTCCATGTGCAGAAGCAGGATACCTTTGAATACCAGAGCGCAAAGGCATGGCATCAGCTTCACGCTCAGGCATCTGGCTGGCCAACCGGGTACTGACCAGGGTCTCAGCAGTCCATGCAGGGGAAGTGTGCTTAAGGCGCAGAAGGCACAGAGCAGGAGGAGAGAGATCCGTCTTCTTTGCCTCCACCCACAGTCATGCATTACTGCCACCGCAGATGCCGGCGATGAGACAAATATAGCTCCAAACACCCAGCCGCCACTTTAACCTCGGCTGTCGATACCGCGTCAATAGTCTGCTTCAAAGCTGAGCTGAGCCTGCGTGCAGCTGACGGCTGGTAGAACAGCCAGGGCCCGACAGTCTGCAGAAGTGAGGCGGAGGGATGCTTTGGCCCCAGCCTGGCCACAACTGGACTCAAGAGGCCTGCTCAAAAGCCATCTGTTCATTCCAGCAGGGTCAGTGAGCCAGCTCTGTTCCTTCTTGTTTTCAAGGACAGCCCCAGGGAGAGCACCTTGAAGCAGTCAAGCCAGGAAGTTGCTAAAAGCATGGATCACCAGTTGGCCTTACAGGGGTGTTGTGAGGACTACAAAATTGTTTGTGAAGCACTTTGAACACCAACATGCTAGATCAAAGTCGAGTATTACTACTATTATCAGCACAGCAAGCTACAAAGGACGCCGGAGCTCTGTCTCCTTGACCGCTGCAATACCCTTCTGGCTGTTGAGATTTCAGGGGGCACATTCACACATTCACAAGCAGCCTTCTCTTTAAACACACGCACACAGAGAACAGAAACCTTCAGGAAGTGACATCCGGCAGCCACTGGCAGAGCCTGGCCTTTGCCTGTGTTCTGTGCATCTGTCATGTGTATCTCTGGGCTTGAGCATCCTCACCGTGTGTAGCAGTAGCCCAGATGTTGGCTTGCCGTCTTCACTTCTGGGTCTAGAGAGGAGGCCCCATCACAGCCGTTATGGGTTCTTTTCCCTACAGCCCTCTCCCGTGCTTCCTCTCCAGGGTTGAGCCCCCACACTATGGGTTTGCTAAAGGCAACTCTTGAG
This sequence comes from Euleptes europaea, assembly GCF_029931775.1. Lineage (NCBI taxonomy): Eukaryota > Metazoa > Chordata > Lepidosauria > Squamata > Sphaerodactylidae > Euleptes > Euleptes europaea. Next base: position 63,937,789 of record NC_079324.1, on the reverse strand, counting down.
TGGAACAGGTGCCCCATGGGGCAGCTGCCCAGACCCTCAGGGCAGAAGCTCAGCAGCCGCTCCAACCATCCCCCAGTTGACAGGCCGTGATGAAGAATGGCACATCTGCATTCCCCTTCATGCTAGCACCGCTGTCCTTGGAGGTGGCAGCATAGCAAATACTCAATTAACATGACACTAATTAGCCGGTGACACATGCAGAATCCCTAATGAAAGGGCTCCTGGCAATTGGGAGGGGGGAGAAGATCTTGTTCCAGAGGGAGGGGAGAGGGTACCCAGGCAAGGCGAGAGAACCACAGGCCTCCATGGGGGGCAATCCCCCAGCTGTGCCCTTTCAGGGCTTTGGAGGCCAGCAGTCCGGGCAAGCAGGGTGCCTTCGCCAGCGACAAGCAGAGTTTCAGCCATCTTGAACCGAGCAGGGACAGGAATTGCACGTGATTCACACTTCCTGTCCCACCCGGGCCATACCAGAGCCGTGTGGCCAGCCCAGTTCTGCACAGGAGCCCCTAGCAACAGGGTACTTGGCTGCTCCTGGAACTCGCTCGGCTGAGGCCAGGCCTGCCTCTGCCTGCAGCACAGAGTCAGGGCTGCAGAGTGTACCGCCCAGACCAGACCGGCCTCTCTTTCCTTCCTGCTCTTAAAAGACGCTGCCTGGCTCAAAGTTATGCACAATTAAGCTGCCATCAATTGCAACGGGATTTAAGCCTGGCCGTGGACACGCTGTACTAAAAAAATATTAAAATTTTATTCCCAGGCAATCTGAATTCTGGGCCAAGGACAGCTGAGAGCTCGGTATAAATTTGCATAATTGCTCTTACTGTGCATAATTTATTCCTCAATTCCTACTAGTTTGCATAATTTAGTCTGCTCTCGAGTTATGGGGAGGGAGCGACGGAGAGCCTCCAAGTCCCACCTCCCTGGCTGCTGGAAATCTTACTCTTCCCGTGCGGTTTCACCCACAACTGCCCAGTCGTCACAAGGCCAGTGTGATGTAGTGGTTACAATGTCAGGCTGTGATCTGGGAGACCCAAGTAGGAATCCCCGCTCTGCCATGGAAACTCGCTGGGAAGACCCTGGGCCGGTCACACGCTTGGAGCGGCGGACTCTGATCTGAGGAACTGGGTTTGATTCCCCACTCCTCCACATGAGCTAATCTGGTGAACTGGATTTGTTTCCCCACTCCTACACACGAAGCCAGCTGGGTGACCTTGAGCTAGTCACACTCTCTCAGCCCCACCTACCTCACAGGGTGTCTGTTGTGGGGAGGGGAAGGGAAAGTCATTGTAAGCCGGTTTGATTCTCCCTTAAGTGGTAGAGAAAGTCGGCATATAAAAACCAACTCTTCTTCTTCTTTTCAGCCTCACCCACCTCACAGGACTGTTGTGAGGATAAAATGGAAGAGAGGAGGAGGATGTCAGACACCTTGGGTCCCCTTTTGGGGAGAAGCATGGGGTATAAATGAAGTAATTACATTATTTTTTACAAACAGAAGGTAACTCTGAGCCCCAACCAGCCATGCAGAGCCCAAGAAAGCACACAACCCCAACAGAAATATCACTCGTGGATCAAGGAGAGAGACTGACTGCGCCACCGCCACCGGGTTGGCTATGACAAGTTGCAAATTCCATGTGTTGTCACATCTCAGGGTGACGCAGCAAACCCCCGCCAGGAAAATTACAGAGCTACCAATTTCCGAGAGGGCTCCTGGCGAGTTTCTGCACTCGGCTGGCAAAGCGCCTCTCCCTCTCGGCAGTAATTACTGCTTTCTAACGGGGCCGTAATTACTCTCCCCAATCACCCCGTCACAGAAAGGCAGCCGCGCCTTGACATACAGCCAGTCGCCGGCAACCCGCCTGGCCTCCCTCTCACCCCTCTCCACTTTCAACCCTGGCTGTCAGCAGCCAGACAGCAAAGGCCGGCCTCCGCCCAGCCCGAGTGCCAGGTGCGGTTCCCGAAGCACAGGGCCATCTGCTCGGGTGAAGAGCTGAACCGCCGAGGCAGCCTTTGCACAAAGACTAGAGAAGGCGCATTTGTGCGCGCGGGGAAGGATCAGGAGAGGCATCCTGGTCTGGAGCACACGGCCTGTTCCGCGGGGCCAAGGGGAGAGGAACTCCGGGCCAGGGCTGTCTGCTGCAAGAATAATCGCATTTTTTAAAAAGCGCAACTTTCTTCACCAGCCGGAGCTGAATAAATCTTGCCTATCAAGCAGATCTGCACGGTTCCCACTGCCCACGATGATACATTCTGCTTCTGTTTGTTTACTGATTTAATAGCTTTTGAGGCTGCTTTTACAAAGCGCCTTTCATAAACCAAAAATGCTAATTAGGATGCAAAAAACAAACCGCCAGAACAACACCCCAAAGAAGCAAGGCAAGCAGCAGCCCAAGGCCCCAATCCTAGCTGCTTCTTTCTATCTGCATGCAGAGAAGAACCACACAGAGTATGGTCTGACTTCTTGAGCAATATTGTCGAAGGCTTTCACGGTCAGAGTTCATTGGTTCTTGTAGGTTATCCGGGCTGTGTAATGGTGGTCTTGGTATTTTCTTGAGCAATGTTGTGAGTTGTGAGTTTCCTGCATTGTGCAGGGGGTTGGACTAGATGACCCTGGTGGTCCCTTCCAACTCTATGATTCTATGAATGGGTCCAAGTCCAGGTAAGGGGGAGATGCGTGGTGTGTGTGTGTGTCCCAGGATACTTGTGCTCCTGAACACCCCCCACCCACAAATCTTTCAGGAGCCCCTCGCGACCCAGAGATTACAGCAAGCAGAAGAACTCTGATGCTTTCAAAAAAGGTCCTGAAAATCAAGGGCAAGCATGGTGCAGCTGACAGCGTGTGCTGGGTTCAAATTTCCACTCACATCCTTGCTGACCTGGTATTCAGGCCTATTTACCACCCTTAACCTACTGAACAGGATTGTCACGAGGATTAAAAAATGATGATCTCGTGTCCACTATCCCAGCCTCCTCATTTGCAAAGATGGTTCCTTTCCCATTTTTCATCTCTCTTGCAAGCCATACAGTTTTTTAAAAGGCCAGAAAGCGCTTCCATTTTTCAGACATAATACTATGAGGCTCAACTCTGCACCCCGAAACGCCAACGTCCGCACGGGGACTTCACAGCACCAGGCCAAACTTTGCTGAGAGAGCAAAGAGAGCCTCTTCTTCACGTAGCAGGTGTCTTCATCCAGACAGGTAATAATTTTTCCCTGGCTGTACAAAAAAATTGCTACCTGTCAGGATGATTGTAACTGCTGCATGGAGAGTATGCAAAGAGAGCAACACGGACGACAAATGGCACAGGCAGGCGGCAGAAACACCCCGGACTCTCCAGAGTCCTGCTGGCAGAGTGATTCAGACGGCAACCTCAACAGACAGGTCCAGAGCACCCCTGCTGGGCCAGGCCAGTCACAGCTTCCCTCCCGCCCCCACAAGGGCTGGTCAGATGTCCCGCGTGCTGCTGACATTTGCCAGGTTCTTAGAAAGATTACTAAAAACATTTTTATGTGGCCTTTCCACCCAAATTAAAACATTTGAGCAATTAACAATAGTTAAAAATTGTAAAATAATTAAATTAAAACACATTTAAAAAAACAACTCCAGAAGGAGGGTCAGTAACTTATTGAGGCATGCATGCCTGGAGAGAGGGCTGCAAAGTTTTGGTGCCATGACCAAGAAGGCCCTGTACCTACCACCCGTCTAGCTTCAGATGGCCGGGGCAACCAAAGCAGGGCCTCCAAAGATGACTGGAGCGTACAGGTAGATTCATATGGGAGGAGGCAGTCCCTAAGGTATGTTGGAACAAGGCCAATATGCAATTCTTTGGCTTGTGAGCATATCTGCCATTCCATGTTTACCTTTTTATACTGCCATAATGTCCTAGTTTGTGGACTTGTAGAAATTTACTCTTGCTTTTTGATGTAGCGTTAGCCAAACTGGGAGTGCAGGACAGACATTTTTTCATAATAAATAAATAAAGGCTCACAGCTAGGGCATCAAAAGCAACAGCGGCTTGTCTCTCAGCACCTGGTATTCTGCGGTATACTGCCTCTGAACATGGAGGCTCCCTTTAGCTGCTGGCAAATCTCTACTCCTCCATGGATTTATTTTGCTTCCCTTTTAAAGCCATCTAGCTAGTGACCATAAACACACATAACAGGAGGGAGTTTCACATATTAATTATGCTGTACATTAAAAGGTCCCTCCTTTGGTCTATCTGGGATTTGCTGATCGATACTCTGGGGTGAACCCCCCAAGTTCTGACATTAGGAGACAGGATGGAAAAATCTCTCACCACACTGATCATAAGTTTACAAATCCCCCTTTTGTGTTTGATCTACACAGGGCTGAGCCAGGTTTTTCCAATAGTGGCCACAGGATGTATGAGGCTAGGCGTCATGCCTCCTTCCCCAAGCTCAAACTTAAACTCAGCGTGATGTAGTGGTTAAGAGAAGTGGTTGGAGTGGTGGAGTCTGATCTGGAGAACCGGATTTGATTCCCCCACTCCTCCACATGAGCGGCGGAGGCTAATCTCGTGAACTGGATTTGTTTCCCCACTCCTACACATGAAAGCCAGCTGGGTGACCTTGGGCTAGTCACACTCTCTCAGCCCCACCTACCTCACAGGGTGTCTGTTGTGGGGAGGGGAAGGGAAGGCGACTGTAAGCCGGTTTGAGTCTCCCCTAAGTGGTAGAGAAAGTCAGCGTATAAAAACCAACTCTTCTTCTTCTCAATAATTCTGACAGGGCAGTGCCTGGCCCCTGGGCCATGGCTCAGTGAAAGAGCCTTTGCAAAAGGAGGGTCCCAGGTTCGATCCCTGGCATCTCCAGTTAAAAGGACCAGGCAGGAGGTGTCGTGAAAGACCTCTGAGACCCCGGGGAACTGCTGCCTGTCTGAGTAGACAACACAGACTTTGATGGACCAAGGGTCTGATTCGGTATAAGGCATCTCCGTATGCTCATAGCCAATGAACGTCAGAGTCGAGAGAACCCACGCTTGGCATGCGAGCGCTGCACAGCTCAAAAGTCAGTTAAGTACACCGGAGGCTTTATTCACACCTACTTTCCTTTTGCCAATAATTCTCCATAATCGCCCAGTTTCATGATGAAACTGCAGCGGAATTAATCTTGTACAGCTAAGAAACGTTTTGCTAAAGATCTCAGACAGGGTGCATGCTACACGCTTGTGTTCTTCAATAAAATACCCCAACGCTTTCACTTCTTCTCACAGAAAAAAACCAGTCATTACATTTTGTTTTCCCACCACACCTGTTGATAACTGCAGCTCGCCTGACAGCTGCCTGACGGCCAGCCGCTGCACCCCTCGCTTAAGGGGGGGGAGACCCCACGGAACTGGAATTTCTCCCATCTTTTTCCTCCCCAGCCCATGACCTGTTTAATTTCTTCAGCTTTGCATTCAATAACAGCTAAATAATTGAATCAGCTCAGCTGCTGAAGATTTGCTTTGAATTTTATTGGAATTTTAAATTGTTTTGTTTCTCCAGTATTTTATTACTGTAAATGGAAAAATGCATCTCCTGCAGTAATAATCCGATGGCTTTTTATATGATTCTGAGCTGCTGCCTGGAGCAAATGCCGGGCAGGAGGAGGGAGAAAGGACAGGAAGCCATGGGGTGGGGGTTGCAAAAGCTTACAAGATCATATCTGCAGTGAAGCGGTTTTTTTTACTGTCTCAAACTGGCCAACAGATTAGCTGGGCGGTGGGTTTAAGGCTGAAACAGGGAATAGCGGGAGCAAAGATCAATCCTGGTTCTTAACTGGGGGGCAACGGAGGCCCTAGGAGCTGGGGCACAGGAGCCTCTGCCTGGAAAGATCTGAACTTGGCATTCCCCATCTAAACAGCCTGCACAAAATGTGAGACAGATCCAGGCATGGACCGTGAGTCCATTTAAGCTCTTCAAATGCAGAAAGTCTCAACAAACCCATCTTACAGGGAAGCTACCATTGCCAGGCTCTCTGATCCAAAGTTTCGACACACACAAGCTTGGATCTTATCACACAACTCAGCAAAGTATGAAGCCTTCCTCCGGTCTAAGAATCCCCCTTCCTACCTGATTGAGTCTAAGCTGGCAGAATAGGGTTGCCAGATCCCTCTTTGCCACCGGTAGGAGGTTTGGGGGTGGAGCCTAAGAAGGGTGAGGTTTGGGGAGGGGCGGGACTTCGTTGCCATAGAGTCCAATGGCCAAAGTGACCATTTTCTCCACACGAACTGATCTCTATTGGAGATCAGTTGTAACAGCAGGAGATCTCCAGCTGGTACCTGGAGGTTGGCAACCCTATGGCAGAAGGACCTTTGACTTCAGACTCTGCTGAATGGGGCAGCCCCCTCTAACCCTAACCCCCGCCCCCAGTTTCTCTCCGAGCAAGTAAGGTCCCAAGGGTACCGGGCTGGCTAGTCAGCAGGGTGGATCCTTGGTCTGATCCAGCAAAATCACATTTTATTTCTTAGAAATACAGAAACCACATAGCATAAAGCAATATCCCCCCACCCCCACTCAGCATGTGATGCTTGCTTGCACTCCTTCCATGAACTTCCTATTGTTTAAAATATTTGTATCACGTCTCCCCATTAAAAACACTCAAAGGAATCTCACAGCAGAATTCACACTCCTGACACCACAGCAACAATCAACACAAAGGCAGACCTGAAAATAGTCACTGTTTTCTCCTAGCATTTTTGGCAACATCAGAAAACCCTGCCTGTTCCTTCAATAGTGTTTTGGCAACTGCTCTGAAAGACATCTACATATTCGGGAAGCACAGTGCCCTCGCTCCAAACTGACTACATCTTCCCTCTGTGACATCAGCACATAATCAAACCCCAATGACAATCTGTTCCCTATGTGATCCCTGATTGGCTGGAATTACCCAGGTGAGCAACCCAAGAAGGAGATTCATCAATCCCCTTCTGTCGCTGTCGTCCACCAGCAGGTTAAGGCTTTTTGGCTTTGCTTGGCATTGCCTCAATGATCCCTCCTTCTTCCCCAATGTGGTTTTTTTCCCAGTGTTGTTTTTAATCTTTTGTATTTATTTTAAGCTCTGATCTGAAATTGCTTTAATGATGTATTTGCACATTGGTTTTAATGACTTATAAAATTAGACTTTAATTTGTATGTTTTAATTTGTTAGCTGCCTTGATGGCCCTTATCGAGGCAGAAAGGCAGGGTGAAAATCTTGTTAAACAAAATAAATGAATGAATAAATAAGGAGAAAGTAGTCCCGGTCAGGATGTGCCAAAACAGAAACCATGGCAGTTATGGGAAACAAACGCACCCAAACCCATTTCTCTTCTAACCCAGCCCATTTTTTACCTAGAAATTGAAACGGAAGATTGCTTGGTGAAGGGCTTTGCAATAATGGCAGGATACCTTGAGTGCACATGCAAAACGCAGGCAAATTACTTCCTTGGCCATCTGACCGCAGGCAACCTTAAAATGTCCTGCCTGCTTAGCAGAGGCTTAATGGGATGTTATTGACCAGGCGAGGTTATTTAACTCTGTGCCAAGAAAAGCTTCTGCTGCCATTTACATGCGTTAAAGCCTCCGTTAACAGGGCAAGGCATTTCCCCCCTCCGGGTTGTTGGCAACCCCTACCCCCTTTCGGCTTCCTTGACAGGCCTCAACTTGCCCCTCTACTCAGCAAGACCCGCCCACCACACAATTCTGACGAACTGTAGCAAACCTTCCATGACATCACAGCAGCCAGAGGGAACGGGAGCCGCTCTCGGATGACAAACCGATTGGAGCCCATTGTACGTATCAGATTAAAAAGCACCGGGGTGGTGGTGAGGGGAGAATCCCACGGGGGCTCAACAGAAACCTCCTTCTTGACGAGAAAGTCGAGAACAAAACCCCCTAATTGGGTAGCCGCATCGGCCCGCATGAGGCGGCAGCCGGCCAACCCGGACTCACAACAGTTACCAATTAAAGCCGGCTGTGCTGGAAATCCAGTTCCGGTTCCATTGAGACGCACAATAGGCTTTGCCAAGGCCCAGCTGCCGGGGCTTCTAATTAACCCCGATTTTTAACAGTACACTTTTAAAAATGTGCCAAGAAGCGGTTACAAAGCGGAGAACAAGGCAGGGTTAATAGCGGAGGCCCTTCCGACGCAGGCAGGCCCTCTGGGCGGATGGGTGGGTGGGTGGGGGGAGGAAGGAGCCCCCCCCCCGCTGCTGAAATAATAGAATTGTCCCCACTGCTCAGCTGACAGTCTGTCTGCCGCACGGTTGGGCTCCCGAGGAGCCCAGTGACAGGAGCGGAGCGGCGGCGCGTCTGGATCCTGCCAATCACGGCCCCGCTCGTTAGGAAGCGGCGCAGAATCCGAGCGCATTTGTAAACCGGAGGGGGCTGCAGCCGCCAGGCCGCGCCAGGGAGCCGGCGCCATGTTGACAGGCGGGTTCGTTCCTGCCGCCGCTGGAATAAACAGACCTCACGAGGGATCGCTCTCGAGCACAGCTGAACTCCAAGCCGGAGGAATATTTCCCAAGGACACCGTTCCGCAGCTGCCTCTCCCCGGCGCAACCTTAGACCTCGTACAGACAGGACCTGAGCAACTGTCAAAAGCTCCCGGAGTGTGGACATGCCCAAGCGCAACAATTATTACTGCCACATTACATGGGAGAGTGACATTATCATCACCAGTGAGGGCTCGGGAAAAAGAGCAGTTACTGGGGCCAGCCCGCTGCCAAGATATTGCCAAGTAACTTCCGGAATACCATTTTTACATGGATGAATTTGCTTCCTCAGTTTCTTCAGGCTTCTGCTGCTATTTGGGAGGCCCTGCTATCTTGCTGAACGAGACAGTGGTTGTTTGCAACCTGTCAGGTCACAGGGCGATTGCGCTTTGTTTGTACCATGCTGAGTGGAAGAGATAGCCCTGTGTTTGCACAACAAGGACCGGACGGAAGGGACCACACTTGAGGGAAACTGGGAAAGCGGACTCATCCTTGTGCCCTGCATCCACGTTGAAAGAGAGGGTAACCCTGCTGCACGCTGATCTGGAAGTAAGCTGGGCTATTTCAGGATGATGGCACACATGCCCTGGCATAAGCCATTTGCAGCTAAGCTGAACACATCTGCAACTGCCCCCGCCCCCGCAGAATGCATTTCCATCCCTGCTACTAATGGTAAACGAGCAGTACCCCATCGGCAGCCCTGCCAGGAGTGGGACTGACAACCCCAGGTGTTTGTCTCCTGCAAAGGGGAGCCATCCCAGCATTCCAGGGCGAAGGGACTGCTTGAAGCAAAACTTCACTTTACTCTGCTCTGGTTAGACCTCACCTCGAGTATTGTGTTCAGTTGTGGGCACCACAATTTAAGAAAGATGTAGACAAGCTGGAACAGGTTCAGAGGAGGTCAACAAAGATGGTGAGGGGTCTGGAGACCAAGTCCTATGAGGAAAGGTTGAAGGAGCTGGGTATGTTTAGCCTGGAGAGGAGTAGACTGAGAGGGGATATGACGACCATCTTCAAGTACCTGAAGGGCTGTCATATAGAGGATGGTGTCGAGTTGTTTTCTGTTGCCCCAGAAGGTCGGACCAGAACCAATGGGTTGAAATTAAATCAAAAGAGTTTCCGTCTAGACATTGGGAAGAACTTTCTGACAGTTCGAGCTGTTCCTCAATGGAACAACTTCCTCGGGGGGTGGTAAGCTCTCCTTCTCTGGAGGTTTTTAAGAAGAGGCTAGATGGTCATTTATCAGCAATGCTGATCCTATGACAAGCAGATGGTGAGAGGGCGGGCATCTTGGGCATCCTCTGGGCATGGAGTAGGGGTCACTGGGCATTGTGTAGGGGGTTGGACTAGATGACCTTGGTGGTCCCTTCCAACACTATGATTCTATGTGTGTGTCCGGTCAGGAGGGCTCCTGGGAACCTCACCCCCCCCATGGGTGCCACCTTGAATTCCATGATGGAAGGAAGGCAGGAGATAAACATATTAACAAATTAATCAACAGCAGGCCAGCTTGGGTTCACGGCCCTCTCCATGAAGTAAATCAGCCCACAAAGGGCAACCCTGCTCCCAATGCATTGCCAAGGAAGGGATGGCTCTGGGAAGGCATGTTCGGGGCACACCCCAAAGCCGTCTCTGGGGCTTCCATGTCTGAACTCAAAAGCAGAGTTGGGCACTGGGGGGCAGCCACGCTTCTACCATGGTAGTCCTGAGTGGGCCAGCACTGGGGGTCTTTGGGCAAGGCTGCTGGATGTGAGACCACAATGTGCTCCCCCTCCCATTCTCTCCCAGCCTAGAAATATTGCAATAAACCAACAGACGTGCAAGAGCCACACTTGGCTCCCACTAAAGCCTATGGCTGAATGGCAGAGTCTCTGTTTGGCATGCAGAGGGTCCCCGGTTCAATACTCGGTGGCATCTCTAGTTAAGAAGGATCAGGTGGAAGGTGAATGTGAAAGACCCCAGCCTGAGACCCTGGAGAGCCGCTGCCAGTCTGAGTAGACAATACTGACCTTGATGGACCGATGATCTGATTCGGTAGAAGGCAGCGTCCTGTGTTCATGTGTAAATTTCACCATGTGAGAAGCTGCCTCAGCACAGAAAAGATTTTTATTTGGGGAAGAGAGCAAATGCATATTTGTGTGTGTTGGGGTGTGTGGGATGGCTATAAAAAGGTGCAGGGTAAAGGGACACCGAAGCAGCCGGAGCCAGCCGCAGACACCGTTGATCAATTCTGCTGCACCAACAGCAAGGTCTGAGTGTAATAATGCGCTGCTCTCTTCCCCTCCCACTCGAGAAGGGGCGACTTAATATCCCCAGGAGCACCGGCTGCCTGGTGACTATCAGCTCCCTGATCTGCAGCCTGCACCAACGGCAAAGCAGCTGATACTGAGAAGAGCAGCCGCCCGCGTTGCTATGGTGGGGGTGGGGGGGAAGAGAGAGGGGGGCCCTTCCTTGAACGCATGAAGCTGCCTTATACTGAATCAGACCCTCGGTCCATCAAAGTCAGTATTGTCTACTCAGACTGGCAGCGGCTCTCCAGGATCTCAGGCAGAGATCTCTGACATCACCTACTTGCCTGGTCCCTTTAACTGAAGATGTCAGGGATTGAACCTGGGACCTTCTGCATGCCAAGCAGAGGCTCTGCCACTGAGCCACATCCCCTTCCCTCCTTGAAGCTCTTCTGGTTCCCCCTCCACCAAGTCTAAGCCTGGCTCAGCGGGGGTCATGACCGCTGTTCTTGGGCAAGCCTGGCAAACCCAGGCCCTGCTTCTATTCCTCCCCTCTCAACAACAGTAATGCCAGTGGCCTGGTAGGTAGTCAAGTTGCTGGTGCAGCTGGTGTTTAAGGGAGGGATCATGGTTCAGTGGCAGAGCATCTGCTTGGCATGCAAAAGGTCCTGGGTTCAATCCCTGGCATCTCCAGTTATCTGATGTGGAAATATCTTCTCCTGAGATCCTGGAAAGATGCTGCCAGTCTGAGTAGACAATACTGACCTCGATGGACCAAGGGTCTGATTCAGTGTATGGCAGCTTCATGGGTTGGGGAACGGCCATGGCTCAGTGGCAGAGCCTCTGCTTGGCATGCAGAAGGTCCCAGGTTCAACCCCCAGCATCTCCAGTTAAAAAGGACCAGGCAGTAGGTGATGTGAAAGACCTCTAACCTGAGACCCTGGAGAGCTGCTGCCGGTCTGAGTAGACAATACTGACTTTGAGGGACCAAGGAGGGGGGGTCTGATTCATCTGTTTGGCTTTTTAAGACATGTTTTTATGATGTGTGGTAGTCCTGATGAAGGGAGAATACATTTTGTAAATGCATAATAAGGATCTGTAGCTTTCCTGGGGACCCCAAAGAAGCCACAGGCTTTCCAGGGGTGGTTGCTGGATCCGCTGCACACAGGGCCAGCGCTCGATCACCTGCAGCCAAAGCGTCGCTCTAGACAGTGTGATACACACACGAACACTGCATTTGTCTCCTCATGAGGAATCTGTGTTGGACAAAACGCCACTACTATGCATGGCACTACTCAGAGTAAGTGAAAAAGGGAAATGTTGTGCGGGGGGGCAGGAAAGAGGCAATTTCTGCACTGTGGTGAATTCTCCAAACAAACTCTGCAGAAGCCGGCAGGAGTTCTCATCAAATCAAGACTGGAGACGTTTGCTCCAAGGGAAGGAATATCTTAGCTTCTTGGAATATGGATGAAGGTACCCTGGCAGCTCAGAAATCCAGCACAGGAGGAGAGCGGAGGGGAGGGGGGTGAGGTCCAAGATACGCTGGCTTGCCTCGCCTCAAGTCCAAATGCTGTCACCATAGCAAAATAAGGACATTTGCATCTGCTTATTTCACAAAATCTCCGCAAACCTGGATTGCAGCAGAAGAGCAATGGCACCACAATGTTTGCGCCGACGTCTCTTTGTGGATCTATGCAAATGGGCTGCCGGCGTGCCAAGAGACACCGCTGATCGGAGCGGCAGCCACCCCTGTCAAAACTCGTTAGGTCTCTCTTCTGAGAGAAGAATGCGCCCAGCACAACACGGAAGGGGGGGATTTATGTGAATCCAAATGGGGTGGGGCAGAGGGGAACCAACTCCACAAGACAAACTGAGCTCCCAAACAAACAGCGCACGACATAAGGGACAGCAGCCATCATATTCCAGGACGCTCAGCCCAGCACTCAGAGGAAGGAAAGAGAAGCAACTCTGGTGTAGTGGTTAAGAGCGGTGGTTAGAAACAGTGGACTCCTGGTTTGATTCCCCACTCCGCATGAGTGGTGGAGGCTAATCTGGTGAACTGGATTTGTCTCCCTACTCCTACACATGAAGCCAGCTGGGTGACCTTGGGCTAGTCACAGCTCTCTTAGAGCTCTCTCAGCCTCACCTACCTCACAGGGTGTCTGTTGAGGGGAAGGGAAGGTGATTGCAAGCTGGCTTGATTCTTCCTCAAGTGGTAGTGAAAGTCGGCATATAAAACCAACTCTTCTTCTTCTAGATGTACCACATCATCTGTGTAACCCTCAGGAGAATGGGGGGGGTTGACTCGCAGTGTTGTGGGGCTCAGGGTCACGGGGCCTTTGGTGACAGCAGAAGCTGGCAACGACGGGATGAGCAGAAGAAAAAGGCCCAGCTGGCTGAGGCAGGAAAGTCCCGGCACCGCATGCCCTCCAGGGCAAGGAGGCAGCAGAACTTGGCATAAGTGGGCAATTCTGCAGTAAGGAGGAAGAGGGTGGCCTCAGACTGCCCAGGACATCTGCCCAGGATTGGCCAGAGGAGACTTCCAAGAACGATCTGAGCGTCCCTTGAGCCACTGTCCTCCCCCAAACCCCCCACCACCACCACTAGATGAAAGATGCTGCTAGCTACTGTCCTGTGGAGTTTCTCCTTCTCCTTCTGAAACACAATAAATGTAATCAGAATCAGTACTCCGTTTTAAAGACTGGCAAACCGAGAGTCCGCTCTTTCAAAAAAAGAAATGAAATCCCCCCCAGCATAAAAAGGAGATTCAAAGCCATGAGATTCAAATACATGAGTTGCCTTTGGCAAACCCCCTCCCCCAAGTCCTTCTCCCTCCTGTAACAAGCAACTGGAAAGAGGGCAGAATCAGCCCCTCTCTCTCTTCATCGTCTCTCTTGCAAGCACCTTGGGGCAGGGGCCTACTTGGTTCCATTCTTCACGAAGTGCCACACAGATGCCATGAGGACGCCTGCTGCATTTGATTATGGTAACCAACAGTACATGGGTACTTGCCCCAACAGTCCTGCCAGGTGAACTGTATTAAAAGAAGCCAGTTTTTCAGAGACCTGGAATAGGAACAGCCTTCAGCAACAGTAAGAAGAATACAAAGTAGTAACTATTGTATGGCCTGGTATGGACTAGAAAACATCTAACCCATTACCAAAAGATACAATCTGTTTAGGCCCACATGAACACACATGAAGCTGCCTTCTACTGAATCAGACCCTCGGTCCATCAAAGTCAGTATTGTCTACTCAGACCGGCAGCGGCTCCCCAGGGTCTCGGGCAGGGGTCTTTCACCTCACCTACTTGCCTGGTTCCTTTTAACTGGACACGCTGAGGATTGAACCTGGGACCTTCTGCATTCCAAGCAGATGCTCTACCACTGAGCCACAGCCCCTCTACATGGCTCTCCAGGGTCTCAGGCAGAAAATGGTCTTTCACATCACCTGCTTGCCTAGTCCCTTTAACTGGAGATGTTGGGGATTGAACCTGGGACCTTCTGCATGCCAAGCAGATGCTCTGCCACTGAGCCACGGCCCCTCCCCAATATATGAAGCTGCCTTATACTGAATCAGACCCTTGGTCCATCCAAATCAGTATTGTCTACTCAAGACTGGTGGCGGCTCTCCAGGGTCTCAAGCAGAAAAAGGTCTTTCACATCACATACTTGCCTGGTCCCTTTAACTGGGGATGCCGGGGACTGAACCTGGGACCTTCTGCATTCCAAGCAGATGCTCTACCACTGAGCCACGGCTCCTACGCCCCAGGTGAAGAAGCGTCTGAGAACTGCAAGAATGTCCAGCTTCACAGAAGTGAAGATATGATTCAAGGATGGGAGTATTAGCTGATGAGTATGAGAAACTTGTAATCATTATTTTTAAGCAGACTTAATTAAGATAAAAAGTAGTGAGAATGACCTATTTTTTCCTATGTTCTAAAAAGATATTTTAAGTAAAGATAACCTTGTTTGAGACGTTATAAGACAAGGAATTGGCCAAGAATATGCGCCCTATCAAGGGGGAGAGCTGGCCATTGTTAGGAGATTATTCTACAATCTAATAAATATGGGAAGCTGTATTAATCGAGAGCTTCTTGTCAGCAGGGGCTCCTTACCTGAGACCTGTTACTTTTGGGGTAAGAAACTCTTATAGACTCATGTATTTGCTCTACTTTAATTATCTATGCAACAATGATGGATGGATGGTATAATGCTTTGTTGATTTAGTTTCCATTATGGATGCAATAATTACCGGTATGTCTTAATAAAAAGCTTACAATGAAAGCAGAGACTCTCTAATAGTATTTACTTGTGTACTATACCCAGAACGAATCTATGGCATTACTGAGGAGTACCTCTGGCTAAGAGTTAAAGGATCTGGTCTAGGAAAGCAACCCAGATGCCTAGGGTTTCTTAAGTGCATGCCTACACCTGAATCGAGCCTGACTAGAGTTATCCAGAACAAGGAGACTTTCTTGGCCAAGGGAAAAGGAGGAAGAGGAGGAAGAACAACAAGAAGAGTTGGTTTTTATATGCCAACTTTCTCTACCACTTAAGGAAGAATCAAACCGGCTTATGATCACCTTTCCTTCCCCTCCTCACAACAGACACCTAGTGAGGTAGGTGGGGCTAGCCCAAGGTCACCCAGCTGGCTACATGTGGAGGAGTGGGGAATCAAGCCCGGTTCACCAGATTAGCCTCTGCAGCTCATGTGGAGGAGTGGGGAATGAAACCCGGTTCTCCAGATCAGAGTCCACGGCTCCAAACCACTGCTCTTAACCACTACACCACGCTGGCTCTCACCACGCTGGCGCTGAAGGAAGCAGCAGGACATGGACCACCCAAGATATGGCAAAAACGCCACCCACTAGTCCACAGGACCCCGAAGAGCAAAAAAACAAGAGGAATTCAGGCAGCGCCACTAGGCTGGCTAAGCAAGGGACCCCAGAGCGCCATGTATTGGGGGGGGGGGGGGAGGCAGCAATTCTTTTCGAAACACGGGGTTGTGGCCTTCTCAGCCAGACCAAAGCCACTTCCGGGAGGGGGGAGAAAAGAAAGGCAGAGAGGAGAGGGGCTGGCAGCTGTCAGAACGCCAGGCGCTGCTGCACGGAGGACAGCGCGTAAATGAAACCGAAGGGCCCTGCGGCTCGCCAGAGGCGCTTCCCGGCCTCTCTGCTCTGTCATTTAAGCAACATCCTCCTTGAATGATTGCAAATTAATATTTGATTGGAAGGAAGGAAGGAAGGAAGGAAGGAAGGAAGGAAGGAAGGAAGGAAGGAAGGAAGGAAGGAAGGAAGGAAGGAAGGAAGGAAGGAAGGAAGGAAGGAAGGAAGGAAGGAAGGAAGGAAGGAAGGAAGGAAGGAAGGCACTTTCCTTACACCAGTGGCCCTCGCCGGTCAAGCACAGGCGCAATGTGTCATGAACAGAAAGGAGGGGGTGCCGAACACAAGGCAGGGTCCTCTGCTTGCAAACGGACTGAAATTAAATCTAGACATTAAGAAGAATTTTCTAACAGTTAGAGCGGATCCTCAGTGGAACAGGCTTCCTCAGGAGGGGATGAGCTCTCCTTCCCTGGAGGTTTTTAAGCAGAGGCTAGATGGCCATCTGTCAGCAATGCTGATTCTATGACCCTAGGCAGATGATGAGAGGGAGGGCACCTTGGCCATCTTCTGGGTATGGAGTAGGGGTCACTGGGTGTGTGTGGATGGGAGGCAGTTGTGAATTTCCTGCATTGTGCAGAGGATTGGACTAGATGACCCTGGTGGTCCCTTCCAACTCTATGATTCTAAGGGCTCTGGGCTCTCCAGAATGCAAACAGCTGCATTGTGTTTAGATTGCTGGACAGGCCAGAAAACCCCTCGCTTTGCATCCCTGGCAGCAGCCTCCAGGTCTGAAGCAAGTCCCAGAGCAACCCATGCCCTGAATCAGGGCCAGTGCGGTATAGCCACGAGCCACAGTTCATGTTCCGCCTCTGCTAGGAACTCACTGGGTGGCCTATGGCAAACCACTCAGCCTCCTCCTATCGCCGATAAAGGGATAATAAGAACACTGACCTACTTTGCAGAGCTGTTCCAAGGATTGGAGGAGACAAACTGAGCACTTGAAGCATTTGCAGACAGTTCCAAGCAAATGCAAAAAGTGTTTCAAACGGGAGGCTCTGCTCTGTAGTGTGATGAGCAGGTTTGATACCCAAGCCGGAACAACGCTTGTGAGATCTGTGACCCAAACTCTGTACCATTGCAAATTTAATTTGAGGTTGTCTGTTTTGTTTGAAAGAGCACATTCTATCTGTATTGACGTCACCTCATGGCAAGCTTCTTGAAAAAAAGTCCCCAGTCCCCAAGTTAGACATGTGTAGTGCAGCCAGCATAGTGTAGTGGTTAAGAGCAGTGGTTTGGAGCGGTAGACTCTGACCTGGAGAACCAGGTTTGATTCCCCACTCCTCCACATGAGCGGCAGAGGCTAACCTGGTGAACCGGGTTGGTTTCCACACTCCTCCACTGGAAGTCAGCTGGGTGACCTTGGGCTAGTCACAGCTCTCTTAGAGCTCTCTCAGCCCCACCTACCTCACAGGGTCTCTGTTGTGGGGAGGGGAAGGGAAGGTGATTGTAAGCCGGTTTGATTCTTCCTTAAGGGGTAGACAAAGTTGGCATATTAAAACCAACTCTTCCTCTTCTTCTGCATTCTGATTCAGCTGCATAAGGGAGAGCAGAGGAGAGAACATGATGCATGGCTCCATCTGCACATGGTGTTCATGTGCCAAAATACTGACCAGAGGTAGTAGTGGATTTTTGCAAAATTGAAGAAGCTGGCTCAGAGGGATACACAGAGACCTGACTGTGCCAGAGAGATGATGGATCCCGCCTCACCCTTGTTCCGATCTTTCCTCCTCGGCACTGTTTTCTTTGGCATGCGCTACCAGCCCTCTACCACCCATAACATACGTCTTTCCCAGAGTTGACCTCCAGACATTGAACACTCTCTGGAGTCTTGGTTTGAGTGGACAGAAGATGAGATCCAGAAGGGGCTACTTCCTCAAGTTCAACTTGAATGGAACCTACTTGGAGGAGAAGCCCGCTGATGACTCCCATGCATGCTTGGATTAGGAGAATCAGGCATCCCCTAGCAGGCTTGGATGTTTCTAAGACAACACCAGCACTGTCTTCCTCACCTGTAAACAGCTCCCTGCTGGTTCAGCAACCATGGACACACATGAACCCACCTTCAACTGAATGTAGACTGCTGGACTCGATGGGCCTTGGTCTGATCCAACATGGCCTTTCTTATGTTCTTATATTTTAAATGCTCTAAGTCTGATCTCTGAAAAAGTACCGCATCTATTTGGTCTTGCCATCTGAAGCGTGGCACTGGAGAAGGGAAGCAGAGAAGCTCTCCATCCCTTAAGCATGATAGCTCTGAAGTGTGCAGTTGTGGTAGGATGCCCCCATGCTTGCTTGTAGAAGGTTAGCAAGAGGTCCAGCAACCAGGTCCAGCCTCTAAACAGCAACGCAAGTATGGAGTGTTAGACATATGAATACGTCTAGCAGGAGATGCTCCTAAGAGTCACTTGTGGCAGTCTGTGGTTATCTAGGCTGTAAATCGAACTCCAGGGGAGCAAGGGGAAGAGAACATAAGAAAAGCCATGCTGGATCAGACCAAGGCCCATCAAGTCCAACAGTCTGTTCACACAGTGCCAAACCAGGTGCTCTAGGAAGCCCCCAAACAATTGCGGCAGCACCATCCTGCCTGTGTTCCACAGCACCCAAGATAACAGGACTGCTCCTCTGATCCTGGACAGAATAGGGATGCATCATGACTAGTATCCATTTTTACTAGCAGCCACGGATAGCCCTCTCCTCCATGAACATGTCCACTCCCCTCTTAAAGCCTTCCAAGTCGGCAGCCATCACCACACCCTGGGGCAGGGAGTTCCACAATTTAACTATGCCTGTCGCTGTCTCTTCATGCTGAGCATTTGTGAAGAAACAGGCTCATATGCCCTTCCCTAATCCTCCTGATCAGACAACACCAGGGTGGCCCCAGGGTTCTTCTGACCTCAGGGGGTCTGGTCAGGAGGATCAGGGAAGGGCACATGAGCCCGTTTCTTCACAAATGCTCAGCATGAAGAGACCTGAACCTACACACACACAGATCTAGCAACACCCCAAAATGTGAAACCTGCCTACTAGGGGAGCACAATCACATCCAGAACAGGCCGACTCCTTCAACCCTTATGAGGCCATATTGCCAAGAGACAGCACCTCGCTGTTGTAGGGGCTGAGCTCCAGTATTCGAGCTAGCCGAAGGCAACTGGACATCTGGATATCTGTACCCCTGCACTTATTGTTCCACCTGGGATCTGCATCCATCTGTCAGCCGCACTGAGCTCTGAAGCTCACAGCCCCCCTGTGCCTAGAAAGTCCTCCGTGACGGATGTTCCCTGGAGGCAAGGCCTATTTTAAATCCCACAAGCTGGCTCCCGCCTTAAGGTAACTGTGGAGCGAGCGGGCGGGCGGGGGGGGGGGGGAATAAAGGGACAATAAAGCATTTTATCGTTGAAAATATTGGCTTGTAAAACAGGAAAGCAAATGAGGTCAGGCACCTTGTAAAACAGCTCCATTTTCTTTCCAGCTCAATTTCAAAGCCCCTTTGGCCTGTGGGCACGGCCACACAAGCTGCAGCCCACAGCCTCTCCCTGAACATGGCGGGAAGGGTGGTTTGTCTGAAAAGACCGCCACAGGTGCGCTCTCAGGTAGATGGCTGGAGAGGCCCAGGTAATGAAACCAAAGCAGAACTTTTCCCAAACTGAAGGGCATTTTTTCATGCACCCCCCCCCCCCCGAACAGGAACAAGGGGACGGGCCATCCATTCCAGCAAGGCTGCACCAGAGAAGTGTCATGAATGCATGAAACTGCTTGGTCCTGAGTCAGACCATTGGTCCATCAAGGCCAGAATTGTCTACTCAGACTGGCAGCAGCTCTCCAGGGTCTCTGGCAGAGGTCTTTCACATCACCTACTGCCCGGTCCTTTTAAACTAGAGACACAGGGGATTAGAACCTGGGACCTTCAGCATGCCAAGCAGATGCTCTACCACCAAGCCACAGCTTCCCCCCCATGGTACTTCAGTGGCTCTTGCAAATTCACTAAGCCAAGGAAAAGAAGAAAGGAAAAGGTGGCTGGTCAATCAGACCTGGAAATGAAATTCACTGCCAATTCCAAAATTTGAGTATCAGTCAGACATCGAGGCACAATCAAAATCCAACTTCTGTGCTATCCCAGAAAAGACACCTTATTAAACATCTCCTCAAGCTCTTGATGTTAGCTGTAGCTCTGTATTACTTGCCCATAGGACATGGGCCAGAGTAGCTACATTGTGCAGAATGGGGCCATGAATCGGGCCCCTCCAAAATGGTTGGGGGATGCAACTAAACAGCTGTCCCCTTTGGCAGGGGCTCACACAATCCTCTTCTGGGAGTTTAAAACGAGAGAATCCATTTCTCTCTTGCTCATGTATAAATCCACGTGGAAATTAAGGCAATATTTTAAACGTATGCAAACAAGGAAAAGTTTGCTGTGGCAACGTAGATAAAAACACTTTAGGAATGAGCAAAAACTCTCAACAAGAAGCACATAAGTGCAGGTTTCCTGGGGAGGGGGCAGGAGGGTTGTTTAAAAAAATTTAAATTCTAGATGCAATTAAAACGGCTTTAACACTCACCAGAGAGCATTTCCAGAAGAGCTATGGCAAATGCTTTCTGTGCACACAGGGAAGGGAAGGGAGGCTTCATTACAGCCTGGCAAACCAAAACGATCCCTCAAAAGACCTTGGGAGCACTTTCCTGACAGAATACCACCAGCTCTCCAAGCCAGAGCAATGCGGGCATTCTCTCCGTCCAACCACTGGTCGTTTTACACAGAAGGAAACATTACCGGATCCACAAAATCTACTAGAGGCTCCTGAGTGTGCGGCTTGGCACCTCCTGCGGCTGGAGCCTGGAGATCATTTGGGTGAACAGATTAGGCCACTTTGGGAACCAATTTCTGTTGGTGTGGTGAAGCCACATCCCGCAGTTCTTTGTGGGCCAGGCGGACCACGAACCCCTCAAGTGAGTTTTGTCTAGAGCAGGGGTAGGCAAACCGCGGCTCGAGAGCCGCATGCGGCTCTTTGGCCCCTTGAGTGCGGCTCTGGGCTGCAAGATCGCGGCCACCCACCCAAGAGAAGCCACCTTCCCCGGGCGCGGAGGGCGCAGGTGGGGTCTGGCTTCCTTCGGCGGAGGATCGGGGCTGCACGTTGCAGCGGAGGAGAGCCTGGCGTCCCTTCCCTGCCCCGGCCGGGCTCTGCGCGCAAAAGTTCTCCGCCTTTCCGCCAGCCCAGAGCCACCACCGCTGCGCCTGGGGGGGGGGGGCGGATCTTTGCAATGTGCTGGCCCGAGCACCGGGGAGGAGGGAGGCCCCGATCCAGCACACACACACCCTCCCCCACCTTCCTCCCCTGCAAGCTCCACCGCGTCGCCCTCGTGGCCTGCCCTTCCCTTCCGCCGCTGGAGAACGCCAGCGAGAGGGGAGGGGGGAGAACACCCCTGCGCCTTCCTCCTTCTCTTCTTCCTCCTCCTCCTCGGTGGCCGAGGCGCTGAGGAGGGGCGGACGGGCGGACGGCAGGCCAGCCGGGGAGGGAAGGAAGGAAAGAGCCCAGGCGGCGGCAGCAAGGAGGAGGAGGCCGAGAGGCGAGCGCGGGATGCGCCAGGGCGGCCGCCGAGAAGTCAGTGGGGGTCGGGGAGATGCAAGGCTATTGTTCACATTAAGTGTTTGTCAGTCATTGTCATGATTTAATTTTATGGATACCTTACTTACAATTTAATTTTTATCAATAAATAAGATCATTATTAAGTATGATATCAAGTTTTATTCAGTGTACCTATAGTTTAATTAAGACTTAAAACTTTAATTAAAGTTTATTAAGTTATTGGTTCTCGTAGGGTATCCAGGCTGTGTAACCGTGGTCTTGGTATTTTCTTTCCTGACGTTTCGCCAGCAGCTGTGGCAGGCATCTGCAGAGTAGTAACACTGAAGGACAGGGTCTCTCCTCTGAAAATGTTACTCCTCTAAAGATGCCTGCCACAGCTGCTGGCGAAACGTCAGGAAAGAAAATACCAAGACCACGGTCACACAGCCCGGATAACCTACACGAACCAATGAACTCTGACCGTGAAAGCCTTCACCAATATTTATTAAGTTAATAAACAGTGTACCTACCTATATAGTTTAAGAAATTTGGCTCTCAAAAGAAATCTCAATCATTGTACTGTTGATATTTGGCTCTGTTGACTAATGAGTTTGCCGACCACTGGTCTACAGCACAGAACTGGAAATGGCAGAGATCTTCCGTGGACGGAGGGGGAACTCTGCTTAGAATTTTGTTTTTCAGGTTTATAGATTGTGTACCAGCAAAAAACCCATGACATGGCTAACAATCAAATTCAATTTGGGGGGGGGGGAACCCTGAACATACACCCGCCAATTTCAAAGTGGGAGGACAGGGTAAGAAATTACAGAGAACAGGGAAGGCATTAAAGTATATGATGAGCAGCTACCTTGAGCTAAGACCAGTCTTCTGACGTCAGCCAGATCAGGATCATTTGGGCTGAAAATGCAGAAGCAGGGAGCCACCACCAAGAAAGCCCTGGATGTTAGTCCCCCACACAAACCTTACCTGGAGGCACCCCAGAAGACCTTCCAGGGACACTCTCAAAGTAGGGAGGAGGGGAAGTAGACCCAAGAGGAGAATCTCACACATACCACCCACGTGCCACCTACAGCCGTCTTCTGTCTTCTCCTCTCCGGCTGGGCATGAAATCCAATCACGCTAAACAGAGCATTGGCTACAAGAGGCGGTATTTGAAGCTGCGGCAGCATCAGCATCAAAGCCTTTTTCCCCTGGCAGGCTCTGGCAAACAAACAGCTCCTGTTATCTGCAATTTCAGAGATGCACCTGCGGAGGGGGGGGGGCGGCAGCCCAGCAAAGCGCTTAATGTGCAAGAAGAAAAGCAGGTGTTTCTCCACCAGCGCTGCTGGACCACTCTGCAAAAGCCAAAGGCTTCGTCCGTCACCAGCCCCGACTCCACAGGAGGCCAGGCCCAGGCCAACCCACCAAAGCCTTCCCCTCCTTCCCCGGATAGTATTACTAATCCTTATTAGTTGTTCTGCTTAAAAGCACCAGCATCAGTCTGCAGCACAGCTAATGAAAGTTTCAGAGGGCAGCCCATGTCGGTCTGCAGTAGAACAGCTAGATTAAAGTCCAGGAGCACCTCAGAGACCAACAAGCTTGTGAGAGTCAGACAAAGGGGTGGTGGTTCAGTGGTAGAGCCTCTGCTTGACATGCAGGAGGTCCTAGGTTCAATCCCCAGCATCTCCAGTTAAAGGGACTAGGCAGGTAAGTGATGTGAAAGACCCCTTTCTGCCTGAGACCCTGGAGAGCCGCTGACGGTCTGAGTAGACAATACTGACTTTGATGGATCAAGGGTCTGGTTCAGTATAGGGCAGCTTCATGTGTTCATGTGAAAGCTGATACACTGAAAATCTTGCTGTTCTACAGCTAATAAAGAACACAAGAAAGGCCCTGCTGGATCAAACCAAAGTCCATCAAGTCCAGCAGACTGTTCAGACAGTGGCCAACCAGATGCCTCTAGGTAGCCCACAAACAAGGCAACCAACAGCAGCATTGTCCTGCCTGTGTTCCACAGCAACGACTTTCTAGGAAAGGACAGATCTACTTCAGATGCACCCCTGAAAATTTAGGGATTAACGGCTGAATACAGAGATGAGAATCTGGGCCCATCAGAGCGTGCCGGAATCCTGCTTTGATACCACCATCTGGCTCCTTGAAGACCCAATCCAGGCAATACTCATTTTCCGAGTGGGTGATCTACCAGACATACAGAATGTTCTTTTTCAGTTTAAGGGACAGGAATAGATCGTCTCCACGTGTTTGTCCCCCCCCCCTCGGCCATCTCTGAGAATCTACCCAGAGCAGTGCCTCCCTTCCCATTCTTAAGGTGACCTCGCAAAGGACCAACACCCTACTAATACTCCACAGTCTTTCACGGTGCGGTTATACTTTTTTTTTTTTTAAAGAAAGGACATAAAATGAAACCATTTATCACCCTATATATGAGAGCAATTAAAAAAAGGGGGGAGACCCAACAAATTCTCTGCAGGAACAGCACGTTGCATTTTCATTTTAATTTTGCCATGCACACAAATAACTGCTTATGTTTTATACTCTAGAAGGGTGCAGCAGGGAGGCAAAGGGAGGGGGGAGAAGTAATTGAAAGTGTGTGTGTGTGTGTGTGTGTGTGTGTGTGTGTGTGTGTGTCTGCCATAAGGTGCCGCTACCAATTCCTAGATGGCAGGGTCTTCTGACCCACACGATCTCTCTGTCCAACCCAAAATGGACCCCACGCTCCTCCAATAATCGGGCCTTTGGGGAGCGGCTGGAAAACGTCCCCACCCTGCCAGCCAGCACAAAAATATGCCTATCAGAGAAAACATGCTGGGGGAGCAGACTTGGCAAAAATCTGGCCTTTAATTCCTCCTTCTCAGCTGGGGCACCCTCAAAACAACTAGCAAAAGCACCCATCTGGCCATCCCGCTGCTCAAAAAAAAAAAAAAATAGCACCCAGCTAGTCACAGTTTGAAAGCTTAAGCAGGCTAATTGCTGCTAAAGCAGCACTTTCGTTGTGTGCACATCCTGGCCTGTTCGGTTATTTCACGCTTGTGTTGTTGTGCTCACAACGTGGGGGGAGCTCTCAGCAGAGAGAGATGGTGCACATTCCGCCCAGGGCACTGAGGAAGAAAATACTCAAGTTTGCACCCTGCTGGGCAAAGGAGACAGCCCTGTGCCAGGCACTCCCCAGAGTAACAAACAGGACGACAGGTCCCTGTCCGGAGGAGATAACATGCTTGGGGGGGGGGGGAGCAGAAAGGATGGATGGAGAGAGGGGGAGGCAGGGGGGTGCCCCTCTGGTTCAGTTCCATGCACTCAAGCAGAGTCTCAGTGTTGGAATGGGGAATAAGGGGATGTGCCAAGCGACTCATGGGAAACGTGGGTTGTGAGGAAGGGGGGAAAAGAAAGGGGGGGGAAAACAGAAGGCATTGTGTGAGCGATCTGGGAGGGTTTCCAGGCAGAAGAGGTGGCCAGGGACCCTTTTTTGCCTGCAGGAGATTCACGCACATCACAGATGATCAGATTTACAAACCAGATAAGATATCAAAGAAGATAAAAATATTCTCAGCCAAATACTTCTATATTTAGCTCCTCTTTCAACTCTCTCAATTATGCATTATGTTGAATTTAGGGCTACACACACACACACAAATTAAAGCAAGGAATAAAAATAGAAATTTTCACAACCTGATACTCAAACGACGGCTTCAGATTAGTGATTCTTAATGGGAGAGATAAAAACACCCCCACCCAGGGGGTGACCTATGAGTCATGGGGGGCATTGAGAGTGTAGGGGGCATCCAGGATATTAGGCTGCCCCTTCTCCCCAACTGTAGTGGTTTCTGCCCCCAGGCAGAAGAGAGCAGTTTGATTCTGCATAGCTCACCCTGAGGATATAAGCCCAGATTTCTCCCCCAGGCACTTAAAGGATCACAGAGGAAACAAGGACCCAGGCAAAGAGTGAGGAAGCGGCAGATCACGGCTGCCAGACAAAAGCGCCTCCTGGAAAGTAGGCCTGGGTCACTTAATCATGATTTTGCGTACTTGGGGGAAGGGATTTGGGTCAAAAACTTTGGATCCACTGCCTCAGATCTGCAACAGTGAAATATTAAAGAGCTTTCTTCGCTGAAAACAGCGTTGCTCAAATTAGAGCTTGGAAATGCCCCGTCATTCAGAGCACTGAAATTCCATCCTAAAAGCGTGCTCGCTTTGCCAAAATCCACTGCGATTTGAAGAGGACCTTCCGGACATCCCAACTATCCCACACGTGCCTTTAGCCATCACCTGGCTGCTCATCGAAACAAGCTCCTAAATCTAGAGGAGGCAGTGTGTGTGGTCTAGTGGTTAAAGTATCAGACTAGGATCCAGGAGACCCAGGTTCGAATCCCCACTCTGCCATGGAAGCTCGCTGGGTGACCTTGAGCCAATCATACACTTTCAGCCTAACCTACCTCACAGGGTTGTTGTGAGGATAACGTGGAGGAGAAGAGAATGCTGTAAGCCTCTTTAGGTGCCCATTGGGGAAAAAGGTGGGGTATAAATGAAGTAAATAAATTAACAAAATTCACTGAATATCTGCAATTGAAGAAAGATGTAGACAAGCTGGAAAGCATCCAGAGGAGGTCAACAAAGATGGTGAGGGGTCTGCAGACCAAGTCCTATGAGGAAAGTTGAAGGAGCTGGGTATGTTTAGCCTGAAGAGGAGAAGACTGAGAGGGGATATGATAACCATGTTCAAGTACTTGAAGGGCTGTCATATAGAGGATGGTGCCGAGTTGTTTTCTGTTGCCCCAGAAGGTCGGACCAGAACCAAAGGGTTGAAATTAATTCAAGAGAGTTTCCATCTAGACATTAGAAAGAATTTTCTAACAGTTCGAGCAGTTCCTCAGTGGAATCGGCTTCCTTGGGAGGTGGTGAGCTCTCCTTCCCTGGAGGTTTTCAAGCAGAGGTTAGGTGGCCATCTGTCAGCAATGCTGATTCTATGACCTTAGGCAGAAGATGAGAGGCATCCTGGCCATCTTCTGGGCATGGAGTAGGGGTCACTGGGGATGTGGGGGGGGAGGTAGTAGTGAATTTCCTGGATTGTGCAGGGGGTTGGACTAGATGACCCTGGTGGTCCCTTCCAACTCTATGATTCTATGACTTCTCGGCACCTTCGCTGAACTACAATTCCCAGGGTCCCACTTGCTCGCTGAGCAGCAGCAGGACGGAGGCTTAACCCATCCAATCATTGCAGGCCACCAAATGGACATCAGGGTCGGCAATGAGCCACATCCCACAGGCCCCGTGAAAGAGGCAACCGACCCACCTTGCATGGGCAGCTTGGGGGGGGGGTGTCATCCTCAGAGAGGCATTTTTAATTATAATTTTTCAAGCAGCTCTTCAACTCAGAGCAGAATATCGATTTTGAGCAATTATAGCCGTTCAGAGTTCCTGTGCACACACAGCCGGCAGCTGGAGTTACAGCAGATGCAAAAAAGGAAAGGGGATAAAAAAGAAGTCAGGAGGCGCACAGAAAGTGACATTTAATTAAAATATAAGCCACGGCTACGCAGCTGCAGAGGAGCGAGTGGGGCTGGGCGCAGGGGGTGGGGGTGTTTGATTTATAATCCAAATAAAGCTCCTATCAATGCAAGGGGTGGGGGGAGAGGAAGAAAAGGAAAGGGGAAAAGGAGCCCAGAGCAGTTAATGAGAGGGGAAGGCTTTTGGCTTGGTGGGGGCGTCCAGGTTTTGGTCACCTTGATTTGCAATCAGGCAAGATGCTGGGCAAAAACTGTTTGCTTCTAAGCAGACACAGAATAAAAGCTTAATTTTCTATGTCAAAAAAACAACAACACAACCACTTTGGAGAATTTCTAATGACTGCTGACATCGAGTATTAGAAGCATTAACAGCTCATGCACCTCGGGAGCAGACCACAGACATTTGCAACTCTGAACCCAAGAGAAGGGAAGTTTGATTTGCTTAGTCAGCCTTCGGCAAGGACGCGGACCCTCTGTCCACAACCCAGTGCTTTTAACCCTGGAACGGGCCTGCGGTCATCTTCAGATGAGGACTTCTCCCCTGAAGCTTTGCACTGGAATGGCGAGCCAAAGAGAAATCTGTTCGGGTCACAGTTCCTCTCTTTAAGTAGATACACCCATGCAGCAGAATACACAAGGGGCTACACAAGCAGGGGGGGAGGGTTGTGTCAAGCTCCCAGGATTCGCTCTGGTGCAAATAAGTCATACTCTTGGACAGAAAATGTGTGAATTACAGAATGGGAAATGGAATTTAGACTCAGTCTGCCCTGCTTACTTCTGGGTAAACATGCTTCAAGTTGTGCCGTAGGCACAAGACGACGGGCAGCGCAGTTGTCGAAGAGGAAGCTTTTCCATAGAATCATAGAGTTGGAAGGGACCACCAGGGTCATCTAGTCCAACCCCCTGCACAATGCAGGAAATTCACAACTACCTCCCCGCCACACCCCCAGTGACCCCTACTCCATGCCCAGAAGATGGCCAAGATGCCATCTTTTCCTAACTGAAGAGCCCCCCCTCCCCACGGTGCTTCTTTCAGAAAGAATTCAGATTTCTTGGAGTGAAACACAAGCCTCCCATCCAGGGTCAACTAGACCCAAAAATCTACACCTGTGAGATTACACGCTAATGCTTCCTAGCGCAAAAAGAAGCAGCAACCATCTTTTTCCATCACGAAGTTAACCGTCAAGAGAAAGGACTTCTTCCCTGCCAAGAGGGAGAGTGAAAGCTTCCGGCCCCTAGTTTCCAGCATAAAGCTTGGCAAGGAACACAGCCTGCCATTAGCACCGCCTCAAGTGCCTCTCTCCATTTCAATCGACGAGGCGGCCTTCTCAGCACTGGCTCACCCAGGGCACTCTGGCCTCCTGTGTCTCTCCCGGGACTCTGACAGCAGAGAACAGCCTTTCTCTACCACTCAAGGAAGAATCAAACCGGCTTACAATCTCCTTCCCTTCCCCACAACAGACACCCTGTGAGGTAGGTGAGGAAGAGAGAGAGCTCAAAGAGAGCCGTGACTAGCCCAAGGTCACCCAGCTGGCTTTGTGTGTAGGAGTGGGGAAACACATCCAGTTCACCCGATTAGCCTCCTAAGTCAGGATGTGACCCCCCGCCACAGTGCCCTTACTGCTAAGCTTGGCCCTCCATGCCCCTGAAGGGCTGCCAGGTCACCCGGCTGTGCTGGCAGCAAATGCCACGGATAACCAGAGTACCAACGCCCAGGTCTGGGGTCTGGACACAGCAGTGCAGCTCTGCATTAGCCTCCAACATCCCCCCACCCAGATCTCCACCCCCCCATAAGGTCTCCTGTGAGCGTGGTGTAGTGGTTAAGAGTGGTGGCTTGCAGTGGTGGACTCTTAACCTGGAGAACCGGGTATGATTCTCCACTCTTCCACATGAGCAGTGGAGGCTAATCTGGTGAACCAGGTTGGTTTCCCCCCTCCTCTGCATGAAGGCTGCTGGGTGACCTTGGGCTAGTCACAGCTCTCTTAGAGCTCTCTCAGCCCCACCCACCTCACAGGGTGTCTGTTGTGGGGAGGGGAAGGGAAGGAGACTGTAAGCCAGTTTGATTCTTCCTTTAGGGGTAGAGAAAGTCGGAATGTAAAAACCAATTCCTCCTCCTCCTCCTCCCTCTTCTTCTTCCTCCTTCAGCCCCTCTGCCACCTCTTGACCAGGCCAGCCCTCCATTCCCTCCCTGCCGAAATGTCTTCACAGCCTTGGAGCTGCTGAGCCCCCACTCCACACCCCTCACTGCCTTCTCCCCCTCCTCGCCCACCTTCCCTCCCTTCACCGCCGCTGCCTTGGGGCTGTCCTCCCCGACCCTGGAATTTCTCCTCCATTCCGCCCTCCTCCGGAAGAAAGAGGCTTTAAGGACAACCCAACTAGGCCTGGCAGGATCCGGTTTAATTACTAGTGAGCAAAGGTCACCACGTGCAAGTTAAAGAGTTAGAAAATCCATGAGGCGGCAGGACACCCCCAACCCACCCCCCACAGCTAGAGCGTGGTTCCCCCAAGGGGAAAAGCCAATTCTGTGGCAGGAGGAGGAAAAGGAGAATTTCTTCCATTAATTTCTTGCAGTTTAAGCTCCCGCCCCTCCATGCATGTTCTTTACCGGTTCCGTGAGGCCAGCCAGAACAAACAGGACCCCAATTACAAAGGAGGGCCTTAGAAATGCCAAGTCTCTCCTGCAGTTCCCAGCACAGGCAGGGGGGCAAATATTAGAAGCTCACCTTTGACGTAAAATTAATACAAAAATTAATCAGCAGCCCAGGCAGGATAATAGGATTTTGCGGCAGCGGCGGGCCAACCGGCTGCCGTCCTGTGAGCCCGGCTCGTTTAATATCGACAGAAACGATGCCACAGGACAAGAAATAAGGCCCATAAAGATAATTACTGAGATACTCAGGAGCAAATTAAGTAATCAGCGGCGCTTCTAAATCGTGTCTAGTTTTAAGAAGCGCTATCTTTTCCCGATTACGTAAGCAAGTGCAGACAGCTGCCCCCCCCCCAAGCCCAGCACACTGGCCAAAATGCCCCCCCTCCGCCAGCACCATGAATTCAGCTGTGAGACACTTATCTCCCCCTCCAGCTTACCACAGGTGCAATAAACAACGGGGGGGGGGGGATGCATTCAAAGACAGATGCACAGCCCTGAATGTCACCTGAAATTTAATTTGAAATAGCAGGAGGTGCTGGGGGTGGGAGGGCGGGGAGTGAGTTGGCTGCCTCTCCCTCATAATAAGTAGAATCTGACGATCAGCTAAAACTCTAAGAGCTGCGGAGAAGGCAGGCAAAGGGGGGACAGGCCAAGCCTGCAGGCCAGATTTGCACGGAGGAAGACGACTGCAAGACACAGAGAGGGGGTTGCGTGTTGATAAAATGGCGGCATCCTAAGCCCAGAAAGCCTGCAATCTGGAATGCATGCAACACAACAGCGTACGGGCAGAGCTCCTTCATTTGCATAATTTACCCTGACGGAACAGCAGATGAACCACCCCGAAAGGCAGACCCCCGGCCCCTGCCCAACTGACCCCCTGCCATGTGCAGCCAGAGGGGAGCATTGGGCACATTCCAAAAATGTCAGATGGAGCAACAGCAAGTCCAAAAAAGTCCGGCCAGAAGGAGAACAGAGTATGTGCTGAGACCCTGGAGCATGTGCGCCTGAGAATGCCTTGGGGACCCCAATCCAGTGGAAAGGCCAGCGTGGTGTAGTGGTTAAGAGCGGTGGTTTGGAGCGGTGGATTCTGATCTGGAGATCCGGGTTTGATTCTCCACTCCTCCACATGAGCGGCGGAGGCTAATCTGGTGAACTGGATTTGTTTCCTCACTCCTACAC
Source organism: Euleptes europaea (assembly GCF_029931775.1). NCBI lineage: Eukaryota > Metazoa > Chordata > Lepidosauria > Squamata > Sphaerodactylidae > Euleptes > Euleptes europaea. The sequence continues at coordinate 63,907,017 of NC_079324.1, read as the reverse complement.
ACGAAGCCAGCTGGGTGACCTTGAGCTAGTCACAGCTCTCTTAGAGCTCTCTCAGCCCCACCTACCTCACGGGGTGTGGGGAGGGGAAGGCAATTGTAAGCTGGTTTGATTCTTCCTTAAGTGGTAAAGTCGGCATATAAAAACCAACCCTTCTTCTTCAAATGTTTAAATAAATAAATGTAAATAGAGCATGCCCCCCAAATTCTCTTCCATGAAAACCATGCAGACCTGCATTGCACAAGTTACTGGGGAAAGGGTCCCTTCCCCATTTGTACAAAGCCTGAAGCACACCACATTAGACAAAGCACCCAGACTTTCCGAACAATGCACCAGTGACAGGTGCCTATCACACCTACTCCCACCCTCTTCCTCGGCAGTGCGCACACTGCTTCCAGAACACAAGTGGCAGCCCAGGCATGCGCGTGTGGGAGGGGAATCTCCCCCAATACCTAATTTGTTAGCCTAACACTTTGCGGCTGTCATGCTAACAAGCATCAAGGCAGCACCTAAAGGCGTCTTCCACTGGGACCTGAGAAGGAAGGCTGTGGATTGTCCACAAGGAGGAAGGCAAAGGGGAGCGGGAGGCGAATCCCCCCCTCCAGCCCTCCGGTTTAACGCACGCATTCATCAGTCAAGCATCCTAATGCGCCTCTGCCAGCCAGGGAGGTCACAGCCGCCTGCCTAAACCAGGGCTCATTAAATATACATTTAATCACAGCTTTGGATTGAGAGACAAAGTCCGCCAGAAACAGGTGCCTTGCCGGCGTGACCTTTCCAAACCTATTTTAATGTAACTAGTTTACGGCTTATCAGAAAGGCCAATTCATCAGAAACCGCAGAGCCAAAGCAAAACCTGGAGAAGTAATTACAGGGGCTGGAGGAAGGGGTTTTAAAAGGAGGAAAGGGGGGGAGAAAGAAGTGGGGGGCAGCAGTTCCTTGGAAAGAGGTGAGCCCCCCACGACTCCGCCGAGCAGCTCTTTCCTTGCCAGGGACTGGCTCTCTCTCTCCCCGCCACGACATCCCAGGCTGAAATCTGCTTATCTTGGCTCCTCCTTCTACCCACCAGCTCCCCCCTCCTGCTAACTGCTCCCCCCCCGCCTGCTTCCCATCTGCTTTTTCTGTTCTTTTTAATTATCAGCTAAATAAATGTCTTTTTCAATAAGGCAAGAGAGCATCAAAAAGGGAGGGAAAGCAAGGCCAGCTGTCCACATTTCCTGCCTGGACAGAGGACACCCCGGCTCTCCTTCCATCTTCTGGCCTCCTCTTACCCAAGTCGCTGTGGCCGAATACACTCCCCCATGTCTGCACAATGACAACCTCACACCGACCCCCTGCGTGAATGCTCCTTCGCACACTCGTGTCTCCTCGCTCTCCAGAGGAGCACAGCCCAGCTGGACTGAATCCTGTTAACCTCTGAGACACCTCTTTTCCTTCTGCTGCCCTCTAGGAAGCTGAGCAGAAGAGAATCTGGGGATCTCCCGCAATGACTGCGCCCAACACTTCCCCTCTGTTACTGGGGAGGGACCGACAGAAAATGTGCGCCTGTGGATAACGACGGATAACTCCCAGCGGGAGCACCCAGCACCACTCCCACCTTCTGTTCATGTGAATGCGGTTAAGGGTAAGAGTCAGCTCAAGAACAGGCCAGTGGAGGTACTCACATTTACGCGGCTCCAGGGTCTTGTTAGGACACGCCAGGTGCTGGCTGGGGGGGTTCTGCGTTCTCTGCAAGCAGGCCAACATGGCTGAATGGGTTGGGAGGGGGTTCAGGCACCGTCACTCCAGAATGTGCTGCAAGAAAACCCCCCGAAAAGGAAAAGCGTCAGTCAGCAAAACAGGAGATGCCTCCCCACACAAACACATGGGCAAAATTAACTAGGCAAAACCAAATAAATCATGCATCATTGTCCAAAGTGAATTCTGCCCCTTTTTACAAAGTATTCTTGAAATGTTATTAATTTTATTGCAGATCACTGAGTTCTGGCTGAAACCCATGCAGCGAAACCTGTCCAATGCAACTAGGAGCCCATGAGGAAAGGGGGGAACCAAGGAGACCCCCCCCCCCGGCAGTCTCTTCAAGCCCCTGAAATCTTGTAGTATCTTCAGCAGATTAATTTCCACACCTTCTTCCATCCCCCCTTTCCAATTCTCTGCTGCTCTCAGTGCTCCATGCCTCTTGGAGCATACTCAGTGAGCCAGTGTGGTGTAGCGATTAAGAGCGGTGGTTTGGAGTGGTGGGCTCTGATCTGGAGAACCGGGTTTGATTTCCCACTCCTCCATGTGAGTGGCTGAGGCTAATCTGGTGAACTGGATTTGTTTCCCCACTCCTACACATGAAGCTAGCTGGGTGACCTTGGGCTAGTCACAGCTCCTTTAGAGCTCTCTCAGCCTCACCTACCTCGCAGGGTGTCTGTTGTAGGGAGAGGAAGGGGACTGTAAGCTGGTTTGAGTCTTCCTTAAGTGGTAAAGAAAGTCGGCATATAAAAACCAACTCTTCATCATCATCAGGCCATGTTTTTCTCCCTTTTTTTGGTAAACCTGGAGAATCCCCTCCTCCCCCAGGATTTACAACCCTCATCCTTCCTTTCTCTGTGGGTGGCCCTGTGTTTGCTGCATTTGTGGTTAGCACAAGCTAACCAAGACAGCAAAATAAATCTAGTTATATTAATTAAATGAAACAGGCCTCTGGTTTCCATTTGGGGGGGGAAGGTTTCCAAACACAATCCGTTTTTATCAGCCAGCTCTCCAGACGTAAGATTTCTAGCACACCAAATTGATTTAAATTGGCCAAGTTTTAGGCAACAGAATGGAGTGCCTGGAAGAAGCAGCTCTCCAAAAGGAGCAACCAACCCTGCAAGGTAGCCTCCATAAGAACATAAGAAAGGCCCTGCTGGATCAGACCAAGGCCCATCAAGTCTAGCAGTCTGCTCACACAGTGGCCAACCAGGGGCCTCTAGGAAGCCCCCAAACAAGACGACTGCAGCAGCACCGTCCTGCCTGTGTTCCTCCGCACCCAAGATAATAGGCATGCTCCTCCGATACTAGAGAGAATAGGTATGCAGCATGACTAGTATCCATTCTAACTAATAGCCATGAATACCCCTTTCCTCCATGAATATGTCCACTCCCCTCTTAAAGCCCTCCAAGCTGGCAGCCATCACCACATCCTGGGGCAGGGAGTTCCACAATGTAACTATGCGTTGTGTGAAAAAATACTTCCTTTTATCTGTTTTGAATCTCCCACCCTCCAGCTTTAGCAGATGACCCCGTGTTCTAGTATTATGGGAGAGGGAGAAAAACCTCTCCCTGTCCACTCTCTCCAAACCATGAGTAATTTTATAGACCTCTATCATGTCTCCCCTCAGCCGCCTTCTTTCCAAGCTAAACAGCCCTAAGCGTTTTAACCGCTCCCCATAGGACAGTTGCTCTAGTCCCCTAATCATTTTGGTTGCTCTTTTCTGCACCTTCTCAAGCTCTGTAATATCCTTTTTTAGGTGTGGTGACCAGAACTGTACACAGTATTCCAAGTGTGGTCTCACCATAGATTTGTACAAGGGCAGTATGATATCAGCAGTTTTATTCTCTATTCCTCGTCTAATTATGGCCAGCATGGAATTTGCCTTTTTTACAGCAGCCGCACATTGGGTTGACATCTTCATTGAGCTATCCACTACCACCCCAAGATCCCTTTCTTGGTCGGTCGCTGCCAGCACAGATCCCATCAGTGTATATGTGAAGTTGGGATTTTTTGTCCCAATATGCATCACTTTACACTTTGTCACATTGAATCTTTGGTGGGGGACTTTGTCAAAAGCTTTTTGGAAATCCAAATACACAATATCCACAGACTCATTCCTGTCCACATGCTTATTGACACTTTCAAAAAACTCTAATAGGTTAGTGAGACAGGACCTACCCTTACAGAAGGCATGTTGGGGTTTTCCCAGCAGACCTTGCCCTTCTATATGCTTGACAATTTTATCTTTAATAATGCTTTCCACTAATTTACCTGGAACAGACGTTAAGCTAACTGGCCTGTAATTTCCTGGATCCCCCTGGAACCTTTTTTATAAATGGGTGTTACATTGGCCATTCTCCAGTCCTCTGGTACAGAGGCTGATCGAAGGGACATATTACATATCTTTGTTAGAAGTTCAGCAATTTCCATTTGAGTTCTTGAAGAACTCTAGGATGAATACCGTCTGGTCCCTGTGACTTGTTAGTTTGCAGTTTGTCTAGACGTTCTAGGACTTCCTGCCTTGTTACCTCTATTTGCCTCAGTTCCTCATTTTCCCCTCTCCAAAATCTCTGTTCAGGAGAAGGAATCTGCCCTGTATCTTCAACAGTGAAGACAGATGAGAAGAATTTATTTAGTTTTTCAGCAATCGCTTTATCCTCCCTTAGAGTTCCTTTACTCCCATTGTCATCCAATGGTCCAACCGCTTCCCTAGCTGGTTTCCTACTCCTAATAGACTTAAAGAATTTCTTATTGTTTGTTTTGATGTGTTTAGCGATAAGCCCCTCAAAATCTTTTTTTGCATCTCTAATTATCTGCTTGCATTCCCTTTGTGCAAGTTTGTGTTTGCTTCTATTCGCCTGTTTGGGCAACCCTTCTAGACTCTGAAGGAAGACTTTTTTCTCTAATTGCTTCCTTCACCTTACCCGTTAGCCATGGTGGTGACCTCTTGGACTTATTACTACCTTTCCTGACCTGCGGTATACAAGCTAGCTGAGCCTCTAGTAATGTGGACTTGAGTAATCCCCAAGCCTTTTCAAGAGATTTAACCCTCCTAGCTGTTCCTTTCAACTTCCTCTTTACCAGTTTTCTCATTTTAGAGAAGTTCCCTCTTTTAAAGTCAAAGGTAATTGTGTGAGATTTCCCAGTCACTTTCCCACTAACATATAAGCCATACATACTCTCCACTGTGGTCGGAGGGGGGATGGAGACCCGCCGGCAGAGCTCAGGAGCTTTTCAGCTGACGTTGCCAAGAGAGGCGGCATTTGAAATCCGGGGGTGAAAGTCAAGGTGTGGGTTGGTGTTGGGGGCAGAGCAAAGACAAGGGGGCTACTTGACGCTTTCCAAGTTCACCCCACAGAATTATTCTCTAGGAGCAGCCAAATTATGCTCAGTTCCCCCTCATGTTCTCCCACCAGCCTGGAATGACTTCCAGGACGGTATGGCCATCACAACAGGAGCACAGAGGAAGTCCTGTGTTCACAGAGCAGCCTGCATCTTTTGCACAAAGGTTTGTGTTCCATTGTGCGTCTGTGTGGAAATTTACTGACAGGTGCTTCGGGAAAAGGCCTGCATACCTGAGAAGTGACATGAGCGAGGAAGATTGATTGATTAATTAAAAGCATTTATTAGAAGTAGAAGAAGAGTTGGTTTTTATATGCCAACTTTCACTACCACTTAAGGAAGCCTCAAAAAAGCTTACAATCACCTTCCCCTCCCCACAACAGACACCCTGTAAGGTACGTGGGGCCGAGAGCGCTCTAAGAGAACTGTGACTAGCCCAAGGTCACCCAGCAGGCTTCATGTGGAGGAATGAGGAATTAAACCTGGTGCTCCAAACCACCGCTCTTAACCACCACACCACGCTGGCTCTCTGGCTTTCTATCTTTTAGGAACTCAAGGAGGCTTACAATATAAGCAACAACATAACATAATGAAATACATAAAACCCCTAATTTGAAATCAATAATTTAAAACTGCCAGCAGGAAGAACAACTAGAATTAATCAAATGCCATCTTGAATAAAATCGCCTTCAGCTACAGCGTATACTGCAAAGGTCCAGTCAAGATGTAACAAAGACATGGTTAGACCTGACTGATCCAGGAACAGATGCAGCTGAACACACCAGTCGAAGCCAGGCAAAAACACTCCGGACCACTGCAGCCATCGGATGTTGTAAGGGGACTGCTGTGTCCAGCAGCACACCCAAACTGCGACCCTAGCTTATCAAGGGCAGTGTGACCCCACGCAAGACAGGGGAGATACTGTTGGAAGACTTTGCTTGAATTGCAAAAAAACAACATCAACATGTGCATACAAAAAGGCACTCTGCACATGCTGGGAGACACACTCATCTTTTCCTTTTTAGAAGAAGAAGAAGAGTTCATTTTTATATGCCAGTTTTCTCTACCCCTTAAGGAACAATCAAACCGGCTTACAATCACCTTCCCTTCCCCTCCCCACAACAGACGCCCTGTGAGGTAGGTGGGGCTGAGAAAGAGTGACCCAAGGTCGCCCAGCTGGCTTCATGTGGAGGAGCGGGGAACCAAACCTGGTTCTCCAGATCAGATTCCACCGCTCCAAACCACCACTCTCAACCACTACACCACACTGGCTTTGCACACGCCACTCCAGGGCATGGTGATTTCCTATCAAAGTAATTTAGGTCATGAACAAGAAATCACTGATCTAAAACCCAACTTTCTAATTCATGTGTTTTCTACTCTGACACACAAAGACATAATAAGCGGTTGCCACTGCAATGAAAACACACGGGTTTGCAACTAAACAGAGCCTTTATACTATTCCAGAGCACAACCTCTGGTCTTACAACTTTTGGTTTGCAAAAAGCATATCTACTTAGAAACCAGGCATTTGGTTCTTTGTGTGCATGTATAAAGGGCCCTAAGCAAGATCACTTACGCAAAAGCCCAGAAATTTCCAGAAGCAGGGGACTGTGTGGCTGACATGGAAAGTAAACATCCATGAGAGAGTTTAAATAGTCACAATTTGAATAATCAGCACATGCAACAAAATGTCATACGGATAATGCTTGACCTCAAATGTCACCTTCTTTTTGTCCCCAGCTTGTTCTTTTATGTTGAAAAACAGGCCAGCTCAGTGTGTTAGGGAGGGGGGGATGATTCAGTTTTGAGAGAGTACAGATTTTAATATGCCCGTTTGAAGTGCATTCAGCTATCAATTTAAAGGAGGTTATTTTGAGGGCATTTAATATAATGGACTCCTAAAAAAAAGATCGAATTTAAATTCACTTTTGCTTGTATTTCTTCACTGATCTTACCCAAAATGACAGAGACTCAGTCTGAGCCCCGGCATCATCACCTCAAGGATTCAGGGCTTGGGGCTGATTTGCATGTTCAAAATAACCCTCCTGGAGGCTGGAACACATCTGATTGTAGGACGGGAGGGCACACACATACGCAGGTACACACAAGTCTGCATGCACACACAACCCTCATGTTGACTCTGTCTTACAAAAAGTACCACGTCACAGACATGATTAAAGCTGGACAGTTCCTTCCTCAGTTGCTAGTTTTCTAAATACAGCAAAGAATTCCTTTATGCTTAAGAGACAGGCAATTTTTCTCTGCCTGAATCATAAAATCCCCATCCTAATCAGCTAGGCACCCACCTGTTTTCTGGCCCTAGATCTAATTAGGTAGGTGGGAGAAGCACTGTCTAAACAGGGCTATACCGTGCCATCATGTACACTGGCTCAAACAGAGTCTTTTAACAGATCCCTGCACGTCGGATCCTGGTGGTCATGATTTCAGCAATACCGCAACTCCTCTGTGCCTACCCACACAACGTATGAAGGACCAGGCCTGAGCAAAAATCATTTCCTGGAACTGCACACCATCAGTACTGCTGCAGAGAGAACAGCAGGAAAATAAATAAATGGATAAACCCATCCCAAGCGGGCAATCCTAAACAGACCTACTCAGAACCCTACTGAAATCTATTCACTGGGGCTTACTCTCAGGGAAGTGTTTGCGGTATTGCCCTGCAAGCAAATTTCAAACCACTCACCTTAACCTTTTTTGAGATAATTATTAGAAGCAATTTCCAGGGAAACGTTGTGGGTGGGGGGATTAGAGACCTCATCAGAGCAGCAGATGCAAGACGGCAGCCATCCCCCCCCCCATCCTCCAAAAGCGATCAACAACCATCCGTCTAATAAATCATTTTGAATATGCCAACAGCAGCAGGTGGTGTTATCCAATACAATGTGCCAAATGTCCCCAGTCCTAATTATGCAGGTGAAACCAAAGTACATCCTTACAATCACAAATGCAAGAAAGGAAAACAAAAAACAAAAAAAACCAGGAAGCAGAAGGTCAGCTCATTGGGATCCCACAACCAACATTTTGCTTGTTACCCAAGGATGGGAGAAGCATCCATGAGGACTGCTAGATACAAACCTTAGAGAACAACAAGATTTTTGGGGTATGATCTTTTGAGAGTCAAAGCTCCCTTCATGTTTATTTATTTATTTGATTTATATCCTGCCCCTCCCCGGCAATGCCGGGCTCGGGGCAGCTCCCAACAACAAAGTACACGATTTAAAAACATATCATTCTATCTTAACATTTCTAATGGTATAAGAACATAAGAAAGGCCCTGCTGGATCAGACCAAGGCCCATCAAATCCAGCAGTCTGTTCACACAGTGGCCAGCCAGGTGCCTCCAGGAAGCCCACAAACAAGACAACAGCAGCAGCACCATCCTGCCTGTGTTCATCGGCACCTAATATAACGGGCATGCTTCTCTGATCCTGGAGAGAATAGGTATGCATAATGACTAGTATCCATTTTGACTAATAGCCATGGGTACCCCTCTCCTCCATGAACATGTCCACTCCCCTCTTAAAGCCTTCCAAGTTGGCAGCCATCACCACATCCTGGGGCAGGGAGTTCCACAATTTAACTATGGCGGCCTTAATCGTTCCAGTGGCGGGTGCCAGCCGAGTAGTGGTAAGAACTATCTCAACAAGGAAGGGATCAAGGTTAGGATAGGCATGACCGTTAGGTAGGAAAAGGGAAAAGAAGTGGGAGGGGGAGGGAGGGGAGGCCAGCCAAGAAGGAAAACCATCGCTGTCCTCAACCACAGGCCTGGTAGAACCTCTCAGTCTTGCAGGCCCTGCGGAATCACATTAAATATCTGACAAAGGGAGCTTTGGCTCTTGAACCTCATATCCCCAAAACCTTGTTGACTAATAAGGTGCTACTGGATTTGAATCTAGGTGTTCTACTGCAGACCAACGTGGCTGCCCCCAGAAGCTATTATCTATTAGAGTAACAAAAAAAAATAGGCCAATGTCACCAATCTGGAAAGCAGAGATAGGGTAAAACTGGGATGAACACAATAGCTGCTTAAAAGAGATGAAAAACTGTAAGAAAAATTGTACCCAAAGGGCATCTGGAGGAAAAGGCAACATGCTTATGATTCCGGGTTAAGGCCAGGTGCCCCCTTCACCAAGACGGGCCCCCGAAATGCTTGGTACAAAAGAAAAGATATAGTGGGCATTGCAGAAACCTGATGAAATACTTGGCGGGGCTGGTTATCCACAAGTATGAAAGCTACAGAAAGAGAAGAAAGCACGAGAGGTGGCCCTCGTCTGTTGGTCGAAAGTAGGGTTGCCAGGTCCCTCTTTGCCACCAGCAGGAGGTTTTTGGGGCAGAGCCTGAAGAGAGCAGGGCTTGGGGAGGGGAGGGACTTCAATGCCATAGAATCCAATTGCCAAAGCGGCCATTTTCTCCAGGGGAACTGATCTCCGTCGGCTGGAAATCAGTTGAAATAGCCGGAGATCTCTAGCTAGTGCCTGGAGGTTGGCAACCCTAGTCAAAAGCAATGCAGAATCCAATAAAGCGAAACAGTTAATAGAAATAAACCACCTTGCAAAACTCCTGCAAGTGGAAATATTCTGCCCCCCAAATAGCTCAGTATTGGGGACGTGCTCTGGGCCTCAATGATCACAACTCAAGATGAAGGAAGAGGCACCCCAGCAGGCCACTTAAAACATCTTCACAGTGACTGGGAAAACAGACATGCACATCAGGATGTGACAGAGAGGGCACAATGAAAAATCCTTAAAAGAGTTGCTCACGGGACCAACAAGGAGGCAGCCCTTAAGAGGTACTCAGGCCAAAGTCCGGGATTCAAGTGCTGAACTGTGCCGAAACAACAACCACCCACCTCTCAGATTCAGCATTCAAAGAGGGCCAGAAACTTCAAGTAGGTCACATTTAATTTCAAAGGAGAGGGATCAAATATTATTTTCAAAATTAGCCAGAGTTTCAAGGGAGAGGGTTCAAATATTCTTAGGATGCTTAGAAGTTATTAAAAACCATAACACTAGAAGCTCAGATGTAATTTATACTGCCCCACTAAGAAATATGGTAAGTCCAAGAGGATGCCAGCATGGCTCATGAGCAGTCAAAGAAGCAGGGGTCCCCAACATGCTAGCATCCCTGTGGGTGCCATGGAACCCACCACACCTTTCTCGGTGCCTGTCAAGTGTTATTAGAAAGTGGACAGGGCCAAACAGGGCTTTTGGAGTTTCTGATACTTATTCGTAGAATGCTGACAGTGGCTTCATGCAAAGTACTTTACCTGTGCAAACAGCAGAAGGATATTCTAAAAACAGTGGGAATTCCTTCTGACTAAAACATGATTGGTCAGCATGGCTAAAATGCTTAATGCACTTTACGGGAACTTGTACTGGAGTCTTCAGACCCCACAGCAGCCTCACCCTCTGCCAGAATTCCAAATGTGCGTGTAGGCACAAAAAGATTGGGGACCCCTGCTCTAAGACAAGATGCTGTCCTTCAAAAAGTGGACGTTTTGTCCAAATAAAAGTGCACATGCCTGATGTGGGGCCGTGGCTCAATAGTAGAGCCTCTGCTTGGCATGCAGAAGGTCCCAGGTCGATGGACCAAGGGTCTGGTTCAGTATAAGGCAGCTTCACGTGCTTCAACAAAAGAGGACAAACTCTGCAGAACAAATGTAGGTTGACAACAGGAGACGAGAACAATTTCAGGAGCACAACACATACAGGGGCAACAGAAATGTCTTTGCGTACATGAAAAATAGGGATCCAGCAAGGGAGATAATCAGATGACTATTAAACAGAAAGATTGCCAATAAAGGCTGGGGAGACTGCGGAGACAGAACTTGGATGGACCCTGCACGGCTCTTTGGGGCAGAAAATGTTGGACAGCTGAGTAGCCAGGACTGTTCTTCCCTCACCCCACCCTACCCGGAGGTGTCTGAAGAACAAAAGCAGAGAGATTTGCATTGAACTGAACTAGAGACCAGCTTCTCAAAGGCTGGGGTGGTAAATTTGATTTAACACCCCACACCCACCCACATACATAAACTGTCTTTCATCACTCCCTAAAGCTGCATTCCTACTGTAAATGTAAATAATTCCTCTGTAAATAATTTTGCTTCAAATACAGCTAGGAATCCAGCACTGGCCCGATCCCATTTGTGTCCAGGTCATCCACAATCTCTGCAGGGGGGAGAAAAAAGCAGACAAGGAAACATTTGGCTCCTCTTTCCTTGGCAACAGGAAGAGGGGAATGGGAAGGAAACAAGGGGTGGTTGGCAAAAGATTCTCATTTCCATGGCACTCAGCTCCTTCCAGCAATTTTTACTTTCGGCTTGCCGCAGAAGCAAACACAGATGCCTCGGGATTATTCAAAATTCTGCATATTCGAATGTGCATTTCTGTGACACAGAAGAAATATATGCCACTAAGAGCATTCATGGGGGGTGGGGGGGAGTCTATCAATGGTCAAGTGGAACCTCCCCAGGCAGGCAGCTCCCCTCTGAACCCCAGAGGTTCGAGGAAAATCAGAAGATGCCCCCCACACACACACACAATGGCAAAGCTGCCTGAAGGTATCCAGCTGGACACAGGTGGAAACAGGATGCCAGACTAGATGAGCTCCCACCTGATCCAGCTTTCTTCTCTAGAGGCTCTCCACAAGGAACCAATGAAAGGCACAGGCTTCCCCCTCAGGCTTAGAAGTAAAGGGAGTAGAGCAGATATCCACAGAAAGCACCATCTGAGAAATCCAGGTCTAAGCTTTTGCATCAGAAGAAGAGTTGGTTTTTATATGCCGACTTTCTCTACCACTTAAGGGAGACTCAAACCGGCTTACAATCACCTTCCCTTCCCCTCCCCACCCCACAACAGACACCCTGTGAGGTACCGTAGGTGAGGCTGAGAAAGCTCTAGGAGAGCTGTGACTTGCCCAAGGTCACCCAGCTGGCTTCATGTGGAGGAGTGGGGAAACCAACCCGGTTCACCAGATTAGCCTCCGCCGCTCATGTGGAGGAGTGGGGAATCGAACCTGGTTCTCCACCACTCCAAACCACCGCTCTTAACCACTACACCACACTGGCGTGTGCACTGATAGAAAAGGAGCTGTGGGTGGATCAGGGTCCTCCGCTTGTCCTTTGGGCTTGTGCATTCAAATGCTACCTCCCTCCCCCTTATGCATTGGGGGGGGGGGGCAGGTCAGTGCTGGAGCACCTGCCGTGTACCCAGCAGGGCCTGGGTCCAAAGCCCAGTGCCCAAAGGCCCTCAGGTGCTGGGAAGATCTTTCTTTGCCTAAGAGCCTCGGCCGTCCAAAGAGAAAGATCGGGGCCTGCAGAAGGCAGGATCTTGAGTCTGGGGGTGTGCCGGGAAGGGGAAGAGGGCAACACCACTGTGAGCTTATGGAGGATGTGTCAGGCATGGCCTGAGAAAAGGATGTTGTGGTTTCTCCAGGTGCTGGCCAAGGCCAGCTCTAGCCCTGCAAACAACGTGTTTTGACTGGACTCTGTGGGAATGCAGGTAGAATCCTACCTCCCTGACAGCTCCTGGGAGGGGGGTTGCCATGGCATCCAGATCTACCCTGATTTGCCCTATGCTCTTTCATATATGCCCTGTACCGTGCTTATAGTTTTCATTAGTGTCCATTTGACTCTTAGCTTCTGTTAACCTGTGGATTTTCCAATAAATCAACTCTCTTTTGGACTACTTGTCTACGGATGTCTGTTTATGGGATTATCATGGGACTAGAGCTGACATTATGACAGAGAACAGGAAAAAAGGAGAAACGGGAGGAAGCGAACTAAGGAACTTGCAGGTCCCAAAGCAAGAACTGCCAGGATGCAAAACCACGTCAGAAGATCCACCACAGACGAAGCCAGGGAGCAGGCAGGAAAAAATGTGCACAGCACCAGAGGCTACCAGGCGTTTACCTAATAACTTGTAGCTACTCCAAAATTTTACAAAATAGTAACAACAACAAAGGTTCAAGTAAATTGCAAAACATGTACAGTATACAAACAATAAGCAGATGCAAAAAGCAAAAGTGTTGATGAAATAATGTAAATCCACAACAGTATGAGCGAAAGCAAAAACAAACGCAACCCAGAGCCGCAACAGTCTGCCAGCGAGTATCCCATTTCGATATCCTTCTTTGGACTGTCACTGTAGCTATCATCAAAAATGAGGTACTTATCCTTTATGATACATAGGTAATATGAGACAATGAAGCCATAAATTCAATTAATACCTGCAGGGTAGTCGGCCACACGGCACCCAGCAAGAAGAGAGCAAGAAGGAGCTGCCAACTGCCGCCCTGCCCAGGAATCCCCAGGGCAGCCTCAGCCAGGCGGATTGGGGAGACGACCTCGCCACACCCTGTGCCATGAGCCACAGGTGGCCGTCACAAGCCCTGTGCCACTCGCACACCAGCCCCAAAGGGTCGGCTAAGACGGCCATGGCTTCTCCTTGCAGCAGAGGCACTGGGCATTACTTGCAGGTAGCAAAGCCAAGGAGGGGATTCTCATCAGCCCCTGCACCAGTTATCTGTTAACTGAGCCTCTGGCCTCTTGGTGTTACCCATGATACATAATATGAGCCATGCGACAGCGCCCTCCCCAAGCAGTCGCTTGGCCGAAGGTGTGGCCCCGGGTGCACCAAGAGGGGGAAGGAAGGGACAGGCGTGGCAACCCCACTCGCATGGCAACCCATCCCTGTCCCAGGATGTGGGGATGGCTGCCAACTTGGAAGGCTTTAAGAGGGGAGCGGGTATGTTTATGGATGAGAGGGCTATCCATGGCTACTAGTCAAAATGAATACTAGTTATGATGCATACCTGTTCTCTCCAGGATCAGAGGAGTATGCCTGTTATCTTAGGTGCTGTGGAAGACAGGCAGGATGGTGCTGCTGCAGTCGTCTTGCTTGTGGGCTTCCTAGAGGCCCCTGGTTGGCCACTGTGTGAGCAGACTGCTGGACTTGAGGGGCCTTGGTCTGATCCAGCAGGGCTTTTCTTATGTTCTTACAGGCATGCCAGGGAGCAATAACCCCCGTCCTCTGGTCCCAGCTGCAACAGGATTTCTCCACCTGTCCCCAGGGGATGTTTTCCCATCACAGCTAATAAAGTTGGAATGGGTTCTCCATCCTTGCCTCTGACTGGAGTGAACTAGTTAATGGCTGTGTCAGTGCGATTTAGCCACACGTCCTTCCCATGGACAGATGCTGGTGGAAACGGGCAGCTTCCGCCTCTTGGCTGACTAATCAGGATGGGCACCGGGGGGAGGAACTACTCCTGCCCTTCCGCCCCTTGGCGGCCGCCTCGCTCCCACCCAACCTAGGTGGGCTATTCTCCACCTCATGCCTTCCCGGTGGAGGGAGGGGAGGTCCCAGGGCAGCTGCTGGGGAGTTCTGCAGCCTCTGAACAGGGCGGGCAGGGCCGTGGCAAACCACAGCCAGCTAGGGAGCCATGTGCCATTCCCAAAAAAAGCTGACAGAGGTGACCAAGGCAGTGGTCCGAAACAACAACATAGAATCATAGAGTTGGAAGGGACCACCAGGTTCATCTAGTCCAACCCCCTGCACAATGCAGGACATTCACAACTACCTCCCCCGCACCCCCAGTGACCCATACTTCATGCCCAGAAGATGGCCAAGATGCGTTCCCTCTCACAATCTGCTTAAGGTCATAGAATCTGCACTGCTGACAGATGGCCATCTAGCCTCTGCTTCAAAACCTCCAGGGAAGGAGCACTCACCCCCGCCAGAGGAAGCCTGTTCCACTGAAGAACCACTCTGACTGTTAGAAAATTCTTCCTAATGGAAGCTCTTTTGATTTAATTGATTTAAAGTTTGACTTTCTGGGGCAACAGAAAACTCGGCACCCTCCTCTATGTGGCAGCCCTTCAAGTGCTTGAAGATGGTTATCATATCCCCTCTCAGTCTTCTCCTCTTCAGGCTAAACATACCCAGCTCCTTCAACCTTTCCTCATAGGACTTGGTCTCCAGACCCCTTGGCCTCTGTGTATAACAGAACAAAAATCCAGGGCGGTGAGGAACAGCAGGTTGACTGCTAACAGACATCCCTTAGCGTGGCATGGGTCACTGGCAACCCCCAGGTTCGAGTCCAGAGTCCTACAAGATGTTCGGGGTATAAAATTTCGGGAGCCAAAGCTCCCTTTGTCAGATGCCCAGGCCCGGCGCAGACTCGGACCTCAAAGGGGCTCTGATCTTTGCCCCCTCGTGTCTCTCTCACATACCTAGAAGTCTTTTTTTTTTTTAATCGCTCAGGTCTTTAAACTGTTTTTGTTGGGTTTTTTTCTTCAGCGGGCTGGACCTGATTGGCCCTTTCCCTCCAGCACGCAGGACCAGCGGAAAGCCCCTCACACCAGGTATAGCAGACCGGATCCATGGGATCCTGCCCAGTGCCTAGGGCTGCGGCATCTTCTTACGATTGTTGTCATTTGCAGGGAGATTCCCTTTCCGGACGGGTTCCCGGACGGCAGACCGAGACCCTCAGCGAGAGAACTCCATCCGAGGGCCGAACGGGGCCTTCTGGAAGCTGCTCCCGCAGGACCCCCGTAGCATAAGAAGCCCCTTTCAAAAGAGCCCAGAGATCCAAAGGATAAGCCTCCCTCCTCCGCTCAAGAGCTCAGCAACACAGGATACACTTTCAAGGGAAGGCACGCCAAGGGAAAAGTTATTTAATCCCGAACAGGTGCCTGAAGTTGCCAAATTGGTCCACTTTCCTCTTACTAATGAAGCATTCAGGAATAAAAGCTCTTTTTTCACTATTTTCTTCAGATGCTAATTTCACAACAAGACTTCGTTACCATGTAATTATTGCCATCTTGTCTTTCCCC
Source organism: Euleptes europaea (assembly GCF_029931775.1). Classification (NCBI taxonomy): domain Eukaryota; kingdom Metazoa; phylum Chordata; class Lepidosauria; order Squamata; family Sphaerodactylidae; genus Euleptes; species Euleptes europaea. The sequence goes on along the minus strand of NC_079324.1, from coordinate 63,891,082 downwards.
AGAGATCTCCATCTGTCCCAGCCTCCCTCTCTAAAATGAAAGACAATCACGCAACCACCTTTCATCATTGACTATTTTACTTTCAGCAAAGGTACCTTGAAAGAGGTGATTTCCTCTGAAAGGGACTTTTATTCTGTTTCAAAACCAATTTTCTCCTATTACTGTCTTTAAGAAAAAGGAGAGAGACACAGAAAAAGGGAGCATTTGTTGCGTACCCCTTCTTAATGCAGCTCAGAGTATGAAAAAAAAGCAGTTATATCCATTTTCCGGCTTTGATTTCTTGTAATTTTAAAATATGTGATCACAATCAGTCAAATTATGCAGTCGGGGTGGGGGAGGGAGAAAGACCGGAGTAGAGCTTATTTGGGAACTGAATACCTCTGGCTGATCAGCCAGCCCCCACCGCACTGCTCCCCTCTAGGATGCCACGGTCACAAACGCGGCCTGGTCGCACAGACACAACCGTGCTGGCAGGAATTGTACCATGCAACACACACCAGGGACAACACAAGCCAGGGGCAGCACAAAGAGGAAGGAGATGGAGGTGTAATGAGATCCAAACCTCCACATTCAGGAATAATGAATAATGGAATAAGGAATAATGAGATCCAAACCTCCACATTCAGAGGCAGTCAACCTCTGAATCCCAGTGCGATATCAGGCTTGACCTCTGTGCCCTGTTGCTGGACCTTCAGAGAAACTGGTTGGCCGCTGTGTGAGACAGGTGGACCCACACTGGTCTGATCCAGCAGGGCCCTTCCACATGAACACACAAAGCAGCCTCACAGTGAATCAGGCCCCTCTTGGTCCACTGAAGTCAGTACTGTCTACTCTTACTGGCAGCGGCTCTCCAGGGTCTTCTGCATGCCAAGCAGATGCTCTGCCACTGAGCCACGGCCCTTCCCTATGTTCTTCTGATTTCTTAAGGTGGTACTGGAGCAAAGAGTCGGATGCAGCTCTGAATGGTGAACTTTTGTGGTGCTGCACCACTTCTTGTGTGTGTGGAAAAGATATTGTTCTCTAAAAGCAACAGGGCTGGGTGCTTTCTGTGTTATCAGGGCTTACTAGTCTGGCCACAGCAGTATGTACACACACACAGAGTCTAGCAGAATTTCAAGGTTCCCCTGCTGCAGACTGCACTTCCAATGTCCACAATTTTATTAAATTTCCACCTTGAAATTCCCACCCTCCAAGACCCCAGTTCACCAGGATTTCCTGTTTTAAATATGACTGGCACACCTCCAACTCTCTGTCCCTCCTTCCCAGTTCCAGCTGCTGTCTTCTACAACACTTGGTGACCGGCCAACACGTACCCACCACCGTCTGGGTCTTCAGCAGAAGGCTTCTGCCGTCCCTGCTCCAAGCTTCTTCTGCCTGGTGTTTATTTTAATCCTCCTGGCAAATCTACCCTCCCCTCCAAAGCTGGCTGTTGAAAAACTATTCTGGCATTTTTGACGGCATGCAACCTACAAAAGCTGGGAGGGGGGCACAGTGGGGGGAAACAATTTGCTAAGCAGAAGGAACACCCCTACGTCTCTGGAACTGGAAGGCACTTAACAGTTACAACTTACTTCCCCCCACCCCTTACCACAGATGTAGTAAAGAATATTGTTGCAGATCTCCAGCTCAGGGAACTGACGATTAATTGCTTCCAGGAATGTGAAAATATACATTCTAACACAACCCTGGCTGTATCATATATCTTTGCCTCTTTACGCCAGAGGCTAAAAAACAGGCCCACGCTGGCCTGCTGGCACCTGCAGCTACTGGCTGATCTGCTGTGATGCCATGGAACATCCACCGAGCATCCCTCTCTCATAACACCAGAGCGCAGGGTCATCCGCTGAAGCTGGAGGGTGACAGATACAAAACAGATAAAAGGAAGTCTTTCTTCACACAACTCATAGTTGAACTGTGGAACTCCCTGCCCCAGGATGTGGTGATGGCTGCCAACTTGGAAGGCTTGAAGAGGGGAGTGTACATGTTCATGGAGGAGGGCTATCCATGGCTACTAGTAAAAGTGGATACTGGTCATGGTGCATACCTATTATCTCCGTGATCAGAGGAGCATGCCTATTATATGAGGTGCCGTGGAACAGGGGCAGGATAATGCTGCTGCCGTCATCTTGTTTGGGGGCTTCCTGGAGGCACCTGGTTGGCCACTGTGGGAACAGACTGCTGGACTTGATGGGCCCTGGGCTGATCCAGCAGGGCTTTTCTTATATTCTTATGTTCACAGACATAAGCACTCTGTGTAAACTTGTCAGCAATGAAATACTGCAAAACAGTGCATGTTATGTAAAAGAAGCAAAAGGCCAATTTTAGGTGACAAAAGACATTTCTTGCACAGGGGTGAGAAGTGGGTGTGGGTTGCTGTCAGGAGTGGAAGGACAGAGCCCAGAGGCCTCTGGGCAGGCAGGGCGGACGTGGAAGATGAGAGAGAACGCTCCGCCTGGCACCAGTGCCTGCGGTTAAATGGCTGCAGGGCAAGCCTCTTGAAGCTGAAACCTAGCAAGAGGGAGGTGGATGTTCACTGGGAGGGCAGAGGTCCTGAATGGCACCACACTTCCCACTTTTTATGGGGTCCAGCTGAAATTCGCCGACTCAGTCAAGACCCACGGGGTTATTCTGGATCCAGCATTATTGCTGGAGAAGCAAACTAAGGCAGCAGCAAAACATACTTTCTTCCCCCTTCTTGTAGGCTGGACGGTAGCTCCCTACCTTGACTTGGCTGATCTGACCACACAGATTCATGCCACTGTAATCTCAAAGCTAGACTACTGTAATGTAATCTACATGGGGCTGCCCTTAAAGTCAGCTTTGAAACTCCAGTTGATAAAGAATTCAGCAGCTCAATGACTTTGCAGAGCCTGACAGAGCCTGCCTGTCACGCCCATTCAGCAGTCCATCCATCGGTTTCCAGATTATCGGGCTCAGTTCAAGGTGCTGGTTATAACCTACGAAGCCCTTCCTGGCCTCAAGCCTGCATACTTGCCGGACTGCCTCTCCGCCACGACAGCTCTACTCAAATGAGCAAATTGTTCTGAAGGTGCCACCCTGATAAAGGGTAAGACTGGCAGCTGCCCGTACATGTCCTTCTCAGTGGTGGCTCCCACACGTCAATCATTTTGCAGAATATGCACAATGGAAATGTTCAGGCGCGCATTATTGTAAAGGGATTAGAACTGTAGTGCAACAGAACAGTTCAGGGGGGGCAATGTTATAAGGAAACAGGAGCACAGTCTATTTATTGTATGTATCTTTTTTGGTTTTACTGCATCGCCTTCTACCTTTGTAATCCGCCTTCTACATTGTTGTGGTATACCAAGCCTTAGACAGTTATTTATTTACATTACTTTCTAATTCTGTAATCCTGGTAATGGGGCCTTGTTGATTGAATGTGTTACGTTGTCTATTTTTGTATTTTGTAATCCACCTGGGGCCCCAGTGAGAAACGCGGGCTATAAAATTAAGTAAATAAACAAATATTATCTGAACTCATCTGTCAAATCTTTCAGCTAAAGATGTCTGGGGTTTTTATTAATGGAATCATCGGTGGTTTCTTCGCTTGCAGTCTGCCAGTCAGGAAGAGGGATCTCTAGGGCTCTGTCAGTATACAATGCCCCAGGTAGAACATGAAACCTACGGAACGCAGAACATGAAAACCTACGTTGAAAACTTGCTTCGATCATGTAAGAGAAGTTCTGGCCTCTGATGCATCACAACAAAAGTCCCGCTGTGGAAAGATCTGTAAGAACATTTTAGCCAAGTCCGGGAAAATAAATATCTCTGTTAGAGGTCCCTGGTTTTTCCGAGCTGGCTGCCGCTCAGTGAACAGGATGGAACTCTGCATGGGTGTACCCAAGTGACCCTCCCTCATCCCATTTACCGAGACATTAATCCTACCAAACTGCCACCTCCTGCATCCCTAATTCCTGTGTCCATAGTTTTGCAAGGAGGGAGGGGAGGCCCTCCCCCATCTAACACTCCCTGCAGAAGCAAAGGAGGAAGCCAGCTTCGCGGCCCCAAAAGCCACCTGTCTGCTCAGTTGCATTCCGCCAAGGCTTCTCAGGAAAGGGGGGGGGGGGAGAGAAAAGCCCGTGAATCAGCTGATGGGAATTGGACACTGAGCTGTTCAAATGCTTAACATTAGCTTAGTTAGTGCCATCTGCATTTGAACTAATTCCCAATCACCTAGGATTTATTTTCAAGCTGGCTCTAGCCGGGGAAGGGGAAATGCTGGGCTCCCTCTCCCTGCCAGCAGTGCCTGGGAGACCTTTCTGCCACATGCAAAGGAGTAATGGTTAAAACATGACTCAAGCAAGCCATTACGGCAAAGGCCATGCCTACTTGGCCCCAGCATCTGGCCTTCAGAGGTATACTGCCTCTGCACACGGAGACTCCATTGAGCTATCATGGATTACATTCCAAACTCTCCATGAATTTGTCTTGCCCCTTCTAATAAGTCAGTTCACACCCTCCCCATCAGATTCCACAAATGTTCTCCCCGCTCCTTTGCCATCTGAAAACCTACTGCAAACTAGATCCGTGGGGTGACTCCCCTACAAGTTCTAATATTTATATTATAATTTTTAAATATATCTTTATGTCCCCCGGTCTCCATTAGAAACCTCCCAAGAGGGCTCATAAAGTTGTTACGCGGCGCATCTATAAAACAATGTATTTTTAAAAGCCGTCTAAAGACTTCAGGGAACGGCATACAATAAATCCACAGCATCGTTCAGGCCCTGAAACAACGCAGCAAACTCTAAAATCAGACGAGAGCTATTAACATCTAGCAACAGCAATGACACACAGAATAAAATTTCCCTCTTTGCTTCCTCTTGACAGGAAAGCAGCTCTTAAGGCTGGGCATGAGCTTCAGCAGGGAATTGTGGTGCTTCGGTATCTTTTTGGCAGAGTCTTCTGAAGGGGAGAGTCAAGTGACCACCTCCCAATCCTGGCACCCCTCTCTACAAGCATGCAAAGCAAGGGGAAATAGCATCTCCCCCCCACACACACCCCTGCATGCACTCTGACAGCAAGTCCTTCCAGAAGGCAGCAAAAAAATTACAAAAGCAAGCTCAAAAAATAAATCCCTGGGCTAAATTATTTCTGTTCAACTCATACACACTACAGCAGCTGAAGGACTGCATCTTTGGACAGGGACTACCTAATTGCCCAAGGTCAACTCAACAATCCCTTCTGTATCATGCTCAAAAAGCTTCCCAGGCATAGCTCAATGATGTTTACAGACAACCCTGCAAGGTAGGCCTGCATTATTATTCTCCCCCCCCCCCATGGAATCGGGCAGGGCAAGGTCAAAACTGTAGGCTTAATTCACAAAGATGGCTTGTAACCGCAGCATCTATTTAGTTACTAACACATTCACCCCCATATTTTTTCTGATGCTCAAAGTACCTTAAAAGAGTCGTTAAAAAGGCAATCGCACAACACGTTAAAGAAATAGGCAGCATCTTCAGTAACACAGGAACAGATGGCCTGCCTTTTTTATAAAGAAGAAAAAGAAAAACTGAAGAAATATTTTGCCAGCCGGGGGGAAATCTGGGCTCTCTCCACTGTGCTGCGGCCCAGAAGTAAATGCAAAGACGACTGAATATATACGGGGACGGACTGAGCTGGGTCAGGGGATCCATCCTGCTGGTGGTGAGCGTGGAGGCGCTTCCTCCTGGCACGAGGTCACCTTTTCTCACGGGAGAGGCTGGAAGAGGAAGGCTCACAACGCTGGGAGAAAGCGCCACAGTGAGCAGACCAGACCTGCTGGATGCAGCCAGCCCATTCTCCGGAGACAGATCACTGGGGAGCTATTGACACACTGGAAGATTTTTATCCCACATTTCAGCCAACCAGTAAGAAAAGCACCAACCAGTAAAGAAAAGCAACAGCCGATTAACACCAAAAAGTAACGATCTAGCAGTAAAAACCATCAAGAAGTTTAATTTATTTAATTCATTTGTATCCCGCCTTTCTCCCCAGTGGGGAGCCAAAGTGACTTGGATTCTTCTCCTCTCCTCCATTTTATCCTCACAACAACCCTGAGAGGTAGCTTAGGCTGAGAGAGCATGACTGGTTGCTGCCCTTGAGCTGTGTGTGATCAAATAAAAGAACAAGGACATGAAAAAAACATCACCTGGAGGCAAAAGGTCCAGAAATTTTAACACTGAACTAAAAGCAGTGTTTTTTCTCCCAAAAATGAAAATGGGGGGGGGGGGGGCTGAAATATATGCAATACTTAATTTCCTATCAAACCTAAACTTTGTTTCGACTGATTTAACAACTTAAAATGTATCATTTGTAGTTAGCATACAAAACTGTACTATTTGGCATATTTATGAAATTTAAAATCTTGGATTTTTTTATATAGTTTAATAAATTTTTAAACAAAACAAAATACAAAATACAAACAAAAATATATCAATATAGACAATATAGACAGCTACATAATAATAATAATATATCTATAAAAAAATTCAAAAAACTAGCCAAACATACAATTAATACATTCTTATTACAATTATCTTATCCATTATGTTCCCACCTCCCTCCACCAGTGTACCCTTAAGCCCTCCCACCACCGTGTTGAACTTCCGGAGAAGTGTCTAAACTGTTAATAAATCAGTTAGCTTAATTAAAATTACAAAATTGAATCTACAACTTGTTCACTATACACATAAAATTCATTTTTGCCAGTTTATCCCAATATGCGAATGCTTTGGACCACATATTTTTAAAATCTTCCATATCCTTCCCCTTCAGGGAATCTGTTAATTTAGCCATCCGCACATATAACCATAGTTTTTCCCTCCAGTCCTTAATTAAAGGTCTATTTACAAGCTTCCAAGATTTAGCAATAACCATCCTAGCTGCTGCAAAACTATATTGGCATATGACTCTATCATTCTTATTCATATTTTCTCTAGGAATTCCTAATAAACAAAAAGCTGGATCCATATTTACTTTACTATTAATCAAATTGTCTTGGATTTTTATATGAAAAATGGTGAACATATCCAGTACTTGAGAGTTGCAAATGACGGCACCCTAAGCTACTTTAGCACATCTATCTTAAGTTTTGTAAGCTAAGAAGTAGGGGAAAAGTTGACTGCAAAAAACAAATTCTGTGGTAAACAAAAGAAAGTATTATTTGGGTAGAAATGTAATCATACAGCTGCAATATCAGCATATCTGGATATCAAGTTAAACTTAATAAAACATAATCACATATTAATCGCTGCCAAAATAATTTTCATTTAAACAAAAAACATATTCTTGAAAATATATTGTAAATGTCAACAGTATACATAGGTAATATCATTGTCTAATGCTGTCAGTCTTAGATAAAAATATTCATGCTATATGTTTTGAGTAAAACCTTGTCTTAAGAAGCATTTCACTTGTCCTGTTTTATGGTTTTTATGTTTTTAATGTATTTTATTTTATGTGTTTGATCTATGCTGTAAGCCACCTCGAGCTCCGTAAGGAAGAAAGGTGGCCACATTTCCCCAACTTTTCCACTGGAAAAATTGCAAACTGCTACACATTTTGAGTGAGGACAGCCTCTTTTTTTGGAAGCATTTCACAATTCCAAAACAAGGTACTACAAAGGAAGTTTTTTCCCATTGCTCCAAAAAAATTCTGCGGGAGAAACTGGGGGGAAAACCCGGGGGGG